>NC_087139.1:625000-1250000 GCF_030705265.1 Helicoverpa armigera | reverse complement strand
AGATATTACAACAATTTTATATGGAAAGTAAAATACACTTTTATGACTTTCGTCATTACGTTATAATTAGGTACCTAACTTATTGCATGTATTAAAACTAACTAACTAATACTAAGGAAACCAAACTTTTTGTAGTCAGTCTTTTTCCTCCCCATAGTAGGTCCTCTACCCTAATCAAAATTTCGTAGAATAGTGGAGGTTAGCTGAAGCTTCTGTCTGTCAGAGCAACCGAAATCGGTCCGGTACATTACGAACTTGTGATTTATTCCATCTATTTCGGGACGAAATGTCGAAAACGCCAAAGCTAAGAGTTGCATTTTTAACGTCTTTAAAATAACACTAACGATCTATTAAAACTAAGTGAGTTATGAGGCATTAATCCTATTGTATTTTTGTACTATATTAAACCCAGCTCGGGTTTAATTTTTATTGTTCCTATAAGAACTTGGTATGAGGAAGAAATAAAATGAAACTGGAATTGAGTTGTAGAAAATTCTTGGTTCCCTTTATTTTTATTTTCTTTGAAGTTAGTATTTGGAGTTAATTGGGATATGTGTTAACATGGTTTTCGACTATAGACCGATTACTTATAACCGTCTTACAGGTTTGTTCTTAGTAGAATGTTCATTTTTTTAGTGGAATGTTGTAACGATTTGACCTGCCTAACTGTATTTCATAATTTTATTAGGCACTTATTAAACTTATTTGTCGGGATAATTCCTATGTACGGCACTGTGGCACCATGCAACTAAGTATTAGTTACTTCCGTATATACATAATACTTTCAGTACATAGGTACGGGAAGTTTTCCCTAAAGATGCGGGCGAAAGCGTGGGATGCCCCTAGTTTCCTAACTAAGTACCTACATTTTAGGTTTGTTTAGATAACAAATGTTAGCTAATAACTTACTTAGAAGGCTTAAAGGTTCTGTTGTTATAAATAATATTCCCCTCTCAACTGTAAGAGGAGCGTGGGCGGTAACGAAAACCACGTGTGCCTGAATTAATGCCTCAGACATGATAGGAAAGTTGCGAGTTAATTTAGCCGAAAACCCGAAAACTAACGAACCTGTTCGGCTTTATTCCGCTGTAGATTTTTCCTGCATTTTTATCTGTGACAAAGAATTACTTCTTGCACTCGGCTAAAAAGTCTGTCCAAGTAATACATACGAGACGCGGGGTGACAGAAGTTAATGAATTAAAACATAATTATTTTTATATTATAAAAGTCTGTTTTTCTTCAGTTTCAGGATACAAACATAATGCGACAGAGTCCACAGCCTATTAAAAAAAATACGTTTATACCAACAAGTCGAGTTAGCTAAGCTGTAGCAATATTTCAACTCGATAAAAGATCAAATACAAAAGAATAAATATCATCGATACATATCTCTATATCTATATTTGCTCTCATCCCTATTACTTCATTCGGCTCGACTCAATTTCTTACTGCACATGTGAATTCAGGGGCTCCGTCTAAAAATCAACATTTTTTCACGACGACTTGCTCTCCTCTACTGAAAATATAATACTATAAGACTGCTCCAACATGTTCGTTATACATTGCGTTTTTTGTTTCACTATGTTGTTAAGAAGGCAATGTGTATGCAGCAATGGATGTGGAACAATTGTAGACGTTAAAATAAGTTGTGTGTACGGTACAAGGTAACGCTGAACGTTACAAAGTGCGAGCCTTTTGTCTAGATTAGGGTGTCGTTCTGATACTGCGTTTTGTCGTGGTGTTGTTTATTAATTATTTATTTTTTGGACAGGTTACCTGTTTTCGAGAAGTTATATAATTTTAGTTTTTACTTTCATATTAAATGTAGGTATATACGTATAGGATATAGCCACCTAGGTACTAAGTTCATTTTCCTGTCGGATAAAATCGAACATCATTTAAAGTGCTGACACAAAATCAGCCCAAAAAGGTTCCTCAAATATTTATGCTAAGTTAAACAAATATTTAACACATTTAGTATTATTGCAATACTATGTTTTTCTTAAGTGGAAATGCATATGGTTATCGGCGATATCCCACCCGCAAGCAAAGTACAAGTACCGCAAGTACTTACATCAGCGCGAGAGTAAAACTGTCGGAAAATCGTTCACAAAAATAACGTACAAAATCGCCCATCGTCCGCGGTAGAACCCCCCACTAACCCGAGGGCGGGCGGCGCGCGCACCCGTCCGCCATTTCTCTCTGCAGTCGTACCCCGCGCGGCCTCCTCGCGCCATGCAATAACCGAACGCATTACATAAGAACAATTGCCAAACAATCACCAACATCACCAGTGATCAGTGTTATATAACCAAATAACATTGTTAATAACCACGCGCCCAGTGAAAGTGATACAAATAAATTGTGCAAAAGGACGCTCAAGTTATCTCAGGTAACGTATCTAAGTATGTACGTTTTCGTACACAAGCTTGGTTTAAAGTATATAATTGTGTTATTTACTAACTTATTTTAGTATTTTGCTACATTTTCTATAGTTGTTTAGTGACTTTTAGTGTTATTTTCTGGTTTAAAGTGTTATTTTAGTTAAGTTGTCACAATTCAATGTTTGGTTTATCGATTATTCTCCGAAACGGTGTTAGTTTTGCCGCTTTTATGTTATGGTTTGTAATTGCTATATAATTTTGTATTTAACTGTCATAGAAATACGTTAATTTATGTATTTCTATATCTTCACGAATTTGATATAAACCAATTTTCGTTTTAGTTAAGGTTAGGTTATGTTACAAACGTATTTAAGTATTTACAATTATATAGATATTAGTATACTCAGAAATACGTAAAAAAGTAGTTAAAATACTTGGTATAGTATTTTACGTACTGAAAACTTGCGTACTACGAAGGTAATGACCCCGCGTTTTTCGATAGCGTCTGCTGAAGATTAATTCAAGCGTTTGCTTTGAAATTTTCTTTTTTTTCTTTAACTTTTATTACGAAGTACCAATTAAGTTCGTAGGTTCTTTATAGCTTAGATATAATTGTTGGTGAAAATTGCTTTACGTAATTTTAACATGAAATTAAAACAAATGAATTCACATTCACACTCTGAAACTTATATGTAAATCGTGAATTAGGTATTATTTCTAATTCAGAGTAATCTCTTTCACGTTTATCCATCTGAAACGATATTAATGTGCCTGTTTATAAAAAAAGATTTATTTGATCAGCGTTAGTGAAGCTGATACGAGCGGAATCGCGCGAAACAGCTCGTATTAGTCTCCATTAATGAATCTTAATAGGTGCAGCCTTTTTGCTGTGACAGCAGAACAAACGAACTTATACTTCGTAATTAGAATATTAGCAAAATTTAATAAAGAAAAGAAAAGTAGCCTATAGCCTTCAGTCACTAAATGGGCACTGACATAAACATCAATTTATTTCAGTCGTTCATGAGATGAGCACGTTTGCTTAAACAAACAAACTCCAGCTTTATAACTATCTAACAGTTTGAACGACGTCCTTAATTGGTTGCCCTTACGTAAGCATTTTAATGTGTAGGGTGTCCAATTAATGTAGGAATCTGAAGGTTAGGACAATAAGATAGGTGGAAACTATTCTCTAGGGCTTAAACTTACTATGTTGGCGTAAAGGGTCAAATTATGAGGGTCTGTTGCCACACAAGGTTCTTAGCAACCGTTAGTGCTCTTGATATACTGTTACGATTTAACACTGAAATAGGCTGTTTTAGTTAGATCTTGCTTGTTTAATATTAGGTCTAAATAATAAATGGTAATTGAGGTTATTCTTACTAATATTATAACCGCGAATGTAGCTCTGTCTGTCTAGGAATAACCTATGGGCCCGATCTATATGCCTACCAAAGTAAGTAAAAATTGCAAAAATACCTCGACTTTTTCTACATTGCATAGCATGGACTCTGAACAAGTTCAGAAAACCGTTGTTAGCACGTCTATTACGTCTTTTCTACCTAAAAACATTATCCCATGTAACTGCAGTGTACCAATACCCACAGTAATGTAAATAAGTAAGTCAGTAACGCGAGTGGCATGTTATTGCCCCCTTAATCCCCACTAATCCCCCACCCCCTTAATAAAGCCATACAATGCTCTCATCCTTTCTACTTGCAACGGTTTTCCTTCGAAATTACGTTTTCTGGGAACAAAGCCTTTGAAGAAATTACACTAAAGGATTATTTATTTATTTATTTATTTATTTATTTATTTATTTAATAAGTACAGTGACAGACTACAGGTTAAGACAATCAAGAAAAACAATAGTTAGCATACAGTACATAAATCTGAAGTCCAATTATTCCTGTACATAACATTCAAGTATTAATATGTGTGTGTCCATGTCTTATGTGTCCAAGTTATTGGACTCATTACTGGCTAATCTGATTAGTCTGACTTTTATAGGTAATCGGTCTGACACTGATATTTAATTTTGGTATCATGTCAAACAGGGCACCAGTTTTAGTAACGTTAGATAATGCGACCTTATTTATTCGGTAATTTTATCTGAAAGCAAGATTAACAGTATCCATTAAAAACTCCTCGAAAAAATACTTAGAATGACGTATTTGTAACCCAGAAGATTTTATCCACGAAAACTACCCTAGAAATTCATATGTCACTGTCAAATAAACGTCATTGGGAATGTCAATGACATTCGGCCGCCATATTAAAAACGACCTTAATCGCCAAGAAGAGGTATTATTCCACCTGACCGTAAATTCGTTAAAAGGGTGACGAAATGTTATATACCTAGACTGCTGTAGTTAGCCTAGATAGACAGGAGGGCGCGAGTTATAGATAGAAAATTAATCGATCAGTCTGGAAGGCGTCGGGTGTACGGTAAGGTACACCACAGACTAAATGCAACAGCCAGCGATGTGATTGGCACGTCATTAAACCTCTTTGGTCGTGTGGAAAACTGTGGTTTTAATTAATTACGGAGAAAATTGCATAATTTTCTTGGAACAAAAGTCTTTGTTATTTAAATAAGGGCGTAATAGATGATGTTAATAAATTGCGTACTTGTTTTCAATGAAAACTGTTACGCCAAGACACTATCTTTACGTAAATGTTATTGTTATGTTTGAAGAACTTTCATAACCATCGTTGTATTGTATTAGGCCCTTCTCTCTCGTACAAAGAAGACATGATCTTTGAAAGTTTTTGGTCCATTTTTCAATGATCTGCTTCATAATCATTCGAAGATTGCTCTAATAAGAACACAGTAACAATTTTCATAGTAGAAACATACTTCACATATCTACATATGTACAGTAATTACCTTTGTACAAAACCTAACGATCCAAATTGATACAGCTGTCCTGAATCAGGCTTTTCAGCAATTAGCACCCGTGTCTACACACAACTGCGAGTTAGTCCCGACACGATCTGTGGGCGGTAATTAATCACTAATCAACTACGACCACTGTTATCTTGTTGATTTCTTATTCTACTCGTGTCAGAGAGAGACAAGGGATTTTTTTTGGGAGTTTTAGCATGTGTTGTGGTGGTCGTGAATAAGAAGTATCTATTGCCCTATTTTTTTACTTTTGGGTCTGACGTAATAGTATTTAATTTACTCTTCTTCCATGTAAGCTGTTACACTACTGTTTACTAACGCCTACATACGTCTGATGACGATTACAGTCTTCGACTCCTTTTGTCGGTAACAATATTAAAAATAATGACTTTTCTATCAAAACTGCGTGCTAAACTATGTACATTTGAATTGATTCAGACATAGAGAGTATTTCAATTTATGCTCCCCTAAAATTATGAATTTCTTATCTTCAAAATGATGAGAGGTATGAATAGTTTAGGTTTTTTAATAAGCCGAACAATTTTTCCTAAACCTCATAGAACGTCTTATTTAGGCAGAGGAAAGTAGCGTGAAATCCCGTGTAATTTGAATTAACTTGACGCGAAGCCACGAGGCGCTGAACTCGGCCTGAAATAAACCTTCAGAATACATTAACTGAGCCAGACTGTTACGTAGGAGCTAGGCTTTATACAAGTGTCAAGAAGAAACAAAATCATGATAAAAATATTTTAATTAAATATAGTCTAAAGTCTACAAAAACTTACCATGTCTTAATCTTTTTGCTGGTTCTCACGTTAGTTAACTTATCTACGGTAACCGTATAATAGAGTCAATTAATAACGATTTTGAACTTAATTAAGCAGGTGTATAAAGGTGCATAAAGCTTCAAGGAAAGTATCCCGTTTCTGTGGATAGTGAACAACATGTCGAGAATATAATCAATAATCATTTTCCTGACTCATAAATAAAATTTTCCGAGAAACTGTTATGTTTGCCTGTACTTTTCGGAAAATAAGAAGACGGTATAGTAGTTATAATTTTTCCAGGCCTACCAATTAAAACCTAATGCTACTTACTAAATCCCTTACATAACCCTCTAACCACTTACTCGTACTAAAATAAATAGTTACCACTAAAATCATAATTTTGATAAACCGTTTTTCTAACCTTGGTAAAAGCTTTAACACTTACTTCGTAAACTGCCATTAAAAGTAGGTCTAGAATGTGGCAGTAAATTACCAAGGTAAGTCTAGGCTTAGGTTATACTAAAGCTGCTAAGCGGTAGGTAAAACACCTACATCTTTTTTGTAGGTACCTACCGCTTTTTTTAGGCTTCCGTACCCAAAGGGAAAATGGGACCCTATTACTGAGACTTCGTTGTCCGTTTGTCACTAGGCTAATTATCGTGATACTTAGATAGTAGATATTTTCACAGATGATGTATTGTTGTTGCCGCTAAAACAACAAATACTCGGAACCAAAATAAATATTTTCGGGAGCATTCAAAGTGATTTTTGAGACGCACTTGGTCGGTTATTTGTTTGGTTTTTGTTTGGTTTTTTCAAGTCACAGGCTATAAACCTAGTTTGGGAGCCAGGAGACCTACTATTCTTGTCACCAACTTTTTGGAAATAAATATATATATATATTTTTTTGTTTTTTTTTTTTATTTCGCCATCATCATGTGTCTATTATAAATTCCTTCAATCTGAAATAACCCTCAGTCCAGAAGGCTTTTGTTTCGTAGTGAATTGAAATAGACAGGCAGAAGTGTTACAGATTGGTAGCAATCTGGCCTCGACTGACGGATTTGAGATAACTTTATTTAGAAGTCTCAATCTATTTTTAACATCTCAATAGAAAGGAGGTTCTCAATTCAATGGTGTATATAGGTATTCATATATTTTTGTTATTTGAATGTCCCATTAGGCTGGTTAATACACTATAAAGCTCTTCTTATGGTGTACCAAAAGTAACTGTCTGTCTTTCGCGCTTTTGAGTTTATTAGAACTACTGAACTGATTTACTTTTTAGATAGTCTAGAGCCTGAAAGAGGACAGAGGCTACTTTTTACCCAGTTGCGGGAATTTCTTCTCCCGGGACGTGAGTGAAACCGTAGGAAACAGCTAGTTTTTGTATATAAACAAAAAACATCCCCCTGGAATTGAACTCACCGCGTGCCAATCGCTTAGACACGCGACAACCGCCATCTATCATCATTTGTAACAATTAAAGATATTAAAAGATTACCCATAGAAACGGAGAATAGTTAACTTAATTTCACTTTGTTTCAAATAACGTGGTCATAGAGCCATGGAGAAAAAAATATTAACAAATAGATAGATCATTCAAAACTAAGTTTAATTTTTTTTTGTATTACTTTTTTTTATTTTTTTTTTATTTTTTTATTAGAGCCATAGAGTGTGTAAGGATAATGCAGTTGACGGTCGATAAAAGGAAAATAATTTGAATTTATATCACTATCCCGTTTATAGCTTAGTAAAATTCTAATGTTCTTTTCAAGAATTCAAGTTGTCGATGCACTAGTTTAAAGAAAGTGTACCTAATACACACACAAATTAAATATTTTAATGCATTTATGCTGTTAAATGAAGTTATCAGCGGTCATAATGACATTTATTACATGCAGTTCCAGAGTGTCGAGTGGTTCCGATAGAACAAAGATGATTTTCATCAATTAAACACAAACCTTTTACAAACTACTATACCAAAACTTGTACTTAATAAAGTACACTCGAAGCATATACGATCATACTACTTAACTAAGTAGAAAGTCTTGCAGTTTTAATAGTCCCGTCGCTAGGTGTTTAAGTTTCATTCAAGCTACCCGTGCATAGCTCGCATGAATTCATTAGCGACAACTTAGAAACTAAGTCACATTTTACCTGTACTTAGTACTAACTTAGCGAACGTGTTACTTAAGTTAGTGATGACATGTTTTTGTGTTAGTTTTAGGTTCTCATCATATATCATATAGTTTATATTGCTTAATGCGCTAATGTTAGGAATCACATTATATTCAGTTTTATATAGCAAATGTATTAAGCCCATTTCGGAAGGCGTGTTGTTGTTACCATGGCTAAGGCAAAATCGCTAACTAGTCCAAACCATTCTTTAAAAATGTCCGATGCGTTTTTCATAAAGAAGAATAGATTTCATTTTTACTGCCTTTTTATTGTCTTTGAGCTCACGATATTTTGAGAAAAAGTGACTCTAGCATGAACACTTCAGCAATGAAATCCTTATCTTAATAGCAGTGAAAATGTACCTGTAACATTTTTATGCATTTAGAAAATTTTCGTCTTGCGTATAAACTTCCGGGAACAATTTACCTACTCTCACAAAATTTCTAGTTTACTGACATTATTTATTAACCATGTATATGTATTTTACATAATAAAATATTTTTGCAATATCGCTTAACCTATATTTGCCATCTTCATTGTTCAAACATTGTCACACTTGTGTTACAGTATTTTTTCGTGTAGGATGGTACAATGCCTTCAAAAAGGTCAGACACAACACCGTACTAAGTTCTGTAATTCAACAATGTGGGAAGAATGTGGGCGTTAGTAATAAAAACTCAGTTTATTTAACATTAGAGCAATGTTTACAAGCTTTTGTTCAAGTCAGCTTGTCGACTTGTAACGTGGTTTGTGTTTAGGCCTTCTTTTGTTTTGTAAAGTCGTGGTTTGAAGGTTGAGATGTCTGTGTGTTTAGAAGGTGTGTAGGACTTTGTATGGTTCACATACACCATCAGTGTGAAACAGTGAAGTTAGCGTTAGAAAAATGAAATTCAGTAGTAGTATCGGAATTTTTAACTACGATTTCTGTGCTTTACAAAATTTCCGAAAAAAAAACGTTATGTCGCTACTAAATAAAAATACTCTTAATAACAAAAACGTGCGGTGAATAAAAGTTGTAAAAAATAATTACGACTAAAAAGACAATTAAGTTAAACAACACAAACAATTTCCAATAGTTTCTTCTATTTACTTGACAACGTCCTAAAAGTACGTCATTTATATCCTAGACGAACCAAGGACAATTGACTAGTCAATCGCGCAGTTGCCATCAATAAAGGTCGATCGATAGCAATAATATTAAACTTCATATCAAGATACGACCTTTGACCTTGACTGCATCCATTATACAAATCGAAAAACACGAACAAACATAAACTATGTATATCTGTCAAGTTTTTTGACTTTTCTTTAAAAAGGTAACCCTCATGTGATATTGTCGTGGTAAGGAGACATTTGTCTTATCTTCAGAATTAAAATGCATGTTAAATATTTTTTCGCTGTTTAATTCGACAATGTTTCAGAAAGATCTAAGGTGGCTACATTAGTTTGGGATAGGACGTATCGTGTTAACTTTCTTTTTCGTGGAACTACTACACCTAAATAAAAAGTAGCCTACAGCCTTGTTGAAGAAAAGTGAGTTATCTAACACTGAATGAATTTTTGGAAACTGGACCAATAGTTTCTGAGACCAATACGAACAAACAAAAAAGTTTAAAAGCAGAGTATACTCATTTGACAATTGATTGCGGTAAGTGAGAAACTATCCTGAATACAGTTTTTATTTGTTACTACCAATCAAAAACAAATGAAGCTTCTACTACATGCATAGTCAACTTTCCACTACATAATGACTTTTAAAACTCCAATTAAAATGCTAAAATAATCTAGACCTAAAAACATAAATACTTAAAGCTTTAATTTGTGTAGCAGTTCATCAGCTCAACGCCCTTGACCCGAAGGTCGCGGCGTGCGCTTTCATTGGTCAGCCCAAGGGCACTGTAGTATGTGTTCTTACTACAACTATAGTATCACGGAGTAAGAAAGATGAGTGGAGATGCCATAATGCTGGTACGTCAAGGCGCCTTCTTATAGGTCAAATTCGTGCTGAAGGCATGACCAAAATGACCGGTTACGGGTGAACTAAGGCTAAGAACTCACGGAGCGATTTTGAACCGTGCCCGCCGCGGTGGCGGAACTGCGTTTTTATTTCCAAACTCACGAGACCGGTTATTTGCGCGGTTACACAGCCGTAGCGGTTGAGATTATCGCCCGCAAACGTGGCGGGCAATGATCGCAAGACGCAAGACGGGCAGCCTCTGCGCTACTGCGATCGCCGGCCAATCGACCGGGGAGCGCGCGGGCGCAACCCGCTGAGGCTGCGGGTGACCGCGGCCCGCGCGATTCTACTAGTTGCCCGCCGGTGCAGCGGGACCCGCAAACAAACGCGCAGACTGCGGGCGTAAAACGCGTCGTGAAATGTGCTTTAATTTTTTACATGTATATCTGCATTCTACAGAAGCTACGGGCCCGCAGCCGCGGCGGTCGCGGGTGAAAATCGCTTCGTGAGTTCTTAGCCTAACGAAGCGTTGGGGTTTTTTAAGACGTCTGTCAATGACTTTTGGTATTACAAAGAGGGCGAAAGCAGTAACGTTCCTTGTCCACCGTACACACGCATTTTGGCGCGCTATTTTCTTAGGTGATTTTCTATTATGGCACCTCCGCTAGTCATTTTGTTCTCCATGGTTCTTACTACAACTATACTATATTTACTAGAATAGAGTGACGTGGCCGGGGTCGCATTAAGTTTGAACAATAAATAACGGGGGTGATCGGAATGTGAAATTAGAGTGCATTTGTTGAAGCCAGCTTTATTAAAGACATCAGGTCGTGTAGGACACCTTTGAAAGTCCTTGGGTTGATGCAGTTTTTTTTGGGCAGTGGGCATTTTCTTTATTTAAAGCTTTGATTAGAAAATCGATTGAACGAATGTTCGTAGTTTTCTGTTATAATTGGAGATAATAATTACACCTGCGGTATTTCCAAACAATTATGACCTTCCAACCTTTGAGAAAAGTGTTGTCTCTAATTTTAAAGGCTTTTGAGCAGCCTTTCATCATTTTATGTCTGTCATATTTACTTAAAGTGCGACAGAAATTACTTAGTTAAAGCTAAGTACCGTTAAATTGCGAGGAAAGTATCTAAATATATGTCACTTTTTCAATAACCTCTACCTTTTAAAAAATAACTTGTTCAAACATAAACATAATAATCAACCCAGGTATTCCTTACCAAAGAGTGTAGAGTATACAATATTTTCCGGGTATAACTGGCGTGAGAAAGTAAGCATCTGTTTTGCAACTCGTGATACTAAGGCAACATTAACTCGTTTGGTTTCGAGAATAACCAGAAGGTCGTTATTTGGTCGTGTTCTACAGATTTAGGGCTTGTTTCGTTGAAACTGGTATCGTCTACTAAATTAATTTGTTTAATATTTCCATAATATGGTAGGTAGGATTAACGGATGCAAAGAATTGAATAACTGGGAATTATTAGGTGTATTCGCTAGGGCGGATTATCTGAAAATCTATGACATAATGTAGATTGGCGACGAAGAAATTACGGCATGCAGTTGTTTATGCTGTACTAATATTCTCATTTTATCATCATCATCTCTTGAGCTTTTATATACCTCAACTTTAACTTAAGTAGGTACATATTTACCCAATACTTAAGTAAAACAATGTACTATAACCAGAACCTTCAACTTTACTTCACATTACCCAATTTCCATTACAAAACTGTTACCCACTTAGTATTCTTTGACGATCATCATAAATTTATCTCCGGAACTCTCTACCGGCAACAGTTTAGGCATTATCCCGTGAATTCCGCAGCAGCCGCGGAATTCGCGGAATTTGCCGGAATCCGCGATCGTGGCGCGGCTGCAATTGTGCATTGGAAACGGAATTCGCAATAATGTCTATCGTAGTTGTAAGTTGTGCTTATGTGTTGGCTGGTATTTGTATTTAGCACCAATAGCGCTCAGTTTTAATGTCGATTTAAGGGAATGCTTTATTGATTTCAAGATGGGCGAAAGGAGAAAAGAATTCAATAAATAAATTGCAAGAGAACGCACTACTTCTTTTAAGAGCACAGTATTATTTTATCCAATTTTACCATTCAATCAAATTAAAGAAACTGACCGTTTCAGCCGAAGAATGTCGGATCTGAATTTACTTCAGTTTTTAGTATGAGAGAGAAATAGTTAAAAACCGTAGCGTGTAGTACCATTTCTACACATTTATTAACAAAAAAATATTCAAGAATTCTTTCACCTCTTTTTACAACTGTCAGTTTCAGGTTACCCAGCAAAATTCTAGTTCTCTGGTTACAAAATAAATAGTGTAAAGGTACGAGTCCAATTAACCTTGTTACGACTTATAATAACGTTTCCAGTCTTCGGGCGTATCGTGTCTAGAACAGATTTTGTATTCATAGTGGAGCTCCTGGCCTAGGATGGGGCGAATTAGTGAGCTCTCCGACTATTTGCTGGGTATTTTTTTATTCTGTTTGCTTTGGCTGATTGTTGAATGCTGATCGAATGGTGTTGTGGATTTGTGTGTATGTGTGTGTGTGTTTTACATATGTTCGCGTTGTTGTTATTTTCGTACTAGTTTCAGCAGAAAAAAAAATAGTTTTGCTCGATAAATTGGCTATCTAACACTGATGTAATTGTTGAAATAGGTTCTATAATTGCGGGATCATCTACTGCGCTTATAAAAAAAACTCTTCAACTTTATGATATTATAGATATGCATGTAACATTTTTATATAGAAGAAAAATAACGCGTGGTTTATAGTTTTGAAAGCTTATTTATTTGAAAAGGAAATCTGCTTTTAGTTAAAAACTTTTCTTAAAAACTGTTGTTTTAGGTAAAATAAAGCTTACAGATTAAACTACTTCCTACACAACTAAAGCACAACGTCCCAAGTCACTTAGGACCTCTAAAATCTGTTACAAAAAGGACATTTCCCACTATTCTGCAACACAGTTGGTCCCGAGAGCTGAGAGCGGTCTTATCGCGGTCCAAATTGTGCCTCATTATGTCCCACCGTGTGTGGAAGGCCTTATATTTTTGTTATTAGACGGCAGATATTATTTAGGATTACCGTGTAATGAATGCGAATGTGGGCTTGTTTTATCTTAGTAGGATGATGGATAGGAAGGACTAAAGATCATAACTATGGACCGTTTTTTTTTGTTAAGATATTATCGACCTGCACGGACTGAATGTATTAATACAATTTATACCTAAATCTCTCCTTATGGATCAGTTAGTGAAAACTGCATGAAAATTGATTAGGTAATTTTTCCGTGAAAGAACAATAATCCTGAATTGATGACATCAAGTCATAAAAAGTAATGTGTTTTTGTGTGTTGAGTAACATTATCAACCTGTTTCTTGTTAGACGGAATAAGCA
Organism: Helicoverpa armigera; assembly: GCF_030705265.1. Taxonomy (NCBI): domain Eukaryota; kingdom Metazoa; phylum Arthropoda; class Insecta; order Lepidoptera; family Noctuidae; genus Helicoverpa; species Helicoverpa armigera. The sequence goes on along the minus strand of NC_087139.1, from coordinate 1,236,378 downwards.
TCAATCACCTTACTTAAATTACTTGGATTTGAAACTAGTTACTTTATTATGTCGTAGCCTTAACCTTCAATCCAAAACTTAACCAGACTGCTTTATAACTTTATCGTTAAATAATTGTTTTTACCTTGCGTCAATAATTTCTTACTTTCGAGCCCATTATAGCTGGCATACTGGGACGAAAAGTTACATTAACAAGGGGGCATAAATAACGCATGGTCATAGACCATAGAGATACGATCTAGACGGAATAATGGTCGTTTGCCATAATATAGGGGGTCCCGCGGTCGTTATGTCTTGATAACACTGAATAATTCGCTTGTTTGGACGTTTGCTTAGATTTCTAGTAATACATTTTGAATATTTTGGGTATTCTGGGAGTGGGCGATGTTTGTTTGTTGTTTTGTTAAGTTGGTAGTGAATGTAGATATGAAGAGGGATGATCGAGAAATAGGGCAAAGCCCTTACTATTCTGGGCTATTTTAGAAAGAGAATTTGTTTTAATGTTATTCGTCGCAGATGCTTTTTTGTCGTATAAACTACCTCAACATAAGTAAAGTGTTAAAGATGTCAGCAATCCAATAAATAATACTTTGGCTTATTACACAAATCACGTTAAAAGGACGTATTCACATCTTTAATATGGTTTACTTACGCTTTTTTACAATTGACGCTATTCTGACTTGTTACATGTTTTAAAATAAAAATGTAAAGCAACGGACGCAAACAAAGGAAAATAAACTTTAATAAAATACGTTTATAACAGAAAATCCATTTTGTGATTCTCGCTAAAAGGATTGTAGTGAAATAAAACCAGCTAGAGAAATGAATTTCCATTTTTTTTCGCCTCCAGTATCATTTCTGTTAACATTCATGATCAAAAGAACTTTGAAAATGTTACATTAAATTATATTAGTAAATAATGAATAATATAATGAATGATAATATTAATATTTTGCCCCAACTCATCTGACGACACAGACAGGGCGCAAATAAAACTTTAAATTAAATTCGAAGGGCTCTTTAATGATCCATTATTATATAGGTGTAGGTTATTACGAATGTTATGAAATAATAAATAATATTACAAATATAAATCATTAAAACCAACATTTTCAAGAATAATACACGCGTCAGCAAAGTGTGTTCCCCTTCATATACTAATGCTGCTTTTTGCTTGCCATTAATTCCAAATTAAACTTTCCATATTCTGAACTTAATTGTAAGCGACATAAGATTCAAACTTTAACAACGACCTTCCCCATACTGTCCCCTCGCAGCATGCCGATGAACGCATGTGGGAGCTCTCCGAAGCCGTTCACGACCGTCTCCTTCACCTTAATGGAACCTATATCGACCCAATCCTTTAGCTGCTGTATAGCAGCTTTCTGCTCAGGCCAGCTCCATTGTGTGAAGCTGAACGATTGCACCTTCACGGTGGGCGGTATCGCAGGCACTTTTTGCTGCGTAGGGTTCCCATACGTACTTATAGACCCACAGACGGCCACACGGCCGTTCCTCCTCATGCACTGTAAGACACCTTCAGTTAAATCACCACCGACATTGTCGAAGTAGCAATCGACGCCGGCCGCCACTGCTTGTATAACTCCCTTAACATCCTTCACTTCTTTATAGTTGAAAGCGTGATCGAATCCCAAATCCTGGGTTAAGTACTTCACTTTTTCATGCGAGCCCGCAAACCCGATGACGATGCAACCTTTTAACTTCGCTATCTGTCCCGCCACCATGCCGACTGCTCCCGCCGCGCTCGACACACACACTACGTCCCCAGGCCTCGGCTTGCATATTTCTAAAAGGCCGAGGTACGCCGTCATGCCAGGCATTCCTAAAGTACCCAGCGCCAGAGACAGGGGCAAGTCCCCAATTTGTGGGTCGTACGGCTTAATGCCAAATATGTCGTCGGGTTCGCCAGTGAGGACTACGTAGTCACGCCAGCCGGAATGTGAAACTACGTTCATGTTAACCGGGTATTCGGGGTTCTTGCTCTCTAGAACTTTGCCCACTTGAAAGCCGAATTGATCGTAAGGTGCCATCCACCTATTCGCAAACGAACGCAAGTAAGGATCGGTACTGATAAACTCTGTTTTAACTAAAAACTGACCATCTTTTAGTTTCGTAAAGTTCTCATGCCTTACTTCGAAGTCTCCTGGGTGTGGAAGAAAGTTTTCGAATTGATTCTTTACGACGTATTTATTTATTTTCATTTTTTGTTAAGCTTTTATAATTATTTGCATGAAATGGTTTCTTGATTTATTGGCTTGAAAACACTTTTGAAGTTATGTTTAATAATTACATTTGCAACAGTTTGAGTAGATATGAAAAGTTTAATTTGAAAAAGAAACGCTTGATGTCCGACCACTGACAGCGCTGAGAGCGCACTGACAACTGCTAGCTGTCAGCTGTCACTCCGCTTGAAATGACGGCGCGTTTCGTTAATGCATTGGAAGAGTTCACTAAGTAGCTTTTAATATTAAAAGTAGCACATGAGTGCTTTTGTAAACTTAATATGGTTGGATCGATGAGTAGCACTTTTATTCATAAAGTGTTTTAGGACAACATTTTTCGTAAATTTATATACATCGTAACAATGCCAAAAACATAACATGCAAAAACATTCAAAACTTAGGAAAACCGGGCAATCTTTCAATTATCCCTCGTCATTTTCCTCATACTCGTCAAACAAGCAAACTTGTGTCTACAACGTAATTTGAAAAGGTAGCAAGTGTATCAAACTACGTAGTGACTTAGGCCCTTGTCGAATGAAGGGTGTTTATGGGCTGGACCAGCCGGGAGAGTTACTTCCAACCCGATGGTTTTGATATACTTGCTCATTTTGTATAGACGTGTATGGTGTAAAGTTGTATAGCCAGGTGGTGGGAAAGATAAGTTTACAAGGGTTTTGTGGGGTTTTCAAGGGTGTGTTATTTTTATGTGGGGTTTGAATTCATAATTTACAATAGCGCTGGTTTAAAAAAAAATCTTTTAGTTTAAATTTCGTATGTTACAACATTAATTTTACAAGTAATCCGTGTATACTTCACAATAGAAGCTTTGTTCATGAACTTTCATCAACTGATGGGTCGTCTGTTAAAGTGCAGTAAGCAGCATTTGTTAAACCAATCATCAGCAGGACTGTTATTTAGATAAGTATGTATTAGCCCACTTTAAGTTAAAGATACAAACACAAGAACGTAATTCATCTCTGGAAGTTTTACGAGCGCTGCCACATAAAACTAACCACACAAACTGCACTTAAATAGTAATCTTAATAAGGATATAATCTTAGACGGGAACTTGTTAACTTTATATATTATACAGCGTTATACTTCAGAAAATTCTTGCATAATGTTATTATTTTAGGTAAAAATGGCTCAAGAATGTGTTGTCATCATATCTACTCGTGAACATTTTATGATGAAAACAACTTTTTGTTTTTAATTGGTTTAGGTATATAGGACATGCATATCTACATAAACAGTGTATATTCTTCACCTATAATATATATTTTTTGAGATTATCAGCTGCTGGTCGGCTGATTTGAAAACGGTCCTGTAATTATTTCAGACTTAAAAAGTCTCAAGGTCTTTCAAAAAATTTCAAACGCAAAATCATTTAGTCTGTTTTTCTTCCTAAACTAAATATTCCCTAAAAATACAAGTTCTAACCGATCCGCAGCCCCTACAGTATTATAAGGTTCTGTAACATAAATCATTATACATACTTATGATATTAAGGGATAAAAAGCGGTCCTTTAGGGGACCGCGTCATACCCAACTTGTAACGTCATCTATATCCCTTGATATTGATCCGAGGGATGAGATATCCCTGGACAGAAATTGTAAACTATCTGGAGGTGCCTTGAGGGAATGAATGCTGGTAATAGGTACTTGATAAATTATATTGGTAATAGAATTATGCTGTTAGAGCGTCCAGAGAAAGTCCGCAGTCGGTACAGAAGTAAACGGTAGTATATGTACGTATAATAAAGAAAATTATGAAAATATTACAAACATTCGCAAGTCCTGCACTTTCACATAAATAATCTTAAATGAGAAATTATATTTGGATTTAGAGAACTGGTTCGGACCGTTTACAGGGAGAGCTAAACAAATTCACAGAGATATAAAGTTTGTACTTTTTGATATTTCTAAAAATGCATTAAAACGCAAAAGTAAATCAAGCAAAACCTAATACACAAAAAGAAAAATATTGCTTACAAAATACAGTAGTTACAGTAAATAGTCTCAAATACGTCCTTAACTTTTCCACAAAAATATAGTACCTAAACAGTCTACAAAGCACATATCCTTTACAAAAGGCAATTCTTCGCAATCTTCAGCAAGATTCCTCTCCACACACACACATATACACGTATAAAACATTTGATTTATCCATGTGTGTGTGCGACGTTTACAACGCCACTTGGCGGGAGTTCGGTTGACTCTGTGAAGGGTGCTTGTCAACTAGTTTAGAGAAAAAATGCTCAAGATACTAGACGTTTGTAAGATTCTTAGGGGTTATTCTAAAGTATATAGTTGGTTGGATTTTGTATGGGTTGTACTAAGTTATCAGGATAATTTTTAGCGCGATTTATTTAAGGCCTTTTCTATCAAAGGTCTTTTACTACGTAAGTAAACAATCAAAGTGCTCTTTGTGAGTAAACGAGAAACGATCTAATATTTTACTTAGTAATATTTTTCATAAAAATCTCTCATTCATTTGCGCACAAGGCTACCGTTCTCGCAATTACCCAAACAATTAATTAAAACTTCTACAAAGAAAACTCGAGGGAAGAAATTAAAAAAGCAAGCTCAACAAATCGAGAAGTTTCGCACGAGAGCACGTCAAATCAGTCGTCGGGCGGGAAAATCGTCTTTTGCCGAAAAAAATCCGGTAAAAACCGGCTGCAACCGGTAAAATCCGGGGTCGGTGCCAACTTTCCGCTCCGGAGGGATGACTGGGCGCTTCCCGCTCGGAATGACCCATTCACTCTAGAACTTTTGGATGAGGCATAAATTAATAGCGTTTTTTGGCTTTTAAACGCAGTTTGTTAGGAGAGAGTTGAGTTAGGTAACTTTTTAGTCGATTTTTCTTTTGGCCATGGCCAAGCGAAGATTCAATAAACATCAAAACCATGTTTTGATTTTTTCATAGTGTTATATTTGTAATTACTATAAATGTTGTGCCGTCAATTTATCTCACACAATAGTGATAAAACCAGTTCTTATGCACGATGTTACATTAAGTATCTCGTTTCACCTTTAACAAACAAAACAAACTATTTTCCTATTCTTACATTTAACTTCTCAAAACAAACTGTAAGTGACTCGTAAGCTCATTATTTAGCCATCAAGTTGCCTCCTCCATTCTTTCCAACATCACATTTCCCGTTTTCCGTCGGCCTACTTTCTTGAACATCTGCAGCTCTTTTGTAAAACCAAGTGCCTTTTACCTGCAAGATAGTGTATCTTACAGTCATATTTATTTTCTAGTATACTGTGCTTATGTTGCGTTGTTGTAAAGAGCATTTTCTATTTTGTGGTATCTTAGCAACGGTGACATGTTGACACCTTATTGTTAGATTTGAATTTAGAAGCTGGTGGTTTGAATATGGAATAGTTTCTATTCGATTAGGTGAGGACCAAAAAGAGTTTGTTGCAGTCTATAAAAGTTTATGGTTGATTTAACCTACACGCAGCAAGAATACGGTTGTTTATGGATATCATAATAGGTTACAGTTAAATGGTGCAACTAGGACTTAGTTAAATAAAAGGTTTTTATTTAATTCTGTGTCCTGTCATAAGCTATGTCAGTTTCAGATATTGCCACTTTTTCCTCTTTACAAATTAATGGTATACTATCTTCTACTATCATCCCTATGTAACTATACTTCCATTAAAATGGCTATAAAAACAGCCATAACATACTATGTTAATAAAGTCCTATCACACGTTAGTTAGGAGTCCAGCTTATCCCCTAAGGCCAGCTAGGGGTAGGTTATGAGGACCCTTCCTATCCCATGGGGCTCATAAAGGTGGCTAAGGGATGATGCCACGGGGATGTTTCCATAACCATCCCTTTTTGTGGCTCATACGTCATAGCATGAAGAGCACGGTAGCTATGAGTTAGCGAAAAAGAGTATTGAAATATTATTTTACGTATTGTTTATTGGTCCTTTGTAATATAGAAGAGTTTTTGGTGTATTGTACCCGATATATGTAAAGGCTATCGAGAATTTAATTACGCACCTACTTATTTCTTTTTCACTCTATTGAATAGCTATTTCAGTTCCTTACAGAGTTTCACATGCGTATTACAAATGCTACGCCTATCCGAAGAAAAACTAGCATGTAGCCTTCCTAGATAAATGTCTATCTATATAACACTCAAATATTTATTCAAATTGGTCTATTAAGTAATCAGTGTGTTTAAGCAAATAAATAAACAAACCCTATGCTTTATACCTAGTGTCATCATAAACACATTATAGTGTTATAAACTGTCAAAGAAAGTGTTTTCTATACTTGAAAAAAAATAGGTTAATGATTCGTCCTTCATATTGTCTAGGTTTCCTACCGATATTATTGAATATCTACTACTTATCTATTTCGCCTTGAAATAAAAATTACAATAAAAAGCTCTTGCCCTTCAGAGCGTCATTAGTCGCTAATCGCTGTACACATCATTAATCATTGTTATATCAATATTATTGATTGCTAATACACGCACTTATGATGGTAATGTGTGTTTGTAAGCATATTTTTGAGAGTTTATATTATCGTGACTAAAATATTCACAGCATTTAAGTGACAATGTAGTCATGATTTTTATAATCAACTAAATAACTTCCAATTCTACCCGCATCCTGTGGGAACTACTTCTCACACCCAGATAAAAAGCAGCATCGTCCTTTTTCAAGCTCTAGAATATAATATGTGTGCCAAATTGTATAGGTATACCTACATTGGTTCAGTTGTTTTGATATGAAAGCCAGACATACAGACCGACGCAGTAGTAAGGATTGGTCACTATTATATTATATTAGATAGTTTCTGTGTCACTATATTGCTCCGATAAGTTCATCTATCGTGTTTCTATTGACGATAAAACATCTTGAAAGAAGGATCTTATGGAACAGTAAATAACAGACCATTTCTGTTGTTACAGCCACAAGAAATGAAACGCAGAAGGAGTCTGAGCTCAGGCGTCGCGTGACGTGTTAACCAGCCATGCCTTCAGACGTCTCCACCATGCGCTACATACTATTCTGCCTCCTGTCTCTGTCCTTCAACAGAAACTTCGCCTTCGTGCTCGACAAACAAAACCCCTACTCGCAATTCCGTAAATGGAACGCAGGATTGAATGGAACACTCGAATTGGAGTTCAAAACTGACCAGCCAAACGGTCTATTGTTGTATACGGATGACGGTGGGACTTACGACTTTTTTGAACTGAAGCTGGTTAATGGAGCGTTGAGACTGAGGTATAACTTGGGGGGAGGGGCGCAGATCATCACTGTTGGCAGCAACCTCAATGACGGACATTGGCATAAAGTGCAGGTGAGTTTTGACCTATTTTACTTTTTTGTATGTAGGTACTCAAGTACTTGTATGTTGAAGGTAAAGAGTTAGTTATGCATATTCAGTTAAATTCAAAGCATTTCGGCATTCAGGCATACCACTTATACCATAATTCAGTACCTGTAAAAGTAGATCCGTCACTGTTCATCAAAACATTTTTAAGCGATATCTCGAGAACATATCGTTTATATCCATTTCTGCAACTATTTGGACCTATAATTCCTGCCATACCCATACTGTCACCTAAGCAGTACATTATTGTATAAACAGATAATGATCCCAAAACAAAAGACAGTCTACATTCATCAGAAAGGCCACGAAGATTACCACAGAACAAAAGCCTACACACATCAGTATACTAATGACGTCACGCTCTAATCCCCACAGATACACCAATGTATATTAATTATAGTTCTAAAACCGTGTACTCACTTTGACGACGATCATCGATCATCTATTCTATTTGTGTGTGTATCTATATATAGTATTTGTGTACCCGGCTTTATTTAGTTAAACCTTCTTGATAAGTGAAACTTTGTAGTTTTGTTAATAGTAGCAAGTACAACCTTTGGTAAAATATTTGTAAAGCTTTCCTAGAAACTAAGTGCTTACATACAATGCTTACTTCAAGGCCTTCGCTGGTTAGTCATTAACATGTAGTAAATCAATTTAGGTGTTGAAAAAATAAAGTCCAAATACTGAAAACGCCTGAATAGGTAACGAAAAGTGTTAAGAATTTATTCGCCCCCCTATCTGGAAAAAATATTCACACTGATGTGTATGTAACTTTTGACGTTTTGAAAACCGTGTTTGCTGCCCAATAAAATGATTTTGCGTTTAAGGTTACTTATCACTTTTGCTCCTCTTTCTACCAGGTTGCACGTCGAGATGAGCACACATCTCTCACAGTGGACGGTAGCACGCAGAGCAAAACGTCTCGAGGCAAAGAGTTTATCTTTGGCAAGTTCAACTCAAACTCCGATGTGTTCGTCGGAGGAATACCGCCATCGTAAGTCTAGTTTTTTTTAATTATTTGAATTTGGAACTATCCGGAAATGTCATTGTGTTTGACAGCAAAGAGGATAGAAGGAACAGTTTCAGAGTTGTAGGTATAAACTGTCGATGGTCCGAAAGATTTTTTTTACAAATATTTGGTTCAATTTGAACAGTAATTAGAGAGCTTTTCAAACAAATGCGTATGATAACAAAAAGAACAAAATACACATATCATCGTTTCAGATAATCTAGATAACAATAGGCGCTTAATCAGCAGAAATTAAATTATTGTTTCGGCGTACTGTAAAGCGATGAACTACAATTTATCATAGCTAATTAATTGCTGCCTATGATTTCAAAACGTAATTGTATTGTTAGTTGCCAATTCATTTGGTTGCGAACACTCATTTATTTCGTGTTGCGTGTTGTTGAAGTACTAAGTGATAAAGGTGTTAGTTGAAGTTGGTATTACAAAACTTTTGGGTAACAAATTGTGCAGTTACCTCAAGTTTAACAATTTCTTGATTACTTGGAGAGAGTTGGTTGCAACAACGGATTGATGTATATCAACGTTAAGAATAACTGCGCTTTCACACTAGCGAAGTTTACGCGCGACAACGCGGTTCGTACGAACGGTATCGTGCGTATAAGAACGACAAAAAACAATTGACAACTACTGTGTATGTGAAGACACTTGAAATCGTGCGACAGATTTTTCGCCGCTTGGAATGTGTCGCGCGTAAAATCCGCTAGTGAAAGCCTTCAGAGTACTTATGGCCTTTTTCCAACCCACTTACAGTCACCACAGTATAAACAACAATTCATACAGTCAAACCGCAAAACTACCAATTTACCAACCGCAACATATTCAAACTAATTAGGTACTCTACCCTGCTTAAAATCATACTATAATATTATAGGTATAGAGGCAGTTATACCTGCAGAGTTACCTTCTGTACAACTTTTTGTCTGTAACGCTTTTATGTCAAAAGTACTGAATAGATTAAAATGAAAAATTAATTTTAATAGTCGAGTCTTAGAAAGTACTCATGTCACCCGGGTACGGAAAATATTTTCCCCAATACGCGAGTGAACCCACGGGACACAGTTAATGACATAATTTCAGTTGACATCAAAAGAGACATTTTAATCATTTTGAGTTAAAACAGTTCAATCTTAACCGATGGTTCAGTCGGCGATGAATTGAGAGATTACACGCGTTTTACTTAATTGAAATGAGTTCTGTTTTGTAAAGTATGCTTTTGTGGTAACGTTAAATGATTATTTTAATTATTTCAGTTTATTTTGAATTGGTGGGTTTTTGTTATGATAGAGGTATATTTGATTTTTATACTAAAATGCGAAAGTAACTCTTTCAGTTTATGGCACTTAAAAGTCAATTGAATCGATTTAAACAAAATGTGGTACCTAGACACTCTATAGCCTTCCTTATTGTTTATTATCATAATAAGGAAGGGAAGTAGTTGTCGAATATCTTGTATAGACGATACCTCATATGAAGCGTTATAATGACCAATTAAATCAAAAGACACAACATTTCAAAATCACAAAAAAGCAAACACACATTTACTCTTAACGCTTAAAATATATCACAAGTTACTAATCAAAAAAGCAGCATTCGGAAAAACTATTACGACAATCGATTCTCTCACAACTCGCCCAGATTTACCAATCGAACTCGTATTTTTCTGATACCATCTCTTCCACTAAACAAGCTCACGTACGCAAATTTAAACCCTGAAATTTAAGTGTTAAAGTCGAAATTCGAATGCAAATTTTAGAAATGTGTCCCCATTGAAATTGGAACTTTAAATTTTATGTGTTAAGGTTTATATTGGACCGTACGTAAATACTTTAGAATGAAATGCATCGGTTGTAAGGTTAATTGGTGTGTCGAAAACTGTTAGTATATTCCGACTCATAGAGCAATGTCTGCGAATCATTGAAAATTTATTCTCGAGTAAATTTCTAACTAGTGCACTTTACTCAGAAAGCTTCACATTAAAATGCAAGCAATTTGAACGACATAGTTTTACGTTTACCTATGAATTTCTGTTTCAGTTAACATCAGTTATAAGCATGTGTAAAAGTTTGCCGTGAATTGAAATACTTTAATAGTAAAATCGTTTTTTTTTAATAGTACCGATGAATAGAATATGGCATTTTCATCGCCAGCCTATCGCAGTCCACTGCTGGACATAGGCCTCTCCAAGTGCACGCCACTGAGATCGATTTTCGGCTTCTCGCATCCAGCTCCTGCCAGCCGTCTTGCGCAACTCATCACTCCACCGTGCCTGGCAATATGGCATTTTATTCCTCTAGAATTTTATTTAAATAAACTTTAAATCGCTACTTCCAGCAATGGCTGAAATGATGTAAATGTAAATATGAAATGAGTATCGTATTACGTACTGCTTTGAAAACATTTTCATACAACGTTTCATTTCTTTAATTATAACTTTTCATGAGCAACTGATCTAGAAGACTTTTGTTTGGAGATAAAAAGTATGTTTATACTTTATTTTTCACAAAGAAAGAACAGTTCTTTACAATTCTCTTTGTGTTCATAAATATTAAATTAATTAAGTAATGATAGACAGAGATAATATTGAAGAATATTTTATGACTTACCTATTGTAATCTACATTGTTTACTTAATAAGATAAGTTTTATTAAACGTTAGAAAAAAAGTTGTGATGGCCTAGTGGGCAAAGAACCAACCTCTCGAGTATGAGGGCGCGGGTTCGATTCCAGGTCAGGCAAGTACCAATGCAACTTTTCTAAGTTTGTATGTACTTTCTAAGTATATCTTAGACACCAATGACTGTGTTTCGGATGGCACGTTAAACTGTAGGTCCCGGCTGTCATTGAACATCCTTGGCAGTCGTTACGGGTAGTCAGAAGCCAGTAAGTCTGACACCAGTCTACCCCTTGGTATTGGGTTGCCCGGGTAACTGGGTTGAGGAGGTCAGGCAGGGCAGTCGCTCCTTGTAAAGCACTGGTACTCAGCTACATCCGGTTAGACTGGAAGCCGACCCCAACATAGTTTGGGAAAAAGGCTCGGAGGATGAGAAAAAAAGTATCCTTTTTAGTATGGAAGCTTTTACTAGCTTCCACCAACGTCTCATAGGAACTACTTTGCACATTTTGATAAAAATTAGACAATAGCTTTCCTCGATAAATGGGTTGTTCAGAACAGAAAAAAAAAACAAATTTATTTATTTATTTATTTAAGACAACCATCAAATCTGGTTACAATGAATGTTGTTACGAAATTTTAAATCTTATGCTAAGTGTAGACTTAATTATAGGTTGCCACAGCATGCATAATATGTGGTCGGATCTTTGTTTGTTTTTCTTGACTAAAACATTATATTGCTTGCCTAGTCGATCAAATCGGTCCAGTAATGACTGAGATAAGTACAAACATACTCTTCCTCTTTACAATGCTATATATATAAATTAAGAAAACAATTTACACTTTTCTTACAATAGATTTTATAGATTTTCCCTATACGTCTTAAAATCCTAGTTTTCACCGCTAACGACGAACGTAAGGCATCAGGTGTTTTACAGCGCCTGTTATTGAAAACAAACGCCTCGCCGAGTGGTCCTTAGTTAGCAGATTAAATGCATCCTACTGGCATAATCCTTTACTACCCACGTTTATGACGTATACTTAAACCTTAAGTATAGGGAAACGCGTTAAAATTATAATTGGTTCCTTCGTAAGATTTATTTTGCAAGAAATTCATAGTTGGATTCCTTATGTTTATACAAAAAAACTTATACTTACTCCAAATGGGGTAATCCATCTTTATTTACATAGATATTTATAACACAAAAAAAACTATCTTAGTAAAACAATTAAAAAAATATATATACTTACTCCATATTATGTTGTCGAATCATGTTTATCGAAACATATTTAATTCTATTGCTAAAAGCTTTTACTCACTTATTACTCATTTTAGAGGTCGCCGATGATTTTTAAAATAAGAAATTCTCTGCCTATCCTTTTCCCAAACTATGTTAGAGTCGGCTTCCAGTCTTAACCATGGGCTGACTGCCTATCTGACCCCAAAATAAGTATTGATCAATAAATGAAATCGAACATCAATTTCTTTCTAGATTGTAAGTCAGAACACCTGCGTATTACAATAGTTATATTTTATTAGTATTCGTTCCGTCTAGGCTTTTGTTAGGCCTTTGTAAAGGACCTATGAATTAGGCTCAGGAACGTGGCTCGACTATAGATAGGGGTCACGGCTTTTGTATTGTACTGAAATGTTTTTTGTTAGGTTTTATTGGAATTGGTATTATTCTTCGATTATTGTAGGTAATGATAGATTTTTTTAGGGAAAGTAATAATCCAACTTATAAAATGAAAGACATAGATACACAGACTCCTTTTTTGGAGTCGGTTAGAAAACCATAAAAAAATACCTGACATTTTATATTGTTCTATTTAAAAATCTTAAAAGCAAATACATCAATTAGATTAATGATATTCAAATTACCATATTTTATTAATTGAAAGACTCCTAGGAGCAATAACACTCACACTAATTATCTTGACTTTAGTCTATAAAATATTCAAAACTAGCAATCTAAAATTCATTAAGAGCAAATGAAGAACTTCTAGTCATTATTTCATTGGATTAGCATTTATTTCTTTCGTCTAGCTCTAGAGATTTGATAAAATAGAAAACAAATAAGAATAAATTATTTTTCAGAATACATAATTCATCTCTACTTTTTTAAAGATTTCTCTAGAGATTAAGATGGAGAAAAAAACCATTTCAAAGTCTTGGTTTACAGGCAATGCCGAGGGCAGAACACAGTGAACTTAAAAAAATATTTACCGCCAGAAAAGTATTTTTGCCAGTAGTACAAAAAAAAGGTTTAACAACGAACAAAATACATTAGGAAAACAATCGTCAAATTGATAGCAATTAATATCACATTAATAACATTTAAAGCAAAAACAATTCATATAATTAACTTTGTGATTGCAATATTGTATTTATATTGAAATAAAATCACACAAGGATTATCTGCAAGTATTCATAATTTCAATGCAAATATTAAAACACAATTTGAATATTAATAAAGTACCCTATTAATTAATCTGTTACTTGTAAAATTAATTTTGCATTTCATTATTTTTCAAATCAAATGATTTTTTAATCACTGGAACGTTGAAATATTGCATTTACGCTAATAAAGAGTGACGTTTGTAATATAAGCGATTAGCGAGTTCTGTTATTTAATTAAAATATGAATTAAACGATTTTCTCGACTAATTGATAGTTAATGAATCGTTCTTTGAAGTTTTAATTTAATTTTGTACGTTAACATTTAAAAGGGATTGTATTTATTAACGCGATTGCAAACCAGAGATGATTTATGAATTTTTACATTTTTCAACTCATATCAGTAGTAATTATAATGATGGTCAGTCCAGCACTTCGTCTTCTACAATACGTCATTATTAAAAAACGCGTACATATAGTTTTATATCTATATTATATCTTTCTAATATTATACATGCGAATGTGAATTTATTGGGTTCACTTTTACGCGAAAATGGGTGAACGAAATGAAATTAGGTATAGAATTCATAAGACAGAGATAGTCTACTTTTTACCCGGACACGGGCGAGATACGGTTTTGAGTCACAAAATCTAGAAATAAAATAACCAGCCCGCTAATCCTTTCCCTTGTACCACCCACCAAAGCGTTGCGTGCCCACAATACAGCACAGAGCATTGTTAGTGCGACAAAGTTCCAACGCAAGTTAATAGCAGTCGCGGGCTATTGTTGCCTAATAATGCTCCTGCGCTTTTATATAAAACACTTTTTAATTATGTAAAAGGTTTATGGTAAAGTGCAGTTTTGCTTGCGTTTATTGGTAACAATTTTGTTTTCATTGTGCCACACAATGTTTATTCAGCTTTATAGAATGTGTCAAAGTAGCTTTACAGGCCATGAGAATGTCATCATCTGCCTAGGCTTATTCTAACTATCTTGAGATCGGATTCCAGTCCAACCTGATGCAACTGAGTACCAGTGTTTTACATGGAAATACGAAACACTTTGGCAAGACTGGGTATCAGCCTTTCTGGCTTCTGGCTATTCTTTACGACTGATAAAGAAGTACAAATGACATTTACGACCAAATTCCCCCGACTTTTGTAAGTAAATTAAAGTATTTCGAAAGAGATGTTACAAGTAGACCTTTGCTTTTGAGGTAAATATTGAGAACGTTTCATATAAATAGGAGTCTGAAAATATCTAAAAAGAAGCATCCATTAAGGTATTCAGGTATTCTTACAAAAATAAGGTTTTACATCATGCATACAGCCTCAGTCTATCTCGGTCGGCTGACTCCCACCCAGACCCATCACAAATACAGACTAACTATTTTACTAACAATAGCTTGAAACAGTCTTTCGGACGGAAGGTCGCGGGTTCGAGTCTGACCCAGTTGTTCTATTGTTAACCACTTCGGAAATAGTTTGGGAGGTCGGCCTATATGAAATTGTAGCATTAAGGGGTAGAAATGCTGAGTCAAATCCCTTTATATTTGTAAATTAAATTCGTATCGAAGCGAAATCTGTTTATCTATGAATTGATCGGCGGTTTAGGTTATTAGGGTCAAAATATTTTGCTTTATACTCCATTATGGTAAAGCTTAAGTGATTTTTGTAGCTTTTGCAGTTATTTAGCTTTAAGTGAGACCTATAACAATAGTACTTTTTTTTACCTTAAATTATTTTTAACAAAATCATGAATTATCGAGACCAAAAATAAGAATAATATTTCTAACTTTCTTAAAATATATTTACCACCTCTACTTACCCTTTAAACAAACTGTAGGCGTATTCCTCATCTACACAAATCAAAAGAAAACACCGAAAAAATGTAACCTACAAAAACCACACGCGTAGCAATCGTCGTAGCACTACGTAACTGCGCCGTAGTCGCCTACGATTTAGCTGTCTACGCCGTAGCTATCGAGGTTATTGCTTCCGAATTGTGACTTGCTATGTGGGATTTTCACATAATATTGGTACTTTCAAGCCTTATTTATATAGTCGACTTTGATATTTGAAATGGTACTTCTTGGTGCAGGGTGATAGTCGTTATCGTAAACGGTTTACCTTGATTTTGAATAGGTTTGCAATGGGTTTTAATGTTATGATCTTAACCTTCATAAAATAGGAAAACAATGGTATACTTCAATCGTCGAATCAATAAAATTGACAACAGATGAAATCGACGGTACCTTCAGTACGCAAACTGTATGAAACAATGACGAATACGTACATTCACGTACATAAATCTTAGCACTAGCATGTTAGAAGCGACAATAGTTAGTAACACCTGTCGTGTCGGGTATAAATTGTCGGCTTTACGCAGACATACCGGTGTCAAACGTTCCCACGATTGGCATCGATTATACTTGGTCTATCATCTATACGTGACGAGTTCTATACGTGACGAGTTATGTATCTGGCGAGTTTAATATGTGGCGAGTTTTATACGTGACGAGTTTTATACGTGACAAGTTCGATGTCTATTTATGGTTCTTTGATCCGAGATCAGATTTCTATTAGCCCACAAGCAGATACGGTACGTGGTTCAAACCTCAGAAAACAGCTAGAATGATATATTTAACTGAGATAGTTTAAATAATTTTGTCCTCAAAACTCAACTTCTAAAAACGCCAACAAAATCACAGTCCCCTGCAAACACAAAACTACATTCTCGACACGATTCTGCAACAAATAGTAACTGTATTGGAACTACAAAAGAAAGTGTCGGGTAAAGGATAAGGTGACCTCGATTGGTCACAACTGGGCCAAGGAGTATTACTGATGAGGCCATATCGAGATCAGTCCCCTTTCTAGCGAGTTTATACAAGACATCATTTGGTCCTTGTAGTCGTCTCGTTTTTAGGTCGACTTGTTTTGTAGAATAGTGTTTTTTTTTCATGTAGTGTTTTGTTTTTATTTGTTGGAATAAATAAATATGGTTTTAATGAAAGGGCAGTATTACTGATGAGGCCATATCGAGATCAGTCCCCTTTCTAGCGGGTTTATACAAGACATCATTTGGTCCTTGTAGTCGATCCGTTTCTGGGTCGTCAATTTTTGTAGAATAGTGTTTTTTTCCTGTGTAGAATAGTGTTTTGTTTTTTATTTGTTGGAATAAATAGATATGTTTTTAATTAAAGGGTAGAATTACTGATGATGCCATATCGAGATCAGTCCCCTTTCTAGCGGGTTTATACAAGGCATCATTTGGTCCTTGTAGTCGGTTCGTTTTTAGGTCGACTTGTCTTGTAGAATAGTGTTTTTTTTTCATGTAGTGTTTTGTTTTTTTTTTGTTGGAATAAATAGATATGTTTTTAATGAAAGGGTAGAATTACTGATGATGCCATATCGAGATTACTCGTAGTTTTTAGTTTTGATATATTTACCTACAGCCTTATTTTATAAAATATTTTTGTTATCATGTAAATAAGTATAAATGAGCCCTTTTTTATTCAAAAACATTGTAATTTACAGGTAGAATATTTTCAGTACCAGCAATCGATTTCTGACCAAGAATAAGGTATTTTTTGAGAACATTAACGTTACATTTTCCGCTGTAATATCACTCAACAACACATTAACACGGCCTACTTAGAAAGAAAGCTTAGTGTCAAACTCATCAACAAGTTAATACACTCGATGATATTTTCTTGGACATGGAATACTTCCACTGAAACTTTGAAACTGAAAGTATTGATCGAATGTTTTAAAAGGTTCTTAGAACGAACATTTTTAACTCACCTTTCAGTGAAGAAGTCATCATTTTGAAAAAAAGGGACTTTTCATTATATTTCTTGAGAATTCTTTTAATTTTGTAGGTATACATTTCTGGTCTAAAAACTGCTCGAATCTAGATTCAATAAAGCGTTCATGACAGAACGTCTCAGATCAATCAACCCGCGGTTTCGTGAAAAAATATTTCATGAACCCAGATAAAAAGGTCAGATTTTCACGATAAAAAGGCTATCTAATACTGAATGATATTTTCAAAACCGACTATTAGTTCCAGAAATGAGCGTGCTCAACTAACCAAATTCTTATTTTAATAACATTAGTACAAAAGTTATTCGTAATTTCTGCACAGTCAGAATCTCCTAAACCACTTGCTGAAACTAGTATCAACTAGTTAGCTTAGTTCCTAAGAATTTACAACAGATTTCACAAATCTTCAAACTTCGTCAATATCAAATCGAAGTTCTGAGTTAGTTTGAAATCAATACAACAGCTGGATGTGGGTCAAATCTGTGCTAGTTTCTAGTTGGACGTGTGCTGACAATTACTCGCTTAGATTCATGACGTCTTAGTATCCTCACACTGCAAACTTTTAGTTGCTCGATAGTTTGTTTGTTTCATAAATCAGTACACCCATTACAAAGATCAGGTATAAACTTTGATTGAATTCATGATTTTATAAAAAAAAACATTTTTCCAATCAACTGTCAACTGTCAGCTGACTGTTTAGTATGCATTGTCTCGGTACGCTTAATCTGCAGTGTACAGGCACTCTTAGAGTACTTTTAACTTTAGTTGCACCTTTAGTTTGTAGAATTTTACAAATTGAATGAAATATAGTTTGTCTCGATAGTCTGATTTGTGAATTTATCTTATCAAAATTACGGATAGTTGTAACACAACAATCACATAAAAGTGTGTAGTAACTCTTCAATCTTCAATCTTAAATAATGGCATATATGCAGGTTCGAACTATTGTAAAATCATTAGTTTTTAAACATACAAAAGTAAAAGGACCAAAAAGCTCATCTTTATAGAAATGAAAACTAACATCTTGTCAAAAATGACACACAAATCTGAATCCGACCTCACTCCGAGGGTTAGATCCTCTGGCCTTGTTCACGCCGCCGCTGAAGCAATAGATATTGATTCTAACTGCTCACTACGACAGCCTGAGCTCTCTCATCAGTTATACTGAGCGGGATTTATTTAACTAATCTTAGTGTATGAGGGTTATATGTCGTGTTATATCTCGTTTTGTTAGAATAATGTGTGTGTGGGAATCGTTAGTTCTTATTATATAGTTTGTGTATGAATGTTGTGCTAATAGTCATTTGCGAAACATTTATGGAAGTACATAGTTTAAGGTATTTAAGGACACTAGCAGTTGCTATTTATAATTCGAGTACGTTTCAAACGATTTCAAACTTAAATCTTTATCTCTTTAAGCTTTTAGTCTGTCTTACAAATTTTAAAGCGTTGTTTGGCTTAAGTTTCATAAAATGTAAATTGAGACATCAATTAAATCCGCCATTTGTAATGAGAGCTATTCGTTTCTAAGACGGCTTGAAATTGGTATCTTCATGTTCTAACTAGCTTTTGCCCGCAACTTCGTTCGCGTGGAATAGTGACTACCAGCAGATTTTTGATTTGACCAATAGATGGCGCTATATGTCCGGAATATTTTTTTTGTAATAAAAACTATCCTATGTCCTTTCTCAAGTTTCAAACTATGTCTGTACCAAATTTCACACAAATCGGTTCAGTAGTTTAGGCGTGAAGAAAAGACAGACAGACAGACAGACAGAGTTACTTTCGCATTTATAATATTAGTTTGGATAAAATGTCAAGCTTATTCTATTTTTTGTATAAAATGCACATTATTCTGTACCAAAAAATAACTACAAATTAATATCTTTCCAATCACAATAACTTACTACCGAATTCCGCTCAAATAAATAGCTACTGGTCCTTCGATCATAAATAACGTACCTCTTACCTACTACAATAAATGTGAGGTAATTTCCTACGCGATTTGTGCCCCACATTATGAAGACAATGTGACAGGAAAACAGCCGTAAAATTAGTTCGGTCTCCCAACGGACTTGGGAAGCGTAAATCATAGTTTTGGACCCAAATTGGCCTTGAGAGTTCGGACTCCTGTGCCAACGGGCGGGGTGAATTATTCACAATTTGAATACACAAAATGTGTGGAAACGCTTTGTAATTCATGAGAAACTGTGTTTTTGGTCTGTATTTTAGTGAACGAATAATGTGTGTTATTTTACAGTATTTTTTTTACAGTAACAATTTGATTCTAATTGCTCAAACTGCTCTGTCAGAAACTTTTATCAATTTAAGGATACAAACAAGGCATTATGTTACACATTTAGGTCCAATTTTAAATACCGATCGGTGCTGCAAGAGGGTTTGGTGTTATAATGCAAAAAAAAATATTTTTTTGCTTGACGTACAATGCTAAATGAATAAGTTTCTAGTTTTAAAATTATTGATATTACAACGTTAGAGGCATGCAAAAGCTAATAGATAATTCAAACATTAGCACACTGATACAGTATTCTGTCAATCTGATAATTAATTCAGAACTTTAAACCGTGTTATGTCAGCCGTGTATCAATGAATAGCAGTACGTTTCAATTTTAGTTGAATGTCAAAGCATTACACAGATGCGATGTTCAATCAAACACAGCTTTGGTGACCGAACGTACGACCAACAAAATTGTAATTAAACTAATGGTTCAGGTGCAATCCAATTTTGTTTTCGAAATATATTTGGCTTGACATATTTTGAAATATATTTTTATTGCACTTGATTTACTGTTTTATTTTATTTATTGATAACATGTGTTCAATATGTTTTTACAAGTAGGTAGATGTTTATTATTTTGAAAATATTTATCGTTGGTTGTTTGGTTTTTGGGCAGATATTTTCTGATTTATACATGTCATTGGCTTTCGGTTTCCAAAGTTTTGTGTCCACCACGTTGGGCGCCAATCCCCATCTATATACTTATACTCCATCTTATGCGTCTTCACAAAATCTATGATTCACAGTATCCAAAGGTCTCAAAGCAAACAGTTAACATGAAATATGAGGGCAGCGTTTAAGACAATAACATTTGTTATCCAATACACAAACATTGGCGGCGAACTTTGTCTAGTAAACAATGGTCTCCCTCGAGTTAGCGCATTGTTAAGCCGTGATTTGTGACTAGGAAGCTAAGATATTTGGATGAATCGTATGTGGGAAAAGCAATAATCATTGCAGAAATTCAGTTGGAAGAGCAATTACATATTGTTTGTAATCAATTCCTAATTTGTGTAAATTTTTTTTCTACATTCATATGAATTGGTTTATCTCGATTTCAACCACAATCTGGATAAAAAGTAGCCTTCCTCGATAAATCAGCTACCTAACAATGATTTTTTTAATGAGTCCAGTGAAAGCGTTTTCAAATAAACTTTTTAGCTTTACATGATTGGTACGGATTGTTATTTATATTTGTAGTAAGTACTTTACGACTACATATAGCCACCATACACTACAATACAAAGACCTAATAGGTACCTGTCTCAAACTCGGTCAGTATCAAGACTAAATCACCAGGACCCTAAACAGTAAACAATCAAACAAAATTGTCAAATACGTACCCAACGTTGGCGTTGATCATGGAGAACAAAATGACTGTCGGAGGTGTCAGAACGGCAAATCTCCTAAGAAGCACACCAAAATGAGCGGGAGACGAGGAACGTTACTGTCTTTGCTTTTATAGGCCTTTCATATCATTGACAGATGTCTTAAGGAACCCTAACGACTCATTAGTTCACTCGAAACTGATCTTTCAGATCATGTCCATCGTAACTATTTAAGCTACAAGAAGGTGCCTGACCTACCTGCATTATGGTATCTCCGCATCTTACCTTACTCGGTGTCCTCGATTCCCTGGTCTAACAAAAGCCTCCCCTTACGGATTCCG
Source organism: Helicoverpa armigera (assembly GCF_030705265.1). Taxonomy (NCBI): domain Eukaryota; kingdom Metazoa; phylum Arthropoda; class Insecta; order Lepidoptera; family Noctuidae; genus Helicoverpa; species Helicoverpa armigera. The sequence goes on along the minus strand of NC_087139.1, from coordinate 1,214,931 downwards.
ACGCATTGTTGCTTCATGATTTGTGGTCGGAAGGCTGTATGATTTGTTGTAAGTTACGCTCTTACTAAACAATAAACACTTCTAAATCAATTTACTAGTTTTGGGAACAAATAAGTTGGTCCTATTGAAACTGTACTCTGATTTAGCGATAGAAATCTCGAATCTAGGACCAATTGAATAGTGTTTGACTGTTTTCATGGATTGCACCAAAACTATGAAAGTTGGTGAGTGTGTATGCATGCATGTATGTTATTGTGTGTGTGAAACTTGGCAGTAATATAGCTACTACATCCGAATATCATACAGGGTTCTATTTACCCGGGGAAGTAACTCATTTGAAAGCGGGGAAACCGCTGGCTGCAGCTAGTACCGATAATGAAAACCAAAAGATTACTAAAAACTGTTTGAATCAAACACATTTTTCTTTTATTCTGTTTTAAAGCTGCGTGTAGCATTGATATAGCTACAAAACATTAAATAAAATGGGTACTAATATTTTGAACAAAAGGCAAGGTCTTCCTTTCAGTAACGAATTTTCAGTGCATTGTTGTTATCGTGATTTGTGGGAGAAAACCTGCTTTTATTATTGTGTGCGTCTTGCCATTGAAAAGGATGTTTTATAGTCTGCATATTATTTTGAATACAAATAAAAGTAAAGAAATATTTAGTAGACCGTATTTTGTATAGCAAAATTTCAAGAGTATTTAAACATTTTGTGGCAGTATTGCCATTTTATAATTAATGTTCGAAACAATTTTCTGGTACACAAACCAGAATTGTTATAGTAAGGGTCTATCTTCTACCGCAAAATGTCCTTGCCTTCAAATATTGTGGCCAACTTTACTGAACAAAGACGGAATTTCCTCCTTCAATTTAAGGGCATTGTAGCCCATGATTTGTGGTCACAAGCCTGTATGATTTGTTACTACAGTAATGATGGGTTCCTGTAACGAGCGGTTATCAACGTGATTGGTCCTTACACATTATGTGCTTGTCATTTCATTTTATTGTGAGCTGCGATTGGTCCTTATGCGAGTGTTCTGATTGGTCCTTTCCGTCTTTTTGTAAGTTTGCTTTTGTTTTTATATAGGAGTGTTTGAATGATGGTAGTAATTGGAGCAATTGTTTGAGTTATTATTTGTGTCTGTTTTGATTGATGATTCATATGAAATGACCTACATAGAGAAAGGGTTTGGATTCTGGTACACATTCATTCGGAAGTCTTTCAAACGTTACGAAGGGATGGCGGTCGGTTCACAAAACACAATGCTTAATCACTGTTGGCTTTGTAAGGAAGACTTATCAGATATTATGAATTCCCTTTGTGGTTTTTTTGACGTTTTTCCTTGTTTATCGCAAATTTAACGTAATATTCTTGTTCGTTTTCCTCTCAATTTCATTTCTTCTGACATCGATCTGGAAGGAAAATGACCGAGTATATCTTTGCAGTAAGTTGATAAGCCCGTTTTTGTAGCCACCGCGAAACAACCGTTCAGTAAGATCCCTTCAGCAAATATCGACTGGGGTTCAAAATGACAGAATTATTTGCAGTTATGCTTCTGTAATTTTAGAAAATCTTCATAATTCAAAGTGATTATTTATTTAAAAAATATTTGTTTAGTCATACTTTGTAGTATCTATTTAATAAATATTTTCCAAAAGTAATTACTTTCTCATTTACAATTTATTAGACAGCTTGATAGGTTTTGTGCTAAGCCCATAAAATCTTCTGTCGTTTGGTACCACTATAATTTATTATGGAATTATCTTAAGACATAATAATATATCATTCTTTAACTAATTCATCTCCATTCTTATCTAGTCTACAAAATTAATGAGTTTTCACTCAATATTATTTTATCTAACGATATATTTACAATACCCAAAAATGAGGAGGTTCTCAATTCATCGGAATCTTTTTGTGGTCCCATTTCTTTTATTGCATTATCCCCAAAAGAAGTATTCCTCAACATGACACATTAGACATTCGAGTACCAAAAACAAGCTAGTGTCTGTCCCCACGTTTTGCCCATTATTCAGCCTCTACCATATGGTGCCCAGGCCCAGATATAGTACAACCCCACTTAGGGGATGTTTATCGACTAATTTTATGAATTTTATACGCGAACAAGCATTTCAATTTGTATTTTTATTGGTTTGATGCGGTTTTTTGTTGTCAAATGTTTAATATTTGATTGGGTATGCGGACTTTGTGTTTTTGGCTATTTTGTTTTTATTGACCGTTGTTTAGAATTGATATTTTTTTGTTGCAGCTAGGGTTAGGAACTGGTTTCGTATTAAGTTTTATTTTATTACGTGGGCAGTGTCATTTTTATTTGATTTGATTTTTTTATTTTATCGGATGTTCTGTTTTTGGCAGTATGAAATAAAACAACAGAATTATGCCTGAAAAATGTACATCAGTATAAAATAAACATTATTTCTTATATTTTTGTGTCCATTGGTATATCAATCTTCTTTATATTTGGTATAGCAATAAATGACTGAAACTCAAACAATCCAAAAACCATTTGAAATATTGAATCCATGCTTTATTCTATTGAAAACATTAACCACACATGGCCTTGAGAAATGTGTGAAGTATTCTCCTTATAAAGAACTTTATGCCTTCTCCACATTTCCAAACTTCTATTTTTATTGCCTTTTGATGGCAGCAGCGATATTTTACGGCTGTAAATGTGAAATTTTCGAAGTGGCTACTGGCTTTTAGGGGAATACTGATAGAATAGTGCTATGACGCATAGTGTTTGGTTGGATAGTGATGAAGTCATTTATTTTGGATTTCTTACCATTAACAGTCATTTGTGAAAACGGTTACATTAAAATGTTATTATAATCAATTATTATATTATTGACTGCGGTAAAATTTGCATATGAACCTGAAACCTGAAATTCGACAAGTTGTAGCTGTATCCTTTAGCAGGGTATAACTTTAGCAGGTTTTTCAGAGGTCTAAAAAACTATAAATCAAATCCATATATATCTTTTTAATTTATACGCGAGCAACATTTAACCGTTCCACGTATCTAATTTATTCGGCGTTAGATAAAGCTTGCCACAGTTTAAAAACATTAAAAATACATTTCAAAAAAGATTTTTTGGTGTGGCAACGTCACAACATTTTACAAAATGGAGGACAAACATCATAAATCTCTGAAGCGGGCCACTTACATTTTAATTTTAAAAAAGGTATATTTTTCCGGGACGTATCTCTGTTTTGACGTAAAACTCCGGGTTACGACTGTTGCTACAAATGTGCTGGTCGTTAAACTGGCTAGTCGATTATTTCTGAAGAGCTCCGAGTACTCGATACTAAAAACTCGACTAATTATTACTTAGGGGTGTTTCGCGGATAAAATAGTTTATTTTCAATAGATTTATCTCTTTGAAGTAGTTCGTCGAAGCGGTTAATACAAATTCGGATTGGAGGACCAAGTTTTATCAGTCGGGTTTTCATTGCGTTATTTTACTCGTCTTTTAGTCTAATCTCTAAAAGATAGTAGTCTTAACTCTATTAAACCTTTCTTACAAAACTATTTAAGAAGTTAAAAACAAACTAACTTTGTCAAGATTGAGGTAATGATATTTAGAAAACTTCAATACCAGTACACTTTTGTTCCGTAATAAGGTCTTTTCACACACATATTAAACAAACTGCTCCATAAAATAAAGGTTCAGTTTATTGCATATTTATTATTTATAAATTGTTTATCTTCAGTAAGTTGCCTACTCAAACGGAGTATAGATACATAGGTAAACCAGTCTAGCAAACAAGCCACCATTCACTCAAACGTTCATGTATCATTCACTCAGAGTATCGGTCTATTTGCTTCGAAGACCGAGCCATTATTTATAGTGTCAAACCGTTTGGTTTCTCCAAGAAAGCAACGGTTTTCTCTCTAAAGAGGTCATTGGAACGTCTGGAAGTTTAGGGTCAACAAATAACCTAGAATTTTCTTTAACGAATGGATGTTTTTATCAATAATGTCGACGAGACATTTAATCTTTAGGGATGTCTGTCATGAAACGTAACTGGATCATCTGAACTAATATTGTGAAAAGGATTTTCTTTTAGGCTCCGAAACTGTAGAACCGATTTGAACAATTCTTTTACTGTTGGGAAGCCACACTATCCCTGCGTAACATAGGCTATATTTTATCTGGGTATGAGTTCTTTCGTCGGGACACGGGTGAAACCACGAGAAACAACCCGCATCCTATAAAGATTTGTGACAAAAAATATTCGTAGTCTTATTACTTCTATTTGAATAAACACGAGTTTGCTCAATGTTGTATACACAAGTATATGTAGATAAATGGCGAGTATGGAGTCCCAGTGACCTCGATATATCCCAATTCAGCAGATCTGGAATGTCTCCAATATTAATACAGAATAATACAGCCTACATTCCTTAAGCGAATTATGGCCTAACCTATTTATTATAGGCGTGGCCAGGATTCGGAATATATGGTCATTGGCCAGGATAAACCGGCATTATTATCTTTTTACATACTGCACTGTTTTTATATCGTGCTATGCAGGTTGTTATGTATTTCGTAGTCGTTCACAAGATAAAAAGAAATGTTAGATTTAACACGGATAGCATATTGCATTGAATAGAAATTGTGATACCTAGCTAAGCTGCCACTCGACCAACGATAAAGTTTCAGTATCTATTGTAAATTGCAATTTTTACATCTACTAGATCATAAAGTTAAAACAGTTTCAGCCACACACTACAACAAAACCGTTCAAATAACAAAGAAATATGATATTTTTGAACCAACCGCTTTGTTACAGTTTCTCTTACAACAAATTTAAATTATTTAAATTTATTACCAGCTGCGGACCAACTTAGATTACCTCGCGGGAATCTGAACTATATAACAAAGTAATAAGGTTTAAAATTGAGTGGGATTGTGTGTTAGTGGTAATGGGAATCTAAAATTCGGATTGTGTTACATATACAGGCAGTTTGGTGATATCGATTTTGTGACAAACTCATTTCGTGGAGCTTATTACGCTCATAATGATTATGGGAAACGATAATTTGAAATTGGTCCTTAAGTCCGCGCTCGCAGGTGTTGAGTAATTATTAATTAATTAATTTGGTGTTTTGGTATGTAATGTGTCTGCTTTATAATTAGATTAAATTGGCGGCTTGTGTTAATTACAAGATGATATCAATTTTCGTTCAGGTAAAACAGTTTCATATAGAAACTTAAAAAACGCCAAATACTCCATTCAAACATGAACACGCCAATAAAATAACAATTCCCAACAATCGAATTTTCAGGAAACAGCCTGAAAACAATCACCTACAGCCGTGACCCTCGACACTGAAAAAAAAACGCAAAATGATTAATCTGTCACTTTGACCGCGATAATCGAAACGCGAACACAGGCCAAACAAAATTAAACTTTATTAAAATGAATTAAGGTTAAAATCGGTTCGTGTGACATTTGTAAATGATTTATGCTATGCGTGAAATGTGAACAGTAATTGGCTGTATTAACTCGTTTGGATTACTTAATTTAAATATATTTCGATGATGGGGTACTAAAAGGTCTAAAATTGCTGATAAATGGAATCTGATGTAGGTAAACTGATCCACGCACTAATAGATTTAGTTATGTTATATTAATTTCTATTAGTTATTTAATTTAACAATGGGCGGAAATGATAGGTAAGTGCATCGAATTGGCAGTATTATTTGCACATCCATTTTCGACGACGAATAAGTATTGCTTAATGTTTGAAAAGTGGTCCTTTTGGTCCTTATATTTTAGTCAAAAATAATAACTATTTTGATAATAACAGTATGTGGCTGGGATGAATTTCTTTTTCAGTTTGTGTAAGTATAAATATTAGATAAATGCTTATCGTATTTAAAATTTTACCGAATATGTTTCTCAATAAATAAACCAATTTTTTAGAACAATATCTATACCAATAATGACCAACAAAACTTATCGAATGATTACGTAAGAAATCTCACATGTTTGCGTGTAGCGGCACGTCACGGCACGACCGCCGCCATCTTGGATTTGGTGTGCAACCGTTTTTATTGGCACGCGAGACTGGTTTGATCCATTGCTGTTTATGGATAGTTATCAATCAGATTATTGTTATATGTGGACTTATCTAAAAATAGGGATAGTTTTTTAGGGTTCCGTACCTCAAAAGGAAAAAACGGAACCCTTATAGGATCACTTTGTTTTATGTTGGTTGTATTTTATTTAGGTCTTAATGTGTTAGATTTATGGAGAAGCAATTTTCGTTTCGGAGAAGTTTAATTTAGATATTCTGGGAAGTCTAGGGAAAGTTTTTTTAAGCTGTGGCTCATATAGCTTTGATAACCTTTCTTAGTTATTTATTGGTTGATTTTCTAGTTGGATTTATGATAACACTAACTTGGTAATAAATAGTAATTAAAGGTAGTCCTACTTATTTCCATGTACGAATTTCCCGATACGTTCAAAAGTGCTATCAATAAAAAGTCTACTACTCTCTAAGTCGTATACCAACATAGAACAATGTACGTACATGTATTGTAGGTTATACTTAGCTAACAAGATTCAACGACCTATAACCTTGAACCGGGGCGTTTCGTTACACGCTGAAGTATTCAATCAAATGCAAACGACTTGTCCTCTGCGTTCATACCTCGCTGCAAGGTTATACCGTTACCTAATAGAGTTTTAAAGTAGTGGATTATTTTTGGATCGAATTTTACTTGACGACACCACTTTCCGGCTAGCTATTTGCTTGCGTTTGGGTGCTCCGTGCTGCTCTCCTCACCGCTGCCCATGTGGTGAAGCTGTCAGCAGCCTTGGACAACACGGCTTGTCATGTAGCCGCAGCGCCGGCCGTTTTGCACGGCATGCGAATATCAATGACATAATCCGTCGCGCTCTTGTTGCCGTCGGCGTTCCAGCCATATTAGAACCCAGTGGTCTGGTACGCGACGATGGCAAGAGACCAGACGGTATGTCGTTGTTCCCGTGGAAGATGGGTAGGTCTTTAGTATGGGACGCGACCTGTGTCGATACTCTTGCACCATCTCACCTTCCTAGCTCGGCGCGATGTGCTGGTTCCGCTGCTGCGGCTGCAGAGGACCTCAAACGGCGCAAATATAGTACCCTGGTGGGTAACTATACCTTTGAGCCGTTTGGGGTTGAAACCCTCGGGCCGTGGGGTCCAAGTGCTCATCTCCTATATAAGGATATCGCTAAGCGACTTGCTGACACTTCAGGTGACCCAAGGGCTGGTTTTTATTTTGGCCAAAAAGTAAGCATTGCCATCCAACGTGGCAATGCTGCCAGCTTCTTGGGTACACTCCCGGTGGGCAGCGATGAGGAGGAGTTTTTTGATGCAATTTTTTAAATATTTTTAATTATTTAAATGTGTTTGTAATTGTTAAAAAATAGAAAAATTTCATTTTACTCAACAATGTTTTAAAAGTATGTATTACTTTTTATGACACTACATTTTTCGTCTTCAATTGGGTATTGTTTGGTGGTGACTTGTAAAATTACTTCTAAAATTATACTACAATTACAACATAGTTGAGAAAAGGCTCGGAAGAAGAAGAATCCTTACTAATTACACTTCTGCGGTCAGAATGCGATGTTTGTACGAAAGCAGAGCAAAATATAACAACTGTCGGGAAAACTCTAGAGTAATTTCTTTTTAATAAGGTACACAGGGACAAAATAATGTAAACAAGCTTCACCAATCAATAGATTGATTGCATAAACAATAGTTGCTCACAAATCAATCGCTTTCTATGTTTGCATGCCGTTTTCAATTCAACAAATTGGGTACCTATTTAATAAAAGCATGAAACGGCTGCATATTTCCATCGTTAGCGTTTTCAGCTGCATTATTACATTGCAGTTTGAGTAAATAAATTCGCCTGAATAATAGCCTGAAACCTTCAGCTTCGCGAATAAAAACGTATATTTATCAAAATGTTCATTTTCATTCTTGAGACGTAATTTGGAAAACTGTTTTGCTTAAAATGTACCTTATGACTTAGTTGATAAGCTCTAAATTAGCATGCAAGGATAATGGAGTTTAGGACTTTTTTGTAATCAAATTCAGTGATTGATTAACGTTTTCGAAAGCGAACGTCAGATGGGCGAAAAGTTGTCAAAGTTTTACGACATCTGTTGTCTCGTAACGTTTCGTTTCACACAAATGCGACACATTTATTAGTTTAGTTTCTGGGTTTATTGTTCAGGGTGATCGGTGAAATGGTGTCAAATGGATTTAAGAGGTCTTAGGATTTATGGAAATTAGCATTTTATGACACAGCGGATGAATAAAAAGAACATACTTAGCGGTCGGGAACTCTTTCAAAATGGTTTCATGGAATATCCTCACGTACAAAAATATGTACAAATTAAAAGTATATAATAATATGAATATCTAATGACCGATTTCTGAGCAACTTTGTTGGTGGTTTATCTATTAACTTTTCCTTGAAAAAATGAATACTAAATGGCGATTTTTGTTTGTTCACAAACAAGACAGACAAAAGGATGATAAATATTATTTTTATGTTTTATACAATACACAAAAAAGTTTGAACTAAATAAATTTTTTGCGTTGACCTAAAGTTTTGGCTCAGATTTCCCTAACGTATAGAACATTCGAAGCGATAGTAAAGTAAGAAGGTTTTATTGTCGGCTTTACTTTTGAACAAATAGATCTGTATACTGTATAGTAAACATGCAGTCTCAATACACCTTTACTGACATTTGACGACCGTGTACTATCCTTGGTTTGTTTTAAGAGTGAATTAGGGATTTTTACTGAGTAACTTTAATTGAAGATCATTTTCACTTTTTAAAATAAAGTAATAGTTATAGAGGTATTTCAAGCCACATGGTCCCTTAGGGTGAGGTCCACTATAACGACCATCAAACCATAAACAGCCTTGTACTTAGGGCCATTGATCAAATCGGTGATTAAACCAATTAAAATAATTAGTTTATACATAATTACCTCTATAGTTGATGGTTCAACTTACCATTGGTGTTTCAAAGGGTTATTTTGGACATTATTATACAAGATTTGCTACCACGAGCCCCAATTTTTTTTTCAATGACTACAACAAAAAAAAAAAAAAACTCTATAAGCAAATCTACGTGCAAAAACTAGTATTTTAATACTATTAGCACAAAACGAGAGCAGTTTTCAATTTAACTCAAGTTAACAAGTCTAGCGACTAGAATGTTCTGATGTATGTTGGTATTGCAAACATCTCAGCTGTTTATATTTAATTTTCAAATGAGATTTTAGACTAATTAGTACTCTTAGAGCCGCCGTACACGGACTGCTTCAAGCAGTTGAGACCGACTGCTTAAAGCCGCGACCGCGCAGTGAACTATAGTCATTCATTCGCTGCCGTACACACGACTGCTCGAGCAGTCGCGACCGCTTCAAGCCGTCAACTGCATGATGAAATTCCATCGTGCCGTCGACCGCTCGCGAGCGGTTGCGAGGCATACACCGACTGCTCGAGCCGTTGACTGCGCTAGAGCAGTCGACAGCTCTCCGACTTCCCTCTCCCCCTCGCCCTTTGCAGCCTCGCGGCGTCTGTTTTCTCATTTGACTGCTCGAGCAGTTGGGTCGTAGCTCGAGCAGTCAACAACCGACAGCTCAAGCAGTCGACGCCGACCGCTCGAGCGGTCCGTGTATTTCACTCAGCCGCTAACTGCTCGAGCAGTCCGTGTACGGCGGCCCTTAAGCCTTGAGCATATTAGATGGAGCTCGGAGAATAAATATGTGGGTAGTTGTACTATTGTTGAAGGTAATGAGTGGGCTGAGCAAACTAAATAACTTGAGTATGTAATATAGTTTTTCGAGGGAAATTCGAGTGAAATATAATTGAATAAGTTTAGTTTGTTATTGTATTCTAGCTAATTTATAGGAATATTTTGAAATTAATTTTCTATACATTGTAATCAAAAGCTTTTTTTTCTCTTTTGCCCTCTTCTTTCTTCTGGCTGATATCTACTGTTCCTGACAGGGTTTATAAAAAAATCTATTTTCTGACGTATGAACTGTCATATGAGCTATAAAATAAAATAGTTTTTCTTAACAATAATCATTTTATTAAAACTATAGTTTCAATTACAGAAAAAATCACCAATTTATTTATTTAACAAACGAAAACCAAATTGGGAATAGGATCAACTATTCTTTCATGAACGAAAACCAACATTTGAAAATTAAACACCACCAAATCATAACCTACCACACTTTACCGGACCTTTTTAGCACAAAAATCTAGCCCAGATTAAAAGCAAGGCTTTTCAATCTAGCTCAAGTTTGCAGACGTCCTTTCGTGTATAAACTCTTGTCTCTGTGTGCGTGCCTAGGATATGAGTTGGCATAGCAAACAACGTCCTCAGATGTGCTTAGGGGCGTTATACAGATTAGACTATTGCGACTGTTTTTGGACGACTAATAAACATTTTGTTTTATTTTTGTGAATTATTAGTTCAGGTATATTCACGAAACTACACCTGCCTGTCAGTTTTGGTAACTGACTTCGCGAAAAGAAGGAGGTTTTCAATTTGTTTGCGTGGATAAATGTATAATCTTGTGGATGAGACCGTCAGACATAATGTGGTATGATTTCTCTATCTATCGAAGTTGCTTTTCAATGTTAATAAGTCTGTTAGATTTTCATATTTAAAATTAATATCTTGTAAAAAAAATAACAATGAAAAGCACATCCTATATGTCTAATTTTATTCCAATCGGTGTCAAATTAATTCGCATAAAAACGCAGTCGCAACTCTCAGTCGCGCATGTATAACCGGCCTACGTTTTCCACTCAAACTGAGCGTCGCTTCCCTCAAGAGATATCACACACCTACAACTACATACTATATGACGGTTGCATGCATGCGACATGATTAAAATCTATTCGCAAACACAGTCCAAGTTTGAAATTATCTTGTCTGTTCCGAGGTCTGGGGGGGAAAGTGGTTTAGATCCATTTGATTATAGTGCTTGTGTGTGAATAAATATGGTTTCGTTTTCAATGATTGATTGATTTTTTTGTGTTCCGTGAAAAAATGAAATGAATTCGACTAAACAAGGAAGGTATAAAATGGCAGTAAATTCAAGTTGCTGAGCTAATTTTGTTTTACTTTATTTTTCAATCATGACATATCATAAATAAAGTGATTTTTTACAAAAAATACATAAAAGATTCCAGGACGAATCCTTGTACCTAATTCCTTTAGCACTCTCGTAGAAATTATGTAGGTCAGTAAAGACTACCTATGTCCATGAGACTTCATTGAATTATCAGGCCCTTGGACCCAGTTAAACGGAAAGCGGTCAAGTGATAAGGACCTGTCTAGATCGTACTAAAGGCTCGGCGCCTCTGTCGTACTCAAGAGGTGTCCTGGACATTGTGTGTTTGACCATTACAAACGTAGGTAAGTATAGGTGCTATCAGCAATTACCAACGTTGATTGGTTGAGTTAAATCATGCTCGGTTTCTTTAAATAAAAAGCACGAACTTTTGAATTTAAAAATACATATGTATATGTTCGTTTTTAAGAAATATATCTAAGGGCCAGTGTAGCCTGAAAATAAAGGTATTGATTTGGTTTGATAAGGTTAAGCAATGCTTTTCGCGGTCGATCCGTGGTTGGACCATCTAGACACGACGAGTTTCTCTGTGTTTCGGACGGAACATTATATTGCAATCCGGTTGTCGTTTCAACATCTATGAACAGTCTTAACAGGTTATTTGAGTTTATATTCTACACATAGTATGCACCCATATCATCCCTACAATACGAGGAAAACTTCAAGCCTTAGATTTTCACGTAACTTTATCCCCGTGGCCCATATATCCCCCACTTCCCGAGTGTGTGCTCGATCGCTGCGGTTATCCGTTCCTCTTTAATCGCGTACCAGTTATTGTGAAAACTGGATGTGGCTGACAGAGTTTTTATTGAGTATATAACGTTCAAGGAAAAAAAGGGAAAGAAATTGTACTATTGTATGGTTAATTTGAAATATAGCTTGCGTTTATAGTTATTGTGTTTAACCGATCAAAAAAAAGGAGGAGGTTCTCAATCACTCGGAATTTTTCATGATTTTGACGCCTAATATCGACAAACAAGGACCAAACCGTATTTAATTGCTAATGTGATTTTTGACATAAACCAAAGTCGATAAGAGAAATGAGAAGATTATTCTTTGTAAATGTTGAGCATAAGTATAGTTGGCCAATTTAAAATGGATTTTCTGTCCTTTTATTATTTTATTATAGTATTGTTATTTATCTATTAAGATAACTTGTACACCAGGGCAACGAGGCCAATAACATTTGGCCAGACGATAACAGGGACAAACAAATGTGAATAATTGTATCAAGTACATAGTAATAATATAAGAAATTGTTTATGTAAACACATACGATAGACCACAGGAGACGTCACTGTCTAGACAGAAAATAAACAAAGCTTGTGAATCTTAGAAGTGGCTTCAAGCGTGACTCACTCGAAAATATGACAGACAAGGTAATGTACAGAAGGACCAGACCTTACAATTGAGAGTTTTAGTTAAACACGAGCGAGACAAAAACACTCTGTGGAAGTTTTAATATGTATTATATTTGCGCGGTCATTTGAGGAGTGTATTTTTTACCCGACTGCCAAAGAAGGAGGGTAATGTTTTTCGAGTGTATGTAAGTATGTAAGTATGTATGTATGTCTGTTCCTTTGTGACCTCCTGTAGCCTAAACGGCTTGATGGATTTTGATGTATGAGGTATCGTTAGATTTGTCTTGATTACGGGAGTGTCATAGGATACATTTTATCCTAAAAGTCCCACGGGATATTTTTTCTAAATTTCCCTTTAAAAAAATATGTATGCGGTATCATTAGATTCATTTCAATCACGGGAGTAATTAATATAGGATACGTTTTTTCTCAAAATTCCCACGGGAACATGTTAATTCTGCGTCAACGCAAAGCAACTCATGCGTTAGCAAGCAAAAAGCGATTCTTTTGGCGATACAATCACGTCGTCTTGATCAAATGCATGAACGTCGTCTTGATCGTCTTGAACGTCGCATTGGCGGTAAATTTATGTTGCGGAGTAACATCACTCGTAATCTAAAGCCAAATGTCGTCGAAATAATTTAAAATGGTACTTACATATACATAGTCTTCTACATCTACAACATTTTCGTTAAATAAAAACAGCTAAAAGTTATAAATAAAAGAATTATTATTAAAAAAACAAAATACCCGACTGCACACTAAAAAAAGAGTAAAACAAGCCCCACAATAATATTGATCAATACAACTTTACTGAATATAATTTATAAATATTGATGGAAAGCATCGCAGGCGGGGACCACCTTGACCGCCACCAACGAAAATTCTGCTAAATGGTGCACAACCGAAATGACTATAAATAAGCCTCTGTTGGTCCCCGCCTGCGATGCTTTCCATCAATATTTATAAATTATATTCAGTAAAGTTGTATTGATCAATATTATTGTGGGGCTTGTTTCATATTTAAATAACTTTTACTGACATTACACGGTTACATCTCCATACATTCTAGATTTAAATATATGTATGTTAACATTTTAAAGGATTACACCTTTAAAAAATACTTTGATTGTTGATTGTGACTCTCTACGTTTAGTATTTTGACCTTCTGTCTATTTATTTGACGATTGAAAGCACTTCAATTCGGCCACCAAGGATAACGAGTAGTGGTTTCACAAAAATTACAACGTGTCTTCTTTCAGAATACCTACGTTTGTACGAATCAATAATCATCTTGACTCATAACTTTACTGTCACCTTCAAAAAATATTAAGGCTGGATTACATCATTTAATTATAACGATAACCAAACCATAACTAGCCGTGAAATTGCCGGCTATTTGTCAAAACCACGATTTGACGCCTGGATTTCGGTTACCGTTAAACCTCTAGTTAAATCGTGCAATCCATCCTTAATGAATTAGATTTGCGAGTTTCTAATGGAATAATGACACTGTATTACAAGACGCTATATTTTTTTCAAATGTAAAACTGGATAAAATGAAATGAAACTCTTTATTCACATAGACATGACAAATACAAAAGGTGGTAAAAAACAAAATTCGTCTCTTAGCATACCTCGCCTTCAGTAAGCATGATAGACACTAGCATAAAGCATTTGAGACTGAAATAACACCAATTATTTTGGACAATCATGCTAAAACAGTAAAAAGTCACCAAAAACTAAAGCTACATACACACACACGTTTTTCAAAAGCCAATAAACTGGCATCACGGACCCGCCTCTGTGCACCCATTTCTCGTAGCCAGCGTTACCCAAAGTTCACAGCATAAATATTAATGTCCCCTAAATATTTATGTTCCGCTCGCTGTTTTTATTTAATTCAATTACGACGGTTTAGCTGACATAGATTTTTGGGATGTTTTCCCCGTTTTATTTTTGTGTGTTATGTATGTTGATATGCTTTTAGTGGGCCTTGGATCTTACGTTAATATAAGAGAGGATTATCCAGGGAATTAAAAGTATCTAAAGGCCTGAAATCACATTCTTAACCGACGTCCCAAAAAGGAGCAAAGAGGTTTTAAATGTTTTTTTTTAAGTGAAAATTATATTCCATAATCTATTTAATTTTAAAATGCAGGTAAATAAGAAAGCGGTCCTTCGAGTCTCAAGTTATTTGAATGTTTATTCTATAGTTGTTTGGTTGAATAACGTCGAGAAACTGAAAATATACAGCTATTGTTTTCGCCCACATAAGATGCGTGGGAAGTTCTTTATTGTACATTAGAGTATTGTAAAACAAAATTGTTCTTTACTGTAAGATTAATTTAAAGTGTTGCTTTGAACGAAGACAATAAAAAAACGGCCAAGTGCGAGTCGGACTCGCGCACGACGGGTTCCGTACCAGAGCAAAAATGAGCAAAAAAATCACGTTTTTTGTATGGGAGCCCCCCCAAAATATTTATTCTATTCTAGTTTTCAGCGGCAACAGAAATACATCATCTGTGAAAATTTCAACTCTCTAATTATCACGGTTCATGATATACAGCCTGGTGACAGACGGACGGACGGACGGACAGAGGAGCGAAAACAATAGGGTCCGTCCCATTTTACCCTTTGGGTACGGAAACCTAAAATTAAAAAAAAAACATTTTGACGTCTGAAAAAGAAAATTGATTTATCAGGACTCAAATCAAGTTACATGGAAGCGTACTTTACTATTAAAGATAGCATACTTAAATCTCTACACATGGACAATGACGCAAACACAAGCCATTTAGGTTAATGGAGAACCATTCACAGTGACACATTAATTCGGACTACAAGTAACACAGTTTTTACAACCCGCCCGTGCCAAGGGACGGTAATTAAAACTTTCTACATAAACACGGATGTGCCTACTCTGAAATTCATGAATATATATGATTTTGTTTGTCGTTTACAAGTATAAAGAGACCTAAACAAGTAAAGGGCTTGGCTTGGATTGATTTGAGTATAAGTCAATACAGTGATATTCAGATATTTTTAACCGACTTCAAAAAGGAGGTTCTCAGTTTGATCTGTATGTATGTAAGCGATTTAGTCACGCTTTTATGAATTTTGATGCGGTTTTCAGCGTAGCATTTTCATTAATAATATTTTTTTTAAGTTGTTTTCATTAGATATTCAAAGTAAATTAAAGAGAGGGTATATTCAATAAATATAAAAAAAATAAACACCACGGTGGCCTAGTGGTTAAAGCATCAGCCTCTCGAGTACGAGTGTGGGTTCGATTCCAGGTCAAGTACTAATGTAACTTTATGAGATATTGTATGTTGTGTGTTGATGTGTTAGTACATCTTGGACACTCGCTGAGTAAACACAAAGCAAAACATCTTCAATTACCTACCTTTGTTTCCCCAACTCTTTAAATAAAAAATAAACCCCAAAATACTCCCCAACCGTTCAACTCAATTACGATTAAATTGTTTAACCAACAAACTGTCAACACATGACACGACCAAAGAGATCAGTTATATCGAATTGAACTGATGTCCTATCATCGGATTTGTTCGCTGTCATTCTCGTTTTCAAAATCCAATATGGCGTACTGACATATGAATTATGTGAAATCTGAATAGCAGATTTTCTATTGTGGATTGTCTGTTTGAAGTTTTCTTTTGTGGTTCAATGATATTGGTGAAGGTTAAGCTACTTTTACTGAAGTTGATTTGGGGATGGGATTGCTCTTAATAGGATATTTTCAAAGTCAAAGTCAAGCTATTGAGTACAAGCTGTTTCACCGGGGTTTCACCCGCGTCCCGTGGAAACTACCATCCGTACCGCTTAAAAATGTAGTCTGTCATACTCACCGATGGTGTAGCTTTCCAATAGTGACATAATTATTCAATTCGGTCCAGTATTGTCGGTGCTTTAAGGGTTCAAATAGACAAAAAGGGTATTTTCTAATATTTGTAAGTTAGTATATAGATATAGATTTTAGTTAACCAGGTAAAACTAAATTAGACTCGTTATATTACACCAAATTCCAATAAATTGGTTCCAAATTGCTTTAAGCCCTTAAAGAGTCTACTAAAGCCTTCTGATTTACCGAAAGGCCTCTAATTTAGTAGGGTCGGGCTAATTTAACCGGAAATATCCGGTTACGTCGCGTAAAAAATACTGTTTGCTTAGGACCAAAGTTTGGTCCAATGTTTGGACAAACCTTGTGTGTAAGATACTCTTAATATATGTTGAGCAAAATTCAGGCTGACATGACACCTATTGTGTTAATACTATTATAGATATTGCTATTGATAATGACATTAATTAAGTACGATTATGTTAATCAAGGTTCATTACACCATTTTCCAAGAGTCCACTGTGTTATAAAGCGAGTTTAGTCCGTAATTTAAACTACATTCATATAAGTAATTCAGTTTGTCAACACTTTCACGACACAGGTGTACTAGTACCCATAATGTTACCCAAAGATGCTTGGAAAAGGGCTTGTCAGAATTTGAAGCTACAATTCTGCGGATCCAGAAACTTTTCTAAACCACGTTTCCTCAAAATGCTTTCCTTAAGGCTATATTTTAGACGTCTAATCTACTCAGAATATTTCAATTGATCCTAAGATCCTTTCTAGTATACATATATCAGTTTCCATTTCAATTCACTGTCGTATCTTTTGCTCTACTTTGTATCGACTGTTCATTATTTCTTCTCTATATTTTAAAACAAAACACACAAGGGAAGGAACTTTGAGAACTTATGAAGTATTTCGATCTCGTGCCATGTTACGAGATGCAAGGAAACTTTTCCTTTATATACTCTAACTAGCTAGTTAGCGACTGGCTTCAAATTGTTTTAACAAAGACTATTTTGTATTATAAGTTTAGAAACCGTATGAAATAAGAAGTTTGCATGTGTGTAGTCTTAATAGAACTAATTGGGTTGATGATAGTAATGTATTACTGCATAGAAGGCAAGATTTTTTTTTTCTATATTTTTATTTCTATTATTGATCTAGTTCCAAAGTTACTAAACAAATTACCCTCAGCCCTGATAACTAATAAGGATAATGTAACGAAACGAACATATATTAATAAACTAAGAAAGTATTTACTAAATAATTTAGGATTTACACTGTAAAATACTCAATGCTATAACCGAGTTGTCCGAGTAATTTAAATTTATGATAAAACGTGCTAAATCTGCCAACAAACTGCCATGCAGTTTGGCAGACTTATAATTTAAGAATTTATGATTGATGTTTTCTGAATAAATGCTTTTTCTTTTCTTTTCTTGTTTTTAATGTTTTATTACTTAGATTACCTGGACATAAAGTAACAAAGCTAAAGATTTGTAAAATATCAAACATAGACTATACCTGACGATAATCAAATCATAACCAGCTGTGAAATTGTCGCCATTTGGTAAAATCGGCGATTCGACAACTAGAAAACCCGTTATTGAAAACCGCATCAAACACAGATCATTAGTTTAGAAGATAGGTGGGAACATTACTTTACACAAACGCACACACAAATGCACATCTCTCACCCTAAACGCATATACCTGCTCCGTTCCGTCGTGGGTAAAAAGGGTTTGGTTATCGTTATAGGTAAATGGTGCAACTCGCCGAAGGATACAGTACAGTTGATTAGTGCAACCAGCCTCAGCAGTTTAAAATCAATGAGATCCGAACTAATAAACGCTACCGAACGTAAAAGTTAATCAAACACAAACTAATTAACTAATAGAATCGACGTTCCATTCAAAAGTGATAGTAAAGTAGTATTTTTTCACAAAATTACTCCAATAAAAGTGGGATACAGTTGCCTTAGGAATTTTAATTGAATTCACCGGTTTGGTGTGTGTTACAAGTTACAAGTCATAGGCGAAAAACTCAAGAATTTTCCTCTTTAGCAGACGTACATAAAAAAGTACTATTACCTACATTTTTAGAGGAAAAATAAATACGTGTATGAATGTAGTTTCTTTGTGAGTCGGACGACATTTCGTTTTCATTTTTGTATATAAAAAGTCGGCCTCTGTTTGTTTGTATGTTCAGTATTTGGGTCACAATTTAAAAGAGAGAGTTTAATTATTATTTTAGTATTGTAGTACATAAACGATTTATGTTGGAAAATAATTATACATTTTTGTGATTAAATTACTATTTTATTTTACCCAAAAGGTCAAAAATATCCACATACATACTTTTACCCTTTTGGCACTTTCACACAAAAGTAATTTACTATAACTCCGTATAATTTTATCACTTAAAACTAACTGGAGTAAAAGCTTCTGAAACAAGATGGTGTCCACAAAATATGGCGTCATTAATACGAAATTCCTTTGTTTTCCTCTTTTATCCCGACTGAAATAGGTTCTTACTATTCTCAGGTTAACAAAGATGTTTCTAGACTATCTATTAAGGTTGAAAGGGTTAATGACCTGAAGTGTAAAGGGCTGTATTTGTAAGTAATGTCTCAATTTGTATATTAAGGTTTTTTTGCTCATTAACTTTTTGGCGATTTTGTTCATAGGCACTTTAACTTAAGACAGAGTAAAGTATCTTTGAATAAAAGAAAAATTATAAATAGTTTTTTGTACCTTCTTCTTCTCGTAAATACCTCTTTTTTTCGGCGTAATTTTTTATTTCAGTTGGGTTATAGTACGTACTATTTATATACAAACTTGCTATCTACAATTAAATAACAAGAATAATAAAAAACATCGAAAATCTCCACAAAATATAAATTGATCTCAGTTACAATAATAAATAATGAATCCTGCACCAGCCTTTTGAAAACGGTATGTGATGTTGGCACTGCTATTGGTGTATCCATTGATGAAAAGGAGCTTCGCGATATCTACCGACTACCAGTGAAATCTACCTCCTCCAGCTCCCCGCGGCCAATTATAACGGAATTCTCAACTGTGCAAACTAAGCAGACATTCCTTACTGCCGTACGAAACTACAACAAGGGAAAAGGAAAGTACGACAAATTGAACACAGCTGTCATAGGTTTGTCAGGTGATCCGCAACCCGTGTATATCTCCGATCATCTACCAGCAAGCACAAAAAAGCTATTCTTCCAAGCCAGAGAGTTTGCTAACAAAAACAAGTTTAAGTTCTGTTGGATCTCAAATGGTAACATATTTCTCCGTAAAATAGAAGGAGACAAACAGATTCTTGTCAATTCTGAAAAATGTTTCAGCCTATTGGATAGCCAAAACCTAATTATTTGACTAGCACATAATATCTCTTGTTATTGTATAAATAATTCTGGTTCCCATATTGTTATCTCTGTGATCCTTTACTGTTTATTTTTGATTTTATTTTTAATGTTAAGTTTAACATCAAAATTAAGCAATATACTCTTACATTCATTCATCTGTTACATCTTACACATTAATACAGTCATACAACGCACACAAACTACTTTTACACAATTTAAATCACTCAAATACAAAATCTGTCATTATCCTCTTAACACACACGCGAATACAGTAATTAGCCGCTATACTAAAACGATTCACAGTATATTTCTCAAGCATTTCTATTTAAATAAAGCAATCCTGTCCAATTTTTTGCTACACAGTTTGTACACGAGTATTCCTAAAACAAATGGCTAATCAAGATATTATTAATAAGGAATTAGACGCGCTTCACGTTTCTAAATCATTCAAATGTCAACCTGAGAAATGCATACAGTTCATAAGAGACCCGACTAAAGGATTAAAATTTTACATTTAAATATAAGAAGTATCAATAAAAATTTTGACGAAGTTGTAGTGCTAATGCGGCTATTGGGTTTCCAGTGTGACGTGCTCATTCTCACCGAGTGTTGGTTGAGTAAACTGTCGCATTTGCCGACCTTGGATGACTTTACGTCATATTCCACTAATATCACATACAATCAAAATGATGGTTGTGTTATTTATGTTAAATCTTCCATTAAAGCTAATATTAAAGAACCAGTATTTGCTGATGCAAACTGCCTCGTTTGTTGTATAGAAGACATCACTATAGTCGCTATTTACCGACCACCTTCTTTTAAAAATATAGATAACTTTATAGACAGCCTCGATAGTGTTCTCAAAATAGGAACTTCTTCCGTGGTCTTGATTGGTGATATGAACATTGACATTAGGGTCGACAATACTGACAGTCACTCGGATGACTATTTAAACTGTACTGCCTCTAACGGACTTCTTCCAGCACATCTGTTTCCGACTCGGCTCTCAAATTGCTTAGACCATATTTTAATAAAAACAAATAAACGCGCTACGGCTTTCGTTATTGAATCATCCATAACAGATCACGAACCGACATTGCTATTCTTATGCAACCGGAGTGTACATTCGGATGTCACCCGAACTAGGGCAAAATTAGACTGTGATTCCGCAATTGAGAGTATTAAAACCCATGACTGGTCTCCAATCCTGTCTATATCTGATCCTAATGATGCCGCAGATGCGCTTATAGGTAAACTTTCCTCCATTGTTACTGAGCACACTCATATTCTAGTTGTCCCAAGAAAACAACGTAATTTAAAGCCCTGGATCACACCGGGACTACTCCGCTGTATAAGGCACCGTGATCGTATGCATATTAAACTCAAAAAGTCGGCTAACAATGAGATTTTAAAATCACCTACACTCGCTATCGCAATTATTGCAATTCCCTGCTGAGAAAACTTAAACGCTCTTACGAAAAAGAACTGTTTCGCAATGCTAAAAATAATGTTAAAGCTACGTGGAATGTTATTAAGAAAGTCTCGGAGCTTCAAACACAGTGTTCGCCTTCCTCTGAGCTAGTAAACTTATTAGATAACCCTAAATCCTCGCTAAATTACGTTAATAACTTTTTTGCTAATGTAGGCAGCAGTTTGGCTTCAAAATTTAAATCATCCTCTATGGTGTCCAATCCCGTGGCTAACTCACAGTCGTGTGGCTCAATGATGCTTCTTGAGGTTACCGAGCTCGATGTTGAATCCATTATCCTGGGTCTAAGGACTGACTGTGCTACAGGTTATGATTGTATTCCATCTAAAATTATTAAATGCGCGAGAAAAGTATTAGTTCCGATTGTTACACATGTCTGTAACCTGTGCATAAGTGCTGGTGTCTTTCCTAAGACGTTTAAAAAAGCACTCGTTCACCCTATTCATAAATCCGGGTGCAAAGATGATGTTAATAATTACCGTCCCATTTCTATTTTAAGTGCAATGTCAAAGATCTTGGAACGGGTACTAAATAAGAATCTGATAAGCTTTCTTGAGTCTAACAACATCTTAGCCAAAAACCAATACGGGTTCCGAAATGGAGTTAGTACTGAGGATGCAGTATTACATCTGTCGAATCACGTAGCTAGGACGCTAGACAGAAAACGCAAGTGCCTGGGAATTTTCCTAGATTTGTCAAAGGCCTTTGACACTGTCTCTGCCCCAGCTTTATTGAGAAAAATGGAAAGACTTGGAATTCGTGGACTACCGTTGAAAATCTTTGCAGACTTTCTCAAAGATCGTACTCAAATAGTTAAAATTGGTCAATATGAAAGTGATGAACTTCCAATGACTTTTGGCGTTCCGCAAGGAAGCATCCTGGGTCCCACCCTCTTTCTCATTTACATAAATGATCTCTGTACACTACCTCTTGATAACTGTATGATATATACCTATGCGGATGACACTGCCCTTATCGTAGATGGATGTAACTGGACCCAGGCATACCAAAATGCCGAGGCAGCGCTCTGCTGCGTGATGAAATGTTTGTCTGATGACTTGCTCACTTTAAATGTAGACAAAACCGTATACGTCCCTTTGCTATCAAGTCAAATCAATGTCCTTCTAATTCCTTGACCCTAAAAGCACATCACTGTGGTTCTTTAGCGCAATGTAGCTGCCTCTCCCTCACAAAACGACTCATGTAAGATATCTAGGAGTACTAATTGATCAGCATCTCAACTGGCATCCCCACATAGCCAAGGTCACGTCCCGTGTACGTAAGCTGATATACGTCTTCAAGAAGCTGCGAAATTCTGCTGATCTTGAAACACTTAAAATAGTATATTTAGCTCTGTGCCGCTCTGTTTTAACGTACTGCTTGCCCGTTTGGGGTGGAGCCACACAAAATGTATTCATTCGCCTTGAGAGAGCCCAGAGAGCTGTGCTCAAGGTAATGTTCTCTTCCGCGTAGGTATCCCACTATGCAACTCTATTCTGACTGCAATTTTCTAACAGTCAGACAACTTTATGTTCTCCTGTCTGCTCTTCGCAAACACTCTACACGTCCCCCAATGGATTCAACTTGCAGACGAAAATACAATGTTTTCACGCATGAACGCCATAGAACTGCCTTTGCCAGACGCCAGTTCTACGTTAATAGCGGTTATCTGTACAACTTTCTCAACAAAAATTAAACATTTATTCATCCCTAAATATCATTGTAAAAACTTACTTATAGACTATCTACATACACTTAATTACGACAATACTGAGGATCTCCTACTGGGTAAATTATTATAAATTTAACATTATTATTCCACCCATACTCTTTCATTACACATACAAACACACTTCTATACATTGACATACAACACATCCCATACATTCCCACTACAGTTACACTCACAATCACCCTAAACTTACTGCCGTACTAACCTTACCGTTAAACCTCTTTAGTTTTATTAAATTGTTTTTATCTCTCTCTTCCTCCCTACAAATTAGAACAGTTTTATTCTTTTTTGTTACCATTGCTCATTTATTGTAACGTCCTGAATCGCTTCAATCATATGCTTACTCTGACGTTTATTGGAGAATCACTGACTCCTAAGTCACAGGCACATGCCTAGTTTAGGAGCCAGAGTTTAATGTTTTACAAAACCTATAATTTATGCCTAGTCTTTACGGATGTTAATGTTGTGATGGCTTTTGGTGAAAATAAAGAATTTATTTATTATTATTATTTATTATTTATTATTACAATCAAAATGTTTCGCCGATATCTGTTTAGCAGTTATTAGGGTATTCACTTTGACAAACTATCAAATATCTAAGCAAAAAACTCTTATCACACAAAAACAAAGGTAGGTACATAAGTCTATCAAAACTAGAGCATCACAAAGCCACTGAAACCCGACATGTTACCGAAAATAAAATCCCCGTGTCACATCTGTATTCTATCTCATATTCTTTGCCCGCATTCCTATTCCGTGTTAAGAGTTTTTTATGGGGATAAAATGGAAAACTGCTGACTATCTGACATATGGTGACCGTATTTTCTGACAAATGGTTCTGACATTGTTTTGAGTTCGCTGCATTGTTGTTCAGGAAAATAGTATGGTCTGTTGGCTATTTTGTTATTTATCTTTGTTTGAGAGAAAGGTATGACAGTAGTTTTGTGTTTTGCATGTTTTATGTGTAGAATTAGGTATGTTTGCTATATTAATTGTTAAGGAGAGGTAGTGTTGAGGAAATTTTGTTTAAAATGTGATTAAGATATTAGCAGAAGTGAATAAATAACAAACGTTTGTTGGCTTTTTAATTCAGAACTATTGTAGAAATCAATTAGCAAGACTCCAACTTAAAGTAAAGCAAGTTTGTATTTTTAAGATAACTTTTACAGAGCTATACTCAATTTTTTACTTAGTATCGGAATTTCGAGTCCTTTTATACTTGTCAATAAAAAAAGAAAACAGATATCATTAATTATTATTCAAATTAAAACTTAATAATGTTGTCGTACCAGTAATGAGACCAGAGAGGTCCAAAAGAAAATATACATACTTGATAATAATTTCATTATTTTGGTCCTTCGCTTTGGGTCTATGAATCGATGTCATTAGTGGTCGCTGAATTAAGAGCTGTCCTGCGATTCTATAAAATTCGATCAACAACTCGCATTTCACTTCGATTCGTAATGTCATTTCATACTTTAGGGGAGGTAGGGGAGGGATGGGCACTTTTTCACATTTATTGCATAAAAAATTCAGATTTTACAGATAATCAACTTTTATTGTCATTTCTTATGTTTGGCTAGATAAAATCAAAGAGCTATCCTAAAAATTACAATCAGTTTCAACATTACGAGATATTTAAACGGTTTCAATAAGACCGTCGACACGTCAAAATTTTGTTTAGTCTGACATGCTTTAGTTGGTACTTACGTAGTGTTTAAAGTTACTTTTTGCTTTTTATAGGGTTTATCGTTTATAACATTTTGTCATAATAATTGCGTACTTTTTTGGGTCGGGGGTTTTTTTAAATTTATAATTTTATTTTATTTCATGGTTTTTTAAAGGAGCTCCTTAATTTTTCCTTCTTTTTATGATGGGTTCGCTATATGCGATCTCAGCCAAAGGAAGCTGTTTAACAATCCTCATGACAAACTGGCTCTGAGAGAATTGCACAGATTGAGAAACAATAAAGATGGACCTTTGTTGATCCAGGGTTATATATCATTCTAGGGTTTCATCCGCCACATCCCATTTCCAGCATTAGGTTCTCGTCAATTAGAAACATGAAGAAAACTAGTCAAGACAAATTAAACGAGCCCAAACTCGATGGGTTTACTAAAAGGCAGTTCAGGGTTACGTCTCCTATCTTCGTGTCCTAACAGCAGACCAGCTCAGTGGTTCCAGAAGACATTAGTATTTCAAATTTTAGATCCCACATATGCTTGCAAGTAAACTGAGCGTGTAACATTCCTATCACACCTAACAAACGAGCTGATGACCTTGAAGACCTGAACCGATTTCCACCAAACATAGCTAAGAACACTCCCGAATGACATTCCTTTTAAACAAAAAAAACCGCATTACAATCGGATCATCCGTTTGGGAGCTACGATGCCACATACACACACACACACACACACACACAGACACGTCAAACTTATAACACCCCGTCGTTTTTGCGTCGGGGGTTAAAAAGAATGGTTTGCGACGGGAAATTCTTAAAGATTTAATATAACGAGCAATACAAGAGGTATCAAAAGGTTAAAAAATAAAATTAACAGCTGATAAATATGGAGTCCCTAGATCAAGTTGGCAACGGTACCTGAAACAAGATTCTATAAAGGATTTTTAGCGCAGATTTATAACCTCACAAATTTTCACTGAAGAAGAAGAACAAAAATTTACAAATTATACATTACATGGTATGTCCAAGCCTCCCTACCATAAAAAAATCGGTAAAAAACTTAACTAAAACGGTTTTATCTTATGTGCACTGAAAACTAGAAAATAAAAAATAGTTACTTACCTGTCAACCTACGGTGGTCCCGGTCATATTAGACTAAAATAAAAACGTGGGGCCCATAAACTATTGCTGTAGTACCTCTTCTAGAGGTATAATAGGTGTGGATTGCATCGACTTACTATAATCGTAACTGGAGATTTTGACAATCAATCATTAATAATAGAAAATACACATACCTTTCATTAGTTTTCTCTTTATAACGATCCGAAACCGCAACAAAATATTTAAGTACTTTTACGAGTGTTTGTTCTTGACAACTCACAGAAATGACAGAAAGTCTATGGATGAACACCGTTACCAGTCGGTAACGTAAACTACCCAATGAAAAAAAACTATGATCAAATCAGAATAAAAGGACCCCCTTTATTCTGATTTCATCATGTCTCCCAACTGCCCATCTCTCCCTACCTCCCTATAGATAGACAGATTTTGGCAGATCTGTCAAAATCTCGACTTTAATTTAGTTCAACTTGTCAACACGCTCGATAGTGAAGCGCTAGTGTAGTTTGACAATGTCAATCACGAAACTTTAAGGTAGAATTCCGTGGGTCGCGATTGTCGCAGCCGCGCGCGACAAAAGTCAACCTATGAAAATGTATGGCACCGCTGCCCAGGGCCGCGACAGTCGCGCGCGGACGACGAATTTCGTGAGCCGCTCGCGGCCGTACGCTTCTCAACATGGTCTAGCGCTTAATAACATCTATAGAATTTTAGTAAAACCAGAATTAAATTGTTGACAATGCCGCGAGCAGCTTACGAAATTCGTCGGCCGCGCGCGACTGTCACGGGCCTCGGCAACGGTGCCATACATTTTCATAGGTTGACTATTGTCGCGTCCACGGAATTCCACCTTTAGATCGAAGTCG
The DNA here is from genome assembly GCF_030705265.1 of Helicoverpa armigera. Lineage (NCBI taxonomy): Eukaryota > Metazoa > Arthropoda > Insecta > Lepidoptera > Noctuidae > Helicoverpa > Helicoverpa armigera. Next base: position 1,188,226 of record NC_087139.1, on the reverse strand, counting down.
AAGTGAGAGTGATGTCGAAGTGAGTTGTGATATTTTATAGAATCGACATGCTGTATCTAAATTAAAGAGAATATCATGTTTTTGATGTTTTATGTATTAATCTTATAAATTAGCCAGCTTCTACCAGTAGTTTTACCCGCGTCAGCAACGTAGAACGCAAATCTGGATAAAAAGTAGCCTCCCTTGATAAATGGCTGTCTAGCACTGAAATCACTTATTAATAAATTTTGTGTCTAGCACTAAAATTACTTTTAATTATGGTCCAATATTTCCTGAGATGAGCGCGTTCTAACAAATTCTTGAGTTTTATAAAATAAGTATGGATTCAAAAATAAATATACTTTTTGGTTTCAAATTAACATTTTTCTCTTTTGCATTTTAATATACTAGAAATAGCAAATTCGTACTCACGTTGCACAGCCGCAAAATATTTCAGTCTAATAACTAACCTCAAAATACAGATGACAACGAAACGCTCTCACGCGTTATTATTTACACACCAGCGCAATCCGGTTCGTCGCGGTAAATTCCGGTAAAAACTGGTTCCGTGCGGTTAAAACTAGTTTTTCAAGTGTTAACTACACTTCTGCGTGACCCAGTTATAACTGGTTCGGGTTTGGCTCGTTACGGGGGACTGAGTCGGCTGCAGTCACGTTCTGCTGTCTGCTTGTTTGTCTTTCTGCATCATTATGCGCTAACTATTAATTTGTTGGGTTTTTTAACTAAAAGGACTAGCTTGTGAGTACGGACTTTTTTGTAGAAATAATGAGGTACAAGATATAGCATAGTGGTGACTTCGACTATCTCGATTGGGCTGCGGGATTGTTCGAAAGAGTTACCGCGGCCATGGCACATAAAAAGCCTACGAAGGAACAAATTTTGTTTTAGACTAAATTGATTGCTAATAATCTAAATATGATTTTCTTATAACGGATGTATGCTGAAAACGTGTCTTCCAAATAAAAGTACCCAAAAACGAGAAGACACATAGCTTCAATACGAAATCCTTTAAAATCCGGTGAAATTGACGTGTCGAACGAACTGGTTCTTTGGTACTATCTGGCGACTGCATTAAGGCTCCGTACTCTGAATCTAGGATTCTTTTAGAAACTGCAGCATCTCTTAATGATGAAGGAATACCTCCAGTATGTTTTATTGTACTTTTAGTTTGAAGACACGATATTTCAGAGATGAAACAAACATAACAATGGAAAAACTATTAATTGAAATAAAAGTATAAACATTTTTGTGCCAAAAAAATCATAACTAAAATTATAAACAGGCCTTTCTTAAAATAAAATCAACTATTTGCCTATAACTAATCCTACACACATCATAAAGTGGTCTTAAAAAAAATATCGTTACGGTAAAGTTTCATACATATAACTGCAAACAAAACGTATGCCTTGCGAGTGTAGTAGTAATATATCAAGAGGTATCTTCTTTATCCGGCCTCGGACGTAAGGACCAGGGTTTTGGGGAAGCGGATGTAGATTTCGGGGGTTTGGGCATAAACCTTTTTATTGTGACGTTTTATATTGTGTGGTGTACGTGAGTCTTCGCGATATTGGGATTGGATGCGTGAGTTGTATTGGGGAAGGTAATCTGTACTGGTATTGTGAAGCTGAAGAGTTGGTTTGTTTGTTTGCTGGAACAGGTAACCTTAGGAATTTCTTGCAGTATTAGAAACTAGAATGCTCTTTTATGCAAGAAGGCATTGGGTTATTTTTTAGTTCCCTCCGGACGCTAAACCGCTAGCTAAAGCTATGAAACATGTGAATTACCTAAGAAATTCCGAATTCCTCGTTGACATATTGCTAAAGTAATTTTAAAACACATACATTTCTAAAATTTTGGCCAAAAGCAAAGCAAATTCTCTGGTACAGTTACTATTGGTAACACGATACGATAATCGCTTCCTATCCGATCTACTCGTTTATCGAATAATATGTATAAAACAAATTGTCGGTATTACATTTTAATACAAAAAGCTTGCCCGATCCTTATGATTGATTCAAAGTATAGACGTAAAGCGACCTCGAGAAGATTCAATAAAATCCAGTACAATAACTTTACCCAAACGCGTAGCTACCCTACAAGGCTGTGACCTATTTTCCAGCTATTTTCTTAGGACAAAGAAAATAGAATAAGGCATAGCTGTACGGGATAATATGATGTAATGCCTAGCCGTTATACCGAAACTGTTTTAGTCTTTTAGTAATACTAGAATATAAAATAGAGTTAGGACTTAAATGTAATTGGATTTTTTTTAACAATATTTTCTTTTGGTGAATGAGGTTAGATAGCCTATGTTTTAAGGAGGGCTATAGGATACTTTTTATCCGGGTGCGAGAAGTTGTTCCCACAGGTCGCGGGTGTAAACGGAACATAAGTATGTTATACTAGTTTCCGATCGCGGCTTCGCCCGCGTGTTGGGTTGATAAAAAGTAGCCTTTATGTTAATCCAGGGTATCACCTATCTACATACCAAATTTCAGCCAAATCGGTCCAGCCGTTTTTTCGTGAAAGAATAACAAACATACATTCTCACAAACTTTCACATTTATAATATAAAAGTACGAAGTACGATATAATGAAGATTCGGCGCATATATTACACAACTGTAGTTTACACAAACACACACACCTTAAATATTTGTATACTCCACAAAAATATATCTATCGGAAATCGCTTAGATTTTACTGTTTCCGACGCGTTCGCGTTAGTCAGACCGCTTAGTCAGAACATGGACGATTGAAAGTCTAGACATGGTTTTAGTCTAGACTTATTGTTATTAAAACTATCGAAGTGCTAGTATAGTAGTTACATTTGTAGATATGAATTTAAGTGTACTTTTGTTTGGATAATACCATAAATTATTTAGGGAAATTCAGATATTCACGCAATTGTACATAACCGAATTTTCTTTCTTAATAGTACGAAATGAAAAAATGCACTTAACCACTTTCTAATTTTGCCATATATCGACTGAACCAATGTTGTTACCTGAAACCAAGCATAGAATAGACCGTTAAAAAATAAAATGAGATAATTTATCATTTATCTATGTAAATAAAATACTTAAAATTTATCATTTTAATATGTATTATTCAATATTCCAAAGAAACCAGACTTTCCCAATTTATCCAAAAACTTCACTAAATAACACAAATGTCTGCAAAAACACGAAACTTATTAAAATATATGATAACTAATTGTTAGTACAAACAAAGTTTTGAGGCCGTTCCGAACTCTTGTCTGAGTTTAGCTCAGACTAATCTATAGATCGAAGTTAGGCTGTAAACTTGTAAGACATTTACCATTAAGTATTCATTGCTTGTTGGAACTTAGTTATGAAGTTGTGGGTCCTAATCTAGTGGGCGATGGAGACGGTCCATTGGCTTTTAGCGCCTTTGGATAGTCCGAATGTACTTGTGGAGGTCTCGTTTTATTGTCTTTCTGTAACCTACTAGTTATTCTTTCTTTATCACAAAAAATTATAATTCGAAAGTAATTGTGTCGTGTGATTTATTTTTCATTTAAATCGGTTAAATGAAATTTACAGGCATATAGTCGAAAGCCTTAGAAAAAAAGTTGTATAAAAAAGTTGCGAGAGATATATGTGAAAATGTCCAATTTCATATTTTAACACGTCTAAAATATACTCAAATTATACGCAGAATAAAAACTGCCATCAATACGATTTCTACTTGTCTACATTGACTTTGTATCTTTTGTGATTTGCCTCAAAGTCAAAATATAAAGCTATTTCAGAATTGATGAAAAAACAGAATAGTTTAAGTTTCTCGTTAGAATCGAGAATTTGTTTTCGATACGTACACATGCATGTCGAATTTGTATTTGTTTCAAATCTCTGTTGGGTGATTTGATGGCGCCATTTTCTATCCTTTCGATATCTATTGTATATGCAATAATGAGTTCAATGAAATTTAGATCGTTCTAGATTTTATATTACAAATTCCGAAAGTAGGTCTGTCTGTCTGGCTATTCGGCTTCCACATCAAAACTACGTAACCGATAAAAAAATGGTATACCGATGGTCTAATCTAAAGCCTGAGAAATGACTTACGCTACTTTTTATCCGGATGCTGAAAGTTCACACGGGACGCGAGTAAAACGTTGGAGAATAAGCGATTACATTAAATATACAATTAATATCACTCCTGTTAATAGAATTATCATGTCCATCATTCGTTCAAACGGCCTTAATATTTCACTTCCATTTTCGCATAATTCTTCCTTCCGCCTCCATCATCATGAAAATTAACATCATCCCAAAAAACGGCTTCAGCAATATTCCTTTTTATTACTTTTGTGTTCCCGTGGAAATTATCTGCGTAACTTTTGTAAGTTGTTACAAAATTCTGACGGCAAGCGCCCATAGGGACGGGAATTTTTAAAAAGCAATAATTTTACAGTCTCCTAGAATGTTAAAGTAATTAAATAAGTTTGTTTTCTTTGCTGTTAGTTCTGGTGCGAGTTAATTGTGATATATATAGTTGTTGTTATAGTTATAATGTGGAGTTGCTTTCTTCTTAATTAAGATTATGGAGTCGGTGCTTTTAGCACATTGTGAGTGCATTGTGTGGTTTGTTATGGTTGGTCTTTGCTGGGAGAGACAATAATAGTCTAAGAAGAAACTCGGATATTTATTTTAGTGTAGGATGGGATTATCCGCGCACTTAGTTTTAAAAATAAAATAATAGGACAAAATTAAATCATATCCAGGCTCTTCTATAATGTACAATGATACAATAATAAGTGATTTTTAATGAATGTGAAATATTATTAATCATTATGTAAAACACCTCTTACAGTGTTTTGCTATCTATTTTAACTCTCTAAGCGACTTTTAAATATGTTGTGTTGAAATTCACAAAATAAAATAGTTTACCAGAATTCAATAGAAAGTCGTAAGCTACTCCGCACCGCATTCGGAAGACTTTCTTTTCCAACTATTTTACTTTGCGATTATTCTAGAAACAAAGCTACAGTAAATAGAGTAAAAGCAATTTTAAAGCAAGCTTCTAGCGACCATGTCACCCTGAAATATTGCTCTACAGTGCAGAGGAGGACGCAAGATAAATTGTTGTTAGCCATCTCTGTCTACCAGTGACGAATGTTCTTTAAAAATCGTATTTTATTAAAAATATTTTAAACTTATACCGTTGTGAAAACCTTGTACTCGAATGGGTTTTATTATTTGAAATTTATTTTCCACTTCTCATAGTTACGGCTTGAAATAAATCCAATTACTTTAAAGCTGAACGAGAGAAAAGAAAAATAGGATATGCTGGTGTTTTTCATCGTTTTATACGTACACTGGTCTTTTTTCAATCAATTTGGGAAATTGGTCCTTTGTTCAGTAACAAGATTTCTGGTCCTTTAGTATGTGAAACTTGATTCTCGCACTGTTCTTTATTGTGTTTTAAGGTGTCTTATTTTTAGATAGTGTTTCTGATTGTGTACCCTGTATTTTGACCTTTATAGCTAAGAATAGATATGTTTAGAATTTTGCTTTTGAACATTTATGATATCTTGATTGTTTTTTTTTTCTTGTACTTAGATACATGACAGTCCCATTGTACCTTATAATAGTTATAATATTTCAAACGAATAGGTACCAAAATTAATAAACATAAACCTAACTATAGTAATCCTAAACAAAACGAAGACTTACAAAACCATATAGACTCTTGGCCGCATCAGATGAAGGTGCAGTTAATATTTCATGGAACATACCTATATTGTTTTTAATTAGACCTATCTTGATTGTTTAAAATACAAAAATGGTTGCTGATGACTTTCAATTTTGCGAATAAAAAATAGTTTTAGATTACAATATTTGACTGTTTTCATTTTCTCTTACACTATCTTTTGTTTTGTTCCCAGGTACAACTCAAAACTGACAACATTAGCGCTCCCTTCAGTGATATTCGAGCCCAAGTTCCGAGGATCAGTCCGTAATCTGGTCTACTCCGACCTGCCTGGACAGCCGCCGCGGAGACAGGAGTTGAGGCATTCCAGGGATTTGAAGGTAAGTTTTAGAGTAATGTAGTGGTACTTTGGTAAATAATATGAACTGAAATTGGTTCTGTTTTACAGTGTGTTTAAGACTCGATCAGTTTTCCGATCCTTTTGGAAAATATTGTAGCTTATGTTTAACAGTGGCCATCCTACGACTGAATTAGTATTGAGTTCAGTTGTCTTTTAGGGTGGCATTTAGTCGGTTCAAAATCGTTAACATGATATGTGCTTTAAATTTTTTTTATATAATTATTTACCGAATATTATATTTACCATAACATAGCAGTTGTAAGTTGAAAAATATTTCGCAACTCCTAAATAATGACACAACTTCTTAGCTAGAGAAAGAAAACTGACTCCAAATATGTAACACAAGTCCTAACTTTATTTGCGCAAACTTTACATTACTTCAGCATACCAAGAATCAAAGTTCAAACAAAAAAAAAAACTACGTTAAAAACAATCAGGAGTTTCCCAGCAGTCGACAATAGGAAACTTATGAATAAATCTACTTAAATTCAAGACCTTGTTTTATGGTAATATAATTTACTTAGTTCAACAAATACGTTTAATGATTTTTATTTTATCAAGTGCGTTGAATTTATTAGCTTTGCGATATTAGGTAACAAACTATAAGTGAGTTGAGATATGGTAATAATGTGACATTTGCTGGTAGCGGTTGACGTCATTATTTTATGAAAGTTTTTCGAAAAAGTAGATAGCGTTTTTTCTACGATTGTAATATTTTAAGAATCTATACGAATTTAGATAATTAAACAATAAGAATATAAAGAGACGATTTTTTTATCAACCAAGTTATAATGTTCTTATATTCTAGCAAATACACAAACATTTATTTTCCACGGATTCGTTATTAAATTGGGACTTTACATCTTAATTTCAGAATTCTAGGAACCTAACATTACTTCTTGCCAGAATTCTTTTGATACACAGTTCTCTGTAAACCTCTTAAGTAATTACTGTTAGTACTTGAAACGCCTGAATTCTCTGAAACATATACGACGTACTATGAAAAACTCACATTTCAATAATTATGTATCTATTACAGAGAAATTCCATATGGAACGCCATAATTCTCAGAGCTTTTAACTGACTACAGAAATAAGGTATTTCATAAACGCTTGTCGTGATATTTAATGGCACATTATCTACAGATAATTTTCGAATACTCCGCGTTCTTTCAACAAAATCATAAACATAGCGATTTGCAAGGCATTGTCATTTCTTCATGGTACGAAACTGTGGGATTTTGAACTTTATGCTTCGGGAAAACGGTTGGTTTTCCTTTGCTGAACGAGAAGTTTTTGTTGAGTTGAATTTAACAAAGAAATTCCATTGAGCGCCGGTTTAACCTTAGTCATGAGTTTGAAAGGTGTGGTGCAAGTTAATGGGAAAAAAGTTTTGGTTTTCTGCAAATCAATGATAGTAATTTTGATTTTGGAAATAACACACTAATGATAATGAAATACAAAGTCCGTTGGGAACGATTTCCACACAAATCATGCTTTTAAAACTTCATCCTTTTTATCTCAAAATAAGCAATTTTATTACCTTTTACATACAAATACATATACCAAAAAAACTTCAATAAAATATACCATCACAAAATTATACAGTCAATTACCGTACCCATTTCACCGATGCCATCGACCCATACGTACGCTAATATATCGAGTCGCGATTACTATTAGTGCAAGCGAGGTGATTATAGCATTACCCCAGCGGGATCGTTCGTTAAAGCGGTTTATGCACTCGGTACCTACAGCCATCAGTTGCCTATTCGAATTAATTCTGGTACAATATCGTGTAATTGTGGTTGGTACGGATAGCTTTCAGATTATTGTGATGTGCTATTAGCGGGAATAAGCCTCAGGCATACTGTGAATTAGAATTAAGGATACTGATGTATGTTTTCAGTCTGATTTCGGATTACTTGTTAAGATATTTGTGGTAAATGCAATTAATAAATCTAAAAATAACTTTTTGATTATGATCAGAACCTCGTTATACTCAAACGTCAGTTTAATTTTTAGCTCTACATAAAATAGTTCCTCTGTCGCAGAAATCATAAGTAAAAGACAGTATGATGTTTGAAGAGTTTTAACGTTTTCGTTGCTTTTCAGTTTTGAGTAATTATGTTAAAAATTGTTTCTTATTGTTTACAAAAGATAGGGTTTGTGAAAAAAAGATAGAATTATTTTGCAAGTTGGCATAGTGATATTTTTTTTTTCCTTCGACACGTTACCCTCTTTTATACTAAACGCCTGCTTTCTCTAATTTGTGCCACACTTATAACGTGGATTTCTGTCTCAGCATAAATTAAACATGACAGCTCGATCGCTTTATTTATTTGTCTATAACACTTCCATATATTTGATTCATAAACTGAGTTGTTTAATATTTTACAACAACAACCATACTTTCCTAGTAGATTGTGGTTAAATAGATTTGTAGAACTGGTAACGTAAGTTTTAGCGATTTGCCAATCAATACGATGCTATTTATAGAAAGATTTCTGAATATGCAACCATTGCTGTCGCGAAATGGAACCGTTTCTATAAATTAGTTAAATTCATTTTCTTGAGAAAATGTTGCTATCCATGGACTTGAAATTATTTAATATGCACCGATTCAAAATATGATAAGCTATTGTTAAGATATGGTTGCGTTTGAAATTGGAAAAAACTTTTTATACGAAATAATTACTAAAAATAATTTGAAAAACTGCTTTTGGGCCAGAAATCACTGCGTTTAAACATACCGCTGATAAAATAAATCCAACTTACTGCTAAACGGCAGCTCCTTAATAAATCAAATCCAGTGTAATGACATAGATAAAATAAGATATAATCTCACTTCGTGTCCTTGTACTAGTTTTGCCATTTGCTTGGCCGACCGGTGTAATCGGCTACCCCTGGGGCTTAAGCCTAATTGCGGGGAAAAGCATTAATTTTTTCGTAACTTTTGTGGCTGAGTAATGTGTCTTTACTTTGGGGTTACCTGGGAATAAAGAGCAATTTTTTTGGGATTGTGAATTTTGTTAAAATATTTTTTAAATGTATGATGGACACCAATGACTAAACTTGAGGAAAAATAGACTTTAAAATCTGATACTGTTAATCCACCCTGAGTAAGCGTAGTGATTAACGCTCATTCTTTCTCCGGATTAATGAAAGATGAGGTTAAGATGACGATGAAAACATGAAAAAATCTAAATATACGTTAGAATGGATTGAGTATTTGATGTTATTAGACTGCTTTAATAATATATACGACTTTTGGTAACTAAGCCATCCAGAATGTAGATTTAAGTAGTCCTCACAGTTAATAGGAATCTAAATTAAGCCTGCTTCTGTCCAATTCTGATGAATTTGGGAGATACATAGCTGCACGTGTATCTCTAGGGAAAACAGCATTTCCAGGAACACACCGACATATTTGAGGTAAGTCTGGCTTTGTTTCTGTTACTTACTACTCAAACACGTGTATGTGCGTACAACGTTATGTAGTTCATAGATTCCACGAATTTGTGACAGCCCTTATATTTCCTCACTTATATTATTAACCGGTTTCCGCCTACGTTACACTGGAACTACTCTGTGCACTTGGAAAAAGTAGCCGTCGGGCTTCTTTTATAAGTGCTATCTAATATTGAAACTATTTTTCAATCTGACCTGACAGTTACCGACCTTAGCTCGTTCAAGCAAGTAAGAAAACTACAGCATTATGATATCTGTACAGATAAACTTTTATTTTGTGTGAATCCATATTACAACACTTTAATGACCAAAAATATGGCTAGTAAAGGTCGAATTAAGAACCCCTTCCTTTTTTAAGTCGGTTAAAACGTTAATGTCACATGTCTGCTCTGTTGGTCAGATGTAATCAGAGGTCAGTAGTCGATGAAGCGGGTCTGTTACGTGCCAACGAAAGGTTATTTGTATAAATAGGTGTATGGAAATGTCGCTCGATAGGTAATAAAAATTGTTGGGTTCTGCAGTGCAAGGTAAGGTAAAATATACGTGTAATTTGCAATAGCCTTAAAAAACACAGAAGGCAACTTCGCCATGTCTCCTTTGTCCTACCATACAGGAAGGAGTAGGCTATCTAGGCTTAATATTTAGCATAATCAAATATTTAATCTTCTTCATGCAAAATTATGTAAAAATCTGTTTTGTGTATATGTTACGGGTAATGCTAGAAGTTGGAGTAAACCTAGGTTTACCCGGGTTGACTTAGTATTACCCAAGCTTCTTGGGTAAAGTCCGAATAATAAGTAAAATACATTTTAATTCGGGGTTTACCCATGCTCACCTAGGTCTACCCAACTCTGACTGGGTAATGTTAAAAAATTGTCTAATTAATTAGTGAAATGAAAATCCAAGGTCATTTTAAACATTTATAATTAAATTATAACATACACAGGCTATCGTAATCGCTTGAAGAGCATAAACTTAATAGCTTTAATAGAAAAAAACTAATAACGGTCGTTGTTGTTCAAATTGAAATTATTTATTTGAGCAAGATAAACTGCTGTGACATTTAAAATTGCACAATTTTCCTGCAGCTTTGCATGAACACTTCTTTGTGGCACATTCTGTTTTGCAATTAAACCTTTTTAGAGTAACGCCACGGGCTCGAAAATTACGCAACACCTAACATTACCCAGTCAGAGTTGGGTAGACCTAGGTGAACATGTGTAAACCCCGAATGTAAAACTTATTTTACTTATTATTCGGACTTTACCCAAGAAGCCTGGGTAATACTAAGTCAACCCGGGTAAACCTAGGTTTACTCCACCTTCTAGCTTTACCCGTAACATATATATTATTACGCAATTCTTCACAATCAATTGAAAAAAATGCGCATTAATAATGGGTCTGGAAATATATTACTTTCTGTACCTCTCCTTGTTAAAACATTGAAATAAGAAACCATTAGCTAGCAATATATTTAAGATGTGCGTGCATTGACTTACGTTTAATGGCATATACGTATGTTCACACTACTCATATACACTCAACTTAAAAAGCAATTTACTTACATTACAACCTCAACAAGAAACTATCATCAAAGCATTGTACTGCGGATGTTATTAAGTTATCTACAAAACGAGTGAAGCAGGGAGCATAAAGAAGTGTTTCAATAATGCATTTCTTTCTATCTATGCCGTCGCTTAGTGGTAAACGATGTTGAACAAAAAGTGAGGTTTTGTGAGAACGTGATATCTGTATGAAGTGGGTTTTCATATGTGGTCTTTTGTAAGTAATATTTTAGATGGTAAAAGGTCTTTTCAATGTCTGTTGTGGTCCTATGGTAGAATTGTGCTTTAGATGGATTCAATCTAATTTTCATTTATCTTTTTTTAATAAATTTAATTCTAAGCTCGCAAAATATACATTCTCCTACGTGAGTTGGTGACGTCTATTTCCACGCAAAATTCAATCAAACACAATTCTTCTACTTCACAATTTCTATGTAACAAACTCACATTTCCATTTATATTTATTGGTAAATGTAAAACAAAAAATAACGAAAGATAATAATGAATTATTTACTCCGAAGCAGCGTAGTACAATTAATTAATATTCAAGGATACAATGGCGGTCTTATCGCCAACAGCGTTGTCTACACGGCAACTGAAAAGAAACAAAACAATTAAAACAGACAATTTCTGTATAAATGTAAAATATACGGGAGTAAAATTATGTTAAAATTGTTAAAAGGTCAACACCGATTCGTTTGTGTAATTTTCAGGAATTACCGAATCCATTTTCTTTGTAATTTTGGTACGAAGTCGTGAGAATTTAGTGGTTTAAAAAACCAGCCTGTTATGGGTTCGATTAAAGGTCAAGCAATTTCTATGTAATTTTTTCAAACTTAGAACTTTCTATATGAATGAGTGATAAGCATTTTTTTATTTGGTGACCAATGATGATGAATTAGTTCGCTTTAATTCAGTCATTGAAGTGAATTGAAACATCTTGTGAAAACCTGAATTTTTAATCCGCTTGAGAGTTCTTGGTACTAAATGCTCACTCTGTCTATAAATTACCATATACCTAACATTAGAAGGACAGTAAATAAAAAACTGATCATAATTCATATTTGAATAACAAACAATGTTCGATTCATCGTTCTTATAGTCAAAGGTTGATTTTAATCACATAAAACGATATAACCCAATTAAATATCAGAGCATTTCCACTCTTTAGCGGAAAATATTAAAACCTTCAAACAGAGAGGTTCTCATTAAAATATCCAATATTTTCCTTGTCAACGCGCATATCGGCTTTTCGTCTATCATGTAAAACATAAAGGGATGGTAATTCAATAACTTTCGAATAAATGAGATACGAGGGTAAATCTACACATCTAAAAACATAAGTTTGTTAACTTCAAATAAGGGCGGTGTAGGGTAAAACCTTTTTTCTTAAATCTTGAGTAACTGGCTATTTCCTTTGTTTTTTTACGCAATTCTCGAGGGGTGGCGGAGATTGAAACCTTATTGCTGTTGTTATGAAATCTAGTTTTGGTTGTTATGTTTTTGTGTGTGACGGAGACGTGGAAGTTAGGCGATTTGTGTCTAAATGTGTTGGGTTGTGGAAGGAGAATAGGATAATTAGTCAGCTAACTTGTTGATGCCAAAGACAAGGTTTTTAATACGCAATCTGCGCGAAAGTAAAAGCTTAGAAAATATCACTATAATCATAAGCAGGATAACCTGTACTTTCAGTGTTATATCGGGATAATACGATAATAGTATCAATCGTTCAAATAAACACTTTAACAAAAGAAAAATACACAACAATTTTTAAGAAAACGTATTCCCATATTACGGTACAACGTTTACGCGAGAAATTGAATTTATCCGCAGAAGTATTAGAATAATGTATAAGCTGACAGTTTGCTCAAATATTCCTTTGTAGTCAGAATTTAAATGTCAGTCGACACTATAAATATGAGTTCAATGCGTTTTTTGACCCCGATCTCTCGACCATTAACATTCGAAGTATATTTGACACTTGTTCATGCAAATGCTTTTGCAACTTGAAAGTTATTTGGATCGATGTGCTTGTTATAATGATTTGTAACTTTTGAACTGATTTGTTTTTTTTTTATGAGAGTTTAAATGGTTTATTTCGATGAATGGTTGAATTTTTTTTTTGGTAAATAAGCATATGCTACTTATATTTTTTCAACATGCAAAGTGAGTAAACTATATTTTAGATAGGTCAAAGTTGTGGTGTAGGCAAACATTTCGACTGTTATTACTGCCAAGATTCTTCATATAGGTACGACATTATGCAAGACACATAAACAGTTCATAAAAATACAAAACTTTGCTAATCATCCCATTAACAAAAATCTCCGCAACAAAACTGTAACAAGTGAAAAAAAATCTTCAATAAAGAAAAAATCACAACGAACATCAATCAATTGAAAGTACCAGGAAACTCAAAGTCTCCAGTCACTCTCAAACGAATGGTTAACAATGCAAACGATCGCTGCTTTACATTGACGGAGTGACTTTATAATTTTTTAACAAGCACCAATGGATAATTGGACTTTTTATATTGTCGTTTTGTTGTTATCATTTTTCATTTCATTGGGGATTGAACGCGAAATGGAGAGCTTGTACAGATTCTGATGTAGCTGTGATTTTAAGTTGAGAATTTTTTAATGATTTGTGTAAAGCTGAATGTAGAAATTTGATGTATTAAGGAGGGTGATATGGCACATATGGTGAGGTCTATAAATTATTTTGAATATTAATTTATTATCGTATGATTTTTAAATAGGCGGATGTGATGAACTTTTAAGTTGATGCAATGTATTTTTGACATGCTTTGAAAACCAAAGAATTGAAGAGAAAACTTGGCTATTTTCCACCTGAAATCTCCAATCAAAAGCTTAAAACGATATGTCCTTTTAGAATCACAATCCTAAACCAAAAATCATTTCACATTTCAAACGAATGCACACCAATTCAAAGTGCCAGCTTCCACTAACAAAGTTCACACAGAAAATATTTGACCCATACAAATCTATAGGAAGAACATCGGAAAGCCATCAAAAGCCATCGATAGCAATAACCTAGTCTATGTAGTGAAGTTGGAAATTGTAATGGCGTACGGAAATAACAACCTCTTTTGCCTACGTCAGTGAATCGATGCATTTTATACGTGTTCCGAGAAATATGTGTATGGAGTTGATATGATTTCTAGTGCTCCTTTTGTGACTACTTTATTAAATAGGTTTGTGTGATATTTGAGTAACTTTGATCTGGTTACGTAAATAAAGCTACTGTAATTTACATACCAGGATTGGGTAAAGTACATCTATACTAATACAATTAAGAAACTTTTTTTGTTCGTTTGTTGGTACACCAAAATATCCGAAATAATGAATTGATTTGACAAAATTCTTTCACTGTTGGAAAGCTACACTCTTTCTGAGTAACATAGGCTATATTCTATCCCTTTATGAGCAGTAATTCTCACGGGACGCAGATGAAACCACCCGAAAATACGGCTAGTTTGACAATAACATGTACTTATGGGTGACTTTGTGAGAAATTGAGAAAAAAATTGCGCGAGAGAAACAACAGTTGAATACGAAATTAGTTTTTGTAAACTGTAACTTCAAAAGGTACTTTCACCTTTTAAGCCTACTTAAAACTTAAACGCTGTAACTAAAAAAATAAACTTTTACCTTATCACAAAATTAACCTAGAAATAAGAACCAAAAGTAGGCCAGAAAACATTTCAGTACAAAACAGTTTCCTTTCAAAAATACTACAAAACTTCGACCTTGTTCAAAAATAGTCTTAAAGGTCAGGTCACTAAGTCTGTCCCTGAGGTCCAAACTGGTCAACGAGTGTCTAAAATTAATTACGAACTTTATTAACAACACTATAGGGTTCAATTTCGTGTGCATATGTTGTGGTCGTTACGTCTTTTTGTTAGTGAATTGTTTTAGTTAGTAACTTTTTGTTGGAAATTGGGCTTTAGTGATTTGGATCAGGTAATTTGGAGTGCAGTGAAAATTATGCGGCTGTTAGTAATAGCTGTGAATTAGTGGTCGATGTAATTGTTTACTATATGTGTAGCTATTCTCACACTTATATTATAAAGGAAAAAGTTTATGTGCCTGTTTATATGTTTGTTAATTTTTCAAACGCAAACGCCAGAACGGATTTTGATAAAGCTTTGCAGTAACTTTTATCAGAAAAACATACAGGTTGCTTCCATCCAGATAGTTTGAATAGATATTGTGCTTGAGAAGTTTCTTAAACTTGAAAAAAAGCAGATTTTTAAAAAAAATATTTAAAAAACTTAGGCAAAGCTTTAGTTCCTCACAGACAGACATACTTCACCAATACTTTAAACTAATTTAGTTACACTTAGTTATTACTACCCGCGTCAGCTTTAATCAATTAAATCGGGCGTCCATTTCCAAACCTAATAGATGTAGGTGAATATCGATAATTATAGTCCGGTTAACTGGACCTACCTCTATTACACATGTAGGCACCTACGTAATACCATATGAATAGACTATAATTTGAATTCCATGCTCGCTATAGATCTCCGAAGCATAATTAATTCGAGAAGATAACTAGAATAGAAGAGTCTATATTTACTTGCACTAACTAAGCCAGTAGTTTTGCCTGTATACCGTGGGAATTACTTCGCGTACCCGGATAAAAAGTACCTATAGTCTTCCTCGATACATAAGCTACATATTTTAAAGTTTTGTTTGTCATATTCGACCCAATATTTTCTGAGATCAGCGAGTTCTTTTTCGTTTTATTTAGTGAGCTGCAGGTTTAATTATCTTGCAAGCCCTAGTGTCACAGTGTTCTCTAATCTGCCTGATGGACTATGGAAAAAAACTCTTAAGCTTTATCTATACTAATGTCATAAAGCTGAAGAGTTTGTTAGTTTGTTCGCTTGAACGACCTAATCTCGGGAAGTACTGCCCCGATTTGAACAATTATTTAAGTGCTACATAGCCCATTTATCGAGGTTGACCGCTGACAGAAGCTACTAATATTAATATGTAGGTAGATTGTCCAACTAATGTTGGTTTGAAAGAGATTTACTTAAAGTATAAAGAGGTTTTTTAGCTTTCCAAATACCTGATCGATATTAATCAAAGAAGTTACGGTAACGTGAAAATCAAACTCATTAAAGACCACCATAATAGACGAAGTTTCTTTCAAAGACCGTTAAAGTTCCATAGAATTTCTTAAATGGATATTATAACAATTTAAACCGTTAGATACAGGGTGTCGCACAATTAATGTGATCTTCGTGACTTGTGTATTGAAGAAGTATCTACGGTGGATTCATATGTCTAGAGAGGTGTAGTACTTTGGAACAATGATTCTTTTCGTAAACATTGTATGTTTGTGTGATTCTGGGGTTGACTTTAAAAGTCCTTAAATAAACTTTAGCATGCAGATATCAAGTATCTCATCTAGACCGACGATATTCTTTGGTGTCGTATAATGTGAATACTTGACCAGGACATTTTGTTGTTACATAAAGTCATATATTTATGTTAGTCGGCCTACGAGCTATTATATGTATATGTTAGGTAAATGCAATAATGGGCGAATAGCATGCTTTTATTGAGGCACATAGCAAAAATTAATGAACGTCAGAACATTTTTTTTGCTCTTACTAACATAAGGAACGTTTCAAAGTGAATACCACTTAAAACGACATGAGTTCTCAAGATACACGTGTGAGATTAAAAATCTCCTCAAAGACACCTCGATCCCGATTTTAAACCACATTTACGAAAAAGCTTAAGCGAGACAAAGCTCATATCATCTCTCAAAATGTTCGCAAGAATTTCGTTAAGATCAAGAGAGTTTCTGCAAGAGAGGAATTTTTCAGAATGTAGGATTAATTTATTTGAGGAGTCCGGGGACCTTTGGGCCGGCTTAGCTTCGTCTGAGAACGGAGGAAAAATGAGTATGCATTTATGTGCATTACGTATGAGTATATGCATTGGGGAGGGTCGGATAAATGGGCATGGTATATTTTATACTTAGTTGGTAGGTATATTCTTGGTTTCGTTTGTAGTTGTGGTTGCGAATAGTTGCGTTGTATTTAATTGAATGTCGATTTCAAGTTTGGAAGTAAAAAGTATGGATTACGAAACGGATATTTTGCCTTAGTGATCGATAAAAGACCGTGTACCATCTTTGATCATAGTTAACATTTTTTCATGACTAGTAGCAACAAAATGCCTATTTAAAAAAAGATTTTTCCTTACGTGTCACATTTACGCATCACAACACGTCTAACAAAGACCACGTACACAATCCAGCTAATCTAGCGCACTATAAAACCCGCTAGATATCGGCTAGAGCGCGTAAATGGTACATCATTAAAAATCCATTACGCGCTGCATGCCCGATAGCTTTTTAATCTGAAGCGCTGCAGCGCTGAAAGGTGGCGTGACGTGCTTACAGCTAGACTGGAGGTTTATCTAAAGGTGCTCTAAAATGGGAGGATTTTAGACGTGTTCGTAAGGTACTGAAGTATGTCCTGGATGGGTTATTTTTAGTCGAAATTGTGTAGGTATGTGTTATTCTGTTTAAGTAGTAGGATGTATTAAATTTCAAGTATAAGATATTTTGTCTTTAAAGACACATTGCTTGAATTGTTTTTTTTACTATTGTAAAAGACAAATTAATTCATTGAAATTAGGCTTATTAAAAATGACTTTTGCCAGTAGACATATTTTTTCTTATTAGAAAATATGCATCCTATTACCTAAAAAAATATCATTACATTCCTGCGAAGGAAATAATGCCAAAAACCAAATATTACAAATTGTGGCGGATGAGGGTGCGCGAGGTGAAGAAAAGAATAACAGCTGTTAATTTTAACACTGGGAGCGATCATCAGCGGGGCATGCCCAACATACGCGCGCGATCACGCGTGGGCGTCTTCGTGGTCGGGTGCGAACTGGACTATACAAAATGGCGGACGCCGGTCGTAGAACGCGCCGCCGTGCGGGCAAGCGCCGAAATAATTTTTAAATACGCGGACGCGATTGGCCCGTTTGGAAATGCCGCGCTGAGGCCCCACAGATTATTTAATAATCAAACGAATCAATACACTGTCTCTTTAAAGTTACTATTAACTTAGTACTAAAGATAATTTTACAAAAAATCTTATTACTACGTAATATTATATTATTTCGATGGGCGGGCCGTCTCATCATCAACATCCTGCCCCTCAGTGTTGTCTGAGCAACACTCATCACTCAGTAAGAGAGCAACACGAGAAGCTGGACGCTTTACGACTCCGGTCTTTGTTTTAACATCTACGACCCTTACCCGTCCGTCGGATCCTGGATAGACTGTTTGTATGACGCCTTTCGGCCAGACATTTCTGGGTGAAGCGGGATCTGCTATGATGACAAGGTCACCTACCTGTAGCTGAGCTCCCTCGCGGTTCCACCTCTTGCGAGGCGCTAGAGTAGGCAGAACTTCTTTAACCCACCTAGTCCAAAACAAGTCCGCAAGGCGCTGGGCTATACGCCATTGTTTTCTTAAATATAAATCGTTGTCGTCAAAGACGCCGATTTGTGGTAGGTTAGATGACGATCCTAGTAAAAAATGATTAGGTGTTAGTGCTTCTGGGTCTCTTGGATCCACAGAAACATGAGTTAAGGGACGACCGTTGATCATATTTTCCACTTCACATAGAAACGTAGTCAGGGTCTCTTCTCTAGGGGTGCGCTCTTTGAGAAATACTTTTAGTGCTGTTTTTACACTCCTAATGAGCCGTTCCCATGCACCTCCCATATGAGGACTAGCTGGTGGAATAAACTTCCACTCAACTCCTTTATTAATCGTGTCCGATATTAACTGTTGTTGGTTGTCAACCAGCTCTTTATAAGCCTTTTTTAGCTCAGTATCTGCCCCTCGTAGGTTGGTCCCATTATCAGAAAACATTGTACGTGGCCAACCTCTACGAGCGGCCATCCTACGCAAAGCCATTATCATGGAGTCAGTCGTAAGAGTCGGAACTACCTCGATATGCACAGCACGTACTGTGAGACAAGTGAACAGCACACCGTACCTACGCACTCTCTGTCTACCAACGACTACTTCTATCGGCCCGAATAGGTCAACTCCGCACATGGTAAACGGCCTACGATGATGCATGAGTCGGCATTCAGGTAAGTCACCGAGACGCGGCGGTTGAGGTAAGGCTCTCTTAAAGCGGCAAATTAAGCATTGTCTAGCTACGAAGCGCACCGTAGGTCTCAATCTGATGAGCCAATATTTCTGTCGCAACTCATTGACTACCATCTCATTGCTTGAGTGAGCCGCGTTTATGTGGTAATGGGTCACGATGAGCCGGGCGATATGGTCTTTTCCATCTAAAATTACAGGACATTTAGTATACTGATCAACATTCTTCGAGTTCATAATACGGCTACCTACGCGCAACAAATTGTTTTCATCGAGTATTGGGGTAAGTGAACGTAAACGACTATCTGGCTTAACTTGTTTATTTAATTTAAGTGAATTTATATCATCTTGAAAAGAATGTGCTTGCGAATAACGAAGTAATAATAATTCTGCTCTGTTCATTAATTTCTCATTAATTAATTTTGTTGAACTCTTTTTGCATTTCTAAATAAATAATAACACCGTCGCAGTAGTACGCAACAATCGCAACCAGCTGGAAAATCGACTTGGTTCGGGAACAGGTAAGTCACATTTAATATTATCATTATTTTGAACAATGTTTACTTTTTCTAATATGTCGTCACTAATTATTATTTTTGTTTCAGGTCGCTGCGGCCAGCAGGAACGCGGTTGGCGCAGGAAAGATGGTCCGGTAAACCATTCAGAGTCACTACTCAATACATAATCATTATTTTTTGTCCCCAGGTCCGCGACGTTCAATGCAGTAGGCACATAGTGCCACTCGTCCGTCTGACTCAACTCGTCTATTTCTCCGAGTCTATTTGCAATAAAAACTTTATATGATCTACATTTATTTTTAATCCAATGTAAAACTGTAGTAGAATCAGTCCAATAATATACTGAATTTGGTTGCAAACGATGTTCTGTTTTAATTATTTTAAGGTACACGTTTAAAAAGTAAAATATCTTCGGGTATACGCTTAAAAGATAAGTCCAAAGCCAATACATCGCTGCGCGGGAACCATAATATGCCTAACGCTCGTTCTGCTTGTTTAGCAAAATTGAACTCTATTGCCATGTTATTAAGGCTGTCTTTAGGAATGTCACTGAGAACGGAAGGTACATTACTGAGCCAGTTGCACATATGGAATCCGCCTTGGTTATGAATAAATGAGATTTCTTTTATTAATTGTTTAGCTATATTTACATCTGTAACACTATCTATGTAATCGTCCATATATTGATTGTTTTTTATAGCATTTACCGCGTCTGGCATTTGATCACTAAATCGCGACGCGTTTTTATTTTGATTTATAAACTGAGCGATAAATGGGGAACAGTTTGCTCCAAAAATGAGTGACGTCATAGCACATTTACTTACAACACTGCTGCCCTTTTCCTTCCATAAAAATCGTAAGGCATTTTGGTCATCACTATGAATTTTAATTCTTAAAAACATATCCTTTATGTCGCCTATTATTCCTATAGGATTCTCTCTGAACCTAAACATAATACCGTACAAAGATTGCAATAAATCGGGACCTTGAAGAAGAAAATCATTAAGTGACATATCACAACATTTCGCCGCGGCATCAAAAACTAACCGTAATTTCTTTTTATTAGGGTTATCGACCCCAAAATGGGGTAAGTACCAAATATGGTGGGATGTTTGTTCGTCTTTACATTCGTTTTCATCCAATTTTCTTGCGTAATTATTGTTGAAAAGATATTGCATACGCTCGCGGTACCTACCTTCATATTCCGAATCTAACATTTTTCGTTCTACCGATTTTAATCGTTTTAACGCGACAGGATACGAATCCGGCATAATAAAATCATCATGTTTCCACGGAAGCCTGACCGTCCATTGACCATTGACTAATTCGGCGGACTCGTCAACTATTTTGATAGCTCTCAATGTCTCCAAGTTCTGACGCGGATTGTTATTAATACCGATTGAATCTAAAGAAAAAGAACGACGGATTAACTCGTGTAAATCAATGTTTACGTTATCGTTATCACACTGCATAGATAAAGACATGTTAGTTTGCTGCAATGATGTACTTGTGCATGCAATAATATTATAATGTTCGCTCGCGCCCGTGTCGCCGCCGCTGCTAGCCGGTGGCGGTGACTCGCGGCGGGCGCGCGCGGTCGACTTACCTTGCGGGCTGAGTGCGCGCGGGCGAGCTGCCGCCGCTCGGGGCCTGCTGACGCTGCTGATGTTGTTGGCGTGCACGGCGCGCTTATCAGTAAAATCAGTTTGGCGCAAAGCTCCATGCACACACCACCCTAATAATGTTTGCGTGATAAACGGCCCGCTCGACTTATACCTTTTACAAACAATTGGCGCAATTAAATCATAATTATCTTGCCCTATTAACAATTCAGGCTTAACTTTACTATCAGAGCACAAAGAGTAATTAATATTAGGTACATTATCGTAACATTCTACACTTGAGACAAGTTGTACGGGTAAGTTAAGTTCTTTAAGTTTGCGAGCACTTAGCTCATATTTATCACCGTCACTGTTGCTGATGGCACATTTAATAAGTTCAGTTTGACATACCAGTTCAGAGTCCCATGCGCCAGATGCGCGCATTGTCACCGTCTTACCGTGGAGCCCAACCTTATCAGCAAGGTCGGCGGCGATAAGGGTCACCGTGGCACCATCATCTAGCAACGCATGCGTGGTGACACTGTGTTTGGGTCCGTGAACGGTTACCGGCACTATTTTAAGCACTACTTTTGACCCGGATAATGTCTGTGATGCATTTGGCACGTTTAGCACTGACACTTCGGAACACTGCGCGGCGCGGGTGTTTGCGTGAGCGACGAGTTCGCTCTCGGGCTTCGGCGCGTCGCTGGGAGGCGGCGGCGGCGGCGCGGATGATCCGCGGCGCGCCGCCGCCTCCGGCTTCGTCCAGTGTAGCAGGCGATGATGTGGCCCACCACAGGCCTCGATGTCGCAGCTCTCCGCAGAACACGTCGCTGGATCTTGATGTCGAGCGCCGAGGCATTTAAAGCACAGTTTGTTCGCTCGAACAAATCGCCATCGGTCCTTTCTCATAGCTCGCTTGAACTTGCCGCAGTCGGATAATGAGTGCTCGGCAGTGGTCTTACAGAATCGGCATTTAGCCGGCGCTGTGTCGAATGCGTGCGCTGTCGCTATCAATACAGATTTCTTGTCAGTTTTCTCATATTTACGTGAGTATTCGTTCTGGTAGTGTATGTAGCTCACCCCGGACTCTGCTACTTTTTTAGCTTCGACGTATAGAAATTCTGATAGTAACTGTAACTTTGGAGTTTCTTGGTTTAATCTTTCGTGCAGGTATTCTACCCACTTGTTTATTAAATTGGTAGGCATCTTTGAGACGACGATTGATGATAGTTGTGGGCTTCTAAGATAGTCTGATTGTTTCAGTGTTGTAACTGCTGTAACATAGTTTTTCACCTTGATTGCGAACTTGACTATTTCAGAGTGGTAAGCTTCTGGTAGCGGGGATAACTTTCGGAGCTGAATTGACACTTGGCGCATTACGATCTCAGGTCTACCAAATCTAAGTTCGAGCGTGTCCATGACGTCCTGAGGTGAGGTGTTACCCATCAACAATGCGGATGCAGCTTCCTTCGCTTCTCCACGTAAACACTTACGTAAGCGCCACACGTTTTCGGTGTCACTAAACTTACAGATGCGCGTCGACTCGTGATATGCTTCTCGGAATTGGAGCCACTCTAGGGGGTCTCCGTAGTACTGGGGTAAATCCTTAGAGGTGGCGAGCCGCGTGAGCAGGGTACGGCCATTTTGAGAGGCCGTGGACGCCTCGACTGCACTCTTGATGGCGCAGGTCAGCTCCTGTATGGCGGTGCTCGCGCCTGTGTCCCCGACCGTCACTTTATTATCTCCATCGAGCGGCGGGCCGGGTTCGGCAATGGACTTCTCCAACCAGTTTTCTACTTTGCTTTTGTAGGAGCTTGCTGACGACTGTGACCGGCGTGATTGCAGCTCGGCTACATCCACGGCCATCTTTTTTTCGAGCAGCTCCTTCTGGATGCGCGCCTTTTCTTTGGCCAAATGGGCTTGGGCTCGCGCTTCCTCCAATTCGATCTCCGCTTTGGCTGTTTCATATTGGAGGCGCAACCGCCGCGCTGCGGACGACGACGTGTGCGAACATGCGCCATCGCGGGCGCCGCCGCCATTTTCGGTGCACGAGTTCGCACGTGGCGGCAAACATTCCAGGACGTCTTTGGATGTGCACTGCACTTCTGATTTCGCTAGTTTCTTTTCTTCGTCTGCCGTTGTAAGTTCCTGTTTAGTGTGAGCACGTGTCTTGACGCCACGCGTCGGTGAACGAAATAACGACATCATCTAGTTCGCGCGCTTGGTTCCTTGACCTCGGATCCGGCAGAAGGATCACTTTGTGGCGGATGAGGGTGCGCGAGGTGAAGAAAAGAATAACAGCTGTTAATTTTAACACTGGGAGCGATCATCAGCGGGGCATGCCCAACATACGCGCGCGATCACGCGTGGGCGTCTTCGTGGTCGGGTGCGAACTGGACTATACAAAATGGCGGACGCCGGTCGTAGAACGCGCCGCCGTGCGGGCAAGCGCCGAAATAATTTTTAAATACGCGGACGCGATTGGCCCGTTTGGAAATGCCGCGCTGAGGCCCCACAGATTATTTAATAATCAAACGAATCAATACACTGTCTCTTTAAAGTTACTATTAACTTAGTACTAAAGATAATTTTACAAAAAATCTTATTACTACGTAATATTATATTATTTCGATGGGCGGGCCGTCTCATCATCAACACAAATGGTAAGAACATTTGCTTACATCATCAAAAGTGATATCTTGCCATAATATACTTTCCCTGTCAAGTAAAGATATGCTATTAATTCCCGAACCAATATACAGTCGTTTCTTAGAAATGGAGACGAGATTAGCTGACGTAGGATGTAATACGGCATACTTGAAGTGTGATGCTATTCATATTATAAGATTTTGGTTATTAAAAACCTTACTAGTATAAATGTGAAATAAATAGCATAAAGAACTAATATAAATATTACATACAAACTGTAATACCATATTATTTTTAAAAAGAGTAACTATGGAGTTTCTTGCCTTTTCTTCTCCATAGGAAGCTACTTTTGCAATGGGCAACTAGAATCAAACTTAGTTATGTTTTTGACATTCATAAGTGCTTGTAAAGGCCTAAATTAAATAAATGATTTGACTTTGACTTTATTATGAATGTGAAAGTAACTCAGTCTGTCTGTTGCGATCGATTCAAATGAAAGTCTAGGCATAAAAGTAGTCTAACTCTTGAGCATAAGAAAGTGTATAGGCTACTTTTTACCCAGGTGTGAGAAATAGTTCCCTCGGAACGCGGGTTAGTAAGTAAATGATATTTAGAAAAAAACCTGTTATGTGAAAGCCAAGATATGCTTTTCGAATTAGATTTTTCTTATTATCTCTAATGTTTAATCTAGTTCTTCTTTCTAGTTCTTTATTTAAGGCTAGATATTAGATGAAAATAGGGAAAGATAACATTTTAATATTAATAATGTTTTTAGTTTAGTTTATGTAAATATTTTTTTGTAATTATCTTGCTTAATGAATGTGAAGGCTAGTTTAGTCTAGAAAATAAAAACCTAGAATAAATATTAAAATATTCTTTTGATATTTTTCTGATTACATAAAACAAAAATTGGGATAAGACTTGACACTTCTGCCTAAGATCTTTATTTAACTGAGAAATACTAATTTAATCAGTATAAAGGGTATTTGGTATTACATATATATATTTTTTTATGTAGGAAGAAAATCTATATTGTGAGTTTAAATTAATTACTACTAAATTAAATACTGACATCAGATATTTTTTTAGTAAACCGTTCATTGACCTCCGGTTTACAGCCCTCTGTTTGACATAAAAGAAATTTAACGATTCATATTTTATAACATTTCTAATCTTTGGTTTTATGACGACAGGTAAAGCTTGCCACGTTAAAATAACGCGCCTATGAAATAAAATGAAAGAATTATGATTAAACTGACTGCAGATAAGTTGTAAAAAGTTAATTGTTTTCATTAATCTGTGGAGGTATGGCGGTAAATTGTTATTAATTTTCGAAACTCTACAGAGGACTTTACTACATACTATGTTTTTGGTCGCTATGATAAAAAAAAACATTTTCAGTTACAAAATACTAATAATAAATAATATTAAAAAATAACTGCAAAGATTCTTCAGAATGTACTACACATACACACCATTTCATACAGATTACTGTAGCTGCTTCAGCTTCAAAACCATAACAATATAAACTCACATTAGTCAACCTAGTCACCCATCCACAATAACAAACTACAAACATCATAAAAATAACATCCCATCCAAAACACATTACTCTCAATTCTAAGTAACAAAACACTACCTGAAAATGTCACCCACAATAATACATGCACTTGAGAACAAAATGGATAACCGATACTGCCAAAAATGTAGGTATTATAACTTACTAAACTATCAAAGAAACTTTCGATCCTTTGTACGGCGGTTGAATATTGATAGGGGGAAATAGGGTCGTATGACGGAGTTAGGAAAGATGAGCGGAGATGCCATAATGCAGGTGGGTTAGGCGCCTTCTTCTAGGTCGCATTCGTACGATGGGCATGACCAAAACGATCAGTTACGAGTGAACTTACAAGGCGTTCGGGTTCTTTGAGACATCTGTCAACGATTTGTGTTATTAAATGTCCGGTTCCTATGAAGGTGTATAAGGGCGAAAACAGTAACGTTCCTCGTCCTGCGCTCACTCGCATTTTGACGCGCTACTTTCTTAGGCGATTTTCCGTTATGGCACCTCCGCTAGTCATTTTGTTCTCCATGGGTCGTATGGACATACGACAAATTTATCGATGGCAGACATATTTTGAAGTTGGGGTAGACAGCAACCTATTACCTTTATGCGTCAGTGAATTTATTTGTTTAATGTTTTTCAATGTAAAGGACAATGCTATTCTTTGTATGGAAGTTGGGCTCAAGAGTTGCCCACAGTAACTGCATAGTGTATTATGTTCCATAGGCTTATAATAGGTCCCAGACCGAAATATTTCGAAATCTATCCCAGGAGTCCTGAGAAAAACTGGTTTGACTCTTATTCAATATTACGAAAAATATGCTTACGAACTCTTAACTATTCCACTTTTTATTACCTTAATTGAAATGCATTATAATATTAATCGACAAATACGACGTATTGAACGAGAATTTTTTTTTACCGACTTCAAAAAATGGAGGAGTTTCTCAGTTCCTTTGTATTCTTTTTACGTAAGTACTTACGAGCATAACTCCGTCGTTTACCAACCGATTTAAACAATCATTTTATCATTTGAAAGGATTTTCCAAATAGTTCCTTTGTTATTCGGTCCAGGGTCTGGTGATAGAAACCTTAAAACAATACGGAACTCTCGGAAATTGTAAGCACATATCGAATAAAAACTTGTCATTCGGGTATATGTCTCCGACACCACAAAACTGTGGAGGTTAAGACCTGACCTGACGATGGAGACGACAGTGAGACGAGGGAACTCCTCAACGGTATCTATTTACTACCTCGTGTTCGAGCTTATTTTATTCGTCTTGATAAGATTTTTCCATTGCCATTACGGATATTAATTGCATGACGCTACTCGAACTTAGGACTGATTGTGATAGATAGAGACTGAAAAGCAAGAGAAACAACAATTACCTTTAAACGTCTATTTCTGTTTTTTTTTTATCCTGTTAACAGTGAAACCACTAACTATCTGAATGTTATTTCAAGAAAAGAGGTTGTTAGGTTTGTGGCTGCTTAAAATGGCCTTGCTAACAATGGCTGGCTAACATTCCCAACAAACAAGCTACTCTTATAAAATTGTATGTTTAAGGTCTAATTTCTTATAGTTGCTTTAAAATAGCTTTCATTATGTCAATGTTCCTTATTATGGCACAATATAAGAAGATTTGGCTAATACCTTTACTCTTATAATTTGGTTGGGTTAACCATAACAAGGCCAAATTACATGATTATAATAAGGATTGAAAATGTGTTATTCTCATAAGCGCAATTACAATGCTTTTAAGCCTTATAATATTCAAAACCTTATAAAAGCTTTTCATTTGGCTAACTGTTCTTATAATAGTAATGCATAAGCTAACTGTGATACTTTTACACTCATAGGATTATTTCATAAGATGTTTACCCAACAAACAATATTCTGCATTTTATATGGTCTTTACAAGAATGAAGGCAATCCATAATCACTTACATAGTCATTAAAAAGGTATTATTCTCTAGATGGTCATATTAAAATATTCTTACACCACTTCTACTGCTACGAGTATAATACTACAAAATGACAACCCGATACCAACAAATCACTTGAGGGTTCCGTCAATGATTTTATGGAAGATGACAATGAAGTACAGGAAATCAGTCAAGAAGAATATAACGGTAGTGGTAGTGAAGAAGACATAAATTTTCAACTAAATTTGAGTTGAATACGATGGATATCGGTGGTGATGTCTGTCTAATGGATAGGGTTGACTTTTGTGGTGCAGTGATTTTTAAAGAAAACAACGTGTGGTCAACTCGACGGTATATTTGCAACTAACTTCAACATAGTTTTAGTGGACTGTATTAGATATAAGTACATGTATAGATAGCCATACTCATTAAGCTTATCCATAGAAACGAACTAATTATTAAACTATTTGGACATTCCGCCCGCCAAAGAACATAGTTCTTTAATTACACACAAAAAAAAAACTTAACTGAAACAAAGAAAAATTAACAACATAATATAAACTCTCAGAACATACCTCTTAACAATATGTAGAAACTCAGTTAAATGAATACAAAACAACTTAACTCTAAATGTGAAAATTACACAATGCTTAACATTAAATTAAAGGCGTATTCAATTACGGTAAACAAACAGATTATCAGTAAGACGAAGTCGCGGGCACCAGCTAGTCTCTTGAATAAATCTTATAATCGATAGACAACTACTATAATATATGTAATTTAACAACAATAATTAAAATTAAAACAATATAACAACCAACTTCATTTAGTTAAAATACATATTTTACTCACTGGACGCTTATATTCTCCGGTTTTACATCTAACTGAAACAACTCGCGTTACATTATCAGGTCCAGGGTATTTTTTGACAATTCTACCTAGTAACCATTTAGCTGGAGGAACATTATCTTCCTTTAAAACTACAACATCGTCTATTTCAGGTTCATCCCGTTTAGTGACCCATTTATACCTTAAGTTTAAATTAACTAGGTACTCCTTATACCACCTATTCCAAAAATCTGTAACAATTTTTTGCGTTAAGCGCCATCTATCTAAACCAACAACATTGCAACTAGTGTAATCCTCCTCTGCAATATTTAACAATGGTTCGCCAACCAAAAAGTGGCCTGGTGTCAGGGGTAGAGGGTCATTTGCGTCATTGCTCAATACAGAAATCGGTCTCGAGTTTAAACACGCCTCAACCTGCGCCAGGACCGTCGACATTTCTTCATATGTTAGTGTACTATTGCCTACTACTTTTTTTAAGTGTGTTTTCGTACTGCGCACCGAAGATTCCCATAGCCCGCCAAAGTTAGGCGAGTGGGGAGGAATGTAATGCCAAGTGGTTCTTTCTAATGAAAGCAGCTCTGCTATTTCTCCAGGAAGAGAAGATTTGGCATGATTAAACATTTCTCGCATTTGCTTATCGGCACCTACAAAATTGGTGCCATTGTCACTATATAAGTCCTGACAATGGCCTCGGCGAGCAGTAAATCGCCTGAACGCAGCAATGAAACCTTTGGCAGTCATGTCTGTAACTGCTTCTAAATGGACTGCTCGTGTAACCATACACACAAATACGCAAATGTAACTCTTGTATGACTTAGCTCCTCGGCCTGGTGAAAATCTTATAAAAACAGGACCACAGTAATCCACACCAGTAGATTTGAATGGCTTACTGGGTTTCAACCTTGACTCTGGAAGCAGGCCCATTAAAGGAGTAGTCTTCCTTGTGGAGTATCTCAAACAAACAGTGCATTCTCTGAAATATTTTTTAACTCGTTCCTTAGCCCGTAAGATCCAGTACTTTGTTCTAAGGAAGTTTAACATAGCCTGTGGACCACCATGCAATGTTTTTGCATGAGCATCTGCAATTAAAACCATGGTAAAATGATGGTTACCAGGCATAATTATCGGGTGCTTCGTGTCATAACATGCGTCTGATTGTTCTATGCGTCCACTTACTCTTATTATCCCCTTTTTGTCCAAAAAGGGACAAAGAGGCCGTAACTTACTGTTTTTTGTCACACATTCTCCAGTCTTTAGCTGTTTTAATTCGACTGCAAACTCGCGCTCTTGTACTTGTTTAGTGCATGCTAATAAAGTCTCGTTCATTTCATTAGGTGTAATAAATTTAGGTATCTCAGATCTATTTTCTTTCTTAATTTTATAATTCAAAACTCTTCTACAGTAGGATACAACTCTCAATAATTTATTTAACGACGAATATTTTAACCAAAACAATTCATCTTCCACATTAGATAAAACAGTTAAAGACTGGATTCGTTCCTCTTCGTGAGTGTCTTCAATGTATTTAGTCTGTGTGTTAAATGTAGTTTCAGACAGCCACTGTGGTCCTCTCCACCACAGTGTATGCTCACTCAACTCCTTGGGCTGCAGACCACGTGACGCACAGTCCGCAGGGTTTGTTTCTGATGAGACGTGATTCCATTGGCGGTAATCCATAATATTTAATATGGTGGATACTCTATTGCTCACAAATGTTGCCCATCGACTTGAACCTCCCTTGAGCCAAGCTAACACTATGGTGGAGTCGGTCCATCCATAGAGATTATCATTAGGTATATCCAGCACTTGAGATACTTCAAATATAAGCTTGGCTGCTAAGGTGGCGCCACACAATTCAAGTCGAGGTATAGAAATCTCCTTTACAATCGGAGCAACTCGAGTCTTTGCGGACAGTAAATGTACATGCACTCTATTTGAGCTATCAATGATTCTAATATAAACTGCTGCCGCAAAGGCTGATTTTGAGGAATCGGAAAAAACGTGTAACTCTCTCTTGCATTCTTGTGTAAAGTTTACCCACCTAGGTATTTTAAGATTTTTCAAATCTATAAGCTCTTCTCTGTATTTTAGCCACTCAACCTTTAAATCATTCGTCAAACTATCATCCCACTCAAGACCAGATTTCCACAGTTTCTGAATTAAAATCTTCGCATTAACTACCACTGGGGCAATCCAACCTAACGGGTCATACAATTTCGCAACTTCAGATAATACTTGTCTTTTTGTGACTAAATATTTAGGTTCAGGTAAGTTTACTACGTACTCAAAATTATCCTCTTTCCTATTCCAACTCAATCCTAATACTTTGATTAAATCATTTAATTTAATAGGCTGTGTATCACTCAACTCAGTTTTGCCAATCTGCTCTAAAAAATGATCATTGTTGCTACTCCATTTCTGTAACTCAAAACCTCCATTTCTCATTAATTCATTCATCTCCTCATAAATTTTTATCGCCTCATTAACCGTATCAGACCCAGTCATTAAATCATCCATGTAATAGCATTGTTTTGTTATTCTCGCCGCTAATGGATACTTTTCACCTTCTAACTCTGCAAGTCTGTGTAACACCTTGACAGCCAAGTACGGTGCACATGCTGTACCAAAAGTTAAACGTAATAATTTATAACGTTGTATGGGTTCTGACTGATCAAATCGCCAGACCACTCTCTGAAAATCTGTGTCTTCATCCGCCACTTTCACCATTCTGTACATCTTAATAATATCGCCTACGATGCATATTTTATGCTGACGCCACCTCATCAAGATGTGCCTTAAGTCTGGTTGTAACCTCGGTCCAACCAGCAGCTCATCATTTAATGATATATTATTATCACCTTTGCTCGAGGCGTCAAAGACGACTCTTACTTTAGTAGTGTCCTTGTCTTCTCTCACCACTGCGTGATGGGGAAGATAGACTGCCTTGGACTCTTGCAACTCACTCTCATTCACTCGTCTCATATGATTCATGCTTAAATACTCTCTCATAACTTTATTATACTCTTCTCTCAACTTTGAATCTTTCGATAGTTTTCTCTCTAAATATTCTAACCTCTTGATAGCTCTCTCTTCTGTGTTACCAAATTGACACTTAGGTTCCTTCGTTGCAAAGGGTAACCTCACTATGAATCTACCTTCATTATCTCTCACTGTAGTTGAATCAAACAATTCCTCACATTCCTTCTCGCTATTAGTCATCTCTTTCCTTATTAAATTAGGCTCATCTTCCATCTCCCAAAACCTTTTAAGTAACTCATCTTCTTTCACCTGTACGTGCATGCTAATAAGATTATCCTTTGCTAACGTTCGAGATCCCCTTGACACTTGTCCTGACAAAATCCAACCAAACACCGTATTTTGAGCAATTACGTTACAATCAGGATGCTTCATCACACCATCAAGTAATATCTCGCTATAAACTTCTGCACCTAACAAAATATCGATGTTACCTGGCGTCGCGTATGTAGGATCAGCTAAAGGAAGATTGTCAATGTCTGCCCATTCGGAAGTACTCACGTTAGTCGAAGGAAGTAATGACGTTAGGGTATGTAAAACATAAGCGTTAACGATAACGTAGTTAGCTGGGTTATGACGTGATTCTAGACGAAGTGAAACCGTATTTTTAATCCTCATACGTCCATCTCCTAGCCCCGACACCCAGCCACTCATTGGTTTGCGAGCAAGACCTAATAATTGTACAGTTGACTCCGATACAAAAGATGCCTGCGACCCTTGGTCAAGCAAAGCACGAATTAATTGTTTAAAACCGTTTGAACGGCATACCTTAACCTTCGCCGTCGCCAGTAGCACGCTGTTGGGTTGCAACTCTCGCCTAGAAAATGTAGCCGTAATGGTAGTGTCACCTCGTGTTGTACTCGCTCTCTCTTGTTGTTGTTCACTCGACCCTACGGCCGCCTGCTCTCGATTACTGGCTGGCTCCTGATTCTCTCTCTCAAAGTGTAACATCGTGTGATGTCTTCTCCCACATTTCCTACAGCTGAATGTCCGACGACACTTAACTACTGCATGCGTTGGTGCCAGGCAATTAAAACATAATTTACTCGTTTGTACGAAATCCTGTCTTTCCTTAGGCGTCATTTGGTTAAAACGCTGGCACTGGTTGAGATAATGACCTTCATGACACATCGGACATTCTGGTTTGGCCTCAGACTTAATATTTGACTTGTTCTCCTTTTCCTTCTCTACTGATGCGTGAAAGGATTTCGACTTAGTAGTAGGTTTAACTTGTTGCGCGTTGCGGTTGCCGTTCGTATCTA
Organism: Helicoverpa armigera; assembly: GCF_030705265.1. Lineage (NCBI taxonomy): Eukaryota > Metazoa > Arthropoda > Insecta > Lepidoptera > Noctuidae > Helicoverpa > Helicoverpa armigera. The sequence goes on along the minus strand of NC_087139.1, from coordinate 1,155,518 downwards.
TCATTTCTAAAGTCCTGAATCTGTACTCTAAAAAATCTCTCAGTTGATTCCAAGTAGGTAATTCATCATTCATCATCATGACCTGCTGTTCCCATTGTTTGACAGATTCTGTGTCTAATTTTGAGACGACTAAGTAAACGACGGACACGTTGGCGTAACTAGATTCAGTACTAATGCTCAAGTTCTCCAAAGATTTAAGACAAGTCGACGTCGTATCCAACAAACTCCTAATTGCATTGGCTGACTCGGTTTGAATTTTCTTTATACCAAATAAAGTCCTCATTATGGCATTGCAGTTATAACGCTTGTTATTGTATCGCCGAACTAACTGCTTCCACGCTTCTTCATAATTTGCATCAGTCGTCGAAAAATTACTCAATAGGTTTAATGCTTCTCCACTCAGATTAGTTTTGAGGTAATGTAATTTTTGTACCGACGAAATATTTTTATTGTTATGTATTAATGAGGAAAACATATCATAAAACGTTTGCCACTCTTCGTACTTACCCCCAAACGTAGGTAATTGTATGCGGGGTAATTTCACATCACTGCAATTATTATTCGCACTGTTGGAAACTGCCGGTTTAGATAATTCAGAACTACGCGGTAGAAACTGTTGCAAAGCTTCTAGTAAACTCGATTTGTATTGGACATACAACTCCTCAAAAGTCTCATATTTTTCTTCAGTGAAGTATGTATCCGTCTTCTGTCTCGCTTTTGCAACTATCTCCCGATGACCGCTTTTAAAATCTTTAAATAACTGTTCTAATATATCCAGTCTCGTTTCTAAGTATTGTCTTTTAATTCGATCCTTCGGAGTTTTCTTGAAATTGCGTTCCGCTTTCGTTAAATTAACTAACAACTCATCTTGTATGGAAAAAAGTGCCTCCATTGTAGTAACAATAGGCTCAATTAGCTATCACTGCACACAACTCTCAGCTCGGTCACTATTTGGTTAGAAGTTCAACGTTTAGTAACAGTTTCTTTATATTAAAACTCGTTTGTCACTCACTCAATGTCCAGTTATTTATATTTGCACCAAGTCACATACACCTTGTTAACTAGTATCAGTTTATAGTACTCAATTTCACATAAATAACTCGATTCTCGTTTTAAAATTGTTCAATGATTTGCACATTAGCGATTAGCAAAACACGTGTCGCCGTACGACTCCTTATCGCTCTCAGGTAATATTCTTTTGTTCTCGCGGGTCGGCCGGGCACGATGCTCATTAGCGTAGTCCGGTTCGATTATGGACCAAAATGTCTAATGGATAGGGTTGACTTTTGTGGTGCAGTGATTTTTAAAGAAAACAACGTGTGGTCAACTCGACGGTATATTTGCAACTAACTTCAACATAGTTTTAGTGGACTGTATTAGATATAAGTACATGTATAGATAGCCATACTCATTAAGCTTATCCATAGAAACGAACTAATTATTAAACTATTTGGACATGTCAAAAACTGGGCAGTAAAAAATAATATTTCACAATGGCTTTGAGTGATCTATTAAAAATATTACAATCTATTTATTAAAATATCTATTTATTTACACTTACCTAGTAATAATTACTTTCCATTGCTAGGTATTGAATTTTTTTATTACTACTGAGAAATGTGTAATAAAATTATGGATTACAATATTCACATTCATCTTCAATAAAGATCATAAATCAAATACTCTTTACAATTTTGACAAAACAAGAAGGTGAATAGTAGCAAAACTTCTATTTTTTCACGACCAATCACAAAGTGTGAAGGTATGTTGGACAAAGTCTGATATTTGCAATGAAAACATTTTCTTCGTACGATAAAATGAGTCAAATGCCATGGCCATCTCTTGTTTTGGACAGTGAGATCTTCTCCGTAAATACAACCATTGTGATAATACCTAAAATGTAATATAGCTAATATTAATACAGCTACGGAATGATGAAAGGAACCCTAACGGTAGATAAAATGGCGACAGCAGATGGAATAAATGTTGCCATTACAGAGCTTATAATCTTATAGATTTCTAATAGACGTTGTGAGAATGATATTACCCTTGTAAAAGCGTTATAAAAAACATGCCTTAATAATTATTCCCATTTTTACGTAAAAACTACTCAAATTCAAGGGCGCGTTAATATAATTACACTTTTTGTACCACATTTTATCATACGTTTGAATTCCCACACAGTTTTCTCAATAAACAAGCACAATATACTCTCGGATTCAGGTACACTAAAAAAAATAAATGAAATTAATCATGGTTCTTGTTTTCTATAAAATACTCGTTGACGCTGCCAAACTGTGAAAAATCACTCAACAAAACACTTGTTGCAGAATCTCAAACACTGATTTTAAGGCGAATAGCTTTAAAATAGAATTTGTCTTGCCGCTATAAGTTTTACTCCCTTGTTGCTCGCCATCATAAAACATGTATAAGGTTGATTGGCTTTTTAAGAGCAAATCCTTTTGCTTTTATTAGTTTGACTCCCTTATTGCTTGCTATAATAAAGTACATATAAGAAAAAGAAGCTGACAATAAAGCAAATATAAGGGGGGTTTGAGGTTATTGTTCTTGTAATTTGTGCCCAAACGCACCCTTATTAGCGTTAATACGGCTTTTATAAGAAATTTATTTTTGGCATTTTTAGCCACTATGAGAGGATTTTTTGTTTGTTGGGATTAGAACCGGTTTTTCTCGGGACCTCTGGGACCGATTTCAAAAATATTTGGATTTTGTCTTAAGAGTGAAGTATAGAACCTATTTTAACCATTCCCACTATTGGGCAAATGGCTTGGGCTTTATAAAGTGACTGTTCAAGTTTGACATTAGATCCGATTTTTCTCGGGACCTCTTTAACCGATTTCCAAAATATTTGGATTTTGTATTAACAGTGAAGTAAAGAACCTATTCTAACCATTCCCACTACTGGGCAAATGGCTTGGGCTTTATAAAGTGACTGTTCAAGTTTGACATTAGATCCGATTTTTCTCGGGACCTCTGGGACCGATTTCCAAAATATTTGGATTTCGTGTTAACAGTGCAGTAAAGAACCTATTTCGCCCACTTTGACTACTGGGCAAATGGCTCAGGCATTGTTAAGTGACTATCTATGGAGAACATTTGAACCGGTTTTTTTCGGGACCCCTGGGACCGATTTCAAAAATATTTTGATTTCGTGTTCAGAGTGTCCTATGGAACTAGCTGGAACTACTCCCACTGCTGGGCAAACTTTGAGCCCAGACCCTGGCATTGTCCTTTTTAGTTCGGTGTCATTTTTGGGAGTAAAAATATTGTGTAATCGGAATGACGTGTTCATGTTATTAAATGACATTCGAATAATTGGTTTTGATTATGCAAAACTTATTTAAATATTTTAACATGTAAATATTTTTTTGTTTTATTTTGTGGTTTTGTGAGCTTGTTTTTGTGTAATTCGTTAATTCAATGGTTGTTTCAAATTTATTGCGATGGTATTTAGTGATCTTGACATCTTTAGAAATTGTTAGGTAAATTAGTGGTAGAAAATAAATGATTGAAGATAAGATAACCATCTGTACTGAAACCATCTGGAATAGATATTAATACTGTTTCTTGGCAGCTGTATTAAATTAATTATATTAAATTGCTTTAGTGGCCAAGTTATAATCTACATTAAGAAAGTTTCTAGACATACTCCTAGTTACTCAAAGGTCATAATTAAGCAGTTAGAGTAATTTACTCATTACCCATTATTTCTCAGCCTTAAAAATCGATATTGTGAAACTGTACATTACATACACACATCTTTTTTCAGTAGACTTTGCAAAACTTCACATAATAATAACACCCTTATTCACCAATTTCCAAAATGTTGTAACAACCGAACACCTATTCCTTCCCCTTAATAATTTGAAAGCAATGAACTAATTAATTTCGTCGATACCTGCAATTCTACATCCCAGTTAATATCACACTCGACTCGAGACTTGCAATAGAATAGGGTTGCCATGGAGACCAAAATAACAAGCGGAGATGCCATAATGGAAATCTCTTAAGTAGCGCGCCGAAATGCGGGTGTTTGGGAAACGAGGAACGTTACTATCTCCTTTGGAACCCTTTGATATTTTGTAAACCAAAAGTCATTTAGAAATGTGTCAAGAAATCAGAAAGCCTCGTCAGTTCACTCGTAACTAAGCATTTTGGTCACGCCTACCGTATGTATTTGACCTACAAGAAGGCGCCTGACCTACCTGCACCTCCGCTCATCTTTCCTTCTTCCTTGCATGTAACGCTAATATGACGGCCATTAATATTCAAGTGCTTCGAATGGCCTACTATAATTAGGTTAATGTATGTAATTTCATATTATTGTAGAGGAAAATAAAGTAAATCGAGTGTTTGTGCATGTGACATGTAAGTTTGTGTTTACACGCGGTGATGGAGAAATTACTAATAATGAGGCCACCATTAATATATCGGTGTAACATAGAAATTGTACTACAGAGGTCAGATAAAATAGATTAGATATGTATTGTGTAGGATGTTCTTTGTTACACGTTCTGGATTTATTTAGTGTTTCTGTTAGTGGGCGGTTTCATTGATAAAAGCAATCAATTACTCTATTTTTATCCTATTTATTTATATACCTACATAGTTCTTTTTTTGTCAGTTGGAAAACTACTTATAAAAGAGTGCCCCAGTTACCAAAGTATCTCTTTAGGGTATTGAATACCAATTTCATTCAAAGTTCTGGTTACTCGTTACATCTCACACGGCTGTAATTTGACCTGTGTTTACAAATAAAGCCTCCCAATTCTTAAAACAATAATTTAAGTAAGGGCTTTAAGCTCGACAACAAGCAACACTTAAACTCACATTAAAAAAAAATCCTAAATCACATTCATTCACCTCCCACAATTTCCCGCTCGCTCTAAGCCCTGACACTCAGTGCTCCACGGTGATTGGTGCCGCCATGTTGTCACGTCACAGTGACAGCCCGCCACGAAGTAAGGAAAGTAAAGCAGAGGTGCTATAATGCACGTAGGTCAGGCGCCTTCTTCTAGGTCAAATTTGTACGGTGGGCGTGACCAAAATCATCAGTTACGCGGTACAACTAAAGAGGCGTTCGGGTTCTTTGAGACATCTGTTAAAGATTTTTGGTATAAAAAAATGGTCCAAAAAAGGCACATAGGGGCGAAAACAGTAACGTTCCTCGTCCCCCGTACGCCCGCATATTGGCGCGCTTTGTTAGGCGATTTTCCGTTATGGCACCTCCGCTAGTCTTTTTGTTCTCCGTGACAGCCCGCGAATGAATGTTAAACCGTGTTGATAGTTGAATAAACGTGTGTGACGTAATACCCCATGCTCCTCTTAATTGATGCTTGTTTTAAGGACTGGCTTATAGAGTGCGGGGATTTTTTCTGTTTGATTATTAATGATAATTGTTCTCATTGAAATACTGGTTGCATTTTTAACTGCTTTCTCAAAAAGGAAGAGGTTTTCAATTCCGATCTTTTGATTTTTGGATGAACGCTCTTTGATGCTTTTCAACTTGTTGTTTAAATCACATTGTTGTAATAATTTAATTGGAGATAAAATATTTTACACTTAATAAATCGTTTTTTACTTCACTTTCTAATTTCTTTTTTACAATACATGATATGCAAACTTATGTACAGGTTTGTAGAAAAATATTGAAGTATTTACAACAAAACTAAATACTATTACCAATTGATTGAGAACTTACAACAGATCGATATATATATTTTTAATAGTGGGAAGTACTCTCCGCTGCGATCCGACGCCTGTTCATACAACTTTTCCAGGGCTTTCAGATATTTTTGAGTTTGTGGAACACAGTTTTTTACTTTGTACCTTTACCTATGTCGTTTTGTGATTGACGTTTGTACCGTTCCAGTGACACGTTGTTAATTGGGGTTATTTTTAGGGTTACAAAAGTACAGACGGATACAGAGGGTTTTGCAGATATTTTGATAAATAATTTTGACACAAAATTAATGTTTAAATTTCTATGAGGCCAATCTATACTAATATTATAAAGGGGAAAAAAATATTTTTGTTTGTGACCTCAAAAACTACGGGACCGATTAAAAAAATTATTTCACCATTAGAAAGCTATATTATCTGTAAGTAACATATTTTATCCCTGTTCGAGCAGTAGTTCCCATGGGACACGAATAAAACCACAGGAAAACGGCTAGTAGTTAATATATTCCTAACGTTTTATGCCACTCAATTTATGTGTACAAGGAAAAAATATTATACTGTAAGAGTTCCTAGAAAATCCTTCATGGGGAGCTAAATGACAACAGACATGCTTGTATCCCGAGGTGTCAATTCTTAGAACTTCTCAAGACGACATCACTGTCTAGTCTGAGATGTTTGATAGACGAGTGTTATTATTACATATTGACACACATTTGGTTGGGAGACAATCTTATTTTTAGTGCCATAAAAAAGAAAGAGGTGTATAAGTGATTTTTTACACACTATTTTAATCAGCCGTTTTATTCCTGCATTTAGATAAAAAGAAACTTGTTCTCGTTTCCAGAATATAAATAAAATAAAAAAGCCCTTTATTTCTACTACTTAATCATAACATATTCGAACATAACTTAGTTGTACATACTCTATAATTAGTATCTAACATTACTATTTAGTAAATAAATATTATTTACTATTCTTAACTCTTAAGTACTCTTAACTATTTTACATAATAATTTTGCCCTATAATCTTAGATTTTATTTGATAGTAGTAGTCGCCTCTGAGGCGTAGGCCTCCCCTATCACATTCCATGTTTTCCTGTCCCGTGCCTTTTGCATCCAGTCCGAACCACATGTCTTATTAAAAATATCTCGCCACCTTTTCCTTTGTCTGCCTTGTTTCCTTTTCCCCTCTAGAGGGGTCCATTCTGTTACTATTTTTGTCCATCTATTGTTCTCCAGCCTACATACGTGTCCTGCCCAGTTCCATTTAAGTAATCTTACTCTTCGTTTTGCATCTATGAACTTAGTCTGCTTCCTAATAGTACTATTGCTTACTCTATCTGCTATTCTGATACCGAGTATACTCCTTTCCATTTTCCTCTGACAGACTGCGATTCTTTCTTCATCTTCTTTTCTTAACGACCATGTTTGGCAGCCGTATGTTAGACATGGCAGTATACAACTTTCGTAGACTTTCTTTTTTATTTCTAGTTTGATTTCCTTATTCTTCATAATTTCTTTAAGTCCCCAATACTTTTTCCAGCTTAGAGCTATTCTTCTTTGTACTTCCCTCTCGGTACAGTTTTCAAACGACAGTATTTGACCAAGGTAAACAAATTCTTTAACATACTCTACTTTTACACTTTCTATTACAACATCGTATGTTTCCCCATTTGTGAGTATTTTAGTCTTACTCGTATTCAACGAGAGACCAACATTTTTGCTTTGTCTTGTTAAATCACTCACCATGTCTTGTAGATCTGATGCATTTTCAGCAAATACTACGATGTCGTCCGCGAAACGTAGGTGACTCAAATATTCTCCGTTAATTTTTATGCCTTTGTTCTCCCAATCAAGTCTCCTGAAGACGGTTACTAGTACAGCTGAAAAAAGTTTCGGAGAGAGAGGATCTCCTTGTCTAACTCCTTTTTCGACGCGAAATTCTAATCCTTCTCTTTCCAGCCGCACTTTTGCCGAACATTTCCTGTATATCTCATTTATCAAGTTGACATATTTTTGATGGATTCCTTGCTGAGTAAGCGCTTCCCAAATCGCATCATGATGGAGAGAATCAAAAGCTTTTTGGTAATCAATAAAGCACATGTATATTGTTATCCCATATTCGTTTGCCTTTTCTATTATTTGTGTTGTCACTTGTAAGTGGTCTATTGTAGAATAACTTTTGCGAAACCCAGCTTGTTCTCGTGGTTGACTTTCGTCTAAAGTCTTGTAAATTCTATTCAGAATTACTTTAGAGAATATCTTATATATATTTGTCATGAGACTTATTGGCCTGTAATTTCCTATATTGTCACGATCTCCTTTTTTGTGTAATAAAGTAATTATTGACTTAGACCATTGTTCTGGTGTTGACTCCGTATTTAATATGCTATCAAACAGTAACTGGAGTGGTTTCGATATTGCAAAGCAAAGCGATTTTAGAACTTCATTTGTAATATTATCATTTCCTGGAGTCTTGTCATTTTTCTGCGTCGTTATTGCATATTCTATTTCTGATTTCAAAAATCCTTGGGGCTCAGCTATTTTCTGGTCGACTGAACCGATTGACTGTTTTGTTACATTCAGTGGTATGGAGTTAGAACTATAAAGCTCTTTATAGAACCTGGTCGCCTCTTGTATTATATCAGGACGTCTTGTGAGTTCTCTTCCGCGTTTATTCTTTATAGTAGTGGCCCATTCTGACTTGTCTCGTAATTCTTTATATGCTTTACGTAAAGCTCCCGACTGTGTTATGAACTTTTCGAATATGCTTTGTCTAAACTTCTTCTTTTGATTCGAAATGTTTCTATTGATTTCTTTGCTAATCTTAGTGATGTTTGATTTTACTGTTTTAGTCCTTGTTTCCTTATACAGTACCTTTCTCTGTTCCAATAGTTGCATGGTTTCTTTGCTTATACATTTCTCTTTCTTTACTTCACCGATCAATAATTTAAGGAAAGCCTTGATTTCAGATACGAAGTGTTGGTATTGGCCTTGAACATCTTCAGCTTTCTGTAACGCGTCAGTCATTTTGCTCTCCCATATCCTTGTTTCTTCTTCTGTTAACGCTGGCACGTTCCTTGTGTAGTTGGTAGGCTTTATGGTTCTTCTTCTCTTTATATTATTAATGGATAATTTACAACGAACCATTCTGTGGTCGCTGTTGAAGTTCAGATTATTAATAATGTCGAAGCTTTTTACATTCAGAGATTTGTTTATTAGAATAAAATCGATTTCATTATATAATTTACCATTTGGTGATCTCCATGTCCACTTCTTGTGAGGCTTGCGTTTGTACATAGTATTTACAATTTTGAAATTGTTTTCGAGTGCAAAATCCGTTAATTTTTGACCGTGTGGGCTTCTATGCCCGTATGAAAACTTTCCCATGATTTGATCTTCGAACTTTTGCCTCTTTCCTATTTTGGCGTTAAAATCTCCAAGTAAGATGATGTTTTTAGAAGTGGCGTAGTCCATGGCTTGTTCAATCGTGTAGTAAAACTTATCTATGTCTTCGGTTTTGTAAGCTTCCGTCGGCGCGTAAACTTGGATTATGGTCCAGACTAAGTTATCTAATATTTGAATCTCTAGCACTGCTACTCTATCTGAGAATGACTTGAAACTTACTACGTCTTTTCTGAGATATCTTTTGACCAGGAATCCGACTCCATTTCTACCATGAGTTGCTGCTGTGTGGTAGAAAATAAAGTCGCTGTGTTCTTCTATGATCTCATTTTTCCTTCTGATTTCGCATAAGCCAACAATGTCCCACTTCAATGGTTTTAACGCTAGGTGTAGCTCTTCTAATCTACTATCAGATATAAGAGTTCTTACGTTGATGCTCGCTACGTAAATATCTTGAAGCTTTGTCTTGAGTTTATGGTTATTTTCCGGGGGTAATGTGTGATGCTTTAGGGGGTTTTGGTCTGACTCCTCCACGATGACCAGTCGGCTTGGAAGAGGTTTCCAGAATATACCTCATATTAACTCAGTTATTTTACCGTAAAACCATAACAAACAAGAAAACTTTATTGTCATTATTCACATAAAATACCACTAAACGGTAGTACGAGAAAATCAGTATTACCAAAACCCAAAACCCTTTATCTGTTTGGGCCGTCCCTGTCCGTTCCCTAGAATGACGATAACGTGCGGAAATCGAACGTCATGTCATCTCTCGATGATACTGGTTGTGCCCGTCACTCCGTCATGACTACGGTGCTACGGTGTGCTACGGCGTAGCGGGTACGGTATGCTACGGCGTAGTATGTAGGCTTTTGTAAACGGTATGTTGGTTTCGGGTAGTTTAGAGAGAAGATGGTTTTGTAAATAGTTTATTTACTATCTTAGGACATATTTAATCTATACTTCTATGCTACATTTTTTGTTTGTTTGTATCCTAAAGGCTCCGAAAGTACTGAATCGATTTGAGAAATCATTTCGCTGTTGCAAAGCTACATTCTTACGATACAGGCAGTTGTTTACATAGGATGCGGGTGAAACTGCGGGAAATCGGCTAGATTTGTACCTATATGGTTTTATGAGGTAGAAATAAATCATTAAAATGACATGAGCATATAAACGGGTAAAGTCTATAAGTATTGAAGTACTCAAGATTAATCATATTAAAAATAAGCTGTAAGCTACATTTCTCTATGCTATATAATAGAAGCAGCACCGCGGGCATAAGTTAGTGATACACAGCATAATTTTAATGCAGAATACTAAAACTGCGAGGAACTTTGTAACAACTAAACTTTATTTATTGTGTTTGATAGTTAGATTGTGTTCTAGTTCGATATTCAGAAGTTGGCTTTGTGTTATAATTGGCTGCATTGTGCGAGCTACTATGTTATACATTATATTCTATGTTTCTTAATTTCAAAGTGAAGAGGTATTTTACATTCTATATTCTATGATTTAATTGGAAGATCATTTCTATGAACTTTTCTAGGTTCGAGTATAAACGGGTGAACCGATTTAGATGAAATTTAGTCAGGAAGTAAGGAGAGTTAGAGTCTATTTCTTACCTTGATGGAAGTATTTCCCTTAGAATATGTATGAATTTGCAGGAAACGTCTAGTAATCGATAAAATCTACAATAATGCTCTAACAAAATAATATTTTTTCTATATTAAAGTGTCATAAGAGTGTGTCATACAGTGTAATCACGTGACACGACTCGCCTCTCGTGCTGTTAATTGAAGGCTTATTTTAAGGGGATGAAGTATGCTAGCAAAAGTTTAGTGCGCGACTAAATTCTAAAGCTTAACTGGGGTACCTACAAATGTTCACCAATTTTAAAATAGGGTACTTAGTAAAATGACAATTAAATAAATACTAAATGAAAGCTAAACACAAAAGCTAAAAAGAAATTCAATTGTGCATATTTACGTTATAATATATCATTTCACAAATTGTTTATTCAATTAATCTTCAAATTAAACGTCTTAACTAACTACATAACTGACTCATACATCTCCAAAAGCAATAAACTACCACAAAGGCTTGTAAAATGAAGTCAGACATACATTTTCACCAAATATTTAATCCAGACTTATAAGTCCACGAAAATATATCGTTCGGAAATAGTTGAACATTTCTGCTGGCAATAAACGTCGCATATTGACGCCGGATTTAATATCGACCTTCAGAGGAAACGTCAGAACGGAATATAAAATAAGTAACTGTATGTACTGTCGACAGAAATATCTACGAATACTTACTTGCTTTATCACAATATGTGTGAGTGTCACTATGTTGGAATTGGATTTTAGGCTAGGTATAACACTGCTTTGTTGGCCCCTTTTTTTAGATAGAAAATTATCAAATAATCCCGCTATGAGTGCAGCGGAAGGTAGTAAAACCCATCTTTTAATGATTATAACCACCACATGCTACTTCTGTACCAAGGCGGCAACTCTTTGGAACAATTGCGCAACCGTGGCAGGCCACGGCTTAATGGGACTTACTTATGGGGGTGACTTAGTTCACACACTTACAGCCTTACTAATAAAAATGAACTAATCATATTCTAAGCATTGTTTTAACTAATTACTACTTAAAGCCTTAAGTAGTGATTAATTTATTTTGACCTATAAACGTTGCTTAAGCATGTCTTAAGTAATGAACAGATAATGACATAAAAACATACTAATTTCTCAACACTACCGCAATGTTGGTAGCTTTAAAAAATATTTGTCATCAAAACGTTGTGTAATGGCAACAATGGCATCCGTAAAATATAAAATTAAAAAGTTGAGCTGTCAATAAACCGGAAATGAAAAATCAGCTGGTGGGAATCCAGCCATTTTGCTAATTAGCGGGTTAAACAAGGGTGTGAGGCTACTTAATTTGACAGCTCATTTAAGACATTGCTAAGATAATGATTTAGTTTAGCTACGTTTGTAAGTAAGATTTTTTCTTAAACACCCCTTAAGTATAAATTATTATTTAATTCACGTTTATAAGTAAGACTGTTAGTGAACAGGGTATCAGGTTCGATTCTCAACTCAGCATGGCATGAAGTTTGGGTTTTGGACTTTTCTATTTTTGACATCCGATTCCCAACAACAATCTGCAATAAAAACGTGTAACTTTTTGAATGAATTTACTTTCAAATGGAATATATTTTTAAAATAGTTACATAGTTAGCCAGCAAAGTCAAGCATTTTGCTACACATACCAATTGAAGGAAATATTCTAGCGAGCTCTATTCGGCAACAGCGAGGTTTTTGACAAATACTGCATATTTACATGCCCGCATGAAGCCATGTCAAAGGCTTTTCGCTTTCAAATAACTTTAAAGCTGTATCAAGTATAACTTGATATACGAATGCTGTTGGTGAGTATTTTTGTATATTCTGGTAATATTATTCGATTTTATATACTTACTAATAAATAATTACTACCTTCTTACTAATAAATAATAGGGTGATAGTAAAATGATGATGGATGCTGATCAAAGTAATCAATCATTAAAAAGGTTTTTTTTATATATTTGTAACTTAAGCACTCTAAAATTTTATGATAATACAATAGCTATCAATCGGGAAATACTTTGTAACTTGTAACATATGTATATTTATGTCATGAAAAGTTAAAAGTAATTAATTCATTCAAGCTTATTTTGGTTTTTGGTTTATTAACCTTGGTAATATTACACAAAAATCAGTGAATCTCATTTCTAAACTCTGCAGGTGAAGTCACTCACAAAAGTATATCTTACATTTGACAGTCATATCCACTTGTGTATATTTCACGAGTCATGTAGTCTCCCCCTTAGTTGACGTCAGTAACATGACAAATTAAGGATGTAACACACTGCCGCGTTTTGACGGAATATTATGTGAAGTGTTACTTGTATGAGTATGAGTATTAGTTATGTTTGTGGGTACATGGGTTACTATGCTATATTGCGAAAAAAATGGGCACTTGAGAATCTTAGTCTTGATTGGGTACTTGTTTATTATATCATGAGTCAGTTCACTATAAATCTTTGTCTAAAAGTACTGGCTATTATAGGTACTAACCAAGAGAGACGATTAACACTCATTTCTTCTCTGTCTGAGAAGAGGGCAGGTGTTGTAATTAAAGGTCCTCTCTGCATGAGAAGACGCCTGTGCCCTGTTGTGGGCAACAAATAGGCTGAAGAAATTAAAATAATAGGCTCACATTTATAAAAAAAACTGTAGTCAGATAGGCAGTCGCTTCTTGTAAATCACTGGTACTCAGCTGAATCCGGTTAGACTGGAAGCCGACCCCAACACGATTGGGAAAAAGGCTCGGAGGATGATGATATTTATAAAAAAAAAAAACTATTACATTATTCCAAAAATATTTTCGGTAACCTTTGGCTAAAAAGGAATTATAAAAATACACAAAGAGGCCGAATGTATCGTAATACCAATCTCCAGGAATCCCAATAATTTATTATTGGAAAAACCCTAACAAAATGAAATTCCAGAAATATTTAATTAATATCTAAGATCCACAAATACGAAGAAAATATATTCTTTAGACGCCCACATAACCCTCGACCTAATATCTAAAATATTTACATTAAAATAGCTAAAGAATACCGGAATACATGAAATTGGGTTTCTCCTGAAAATATTTTTCCAAATTCCTAATCATAATCAGGGCGTCCCAAAATAACATGTTTGAACGTACGTAATACACAGTATTTTTATACTATAATGATTGTCATGGTCTGTAAAAAAATTATTAAAATAACAAAAATACGGTTTTAGCTTAATCAGTTTTTTATAGTATACTAGCTTTTACCCGCAGCTTCGCTTCCGTGAACTGACTTCTCTACCCTATCCTACCCTACTCTACCCAACTTGCCCCTACTATACCCTATTTTTTTTCTTTATAAGAACCTTCTCCTGACAATAACAAATACAACGAAAAGAAAAAGAATTGGCCAAATTGGTCCAGGAGTTCTTGAGTTATAAGCTTACCAACACATTTAACCATTCATTTTTATATTATAGATGTAAGTGTCATCGAGATCCAGCCTATAAGATTTTACGTGAAAGAGGAACATCCATTACATACACACAACCATATATACAACTTACTCATCCATAATTTTATAAGTAGGATTTCAGTTTTCATTCATGTTGTGGAAAAGGGAGGGAAAAGTTGGTTTGACAAGCACTCTAAGTAAAACCGCGTGACACAACTAGTCATAACACATGTAGTAATGAATTAACGATTCATGAATGTGGGTAGTTCACCTAAAAGGCTCGTAGAACCTGTGTGGGAGGTACATTCACGTACAAAACATTTTATGCTACAGATTTCGTTAAAATATTCTACAGTAATATAACTCTCAATTAATATTTTCGACGAATTTATCAAAATGTATTGCGAATAATTTTCTTTTGAATACGAATATCGTTTCAATTGTTTGTTTAAAAATAATAACTGTAACAATATTATGAATTGACGTTGTTTTCAATAAATATTTCGTATATTTGGTGATTGATAGCTGCATAGCTCTGAATATTTCTTGTAATAAAATTAACTTTGTAGTCCTTGTCTTAACTGCTTAAACCGCCCTAATATAATTCCCTACTCCATTAAGCATAAGCAGTGGTACTTAACATACTCTGAACTACGGCCCGCGAGCACACATTCATACATGGGCAGAATCCCGTCCAAAATTAATCAACCCTGACCTTTACTCATTAGTACAAATCCGCAACTCAACACTAGGATCAGAGTTTTCAAAGCGGCCCCGAGTGTAACACCCCTGGATCAGCCGAATGTCGCCCACTCGTCGCCCACGTGTGGCTGTCTGTTACACCAATGCGCGTAATTTGCTTTCGTAGGCTCAGTGTGTTTAATTTGCATGAAAATTGTGAAGGAATGTGGGTAGATATTTTGTGTTCTATGAAAAAAAAGCCTCACATAGGTATTAAAAAAACTGTCTATAGTTGCACAATTGCCTAGATGTATCTACAATACCATTAATGCACTTAAAAATTACATGATATATTATTATATTTTTTTCTATAAACACAAGAAAAGCAGGTCAGACTGGCAGTCGCTCCTTCTAAAATACTGGTACTCAGCTGCATTCCGTGAGACTGGAAGCCGACCCCAACATGGTTATTAAAGGCTAGGCAGTGAAATTGATGCCCATTGGTCACACGGCGATTTGACGACCGAAAATAGCCAACCATTGTTATATAGTTAAATCTTTAATATACCAGCTACCCTATCATAATTTGAGAGATGACTTTCAATTAGTGTTTGTTCTGTATACTCAATAACTTTCAATAGAATGCGTGGGTGCCAACCCTGAATATGTTACAATCTACCGACACAACTAGGGCTGTCCCAAAATGCATTCCATCACACGCAGACCGCCGAAAGATTCCACTCATTTACAAAATATTCTGTCAATTTTAAATGCAGCTTTATATATGATATTTTAAATTAAACGCTTCTGCAATTTATTTTAATAAGGCCTTCATCGGAATTCGGTTTTTAAAAGAGTTTTTTATAAATATGTGGTATCGGTTGGAAAATCTTGTTTCAGGTATTTTGTAGATTGGAGACTTTCAGGAATTTGTGTGTTTCGTTATTTTAATGTTCTTTGACTACAACTTTTGGAAGCTTGTTTTAATTTTAATCAGTTCAGCAATTGAAAACTGTCTTCTCGTGATTGTGTATCCATATTGATATTTTTTTTATCCAGATTAAAGATCTACCAATTATATCCAAAAGTTTTTTAAAACCACTACCTAAGAAATACGCCATTAAATCCGTCTACATTAAAAAAAGATAGAATACCTAAAACCCTTCTTGAAGCAACTAAACAAAAATTTTCCAACATCCTTTTTCCTTCACAAAAGGCTGGTTTTGCAGAATAGGGACTGCGAAAGGCCGTCGCTATACGCAAGCTATCAAAGCGTTTCCTCTGCCGGCACGTGGGACGTTGCATTGTCGGAGATAGGTTCCAATGCGTGGGAGTGGCTAAATATCACGTTCCGATATACGCCTTGGTCGGGGTATTTGCCCGGAGCATATTTGATGTGGGCTTCCGTGAATCGGAGCGGTGTTTCGAGTTGTGTTATGGTTGTTTTTGGTGAAGAGTTCTACATGTGAAAGTAGTTTATTTTGCTATAATGAAAATGGCCTACGTATTGCAAAATTTTTTATAAATAAGCTAGAACGCTAGCTGCTGAGGGATTTAAAATATAAGGTAAAAAACATCCAAGTACCATATTAAGATTCACAAAAATTATGTTTATCGCATGGGAGCTCCCTAAAGTATTAATTTTATTCTTCTTTTCAGTATTTGATGTTAAAGCGACGGTAAAAATTTATCATTTGTGAAAATTTTAAGTGCCTCACTATCACGGTTCACACGGTGACATACAGCCTTGTGAAAGACAGACGAACAGCGAAGTCTAAGTAATAGGGTCCCATTTACCCTTTGGATACAGAATCCCAAAAATAGAAAAGGTGAAGTTATTTTTAAGGACCCGCAATTTTTTGCAAAGTACCCGAATTCTAAGAAAAGCAACAACTCATTTTGAATTTATATCGATACCAAAAAAATTCTCAACAATAACAGGGATACTTTTCATCTCAGTTTTGTTAATGTTAATGAGTTTTGATGACCTTTAGGGCCTCAGAATCACTCTAGCGTTACAAATATGTGGGCGCGCTAATTGACCTTTTTAGTTTAAAAATACTTTGAAATCTCTGAAACAAAAGCGAAGGTTTTATGTTTGAGTGATTTTCTTGTTTTATTACTGTTTGTTGCTTTTGAGTTTCACTTTGTATCAGTCGTTAGTAGGTGTGATGGAAATTAAGGTTATTTTTTTTCAAGTTACCTTTTATCATTATAGCCTTTAGAGAGCTAAAGGCCTTTTAATATAAAAATGCATGATTATTATATATAGATCATTAAAAAAATTAAATTTTCAACTCTCTGTTTTCCTAAAACAGTGATTTGTAATAGAACGTGGGTGTTACAAGAGTAATCTTGCTCGAGCTCTGATTAATTATTGTTAAGGTAAAATACACGTTAATGATAAAATCCTGAAATGCCGTAACAAAGCGATTTTCCTCTGACTGTTGATTTAAATTTTGCGTAGGACTAGAAGTTTCATTTTTAAGCTCCGAAAGTTATATTAAGTACCCGTTGATTTCAAAAAGCGTTTTCTATGCGGCTATTTTAGGAGCAATTTATATTACAACACGTGTAAGATTTAATGGAAGGTATTTCTTATTTATGAATAATAATGTATTATTGAATAACGTTTTCTTAATAAATATTGTGTTGTTCGTATATTCAGGAATATTTTGGGGCAGTTATACCTTACTGTCTGCTTTTTGAGTAGCTGAGTCAATATATAAGACCAAACGTGTAAAAAGCTAAATATGTATAAAGAACATTTTATGAAGTTAATTGACTTGAAAGCAAATCATGATTTTATTATGTCTTGAAAAAATAATTTGCTCTTTTAGGTTGGATGCACCTTCAAGAAGGAATGACAAAACTACCTCAAGTTTATTTGACAAAATTTTGACTAGTATCTAAGACCTAGAAATTTTTAGGTCACACACCTGACAATATATAAAAAAAAAATCAGCAATACATCATTCTATTTCAAAACGTAGAACATTAATATCCCATACCGTGATGGTGGACCATTTATATGAAAAATGAGCTCTTTGATTTAGCGTGCTATACGATTTGTATTGGCCTCACGTACATTGCTTGCCGAGTGAGTAATGAAAGAACCTTTCACGTGCATACGCGACAACGTATGACGAATAATGACTTTCCATCTTACAGGATAATGATAATGTTGGATAAGGAATGTGGTATGTTTGTTTGGTTAGTAGGATTGGTTATGGTTGTCCGGTGGTGTAATAATCCGAAATGACATCTGTAGCTTCAAAGGTGAAAGAAAACAGTACATAACCTGTAATAAATTAATTATTTTAATTCAGCAAGGATAAGGGTTTCTAAGATTATTCTATTAAGTACTTACTGATTCAACTCGAAAAAATATTTAAAAAATTTCCACCGATTTGATATTAATCAATGTCAATTAATTTTGTTTATAAAGTATTTGAGATTAAGGAACCTATCCAGGAAAACGCAAAGCTTCTTCTTACTAAAATAGACCCAAAAAAATCTTAGCTAAAATATAGGCAAAGAGCCTGTCTACACACATTACTTCAGAAACCAAACGTCAAGGCTTAGCGTCACAATTGCTATCAATCATCTATTTATATTCGTCTCGTCAGTACTAAGAGCAAAAAGAATACAAACCATTTCCATTACGAGATGGCAAATAGTATGAAAACCTACGCAAATGTCACTTATGGGAATTGGAGCACTAGTCTGTGACATGATTATATTTTGGGATGATACTAAAATAGGACTATGTTGACTTTGAAATGACACCAAGAGTTACCTTTGCAAGGCTGCTGCTATTTAAAAAATGTAGACTTATGTTGATTTAAACAGCTTAATTAATCAATTCAACAGGTACAGTAATTATTTATTTTCACTTTCATTTTGCATCAATACTTTTTACGCCTTTTAGCCTGGTATGTGGGCCGATATAAGTATAATATACCTCACGCCTTCCATGTCTTTACTATTTACTATGGGTCACAATTGCATTGTGTTTCTATGTATAAGAAGCTTTATTTATATTAAACCCTCAATCCCTCGTGATACCTAATATCGATTTGAAGGTCAAGTGCACGACCTACACTTATCACTACTACGGTACGAGTATGTTTTCTTACTATTAGCGGCTACTTAGGTAAGGATCTTCAAAATATTAGGACTATTTACTTAAGTTAAAAGAAAGCCATATTTTAAACTGCAGTCGCCAACTAATTCAGCAATTTCCTAATAAACCTTCAAGGAACGTAAAAACTTAAAATATTCGTTTTTCTTTCAGCAATTAAAATTTAGCCGTGTTAGACGGTTCGTGCTTGAAGAAAGTACTATGGGTTAAAAAAAAAACTATTTTGACACGAAGCCGTGTGGCTACATTTACTTTGTGTAATTTTAATTACTTGGCAACATTATATGTGGTGTTGGCACGAGGAAGGAAAAGTAAGAGAATTTTCAAGACTTTTTTTGAGAAAGTCGACTAATTAATGGAATTAGGAATTAAATGTTAGTGGCGTAATATGAAATACATAAGTGCTTGCCCTTGCAATACGAAGGCGTTTTGCTGACCTTTAATTGCTATACAAGTTTTTTTTATTGGAGATTAGCAGGTTAAAAAAGGCATCATATAAAATTCGGTGCCATTTTTATGTAGAAAGATGGATGGCACGTTAAACTGTAGGTCCCGGCTGTCATTCAACATCCTTGGCAGTCGTTACGGGTAGTCTGACACCGGTCTAACCAAGGGGTATCGGGTTGCCCGGGTAACTGGGTTGAGGAGGTCAGATAGGCAGTCGCTTCTTGTAAAGCACTGGTACTCAGCTGAATCCGGTTAGACTGGAAGCCGACCCCAACATGATTGGGAAAAGGCTCGGAGGATGATGATGATTTTATGTAAGTAGAAAGATTATCGCTGAAATTCAGCGGAAAATGTTCGTTATGCTTTCATTATAAACACACACTTAAGTTGATGAAGACTTTATTTGTAGGATAAAAACTAGGAGGGAAAGTATATTGGTGAGATTATGTCCCTAAAATTCCTTTAAGTTATGCAAGATAGCCAGAAAATTTCTAACAAAAATTGCTTCGATATTTACATAAAGGTCACAAAATAGATACGGGACCATCCCAGGTATTATCCGTTAACCCTTTAGAATTATTTTTTGTCGAGCGATACGTTTTATCTCGAGGGCAGGGTCAAAATAGGAAAAAGGACCATGTTTAAATGTCACCTACCTATGTAAGGATACTGAAATACAGTGAAAAAATCTGGGTTTGTGCTGCGTACGTTTATTTTTAGATTTTGGCTAACATAACCTTTTTTGATTCTTTTTGTGGAACTCTAAATGTCTGTAGAGATACTAGGGGACGTATCATGACTTATTTTTTTCATTAATTTATCAGGGGTCAGTGCTAGATGGCTAGAAAAAATATACCAAGTATGTTAATGTCTCTTTCTTGTCATTGCGACCATTGTGTCGTTTCAAATGAACATGCAAAGACCTATTTGAAATAAAAATGTTTGACGTTGACTGAAGAAATAGTTTTCACTTTGGTAATCAATCCAAGTAACGAATAAAATATTCTCATGTTAACTAATAATTTAATGCTAAACCATTGTTTACATAATTATTTTTTTACCTTTTAAAACAACTTATTCTACTACTACAATACATACATTACAACTGCTGAAATATAGAATTACAACTTAAACATTTCATAGTTAAAGTATAATTTCCAATAACACGTGACTTCTATAAACAGATGAAACATTCAAAGAATATTAAACTTTAATGCGCTAAGCTTAAAGTGCAATATACAATGACAATTGTTTTGCATTTGCAAAGTTAGATTCGTGATCGTGTGTTATGATTTATGCAAGAGGTCGATAGGTGAATAACTTTTAAAGGGCATTTGTAGAAGAAATATTATTTAAAAAATCTGTTTGAACTTGTATTTAATGAAGGGACGAAATTATAATACCTACTCTTTGGTCGCAAAGCTTCAGTCAGCTGTAGCCTGACTGAAAACCAAAACAGGCAAAAATAATTTTATCATCATTATCAACTAGCTATTCCCTTCAGTTCCGGGCCCTGAGAGAACTACCTTATGTAGCCGGATAATAAATTGCCTAGAATACCTATACTTACCAAACATATAAATCGGTTCAGTAGTTTTGACATAAAAGCCCAACAGACTGACAGTTATTTTCGCATTCATATTCTTTAGTAGCAGGACCAACTAACGGTACTTGCTAACGACAGCCTAAAATAGTTCTAATTTGAGACTAGCTAGTTACTCGCCAATTTGTTATTCAGATTTACTCTAGTATGGGCTTCCGTAAATTCACCCTGGCTAGTAGGAAAACTGAATTTATTGTAACTGAACTACGTTCTTATAGGTATAAGTTTCAGTTTTGTCTTGCAATAATTATACTACTGTATTAAAATAAATCAAGCATGTTAGTTTTTAATCCCTTGGTAGGAGGCTGTAAAAAGATAGATCAAAATTTGGTTTCAGGCAAGGTTTTATTTTTAAATTTGTATCATTATGTAATCTAAAACACCTGAAAACATACAATAATGTTTAGGTTAACATGTATTATTTGACTTTAAGCCAAATAATACCTGAAAATATTCATGTACATCTAAGATACCGCCTAACACACTCAACAACTTTCAAGTTCCAACTTAAAATACATCTTCAGCATACCAAAACCGCAATTCTATTACTGCTGTACTTAGCAAACTCTAGATCTTAGGTTTAGGTATTCCAAGACTCTAGTAATCCTATATTCCAGCCCACGGAGTAACGAAACACGAGCGGAGATGCCATAATGCATATAGGTCAGGCACTTTCTAGTTCAAATATGGTATGACTAAAACGATCAGTTACAAGTGAATTAACAAGGCGTTCTGGTTCTTTGAGACATCAGTCAACGATTTTTTATATAATAAAAAATTATCGGGTCCAAGCAAGGCGTGTAATGGCGAAGAGAGTACCGTTTCTTGCCCCACACACCCGCTTTTATACGCGCTACTTTCTTAGGAGATTTTCCGTTATGGCACCTCCGCTAGTCATTTTGTACTCCATGTTTCAGTCTAAGATTATACCTTTAAGAACTAGCTAGAGTGTTGCAAGTTCATTTGAGGAATTTAAAAGGAACGCTGTTCCGATTCCAACGGGAGTTCTTAATTGAATTCATTCTTTATGAATGACCTAATTGAATGTGGTGATTGAATGGAAGGAGTGAATGAAAGTGAATGATTGAATGAGTTGTGGGTGAATGGATGTTGTTGTTTGGTGGTGTTATGTTTTAATTTTAATTTGATTGGAATAAATAGGATGTGAAATTATTTTTAAAAAAATTTGGATAGGGAAAAGGAACGTTTTAACCATGAGAAGCAGTGATTTAACAATACACATAAAATAAGTTAATTATTTTTTAAACTGATAAGTTATTTATTCACAAAATATTTACATTGATTGAAAATAAAATAAACTTATATATATATACAACTTAAAACTAATACAGGGCATCAAAAGTTAATTATTTATCTTACCTGTAAATGTATTTAAGTGCATATAGACTGCAGGTAGATCTTTTCAAGCTTTACTTTATTAGGCTTTCATTGTAGAGTGATGGAGTTATACGTAAAAAAAATAATTAATCTAAGTTTATTTTCAAATATTTATTTAACCACAAGTACATTTATATTGCAAGGTCACAGCTTATTTCAACGCTTTAATTTAATGTTATAATTCTAACATACAAATTACATAATCACAGCTTTTCTAACGCGAGCTTTTAGTCCGCTTACTTACGTGAACCACGCGATGGTAAAACTAAAGCCTAGTTCTAAAAATAATTGTGGCTATGAAGGATATATTGAGTTAGATTTTTAATTAATTTTAATATAATAATATAAATCATATTTTAAGTCATAAACATATGGGTACATTTAGTATGTATTCTCTCAGCAAGCATTGAATACGGTACTTAACTTTTAACAAAAAAAAAAAAATCATATTGAAAACTTCCTCCTATTTGGGAACTCGGTTAAAAATGCGTTAAAAAAGTCGATTGGCTCGATCTGTATAAATGAGATTTACGTTTGTATTAAAGCCACCTTATAAGGGTAAGTTTTTTGAGTAATTGATTTTGCTTATTTATGAAGTAAATTTGTATACGATACTTCTTTCTTTCAGTATGAATTACTGAAACTGTACAAAGACGTAACGAAAGAAGAAATTCACTATCAAACTTACCGACAATTTCCATCACCAAATCCAATTAGTTTAACAAACTGATGTTTTGTAAACCGCGTGTAAATTCAGCCGACCTAACGAGCAGATTATTCAGTAATTGGGTTTAGATCTAGACTGAGAGCTTAGACGCTGGTCCAGACGCCAGATCTTAATATGCTGAGATAACTGCCAGTGTCGTTAGTGTGGGGCTATAAAGTCCGCGGTGAAGTTTAGTGTCTGGTGTTGTAATAGGTAGTTATGAGGTGTTAGGATGATATTTTGCTTTTATGTTTCTGTTGTCTTGAATGTTTAAAACTTGTGATTATAGGTATTAAAGATAGGTTAGCAAAAATTTGAATAGGAAATGTTAGTAAAGTTCGATGTTATGATGAAATGTCGTCTTGATTCTGCTTAGGTAAATTTTCAAATAACAATAAAGTAACAGAATCAAAAAAAGTAACTATCGATGTTGAAAACAGGGTCCAGCTACTCGTGGTTAGGGCCAATAACAATGATGCCAGATCATAATTCAAATAGTTTGAATAATTGTAAAATACAAGCGACAGATACTCTATACCTTCCTTGTGATGTTTAGCCTTTTATTTTATCACAGTAACACAAAAAGGCAGTATGTCCTTGACAAAACGTACAACAAGAAAAACAAAACAGAAAAAACTTAATTTAAACTTTGCCCAATTTACTCAACGCGTATTTCAAGGCCTATTTAATTGGCCGCCAGTTAATCTTACAGGCTTGCAAGACGCTAACTTTAATCTGATAATAGTCAGACACCAAGACTAACTAGTTTCCTGCGGGTTTGCTCGCAGATCTATGGGAGTAATTCTGTTTTCGCAGCTGCCCTGATTGGTGGTCAAACTTTGGATTTTCGAGGGTTGAGTAAAGATGGCGTATTTACTGAAAATATTACCTACATAAATATAACAGTTGAACCTAAACGGTGAAGTGTATGCGAATGGTAAAAAATATGGATTCATATTTGGCTGTAAGAATAAAAAAATGCTTTATCAAACTACTTACACAAAATCAAGTGCAAGTAAAATTAATTCCTGTGGATTTTAGGGCGCCAGATTTCACTGATCAAGAAGAAAATTCAACCATTCAAACGATCCTACATAAGCTTTAATCTGATAATAGTCGGACACCAAGACTAACTAGTTTTCTGCGGGTTTGCTCGCAGATCTATGGGAATAATTCTGTTTTCTCGGCTGGCCTGATTGGTGGTCAAACTTTGGATTTTGGAGGGTTAAGTCAAGATAGCGGATTTACTGAAAATAATGGAACAAGTCGGTACTAGAAGGAAAGTAAAGTCCTTAATTTTATTTTGAAAAGGGATATGATAGGATATTTTTAAGCATTTGTTTTTAAACACTACATCTTGTTTTTTTTTATAATGTACTTATGTTCATTTTAAAGCAGCAGATTTCACTTATCAAAAAATAAATAAAACGCGTGGAACTTTAATTTCCACAAAACATGTCGTAAATATTTTTAGGCCATTAAAAGGATCCTACATTAAATTACCCCTTTCACTTCAAACCATAAATCCGACAAACAATGAATAGGATAAAAGACACAATTTTATCGTACACTTATTGCCACGAAAACCGGGCTCACATTAAAAGCGATCCTTTAAATAATAATCAGGATTAAAGCAAGTTAATTACTTCCTTTATGACCCAACAAGAGGTGCCGAATTTTAATAAGTAAACATAAAGAGCTGATATTCAGTATAATCAAGTACCCTAAAACCGGTCTCCTAAACCCTTGTGACGTCATATGATAAACCCTTGTACAAAAGTACCTTTTATATGTATTGTTTTTGTAGCTAGATTTTGTACGGCCTTTTTTGGATGTTATATTTTGTTAAATAAGGGTTTTTATCGCGACTTTACATTTTTAGTGATAATGGTTGTGATCTAAATTTTTTGCCGTTTTTCGCAAGGCACGGTACACTCTGTAGGTCCCGGCTGTAATTGACAACCAGTCTTACCTAGGGGTATTGGGCCTGCCCGGGTAACCGGGTTATGGAGGTCAGATAGGCAGTCGCCTCTTGAAAAGTACTGGTACTCAGCTACATTTAGTTAGAATGGGAGCCAACCCCAACGTAGCAAAAAGGCTAGATGAAGATAATTTAGGTAATGTTAAACTCATGTATGTCTGTCTGTATATGCCACGTTTATATAGAGTAAGATTAAAATCAGGAAAAGTCAAAAAGGACTACTAAACTGTGGAAATAACAAGTTTCTACAGTAAAAAACCCATTTTGGTCATAAGCTGGTCCACAAAGGCTCAAACAGTTTTTGTAACACAAGTTAATAAGCCCTGTGATGACACGCTCTTAATTTATAAGTCCTTTTAATTAACCGCTGACAATAACTTTTATGTTTTTGCTCGACTTTTCAAGCAAAGTTTGTTATTAGGTACATCATTATGAATATTACCTTTTGGTGAATCCACTTCTGTCGCCAGGGACCTTCTAACACAGAGGGACTTTAGTCAGAAAATGTCTTACACTCTTTTTTCTACCCACTGAATTCATTTGATGATTTCCCACCTTCTAGGTCTGAGTTTCAGAAATAATTTAAACATCGTAAAGAGAGTTATAATAGTGATATTATCCTTATACTTACAATCAAAATGTAGGCTTTTCGAAACAAGTAACCTTTCAGGTTCTTTGTAAGTCAAAAGCAACAAAAGCATTGTACTTATGTTATTGACAGTTTACTTACAAAAAAAGAAAAGTAACCTATTAAAATATAACAATATATTATATTCAGTATTGCAAAGGTATGTCGTTGACTTTTAAAGTCGATTTATTTTCTTTGACATTATTTTCATAAAGAAGTTTTATACAATCGAACTTTCAAATGAAAGAAAACTACCTGTGTATGATACAGCAATAATTTTTATTTGCAATATCATTTCAGCGAATCTGTAACTAGTAAATTGTGAAAATCTCCCACTATGGTGGTCTATCTCGAGTCCCTATGATTAGCAGTGGACACCCTACGGCTTTTCTTTTTTTTTACCACGTCAAAAATCATCAAATGACCCCTCCCGCTGTGGTTTAGCAGCGGTGAGGGAGTGTCAGACTCTTACTGACTAAAAACCGTCGTTTTCCGTCGTAGGCCTTTAATGTACCAGGGCCGCGGTAACTCTTTCGAACAATCCCGCAGCCCCGGCAGACCTTGGCCCTGGTGGGCCGATGATGATTATATCCTCAACAATCTTGGCTTATTTCTGGCTTACCTATTTATAAACTAGTGTGATAAGAAGTCCTCCTAACAAAAATCCTCATTGTTGCAGACGACCCGCATCACCAACGCAAGCGGCGACGCGTGCGAGCGACGCGACCCGTGCCAACACGGCGGCGTCTGCATCAGCACCGACGACGGACCCCTCTGCGAGTGTAGGGATGGAGACTATGAAGGAGCGTTCTGTGAAAGAGGTAAGTCAATCAGTTATAAAAGTTTTGCTACACGAAAGCCGGTGAGCAACTAGGCAGGTCCCCCGCTAGATGGGCTGACCATCTGGCCAAGGTTGTCGGTGAGAAGTGGATACGGGTTGCTGAAGATTGAGGAAAGTGGCGAACTTTGGGGAGGAATTTATTCAGTAGTGGACGTTTTTCGGGCTAGCTTTTTCGAGTTAGCTATACTTGTGTGTCAAAATGTGTAGGAGCATTATCTTTGGATGCGTAAGTTCGGAAGCGCTCTGTGGTGGCCGAGCCTTGGAAAGACAAGTTTTGAATAAGATAGATAATGTAAATAAAACATTATGCAACGGATCAATCGATGATAGCAATTTTTTATTCTATGTGTTTGTGATTTTTGCAATGAATGTTCTTTTTCTTTTTGGCGATTTGCCAGACTTAAAATATCTATGACAAGGGGCATTAAACTCATAAGAAATGTAACTTAGCTACAAGGTTCACTAACAAGCTACACACCATAAACACAAATAAAACACACAACACTCCATCATCTTAGAATCGCGTGTTTACATTCACTTACACGTCTTGAACTACCAGTTAATAAAACACGTTTCAGTTAAATATAACTGTGCAGTTAAACCGATCTCGGTTCAACCTTAGCTAATGTTCCATTAGTTGAAATGTCAGCTAGAATCGTTACTAGAAGGTAGCTGAGCTGAATGTTTTGTTGGCACGCTAACATCCTAAAAATTTTTCAGCTTTTTAGCTCATGTTTGAGCTAAGTGTACGTTTTCTGAGATCGGTAGGTTTTTTTGCTCGATAGTGTAATTAGGTTAGCTTGCGTTTTAATCGTTTGGTGGCCAAGAGTTTATTGTGCCCGATCAGGTTCAAAACCCCAGTAAATATTTTTTATGAACTCAATAATATTTCAGACCATTAGATTATGACAGTCTCTGAATCCTTTCTGTGACTATTGATTTTGTGAGGGGTACACGTCATTAGTAAACAATGAACTGTTTTGAATAAGCTACAACCACTATTTCTATATAAAGGCCTTAGTAGTCTAGTTATATTTTGAACATTTATTTATATTTCTCTGATGACGATTGTGAATACCTCTTAATCATGAATTTTACGTATTCTTACTTCATTTTTAACCCCCGACGCAAAAACGACGGGGTGTTATAAGTTTGACGTGTCTGTGTGTGTGTGTGTGTGTGTGTGTATGTGGCATCGTAGCTCCCAAACGGATGATCCGATTGTAATGCGGTTTTTTTTGTTTAAAAGGTATGTCAGTCGGGAGTGTTCTTAGCTATGTTTGGTGGAAATCGGTTCAGGTCTTCAAGGTCATCAGCTCGATTGTTAGGTGTGATAGGTGTGTGACACGCTCAGTTTACTTGCAAGCATATGTGGGATCTGAAATTTGAAACACTAATGTCTTCTGGAACCACTGAGCTGGTCTGCTGGTAGGGCACGAAGGTAGGAGACGTAACCCTGAACTGCCTTTTAGTAAACCCATCGAGTTTGGGCTCGTTGAATTTGTCTTGACGAGTTCTCTTCATGTTTCTGATTGACGAGAACCTGATGCTGGAAATGGGATGTGGCGGATGAAACCCTGGAATGCCGGAATGAAACGGATAAACCGATTTACATTTTTACTGAAAATCTAGAATGACCAAACGTTAATCTTTATTGTTTCTCAATCTGTGCAATTCTCCCAGAGCCAGTTTGTCATGAGGATTGTTAAACAGCTTCGATCGAACAGGCTGAGATCGCATAGGTATAGCGACCCCATCTTAAAATAAAAGAAATTAAACGAAAGAAGGAAAAATTAAGGAGATACTTCAAAAAGCATGAAATAAAATTAAATTATAAATTTAAAAAAACCCCCAACCCAAAAAAAGTACGCAATAATTATGACAGAATTTAAAAATGCTGAACCCTATAAAAAAGCATAAAATAACTTTTAACACTACGTAAGTACCAACTAAAGCATGTCAGACTAAACTAAATTTTGACATGTCGGGGGACCGCTTTTTACCTTCAAAAATACTTGCATAAATCAAATGATACCTACCTAATTACAACATTCGTATAAAAAAACACGTATCTAAAGTAATGAATTAGAGCGGTCCCCCGACACGACAAAATTTAGTTTAGTCTGACATGCTTTAGTTGGTACTTACGTAGTGTTAAAAGTTATTTTATGCTTTTTTATAGGGTTCAGCATTTTTAAATTCTGTCATAATTATTGCGTACTTTTTTTGGGTTGGGGGTTTTATTAACGAATGCTCATACTTTTTCAAACCATGTTATTAAATTATGGGCCGTTCCAATAGATTTGTAATCGCTAGGATGAGCAAGAGAAATTCTACGTTCAGTGATTTGGAAAATATAAATGTCGTTTCTTTTTCAAGGTGGTCAACGAAAGTAATAAATTGGGGTAGGCTTAGTTCGAATGTAGCTGAGTACCAGTGTTTTACATGGAGGGACTGCCTATCTGACCTGTTCAACCCAGTGACCTGGGCAACCTGATACCCCTTTGGTAAGTCTGGTTGTCAGACTTCTAGATTCTGACTACCTTTTACGACTGTCACATGTCTACTAAAAAACGGAGGAACTCATGATAATAAGATGGTATCTAGTCCACGGACCGACAGCGCCAAGCGTTTCTTAATGTTAAGATTGATCGAACCACATCCTCATCATCCTCCGAGCCTTTTCCCAACTATGTTGGGGTCGGCTTCCAGTCTAACCGGATGTAGCTGGGTATCAGTGCTTTTCAAGGAGCGACTGCCCTATCTGACCCCCTCAGCCCTGGTGTCAGACTTGCTGGCTGACTACCTGTATCGACTGCCAATGATGTTCTATGACAGCCGGGACCTACAGTTTGTCGACCCGTACGGCTATATTACTCCAGCCATGAGTTCTTTAAGAGCAAATACCTATTCTACCAATTAAAACATACACGACTAACAATGTATTTTTGTACTAAATCTAACATAGCAACTACAAACTATCATAGAGAGGTAAATATTAAAGTCATACGTTACCTTCCGACCAGTGCAAAGGGCAGCGGCTGTCAAAGTTTTTGCGCCGACACGTGTTACTACGTAGTATGTAGTTTCGTTACGGCCGCGGCAAAGTTTCAATGTAGTAGGGCTGTCAGTTCTATAAATATTGATTTTATAAATTGAAAACGAGACTTTTAAGAGTGTATAAGTTTATTTAGTGGAACTGAAAATAGTTTAGAATGTAGAAAGTTTATTTAATGGAATTGAAAATATATTTTGTAAAACGTTTGTTTCCATATTCATAGTACTTATATTTATTTTAAAAATATATTTTCCTTCGTTTTGGGAAATCGGTTTAAAACTCACATTTTTTGCTTGTTTCGGTAAAAATTAACGCAATATTTATGTCGTAGTTGCAGTTTAGTCAATAAAACGTACTTAAGTAGTAGGTAAGGACTTGTCCTTACTAGCACTTTAACCCACACAAAAAAAGAAACATAATATTTGAATTAAATACTTTATGTTACAATCCATTTCCCACAACCTCCAATTCATTTCTCAAGTAAACACTACTTCACAAATGGGCAGCGCATGTCAAACTTTTTGCTACAAACACGTGTATGAAACTAGCGCACAATCCTTGCAGGGCTGTCAAACTTCAGAACGTATCGGCCGATTAATTATAAGTGAGCTGTTTAAGAGATATATGTAGATTATGTAGGTTTTTATTATCTTTGCTTACACCCATTTATTTATGAAACACAAAATTACAATCTATATTCCCACAATCTCCGATTCATTTCTCAAGTAAACACAGCTTCACAAACGGGCAGCGTATGTCAAACTTTTTGCTACAAACACGTGTATGAAACTAGCGCACAATCCTTGCAGGGCTGTCAAACTTCAGAACGTATCGGTCGATTAATTATAAGTGAGCTGCTATAGTTCTGGTTTTGTTGTAATTGTTTGATAGGGGTTTGTGTGGCTTTTGTGTTTATGTGAAGTACTGGATTTTGCTCGTGGTTTTAGCTGGGCTGAGGGACTATTTATTTCCCTCACCCAGATAAAGAGCAATCAAGCGAATTCAATCACGAACGCAATTGACAAGTATGCCTTTCAGTTTGTTTTGTTTAGAAGTTCATGACTTGTTGAGTTAAAAAATTTAACTATCCATAATTTTAATCGTGATTTCTTGCCTTCGTTATTTGGAAGCTCATTGTAGAAGGGTTTCTCTGTATGAGTAGGTAAGATGGAGTACTGATCTGTATTATTTTGGTGTTCATAATGTTCTGTTTAACTAGACAACAGCTAGTTATTTTATGTCTACCGTAGCTACGAGTTTTGTGAAATTTTAAGTACCTACATAAGTTAGATGAAAGATCATCTCAAGGATAGAATTACACTAATGAAAATATGAGTACTTTACTATTATCTCACCGGCATTCAATCCTTATAAATGCAGTTTTCCTTAAGAAAAGGTGCGATGTTACAGCTTCCAAGAAAGATCCTTTGCAGCAAAGTTTTACCCTATAGACGTTGAGGGGTATCAGTAAGTAAACTATACCTGAATGTTCTTAGGAGAAACTATGGTAAATTATTGGCATGAATATGACATTTGAATGGGTTTTATGAAAGGAAATCACCATAATGGGGCGCAATCTACCACAAAGTTTAGAAAAAAAATACAAGTCGTTTAAAAAGGCTTTGTATTCTATGGCTATTACAGCTAATAACATACGACTTCGAATGGTGTATTCTATCTCATCCAATTATCGATTTAATAAAGGAATCAAATTCAGGCTCTTCTTGTGATAATCGATCAAACCCCCTAAAAAAAAAGAACAAACATAGCATAAACTAAACTACACAAAATAACAAACCAAGAACTATGCTAAAAACCTCCCTTTCCGTACATAGTCAACCCTACAGAGAGAGGAAATGAGTCTTGCACTACGCCTGACAACAAAGTGCTCGCGTGTATTATTTACTTGCACACACAGTTGTACAGTCCTACTGATAGAATTCACTTTTAATTGCTAGGCATTATTTCAGACTGTGGCTTTTGGTACCTACTGGTGTTTTTGAGGTTTGTGTGGCAAAAATGTTGTATTTATAATCAGTTATAATGGAGCATTTTGAATAGGTACGTTAAGGGAACTTGAAAAATTATACCGTGCAACTTAAAGTGATTTTTCTAACAACTATATATCTGCTTTCATTTACACTATATTTGATGTTATTTTGGTGTATAATCTGCACATATTACTACCAAGTTTCACCAACATCCATTCCGCAATTTTTGCGTGAAACAGGAAGGAACATACAAATATTTAGCATTTATAATATTATGTAGTAGGAAAAGTGAAATCATAATCATACATCCTTCTTTGTTTCCTGCCACGAGTTCCCGAAAAAAGGAAACAATCTTACTAAGAAACTGCGTGAAGTTCTTACTGCTAACTGTTTTAAAGTTCATTAGTTCATTTCTCCGAGCAGACTGCACTTGTGTATTATGTACCAGCCCAACGTACGAAAAAAGCCGTTTTCTGCTGTTTGAGTTACTATGTCAAAGCTCTTCTCACACACCTGTTAAGACATCTTTCCACAGGCTTCTCTAAATTCAATTTATCCCTAATTATACCATGATGGTGTTACAAAAATACTTCTACATTTTTACTTAGATAATTTTTGGTTACATATAACCAATGTAACATCTGTTTACCCCGTGTTTCATACAAATAAAAGATTCTTATTCTTCTAGACTTACCAGACTTAATATTCAACTCCTAAAATGGTAGGCAATTCAATGAAATTGCCAACATTGTGTAGAACAAGCTAATTCTGGCAGTTACAATTTGATAAATTCCCCTTTATTACTTCCTAGGATTATTTGGGAAGTTCCCTCGATTTTTTGAATAACGCTCTTTAGAGCCCTACTAAGTGAAAAAATCTCGAACGTGAGAGAATAATTTATAGAAATACTAGCTTCCGTCCGCGGCTTCGCTCGCGTAGAGTTCGGTTATATCGCGTTTCCAAGAGAATTCTTCAAAAGTCCGGGATAAAAACTATCCTATGTTCTTTCTCAAGGTCAACTCTATCTCTGTACCAAATTTTATTAAAATCAGTTGAGGAGGAGTGCCGGTCTAGAACTTGTAAGGAGAGGACGTGCCAAATTTCTCCGTAAAAAACTGTATAAACCTCAAGGAACTTTGACCCATAAACTATTGTGATTAAACTCATTGTTGTGTGAAGTGTAAACAAATAAAAATATAAAATAATCAGTGCGCAAAAAAATATTCGGACACAGGTGCGCTGAGGAAAGCTCTTCACCCCCTCGGGTAAAAGAGACGGGACGCGAAAAGTTAATAATTCGTCCTTGTCACCGGGCGCACGTGCGGGCCACCTGCGAGCCTCCTGCCCTCATTATTATTCATTTTTTAATATTTTGGAATTATTGACACGACTTGAAGATGGTAAACGATTGCGTAATATGTGTGAAGCAAATAAGAACCAACCAATTTCTAAAATGCGTACAATGCAACAATTGCTATCATCCTTCTTGTACAAAAACAACTGACTACCGCAAACTGACTGAAGAAACCAAAGCTAACTGGACTTGTCCAAGCTGCCGCAACAAAAAGTTTAGCTCAAGTAATACCGACATGCACACACCAAATACGTCATCGCTTGCACCAAACAGCACAAATGAGCCTCTGTCGAACTGTACCTCCGACTCACCAGACCCAGGCAGCTTCTCCCAACTCACGTCGGAAATAAAGCTCTTGCGCGACGATGTCGGTGACCTTAAATCCAATATTAAAATGCTAACAGATCTCTTGATTCAATGTAATCAGCGATTAGAACTATCTGAGAAGAGAGTAACTGAGGCCGAAACCAAAATTCAATGCTTGGAGAAACAAGTTAACGAAATACCGGTGCTAAAGGCCACAATACAACAACTCAGCGAGCAAGTACAGTCTCACACTAAATCTAACCTGAAGAACCAAGTCGAGATAATCGGTATCAATGAAACTCCTAACGAAAATCCCGTACATACAATACTTACAGTAGCTGTGAAGTTAGGTGTCGATCTTCAAGACACTGACATAGACTACGTAACTAGATCTGGCCCCCGCTTCAACAATAACTCCGAGAAAACTTCTAGTTCACCCCATGATAACCAGCCGCGCCCTCTTGTTGTTAAATTTCTCAGAAACAACAAACGAAACGAATTTCTTCGCGCCGGGAAAACTAGACGCAACATCTCCAGTGAAAATCTGGATATACCAGGCCCACGCAGAACCATATACTTCAATGAGCGGCTCACCAAAGAGGACAGGCAGTTATTTCGTGCGGCCAGGCTACGTACCAAAGATTGTGAGTACAAGTACTGCTGGATTAAGAACGGAACGGTTAATATTCGCAAAAAGGAAGGGAACCCTGCTATCGCTATCAAGACCATGGACGACCTGGAGCGCCACTGCCCCACTACAACAGCACAACTTAATGGATAAAGCTCTGACAAACCTGTTAACTCTTCAAATTTTATGTAAGAATTTTATATTGTTTTGTAATTTCTATAATACTCTTAGTTCGTTGATTTTATTAGTTATTAAGAAAATAATTCTTCAAATTTTTTGTAAGAATTTTATATTGTTTTGTAACTTCTATAATACTCTTAGTTCCTTAATTTTATTAGTTATTAAGAAAAAAATGTCATTTTGCACTAACGGGCTTGTACACAAACACACACATAAATGTGAATCAAACACAATAGTAGAACTTCACATCCTGACAAAATTGTTAACTAAACACACACTGTTAATTCTCAAACACGGGTTTCCCCGTAAACACACACATACAAACACATCAAACACACAATTCATACTTTACACGATTACACAAATCTATACACCACTAACACAATTCTATGGAAACATTGTATATTTCCTTCTGTATACTAATGACGCAACGAATACGTTAACTAAAAAACATTCACAAAGTGACGGCTCACTTACTATTAAATTTACCAAAAATGGTTTCTCTTGACATCATTAACGATTTAGACGAATCTTTTTCAACAGTATGCCACACAGTAGAATCCCCAGAAAGTTGCAAACTCCTCCTCAATGTTTCCAAAGATAATTTCACAGTACTCACATACAACATAAGAAGCTACCAAAAAAACTTTGAAGACTTCAAAGTTGCACTGTACCGACTAAATTCAAACATTGACGTAATTGTGCTAACTGAGTGCTGGCTGTCAGAAGGAACTATCATAGAAGAAATTCCAGGGTATCACACATTCAAAACTTCGTCACAAATCAATAAAAATGGAGGCATTGTTACCTACATAAGGACAGTCTGGAATAACGCCACTAATTCCGAAGCTAACCTAGCCGACGCCGACAGCATGCTATTAAACATCACAAATGACATTATACTATTAGCAATTTATCGTTCCCCATCGTTTACAGACGCAGACACTTTCTTCGAATCGCTAGACATGACCCTCTCCAATCTAAAACACAAGCAAACCATCCTACTAGCTGGTGACATCAATATAAACATTATGGACCTAGAAAACAACCAGGCCTCGAGCTATTCGTGCCTCATGGCCTCACATAATCTGACCCCTGCTATTACTGTTCCTACAAGAGGTGGTGCATGTATTGACCACATTTTTGTCAAAACGATTACAAATCCTTTCGGCCTAGTCTGCAACCTTTCCATCACAGACCACGACTTAGCGATTTGCAGTGTACCCCTCAATTCGCATATGAAGAAACAGACTAAGCGATGGATAACCAAAACCGATTGGGACGCTGTGAACGCTGAGATCGCACAATCAGACTGGGAACCCATATACAGCTCCTCATGTGTCAATAACTCATTAAACTTCTTTAATAACATAGTAACTAACGCCATCAATAGGCACACAAAACAAATAAAAATCTCCAGAAAACTAGCCAATATCCAACCAATATCACACCTGGTCTAATTAGATGCATGAGACAACGGGACAAACTACACTTAGCATGTAAAGCCAACCCTAATGATGACACCAAACATTTAATTTACACAAGATATAGAAACTACTTATACTTGTTGCTGCGTAAACTCAAAACCTTACACAACAAAAAGAAAATAGACGACAACAAAGACAACCCTAAAAGGCTATGGACTGCCATAAAGGACATAACATGTGGAAATAAAAACAATCAAAACAATGCTACACAACTAATCGGATCCAGTATTTCCCCTACACAAGCACTCGACAGCTGTAATCAGCATTTTGTTGATGTGGGAGAACAACACGCAGACAAAATTCTAAATAGACTCGGAACGACGCATAACTCATTAATTGAAACTTACCAACCTAAACAAATCACCTCACAATCATTCTTCATGAATCCTACTGACGAACAAGAAATAGCCGATATCATACGCAATCTAAAAATAGACAGTACACCTGGCCCTGATCAACTCACTGTATACCTACTCTCAAAATGCCTGAACAGTTTCATTAAACCCATAACTCACATTTTCAATCTAAGCCTGGAAACAGGAGTATTTCCTGACTCCTGGAAGACGGCATCCGTGACTCCTATCTACAAAACTGGTCCTAAAGAAGACCCTAGAAACTACAGACCTATAGCTCTCTTAAGCATAGTTTCGAAAATACTAGAAAAGATTGTTAATAAGAGACTCATAGACTACCTCGACAAAAACCACATCATCTCGGATAGGCAGTTTGGCTTCCGTCAAGGTAGATCCACTGAAGACGCTGTGTCACTCTTGACAGATCGGGTCGCTCACCATATTGAAAACGGACATTGCTGTATAGGTGTTTTCCTCGATCTCGCAAAGGCGTTTGACACAGTGTCAACGGGGTTACTATTAAAAAAACTAGAGTTCATAGGTCTCAGGGGCAACTCACTGGAATGGTTCCGTAGCTATCTTACATCGCGAAAGCAGTATGTCAAAATAGGGTACCATAAAAGCAAACTTCTACCAATCAACTACGGCGTGCCTCAAGGCAGTACACTCGGTCCTACTTTGTTCACCCTGTATATAAATGATATAGTAAGTTTACCCATAACCGGTGCCGAAATTGTCACATATGCCGATGACACAGCCATTATTTTTCATGGTAAGTCTTGGGACTTTGCACGTGACATAGCAGAACGCGGCCTGACTGAAATGGCGCTATCCTTAGACCTCAACTTACTGACACTCAACATTAGCAAGAGTAAATTCATAACTTTCTGTAAAACTAATTCTACCTGCCCTCCTCGCTCCTTTACCCTAAAAATACACACATGTACACAAGCAAACATCACCGGCTCCCAGCAACACTGCGTCTGTGAAACCCTCGCACGCACTGAGACCATCAAGTACCTAGGGATAACCTTAGACCATCACTTAAACTACAAAGCGCACATATATTCACTGTCTGCTAGAGTCCGTAAACTAATTTATGTGATGAAAAAACTCAGGGACTGCTCCCCACTAGACGTACTAAGAACCGTCTACTTCGCGCTCTGCCAATCGGTTATACAATATTGTATACGCATATGGGGGAGTGCTGGAAAGAGCACACTCATAACTCTGGAAAGGGCACAACGAGCTTTGATCAAGGTAGCCTTAAAACTACCATTTAAATACCCGACAGACTCCGTATACGAAAAGTTCCGTGTTCTAAGGGTCCGCCAACTATTCATATTCAAGGCTACACTTGTTGCACACTCCCTTATCAAAAAACGCGCTGACTACCAGGACATAATTAGCAAACGGGTATTCAGGATACCCTTACCAAACGCCAACTCTGAACTAGCTAGACGCTGTACACAGTACTCACATCCAAGCACATATAATAAGGTCAACCGAATTTGTGACCTAAGAGACTGTACACTCAATATGGGATAAAAAGAAACTAACTGCAGCCCTACTAAAATTGACATACACCGAAACCGAAGCTCTGTTATAGCACAAAGTCACCCACCCACCAACAAACACACACATTAACACTATCACTCCCAATCAGACACCACACACCACACACTCACTCACCTCACACGATGGAGTGCCATCATTCATACCCTCACATACACACCAGAACAAAAGCCCGATAACTTTAACTTTACCTTGTTTTTCAATTCAATTTTCTTTATCTCATTAATTTTAGAATTTTAGACTTTAATTTAAACCCTAATTTAAG
This sequence comes from Helicoverpa armigera, assembly GCF_030705265.1. Classification (NCBI taxonomy): domain Eukaryota; kingdom Metazoa; phylum Arthropoda; class Insecta; order Lepidoptera; family Noctuidae; genus Helicoverpa; species Helicoverpa armigera. The sequence continues at coordinate 1,117,716 of NC_087139.1, read as the reverse complement.
TTCTATTAGCTGATAACTTATTCTATAGTAACTCCAAGATTATATATATATAATATGGAAACATCGCACTCAGAGCCACAAGACACAAGCAGAGCTTAGTTTGTGGCTCGACGTCAACTACCAGAATGTTATGTTACTCTCTTGTCAATAAACGTTATTTTATTTTATTTTATTTTTTATTTATAGTTTAGTGGTTTAGACGTGAAAGCGTAACAGACAGGCAGACAGACAGAGTTACTTTCACATTTATAAATATAAAGTAGAGATGAGTTCAGAAAAAATATGATTTTATTATTCGGTAATTTTATAGACTGTCTAGACGCCTTTTGTAAGCACAATAGATTAAAATGTGGAATAATAAAAGTATATATCCAATAAATGTCTAGCATTCAATAGATCTTTTTGTTCAAATATATTTTTAAAACTTTGATTAAAACTAAATATAACTACAGAAATGTGAAATTCTATCAGCATTTTTGAAACTTCTATCACGTATTAAAATTTTTTATTGAAAAAGAATAAAAATTTCAATAAAATTGTTTTACTTTTGGCTTTTTAGAAAATATAAAGCTGACAGCTTTTATTATTTTTGAAGTCGAAAACGATTAACGTCAAACAGAAACTGGAACAAAGGTTTTTAAAAAGTAATAAATTCTGTTCAGTGCTTAATTTGTAAAATTAATAAATTGATATCTATTTTAATGCTGTGTTATTTTTTAAGTTATTTCATTCGTCTTGACCGAAATCAGTCCGAAAGAGACATCAGGTAATTATAGCGCATAGTGCCTAGTCGTGTGTAGGGCACTGAGGTAATAAAAAAATATGGAAAACACAGAAAAAATTAACTTGCAATATATTTGCCTCAGAATAAATACCTTATTCACATACTTTATACGCCTTTTATCACCAGTTTCCCAAACTGAACGTTCAAGCATGACCTTGCATTACAATTGCCAATCTAACGTTGAAATTCTGTTCAGTAATAATCCCATATTAAAATCCGTGTTTAATGCATAAAAGCTGGAACTGGAGTTTATGACGTTCCGTTTTACGACGAATAAGCTCCACATTAAATATTGAGGCTTTAAAATATTCGTGGTACATATGGAGTGAGGTATTTTTAGGCTTACTGTCTTCACGCTGATTTCCCTGTGGAATGGAACGTATATGGTCTGTTAGTGAGGTGGGAATTTTGTTATCCACCAATTGGTGGATGAAGGTATGTCCGTTTGTCATGATTTTGGAGGTTTAATTTTTCTCATCCCTCCATTTGTGTCGATATTGTTTCTTAAACTTATTAGTTCTTAGAGTCTGTTCAACAAATCTCTAACTGTCATTTGTTAATGTTAAAAATATCAGAGTTGACTCAGTCAATCTGGCTACCAGTGTTTTCTGGTGAATAGGTAGCGAAGGATAGATAGTCGTTTACAGAAAACAAGGAAAGCGTTCAAAGCTTGCAGATAGACTGAAAGCCGACCCCTATGTAGTTGTCACAAAGAGAGATTACGATGTTATCTGGTCGCGAAACCACCAATGCACCAGCTTTGTCCTAATTTCTCTATCCCTTTGTATTTTTCTCACTTAATTCCAAAAAATACGATCCAATAGTAGGGGTGTTACCGAGCCCACAAAGTTGAATCGATAGCACAAGTTTCCGAATCGTGAAGTATGGCGGGAATTTGGGAGAATTTTTCGGATCCCCACCGTAAGTCTTAAAACTTTCCTTTATGTGTCAAACTGTTCAAGATCCGGGATACCGAAGTAATTATGAGTTAATTTAAACGTTGTGAATAATGGACTTGGATTATTCAGTTGTTTTATGGTTTTGTGGATTGGGTGTTTATAGGAAAGTATTTTGTGGTCAACCCTATTTCTGATTATCTTTAGTGAAATGTCTTGAAATGTTCTTAAATGAACTTTATAATTGAGATTTCTAGTATTGATTATTCCACTTTGTACCTACGTTCAGCAGTGGACGGCAATTGGCTGACATGACAATTATGATTTTCTTCAGAACTTAACATTATTCTCAATATGGTTTTCTCCTTCGAGTTCTATTATTCCTCGTAAAAAAGTGAAATTTAGATACCTACAGTCGCCCTTGAAATCGAATAAAACAGTATTATTAAGAACTCAGAATTTTATTTCCGCACTCAGTGGCTTGATAGGCTATATTAAAGAAAGCTGTAAAATATTTTATTGTTTAAGATAAAGAAAGAATGGCTGAAGACAGGTGGTGTCATTCAAAACGATATTTTAGGGTCCATACAAAAGTGTTTTTGTAAATTAATTGTTTTTATTCTTTATGTTTCATATATGAATACTGCTATTTACAAATTAAGATAATATTGATTTAGTCCTAAAATCACCTACAGTATTATTAGAATTTGACTAAAACTCACATAAGTTTAGAGAGTGAAAACCAGAGAATAAATTTTAGTACGCAGATTTTTTTTTACAGTTTTTAAAGACTCGTTCCCAAAATTCAATCACAAGGAAAGTTATCGATAGCATTTTAGTGAAAGCCTGATATGATTCATAAAATATGCCATCAAGCAAAATGCTTGGCTATAAACCTACCACATACTTCGACCGCACAGTTTCTTCTCCAATGCGCATAGTTTGAGAATTTTACTACCAAGCGAGGGTGTAAAATTTAAAATTTTCGACTGGTTTTATCTATTAGAATACAGATAGATGGTGAGTCTTTTTACACACGCTGTAAGCTGGGAATTTTGGTTCTATTTGAAGAATGACACATCCGTTCTACTGTTAAAATTGTTTCCATCTTTCTATCTGCCTCTTTTATCACATCATACCTTTCACCATGACAACGGTGGACCGTTGTTTGGTTTCACCATAACTTATTTCTGTGGAAATGACTTCGCCCACTTGGATAAAAAGTAGCCTTTCTCGATAAATGGGCTGGTTAATACTGAGAAAAATCCAACAAGCGCTTTCAAACAAACAATTACAAAATCTTCAGCTTTGTATTGTATGTTACTTCGTATTTTCAGTATTAGTCAGAACTGGACTACCAGGTTCTTGAGAAAGATTCTGGTTCCTGAAAAATATCAAGGTCCTGATCCTTATGTGCCAAGAAAGACTAAGCATAAAAAGCAGGTGAAACTGCCGGTCAAGTCTAGTCTAATATATGCATTGGCGAGGTTTATAGATTGCTTTATCGCGTTTCACGGACGATTTAGCGGATCAAGCTCCAATTTTAGGGTTTGCTCAATCGAGTTATTTTCCAAAAGAGCCTTTAGCGACAAGCGAGTTTTCTGCGGTTTTTTGTTTAGAAATTAACGATTTGTCGGTAGATTTATGTTATCGATTTGATTTTGTTTTTATTGTGGCCGTTTTCCGGTACATTAATTTGTTGGAATCGTTTTTATTATTCCTGCGATGCCACCCGCGTCTCGGTTAAACATTTTCCATCACAAAGATAAAAAGTAGTCTAGTTTCAAGGTAACACCTATCTCTGTGCTAAATGGAGTCTCAACTGGAATAGTCTTTTAGCGTAACACGCAGTTAAAGTGACTTTGACGTTTGTAGCATCAGTAATGATTAACAATGTTTCATATTTTATTTAACAATTTATTTATTTATTTAACAATTTATGTACACACACAGAATACAGAGAAGAAGAAAAATAGAACAGATAGTACCAAGGCACAGCTTATTTCATTAGAAATCTCTTCCAGCTGGCCCGTTATGAGAGAGATTATGATTATTTTATTGATTGACAACGAGAAATAAAGAATTAGCGATCATTTGAATTCAATTCTATGCATCATAAATATAAGGTTTAAACTTCGACTTCCAGCAAAGTCTAGTAGCAACATTTCCACAGAGACTTTGCCAGTTAAATTCCCAGTTCTTCATCGTCCATGAGCGAGTATTGTGTGTTTTCCTTGTTATTAATTTGCGTAGCTGCCCGTTGCAGCCCGTTGCAGCTTAACCCAATTAGCTGGTGTCAGGATTAAGCTCTCATATACAGCGGGATATCATTATTTTAATCATTTTAACTTTAGTCAATGAAGGATCATTAATTATGTTCAAGGATGATTGTGTTAATCAGTTTTGGATTTTGCTTTTCTACAAACTATTAGATAAAGCATGCGTTAGGTCTCCTTTTACGTTACAGCCTTTTTATAGTCCCACTGCTGGGCGCAGGCCTCCCCTCACATGGAGAAGGACTGAGCGGTAATCCAGCTTTTGTCCATGTTAATATCTTCGATTATGACTGCCTGTTTCCCGCAGTTCCACTTGTCTCCCAAGAGAACTACTTCTCACTATGTCGTTAGAAATCCGCCCAGTAGCTTAAACGTGAAAGCGCTATAGTGAGTTACTTTCGCATTTACGATATTAATTAGTTCGAATAAATGGCTCGATTATTAAGTAGGGATTAAAATTCCATAATTCCTAAAAATAAAAGACGTACCATTCAAAGATTAATTCACATTAACACACCAATATTTCTTCGTGCAAACATACTGCGCTCGAGTGAATAATCCCCCGGGGAATTTAGCATAGCCCAGTGGGGGAACTTGTGGCCATGTGAGGAACTTGTGGGGGACTTGGGGGAACATGTGGGGGACTTGGGGGAATATAGGGGAAGTTGGCAATGAGAGTTATTTGACGTGGAATTGTGTTCGGAAGTTTTGAGGGTGTATCATAATGTTATGTTGTATTGTTAAGGGTTTTTGAGATTTGTGGTGATGGTAATTTTGTGTTGTTTGGTGGAAGTGCCAATTCTGACAATTAAAGTGATTAAAATAATGACTAGGAAAAATAAATTACATTACATACATACAATATCATATAAATGTTACATACTATAATTTTAGGATAATTAGTGCGCAGGTATAAAATGTTGTTAGCAAGGAAAATTTCATCTTTGATTGATGTTATGGCTTATTTGTCTTTAAAACCATTTGTGGGTATCCATTATCCACTTACTATAATTTTTTATAGTGCCAACTTTTATCTATTCTTTATTATTTTCACATAAAATTCCAAGTATTAAAAAACTAGTTCTATCTTAAGACTAACAGAACTTTAACTTTAATAAAGACTTAAATAACTTAGCTTAAGTTCCAACAATCTCCGATAAACTTAACTCGAGCCAGGAGCTAATGAAAAATCCATTTCAGATTTTACTTTTTAAAACAAGAACGGATAAAGATAGAAAAGATAAAGGATCTGATTCCCATTCGTTATCTTGGATATCCCCGGGATAAGGCAGGAACAAGGAGAATAAAACGACTAGCGGAGGTGCCATAATGTAAAATCTCCTAAGAAAGTAGCGCGCCAAAATGCGAGTGTGCGAAGGACGTGGAAAGTTACTGTTGCCCTTATATACCTTCTTTGGACCCGTTTTTATTTGTAATACCAAAAATTGTTGATAGACGTCCCAAAGAACCCGAACGCCTCATTAGTTCACTTGTAGGTAACTGATAGTTTTTGGTAATTCTCACTGTACGTATTTGACCTAGAAGATAGCGCCTGACCTACCTGCATTATGGCATCTCCGCTTTCCTTATTCCGTGGACCGGAGCAATTCCTCCAAGTTCCCCCTTTATGCGTTTATTCCCGTGAGAGACTGTATTTTTAAGCGGCATTGATGGTTTAGTCTCCGAGATTTGGTTTGGGCTCGATTGTGACAGAAATGACTTATGGTTAAATCCTGACGTCTTTTTGAATGGGAATCTCGTTGTTCGTGGGGTTTGTTGTTTGGGAATGAGGTTTACGTGTCTATAGCGATTTCAGGAGTGTTTTATTTTAAAAAGCTAAGTTTGGAAACATGTCATTACATTTCTGTATAAGCTTAAGAATGCCTACTCATTTGATACCATAGTATTAAAATACATTCAATACACTTTAACGTTTGTCTGTGTGTAAGAGTGGAAGTTTATAAATCTTTGACATTTGACCTGTTAAACAAATAATAGTGAAGTTCTACAGGAATATAGCCGTTGTTTATCCAGGTACGTCAAGTAGTTTTCCCGGGAAGCAGGCCAAACCGTGGGGAACAGCTGCAAAATAAATAATACTTTAACTTTGACTGCATAATGTTATTACAGAGTCAGCGAAATTGGAAAACATCTGTAATACAGGTATTGTAAAATGAAAGAAGCCCCTTGAGATTAGTCGCGGTACTTTTGCAACAACAATATTCGGAAACAAACATTTCTCGTAACAAAAAGTACAGACAGAACAATTTTTATTCACACCCAATTTTACACACGTAAAACAATTTTGCAGTCCGGTTTTCCACAATCATTTTTTCAATACCAAAAGCCTTTTACTGACTTTACGAATATTAGTTTTCATTCAAATGGTTCGTGTATTTTTTGCTTTTCCAAAAAATATAGTCCAGTTAAAAGTTTGTCAAATCCACTCAGCCTATCACGTGCCACTATGCAGTAGGTCGACATTCCCCGATGTCGCCCGATGTTTCCCGAACGTCCTCATGCGAGGTCACTCTTGTCCCGAACGTTTCCGGGGTCCGTCATCGTCCCCATTTCCTGTGACACGCGTCGTCCGCCATTATTCCAGCCGACGTGCGACGGAAATCGCCGAGCGCACCCGAAGGCGATCGTTCGGAAATTTGAATTGAGAACTGTCTGAGTAGCCGTTTTGTAGGGCTGTCAGGATATAGATATTTGTGTTACACTACAATACAACATTTTGTCGTTGCGTAATGAGTAACAATATTTTTGATATCATTAAGGCTATCCTCTTTTATGTCTACAGCATTTATTGAGTCAAATTATTACACAATTCCTTGATTTCAATAAATAACTCCCAACCACAACAAATCAAAGGACATTTAAATCAATACCAACACTTTACTCACCCGCATCCAACAGCCCGGCCCAAAACTCCTAAATATTTAATCAAATCCTCTCACTGGATTTGATAACCCTACCCGCATGTGCCAAATTGGGTAGCAAAGGGTGCTATGCAGATTTACGTACGCCGTATTCGTGGTGAGGCACGGAGGTACGATATTGGAGGTCTCGTCTCACTCTCTGATGAATTTGAATATTAGATCGTACATAACCGTTTGTGAGGTTATAACGCGATGGTAGATTAGTGAATGGAGCTGTGTTAGTTATGGCTCGAAGTGTGTTTTGGCAGTTGTTTTGTCAAGGACGCGGGAACTGGTTGAGATGTTGTGTCGGTTAGAATGTTTCTTAGAAGACAAGATTAGGGGATGTAACTGGAACTATTAATTTTAGCAGCATTGGTTTAAATGTATCTATGTTCTGTTACTGTACCTATCTAAGCCCTATATACATATGCGGGGCCCAATAGGGCTAAGGCGTGCCGGGGCTGCGGGTTGTTCGAAAGAGATATCGCGGCCCTGGCACATAAAAAGGCCTACGACGGAACACGACAGTTTTTAGTCAGTAATGATGATTTTTGACGTCGTTAAAAAAAAGCCCTATATACCTACACATCATGTCTAATAAACATATAAGAGTAACATATAGGTTATATTTTATCCATAAGTGGGAAATAGTTTTTTCGAATTTAGTCGGCAACATATTTTGTTATATCCATCTAAAAACCTAAACAATTCAATTTGACAATCAATTCGGTAGCGTTCGCGTTACGAGCACTATATAAAATCAATTAAAACGCTCTTCGCGCGATATTGCATACAATCCGTTTGCGTCACGGCTCCCAAAATTCCGCTTTTTCAATTAATCGACGCATCGGTGTTTGGTAGAGAAAAAAACTTGAGTTTAACATGCGTTGAAACCTGATAAAAGTTTTCAGTATATTGTGCGTGTATCTATTTTTAATCCTCGTATGAGATAGATACCATTAGGTGCCTTCTTCACGGCTGTTAAATCACTAGTTTATTTTGTACAAAAAATCACGTACTTATATCGTGAAAGTGCTCGAATTTTTCGGTCTCATCTGTCGTGTTGAAAGTAAAATTTAAGTAGCCATCGACTCGCCAAGAAGAAGAAGAAGTAAAATACAAGATTTTAAGTCTTGGAAAGGCAACTATCAACCATTTATCATGTCCATATTTTTATCAAAAACTGCGTAGAAGTGTAAAATACCAAACTCCTATACCACGAACTATCAAAACGCTTCTAACCTATCTAAAACAATTGAAAAAAACGTCCGAACAATATTGGCCAGAATACTCACGTTCCAAATTCAATTTTCAATTAATCGGAGCTGGCGCACCTATGGAGTTTCAGTTGTTTCGTGAATTTACAGCTCACACCGCGGTCTTTGTATTGTGGTACTGTGAAACTAGCTAGGGACCGTGGTTTTGTCTGCTTGGGGCTTTAAATTGGTATGACAAAAGAATTTCTATGTATAAAATCACCTATATTACTTGGGCTGAGATGATTTAGTCTGATCTTACATTGCTTTATGTCGACACTGACTTTTTCCCTTGCTTTCACCCCCGTCTCGGGGGATCGTCTTTCCGTACCCGGACAAAATATAACTTATGTTAATCGAGAACAGTCTAGTTTCTTAACGGATTGATAAGGGAGAAAAAAACTTTCCTCTTTGGTATAGTATACTTTCGGTATAGATGAATCCATTAACTTAGGTTATCGTTGAATATACCTACTTGAGGCTTACTAACCACTGTGTTGTTTGTTCCACTAGTTTTTAAACAAAATTAGGTACTGTAAAGTTTTATCAATATCTCTCTAGTCGTTTCTACACCAACGAGCAACACATTTATCCTGAAATACCTAATATAGTATGTGCAGGATTGCCATTATAGCAGGTCATGTAATCGGCTTCAGTGCGACCTAATAAAAATGAATTACACCGTTATTACGCGGAACTAGGAACGTAATTTCAGAGGTATAAGCGGTATTTTATTGGCCATGTGTTTTAGTGCATGTTGTTAGCAAAATGGTGGCTGTAATTATACAGGAGAGCTTTTTAGCGAATTATATTATTTTATGCCATTTTGTGTCCTATTACTGACATCACTAAAATAGCACCGATAAAAATTATTCCTGGACATCTATTTAATACTGATATTATAAAGCTGAAGATTATTCTTAGCTTGAACGCATTAATCAAAGGAACTATTGGACTGATTTGAAAAATTAGTTGAGTGAAAAACCTGTCTTGACATATGGCATGTTAAGACAGGCACTTTTTATTGAGGCAAGGCTTGTAGTTCTCAAGGAAAGTGGATAAAGCCACTGGCGGAAACTAGTTACCTACAACCTACAGCTGTTTTAAATTCCACTTTAATAAGTTCAGTCTAACTATAATTTCCGCACATGGTAAAGATACAATTTTGCAAATCCAATACGGATTTGATGATTTTAGCACACGAATACCAAGCCTTCGTCCATCAATTTCTTTAAAATAACCACATCATATAATACAGAGCGAATCAATGAACTAGCTACATATATAAATAGATCGTCCAGTAAGAAACATCTCGTATCAAGGGATTGTGAACCATTTCCTGCGGCGGCCGGAACTATCGTTAACTGAACTACTTTATAGACGCTCCACTATAGAGCACGTTGATTTTGTATGGACAGGGTTTTGTAATGGTCTTGTTGTAGTTGAAGATAGTAAGTGATTATATTTATCTTTACTAATATTGTGAAGCTGAGGAGTTCGTTTGTTTGATAGAATGCGTTTTGACCCGATTTGAAAGAATATTTCGGCATTAGGTAGCTAGAGGAAAGTCATGGGCTACTGTTGTATAAATGACTTTCATTGTCTAAATGGATACCCAGATGGTCATGAGAAGAGGTAAGTTTAACCGCTTGAGTAAAGACAGGTGAAATAATGATTTTCATAGCAAATGTATTATATACGAATCGACGAATCAAACGATCTGTCCACTTCACATAAACAAAATGCTGTACATAAAAAATTAAGGCATAAAATTCTGCAAAAACTTGAACACAATTACCCAAACAGCTGATTGGAGCTCGTTCAGAAATATGCACATTTCCGTAACACATTTTTGCTTCGCCCGTTGTGTCATTGTGTCAAGTTTTAAAGAGTCAATCGAGGAAAATTGGTTTTTGGCAAACTTCCACAAACAGGTTAGCGGAATTACACAGTGGATTGGTCCATTGTGCACTTTTTTATGCAAAAAAATTACGTAAGTAGGTAAAATTCTGTTGAAGCACTAAATTAGGCAAAACATAATGACAATATTGTGAGTATCAATTAAAAAGTGAACATCATACATGATTTGAATGATAACTTTTTGATTAACCGTGTTTAAATTCAATACTAAATTGTATTCCAGCGATTATTTGATGTAGGCACTAGTCACTAAAAATATTTTAGGACTTGATGTTGAAGCGAATAGTTAGAATGTACCAGCCAGCTTAATATTTTTTTATGTCGAGCAGTGGAAACGGCTCCGCACACTCGGATAAAACTTAGAAGCATTCGAAAATTTGGATGCAACTTACCCACTTTTAGAAGATTTTTTCAAATCGGTCCTAAAGCTCCAGATTTAAATAAACAAACAGACTCTTGACCTTTCAACATTAATACAGCTACAAATCTAACAAACCACTTGATCTAACATCAAAACAATAACATTCTGCTCATATCTCGAGTTGTAAGCCTTGATCTGTATCAAGGGAATAGGCCTGTCGCTCAAACTAACCGGAAGAAGCGCTTGTCCAACTTCTGTAACAGATGCTGAATGCGATAGTAGCCTGTGATGTTTACTGGGATGATTAATATATCTGTGATTGGAAAGTTAGTTATTATTTATTTAACTAAAATACTCTTGAAGTGGAAAAGGACAGGCATTACATTGAGTTACGTGCGTAGTACAAAGTGACATCGTAGACTTTTATAATGGCTCATTTTTCTGTCTGAAAATATAAATTCGTTTTTACTATGATTTTATGCAGTTCAAACATTTGTTTTGAATTAATTTAGTTTAGTTTTGACAAAAGTATCCAACTACAAAACTGACTGCAAAATCTCATGTACCTTTTGTATTAAAAATGCGCAGGTTCAAAAATGCTGCCTTTAGGAACCCTTTGATTTGCTCGTTCGTTTCCTAAAAAACCTTAATTTTCATTAACCAATAACCAGCACAAACCTTAAAAAATTACAAACAGAACTCTCTTCACTCGTAAATAACGTAAAATTCTATACAAAAGTTCATATACGTTTGTCTACAGCTTCGGTCAGTCGGTCAAAGGCTATAGTCGTAACAGTAAAGTTTTACGAGCGCTGCAAAGATAAGGAGAGAACAGAACATGTTATACTTTTATCAGCACTACGTGGTAACAATGTGTCTCTATCGTCATTGTTTTGTGTTCTTACAATACAAATGTTTGGCAGTATTATGCTGACATTTAAAATTGAAAAACCAAATGTTGGAGACTGCTTTGGAAGGTCTTTTGATACTTTTGTTTTAAAAGGCCTTTCGAATATGGAATGATTTGTTAATCCATTTCGCAATTTGAAAAATAAAGGACGATGAAGGTTCTTCATGAAAATATTTAAAAGGTGTATGTAATCTGAGGTAATTGACTGGCACATTTTTCTCATGGTTGATTGGAAACTTTTACTTAAGTTAAGCTGTATATACTAGCTTTATAAATGTATACAACTCTGTTTGTCTATCTTTCTATCGGGATTTCAGGCCAAAACTACCGAAACGTAAACATCTAGTAATACATATTAACCTGCTTAGTAACAGAATTGGACATCTGCATACTCTGAAAAGTAGTAGCTCCAAACTTGAATTCGTAAAACTAGTATTCAAAAGACGACCTAGTAACTTCAAGCCACGTAGTGGTACCAGCTTTGAATTTCGTTCACCCCGTTTAAGAAAATACTGAATACTGCGAAGTCAACTTCCAACAATCTCGTATAATAGAATCTGCAACTGACAAAAAGACCAATCTTGAAAACATCGCGACCCATTTACTGGAACGAGAATCTAAAATTGAGCCCGTTTTCAGTTTGGTAATAGGCTATTTAGCACCGCTTGGAATGGCTCTGCTAGCGAAGGTGGCAGAAAATATAGTGCGCCCTAATACCACAAATCCTTCGCGTTTAATTAACGTAATAAGTTTCAAAAAGCAATTCGAATACAATCGAAAGCTATAGCAGAAAACAGTAACTCGTTTTTATGATGCCTTAGGGTATTAGCATGTAGATTGTTACCGCTATTCCGGCGTGAGGCGGTTTGATGTGGTTCTAACTGGTTCCAACTGCTTCACACCGGATCCTTGTAATCAGTGTAGCGTTATACGTAAATCTAGAAATGTTTTCGGTCGTAACGTTTGATATATTTTACGATGGCAGATAAAAGTTTTTTTTTTTGCGTGTGTTGAGCTATGAAATGCTTGACTCAAATGGGTCTTAAAATAGACTGAGCATGCTATAGCCTTGTAGGAATTGTAAAACTATAATGTTCATACTAGATTTCATATTCAATAGGACCATAATTTTTATAGTACCCTGAAACTGAATTCTAGCATGGTATATTTTAACGACTCTGATAAATAATTTTCGATCTGCAGGTTGATAAACCTTTACAAAGTTGGAAAGCAATTTTGTCTTGTTAGACTAAAAATGAAATTATAATTGAGTTATCTAAAAATAGCAAGTTTTGTTGCTTAACTAATTTGGCTTATTCCTCATAAAATATTGTTTTGCTTGCGTGGGAAGCTTGGTTTTTACCAGTATTAAAGATTTTCTTGTTGAGCATTGTTTTAATGTCTGTTTTAATATTAAAATCATTATTTTCGTAACGTTCATTTCGTTCAGCTTATTTTTAATACATTATGTACTCAGATAATGACTTGGCAAACTGATCCTTAGCGTACTTTCTATTTCTAACTCCAACTTCTCAAAAAGGAGATTTTCAGTTTCTACCACATTTATTTCTTCTTTATATGAAATCACTGTTCTATTATTATCGTTTTCAGTAACAATTTCCAAATGAGCACACACGAATAAATTCAACATACCTACATAATACGTTTTCGTCAAACGTTACATAATGACGAAAGGAATCAAGTACCAAAATTCGCGATCCTAAGTTACGAACAACGTAAAACATTTCATGTATGAACCAATTAGCGAACTTCTAGTGTAGGCTGATGAAATAGTTTCAAATCAGCGTTTAATAATTGCTAGCTGCTAATTTTGAGTGTTTGAGTACTTGGGTAATTGAATGTATGTACCTGCTTCAATAATTTCTGTTACCTCATCCTACTTTTATTACCTTAGTAATAATAATGGATTGGATTTATTTGTTACCTACTTGTAATGGATAAGCGATCTCAGAGTTTGGGAATCATTGTAGTACCACGTAACAATTTTAGTCTTGATTTTAAGTAACTGCTTATGGTTTCCTACCATAAAACCCTAGCCTTTATTATAACCTAATATTAAACTAGGTAGACTAACTAAAGCTCAGTTACCTCAAAATTCTAATAAACCAAATATATGGTGATCGTAAATTTTCCTCAACGTTTTTAAAATTTAACCAAAATAACGAAGACGGGTAAGTTTAATCAAGTATAAATAAAGGATTATAAGGGATGAAAGGAGTTGAAAAGGATAGTTCTAAAAATATATTTAGCTTTGTAATGACTTCAAAAGAATTTGTGTCTATTTCAGTGGTTTTACATAACAAGGACAGTATTATAAAGATTGACATTCAGATGAAATTACAGAGATCCCTTCTTTGCTCGTGACAATTATTAACTCTGAAACATCTAAAAATGTTGTTTATTAGTTTACTGGGTACCTATATGGTTTTAAATATCATTTCAATAGCGTAATGTATATGTTTTAACATTAGTAATGTGATACTACATGTTTTACAAACTATTTTATTTACGAGTAACCCAGTCTCCAATAAATTCCGTCAACAAACCTAAATGTTTTATGGAAGGAAATTCGTTTCAAAAGTTCCATTAAAGTAGGGTACCAAAATTAGAATAAACCGCGTCGAATAAAATTTGCATACAGTGCGGGTCGCGTTCTGCGTCCAAAATTGAGTTTCCCATGCCTATCCCGAAACCAATATGGCTTCCATCCCTTCACGAACGTACCTCTTACTATGCGACAAACGATACCTGTAGAAAACCGACGAAGCATTTATGTTCACACCTATCGCTTTCCACATCAGAATGCCATACGAGTCCGTTGTAACATTACCGTCAATGTATACCAACATTGCGCGTTCTCCATTAATGCATAACACACAGTTGTTGAAGTTACGGCCCCATTCCAAGGATTGTTTTGTTTCTTGTGCAAATTTTCTTTGTTTGCGAAAATGGCCTTAATGTGTGTATTTAGAGGTTTAATATAGGACCTTATCGTAAACGTTATTAGTTGTTTGGGGTGATGTGATAGCAGTTTTAAACCGAAGGGTTAGTATATCGTTTCATTGGAATAAATTAGTGTAAGTCATTTTTGTTTCTGAACATTTTCGTCAAAACATAAAGGATAATTTCTTTAGCCAGAATCTACTTTGTTATAATTAAATAACCTGAACTAAGAAGATAGAGAAATAATTTTCTTTGGTCTGCTTTTAACTCAATCTAAAATGCAAATTACCTGGATGTAGTTTTCATCCTTTTGAGGCGATTAAGTTATTATTCGAAGTTGTAGTTTATGTAAACGTTTTAGTTTACTAATTAGAGGAACACAAAATTGTTATAATTTAGGCAATCAATCTTATGTAGGTACGACAAAATAGCTTCTGAATTTCGTAAAACTCCAAACTTGTTTAACTTTTTTAATAACTTCTTCATGATCGTGTTTTGTTTCGTATGCTGCAAATCAAGTCCATTATGGTATTGTTTGATGAAATTCCATATCAGCGTTATTATCATAGCTAGCTATACCACAAAATACATAGGTACAGAAGTCAATCTACATACAAAGCGCGTTCGAGTCACGCAGACATAGGTGTCTATGTGTGCGTGTTCACAGACGCGCTGTCTCAAAACAACTCAAAACAGTGCGAGCGGGGCTGCCGTTTTCTTGAGATACGCGCGTCACACACAAGGTAGATAAATGTGCACGCGTTTTGATACCTACCTAACTGTAATTTGACTGTAATATTTTTAATTTTAATAACAAAAGAAAAAGTAATAATGGAGTAACAAAAAAAGTCGTATTATACCTATGTAATTGTTCAGTGGACGGTTGTTTTAATGATGATGATGTCCTCCTAGCCGATTATCGGCTACGGCGGCTGTTCTCATTTAAGGAGATCAGCCAATTGCGCAGGACATATTATAGTACACAAGCATTTGCGCAGACGCAGGTGCACTCCCTATTCCTTCACTCTCATAATCCGATGGGACGGCAATCCGACACGACCGGAGAGAGATCAGGCGCAGGACCGACATTTACGTGCTCTCCGATGCACGGGTGTATCAATCACCAACTTCCAGGCTCCGGGCTGCTTTGTGAAAGTCTTCTAAAACCCACAAAGCGATTTCGGCCCGACTCGGGAATCGAACCCGAGACCTCGTGCTCAGCAGCCGCACTTGCGACAGCTAGACCAACGAGGCAGTCAAAGACGGTTGTTTTAATACAACAATAAACAGTGAACTGTCGTTTTTTAGCCTGCCGTATTACCTATAGTATGGACCTACTTATTTTCTCATATTTCGATGGTTCTTTTAATAAACGCAGTAGGTAGGTACAGTTAGGTGGGTAGGTAAGCGCCCTGGCGGCCTCTGGCCCAATGCCGTAATAAGTTTTGCTAGTGTCGGCCCAGGCGAACCGCCCAACCTACCCTCAAAGATTATTACTAAGTAGTAGGAGTTGATAATTCATGGCGAGAGTATGTTGTAAGGTAGACGAAATAAAACTCGCAAATCAAGGTTTCTGTAGGTAGAAGCAAGCTTAGATCAGGGACTGTACCAACCCATTACATACAAAAATATTTTTTTCGCAAGTAAAGAGTAATAAGTAAGTACCTATAAGTATATGTATGAATAACAAAATTATAAATTGCGGTTTCTGAAAAAGTTCGGTATCTCGTTCAAACGAATTTCCGTTGAAAGTGTTTATTAACCTCATGTATGCCACATTAAATATTTTATTATTATTGGTTTATATTTCATTTTTCCTGTTTTATTCTCAACAATAAATCAAATAATTAGATACGAGTACCACTACCACGTTAGTTTTATGCGCATAAAAAGTTGACGACCCTAGCGCGACCGCCGAGTTTAGGCATGAAAAGTGAAGTACATACATGAGATTGACTTCTGTACCTATGTATTTTGTGGCTATACGCTAGTACGTACAATTTTCGCCGTATAACGCACTCGTGATACGAATACATCATCCCTAATGGATAATGCATGTAAATCGATCAGCACTTGAAACCATTCACAATATTGAACGTTCCCTGCTGGCATATTTTTTTGTAGAAATGATGGGAAATTCCATTTGATGGCTCCTTCTACCTCGGGGAATGCAAATATCTCAACAAACTTTTTAAGGAAAACGCATCAAGATTTGCCCGTTGCCTTGACAAGGTAATTTTAATTTATGGCTCTTCTTATCTAGTTAAATATGTTTGCTTGATGGTATTTTGGATTGGGTTACGTATATCTTGTTAGGGTAATGTTTTGATGTATGGGTTGTAGTACGTTTATTTAAAATACTGCTATAAATAATGCTGTGTAGTTAAGCGAACGTTTGAATTAAGTTTGCGTGGATAGTTTTTGTATAAGCGACACTAAAAAAACAGGAGTAATTAAACTTTTGATTAAAATACAACTCCTACCAAAAATGAGTATCGTAAAACGCGTATGTTACACAGTTGTTACAAGGCATTGCAGACACAAAACTAGTTACAAGTACACAAATAGTCCATGAATAGTTCTCCCGGGCAGAATTGTGACGGTTTCCCTTGGAACGTCGAGAGTTGCGGGGATAGTTAGTAGGGTGTGCCACAGGGTACGTCGTTAGGACCACTATTATTGAGCCACGAATTAGAAACCTTTCTATTAACCTAACTAGTTTAATGCGACTTGGAATTTACGGGTTCACGGGTAATTTAAGTTATTTATAGCGTAAGTGTGGGTAAATTCCCCTTCTATCTCTCGGCTTATACGTTTGCATTGTTTTATGTCATAGAGTATTATGCTTAAGTTAACGTTGGTGCATAGTGACAGGTTATTAGGTAGAAGGAACATTAATCTATTGTTCTCAGGCGACTTGTAAGACGTGCACGGAATAATAAGCAGTTGATACAATTTCCTTTTATAACCCACATTTATTAAGATGATGAATTTTGTGTTCGTCGCTCTAATAAAATATTCAGGTGCTCAAAGTAAATTCTAAAACGCCTTCCACCTTGCAAGTAGATATTTTACAAATAAATCAACAGGTAACAATTTATCTTTTCGAACAATTTAACTGGAACACCATAACTTACTGACGTTCAGACAAACGATATTTTATGCGATTCAAAATATCAACAAGCTATTTTTGTTAATGAAACTTTACAGTAAGTTGTGTAAAAGAGAAGTTGTGTACTTTATTGTATTTTGGAAGGAGTGAAACCTTAAGGTTGTTTTGGGGCGAGGCCGATGGTTCAGTAACTTTTGACTGTTGTTTTGTCTTTTAGACGAGTCACGGTTCGTAAACTGATATTTTAAGGTAAATGGAATGTTTGGGGAAGTGATAGAGTTACTTTACAATACTTATATTGTTTGTATACGAACTATTGCTAAAGTATTTATTGAAACAAGGTCTGCTTAAGTATGAACTGTTTTATACCATAGATTTAAATGTAGGTGAGTAAAAAATATTCAGAATTTGAAGCATTATAAAACTAAATATTGCCTTGCTAATAAAAAATGTTAACAGCAAAGTATAAGCCTCGTTCTTAGTCATTATGGTGCAGCAAGAAATAATGGCCTGCTTTCTTTTAAGATCATATTTTAAAAAGCTTTTTACCTTTAGTGACGCAGGCGAAAGAAAATGTGTTTTTTTCAATCATGCTTATTAAAGCATTAGTGTTAAACATTATTTTGAGAATTATTCTTTTTACGAAGTTAACAACATTACATACAAATACATGATCAGTATTCGAATCATATTTTTAAACGCTTAACAAAAATATAGCGATGAAAAATTTTGTCTCATCGCTGTCGACTGGAAGTGTACCCAGGAGACTGCCAGCAATTCTGTGTTGGCTATACTTTATAGTTTTGTATTTGGTGAAAGTAAAGCGGGTTTTTGAGACTCGGGAAGTTAAGATCAATAATTTCAAGGATGTCCATGGATTAATAGTGAACGATACAATTGTAGAAAATACGTATGAAAGTAGAGGAATCTGCTAATATTACTAAGTCTTAGTAACATACACAACGGTACCTGGAAACAGTACTTATACTTAAACAAATATCATCACAAAGCCGTACTAAAACTTAGTCATAACCCGAATAGCAGAAACTCAAGCAAATAGCGCTCATATGTCTAAAACGAGGAGAACAGTAATATTCGCTCTCTAACATATATTACGTGCTTCTGCAAACATCTTTATATTTCAAACAATCCAGTTTATTAAAATGCTTTCATTATATTCAGTCACGTTTCTCTCTTCATGTTAAAACTTCACTGATTCCCAAATTCATGGTGTTTTCAAGTTTTGCAACTTTTTGTCTCCTGTGCTTTGAAGTGTGAAAAATTAATTTTATTAGACAAAGTTTTGGAAATAACAATCTTATTAGAGTTTTGCTATGTTTACTGTTTTAGATGGGTTTGTTTGTTGGTTATTTTGATTATTGTGGTCTACATTACTATGAGTAGGTGATGACGAAATGTCCTGCTTTGATGTGTTTTCTTATTTCTTGATTTATTTAGTTTATTTGCTTTGATAATGACCTTCACAAACAGAAGTACAGGCACTCATAGTTTTTGAGAATGCATAATTTTCAACCGGCATTAATTGAACACACTTTTTACATTTTTACTAATCAAACTAGTTCCGAGAACTACACACTAAATCACAATACACAACTTCCACTTCATACATTAAAATCCACGGATTTAATGTCCATGCCATTAACTTCGAGTGTCGTGGTTAGCATAGTTTAAAATTTTTACATCGCTCCATAGGGCCCAGGAGAGTAATTGTAACTAATCTGACGTCACAACTTCCCAGCTTTGTCTTTCGTAACAAGCTGAAATTTTATGTCCATTTTTATTCCTGGAAGTTGTCATGGCATAACCATTACTGTGAAAGTATGATACAAGTTTTTTATAGACGTCTCTGCAGTGTCAGACGTTGAATTTTAGTAGACTTTTATTTTTAGGTCACGTTCTTCGTCTTTATCGGTATTGGGCATAACAGTGTCTTCGTAAAAAATATTGAAAGGTTTATTCCAAACGTCAGTTTTAACGATTACTTTAAACGCTACTTTTATTGAAAACAAGATTTCTTTTTTGTGTACTTTTTCTGCGAACTTTGTTCTATTAAACATGGCTTTGACGGCTTTTAGAGTCTAAAGCTTTTGCGCGTCAAAATCTGGTTCAACAATCAAATCCGAACAAGCAATAAAACCAATCTTCTCTTCAGTAACCACAACCATGAATTGTTGATCTCATCAACAAATTAGACCACAACCAATATTCGTTCCATTACCTTCGCTATCGCATATTGTATCTCTGCTACCTCCGTGTTAATCTCAAGATTACGAGTTTGCTGTCAACCCTCTCAGTTATATTGCAGCATTACAGTCTAGTACAGGTGCTTCAAGCTACGCTCTGCTAAGCGTTATTGTATTGACTTCATTTGCTGTTCCAACCTCTAATGCTTTGTTACGTAGCTTTAGTTGTTTGTGGTCTTGAAATGTGTAAATAATATTAGAAAATACTAACTATGTAATTAAATTGTTGGTGTTTTGTTAAGGTAAATGAGATATTATAAGTAAACAACAACTTAAAGTTAGGGTTTACTATTTGGTTTTAAATCAGATCTAGTCAAGCAAATATTGATTAATAAGCTAATAAATAGACTAGTTAACGTTTTTATGTTTTGAATTCAACCACAGAATATTTACTAGTTTCTGTACAATTGTGAATTGCCAGCTGCTCGAACCTTAAAGAACTAATGAAGCTGTAAAGAGAGCAGCAAAAACAAAAAAAAATCTAACAACGAGAAAGTTGCGGCGATTAATCAATTTCCAGAGTTCAGGTGGCGCCAAGTTTCGTCTTCGATTAAAACTGCATAAAGCCATAACTAGGCGAGACTGTTCCATTATTAGTTCAACGAAAGTATGGCAGTACAGGCTTTCTTTTACGGGCTTATTTTATTAAAGAACTTTTTCTAGTTAGCCTTTTCTAGACTGTACTTTGTGAAGCCAATTACTAGTATTACTAGCGCTAGTATTTAGTGCTTGTGTTTTAGTAGGTAGAAAATGTGGGGTATTTTTAAATTATTACTTGAACAGGAGATGTAGGTACAATTTATAGAAGATGCTAATGAATGATCAGAAGGAAAAACAATACTGTCACAAAAGGATATCATTCATATCCCGTTATCTAAATTGATCTGTAATATTATATTAAAGTATTTTGGTACTGTTCAAGTTATAAATAAATTCTGTGTACGAAACTTAGCAAAAAGGTCGATTACCCTGTGCGAGCCTATCTGATATCACAACGAACTATCAACAGTTTCCGATAGTATCAAGTGATGGATGACCGGATGATACTCAAATCGACTATTATTAACCTAAAGTATCGTTAACGATGCGAAAATGGAACCCAAGAATTTAGTAGGCAAAGTTAAAGTTAAGGTCAAACGTAGTGTATTATAGAATTAAACAATATTTATATTTAAACACAGATTTATATAGACGACCTCTTAATTGACTACGACATTTTTTTCTAAATTGTAATAATTTTGGTACTTGAAGATTTTTGCAAACATCACAAAATCAATACAGTAAAAACCCCTCACAACTTCACTAGAAATATCAGAATTTATAAAAGAAAAAATATAGGCTGTCTTAGTAGCAAGACTAAGTTCTCCGAAGGGAATGATGATACTATAATATGTAAGGGTTGTGGTAGCCTAAGCTGAACTAAGGCCACTATTGCCTTATACAATTTCTTTGCTAAAGGAAAAACTCGCGGGAATAAGGCAAAATAACCTGAAGATTGAACACATTATTATTTATAGGCATTTCTATTCTATTTATTGTAATAACTTTAATATGATTATTTTGTTTCTTCGAATGTTTGGAACCATCGTCATAAGCATCGAATTCGTGATATTCGACACTTGAAAATATCATTAGGTATGGGTTTTTATATGTTTCCACCTGATAGACTTAACCTAGAAAAAATCTTAAGGCTATCATCCACACTACGACCCTTAAAGAGCAAAGCAATAAAGAAAGAAGTATAGGCGGGTGATGTCATGCGCTCGATTGCCTGCTTCGACCGAGCAAAACCACAGCTACCTTTGAATATAAACAAAAATTAACGCAATAATTACAGAATAACAAAAACACCCAAAACGGCAGCGATAATTACACGAACGATTCCTGCCTGAGATAAAACACACGTCCAAAAAAACAATTCCCCTCCTTAATTAATCATTGTATCAACACGTATTTTCGCTGAAATTCATTACGGCCCAATACAATTCAGTTATTTATCACCGGTACGGCTGTTCTGAATTAATCATCTTCTCCCTGCACATTGCGAGGTAATTTATGAACTTCATCCATTGCATTTAACGCTTATAATAATAAAGATCCAATTTGAAAATGTTGGGAAACGATATTTATTTGGTTTTCAAGTTTTTTTTGGGTGTCATCAATAGTGGAATTGTCATTTGCATCGAAGAGACACAGCTGTTGTGAATCGTTTATTTTAAAGTTTTTTTTTGTTATTTTCTACTGGAATTATGGTGTCATCAATGTTATTTATTGGGTTCAAAATATTGTCCCAGTTTTTATTCATGCAACGTAGTATAGTCATTACAGAAGTAAAACTGAATTTTGGAAAAACTTTTAAAACGATATAGATAAAGTACAAAAAAGTCCTGATATTGTTAAACCATTTATGATCTTTATAACTAATATTATGACATAGCATATTTCTAATTGTTCTGTCAAATTTTAACTCCCTCGTTAATTAGTGAGCTAGAATCTAAAACTAATTATGTTTCTAATTACATTGCGGCGGTTTTGTGATACAGGCAGCTTCGTGATTAGCTGTATCACTTTGTTTCGAAGCTATTTCTAGTATTAGTTCAATAGTATTGATTAGTCCAGAAGTTTCACCCACGTCCAGAGCGGCTCACACTTCATATAGCTAGTCTACAATTGTTGTCAGGGTATCACATATCCCACTATCAAGGTGCGCCGTTATTCCATCAAAGGAAAAAAAGACAATTATAGTAAAAAAAAATGTATAGGATACATCATTAATTGGCAGATCAGGATGTACCGAATTTTCCACAATAGAAAGTACACACGATATCTATGAATAAAGAGGAAAAATGTTTTTTATATTTCTGAGTTATGATATTTCTGACGAATAGAGCTTCTTAGGATTAACAGTTTGCTTTTCTCTAGGCAAACATAATTTATTAAAAAAAGTCTATTATACTTAATTTCACTGAATAATAATATTGTTATAACAATCTTTTGTGTGTTTACCGGCTTTAATATTTTTCTTTCATTAGAGAATACCCTTTGGCAGTCTTTTTATTCTTTATTATGTTTATTTTGAAAAAAAAAAACTAAAAAAAATAAAGCTTTTTAGCTGCCTGAAAGCAACAAAATATATTTATACTGTGCTAAGAGGAAGAATGCTTCATAAAGCTATCCAAGTATATATTTTTCGTAAAATAAAGAACGAACTATTTTTTTTAATCTCCATCAAAAGCGAGCAAAAAGCGATCTTACCCGAACCTTAATACATTTTTGTCTTACACAATCTTACAATTGAAACATATCGACGGTAAAAAGGCAAAAGGGGTCAAGCGCCACATTTTGCGATTTTAACTTTTTTATTGACCCCAACTCCACGATTTTTTCTCTTTCGAATGGTCGTAGTATCGTTTTCCTAGCATGAAAAAAAGTCGCTTGCACCAAAGAATTATTTGTACTGAAGTGCCAAATCGATACTTACCAAAAGTGCTTAAGCGACACCAACTTTACGTTTTTGTATCGCCTTGTCGTTTGGCATAATTTTAAAAACAATATAAGAAGTAAATATGTCGTTTGTATCCATTTTTCTTTTATTTGTTTAATAACTATAAGGTCGCTTACACCAATAGTAAAAATTTTCAACTAAACATAAATTGGCGCTTGGCCCCTTTCTTAAATAATTTTATTTTCATTACGTTGCATTTGATCCACTCAGCACGCGCGACAGCGCCCTTGCAAATGGGTATAACAGACATATTATGTCTTATGTAGGTACGTGAAACCAAGTTCAGGCGTGTTTGAAAAGCGATCGCAGTTTTTAACACAGATTAAAATTTTATATAAAACATGTCTGCAACTCCCGAAAACGTGAAATTGCGAAGTGTTTTAGGCCGAAAAAGACTTTCTAGTACCAAGAAGGTTATTACTTGATTATAATGATAGCAATAGAGAGGTCGAAGAAATTTAAGATGACGTGATTCCCCTACTATCATCGGTAAATTCAACCTCATTTTATTTATTTTATAAAAATACATTTAACGTTTCTTAGGATAGTTTTAAGGGTTCCGTACCCAAAGGGTAAAACGGGACCCTAATGTTTTCGCTCCTCTGTCCGTCCATCCGTCCGTCTGTCACCAGGCTGTATCTCATGAACCGTGATAGTTATAGAGTTGAAATTTTCACAGATGATGTATTTCTGTTGCCGCTATAACAACAAATACTGAAAACTAGAAGCAAATAAATATTTTGGGGGGCTCCCATACAAAAAACGTGATTTTTTTAAGACCTGGTAATAGGTAGTAGGTACGCGTTTCATAGGTACATGTTGGATAATTTTATTACGAGATCAACTTGAAAATATGTTTATTGAGATATCTTAACGATATTGGTGTCAAATAAAAGGCTAGACCATCATGTAAATCGGTTCACGCGTTTAGGAAATCATTAAAAATTAGTAAAAATGTAAACAATCATAATTTTTACCAAATTATTGTGGTTTATTATCATATAATATTAGTAACTATTATACTCAAATAATGTGATAACATGCTATGTACTATCAGTTAGGTAACTGCTGTTTTTTGGATCTCAGTTTTGTTCCTTGTCTTGTTTTAGTTTAATACATAATTCATAGTTCAATTACCTACCTGCTGTGCCAAATATAAAATAATACTCTTAATTAAGATATTTTAACTTAAGCCAAAATCTGACTTAGTTCTATGATCTGTTGTGCCAAATAAAATAAAATACTTTACTACTTTATACACATGGAGCTTAGGCCAAAATCTAAATATTCCAACATTAAATATTGGTGCTTGACCCCTTCGCAAATGCGATAAACATGGTAAAAACCTGGGGTCAAGCGACATCTAACTTTAAAACTATTGATTCCAGGCTTATTTTGATGTAAAATTATTAAAGAACATTGTATTTTAGTAAACTTTTCTGAAGATTGTGATGTGATTCAATAAAGCAATAAAGAGATATTATTTTTTAAAACTTTCTTTTTACTCTCCTGAACAATTTGATCTGTGGTGCTTGACCCCTTTTGCCTTTTACCCGTCGATATATATTTGAAACAACACAATCAGCATCACTAACAACAATCTTCTTTACAGACAAAGCTCCATCCGAAGCAACATTTCGCGGCGCGGAGTTTCTTTCCTACGATTTGACGCAAACCGGCGGAGAGCCCATAGTGAGCACACAAGACGCCATATCACTGTACTTCAAGACTCGCCAGCCTAATGGACTGCTGTTCTACACTGGTAAGATCTGCTGTGCCTTTGTGCTGTGAAGTTTGAAAGCTTTCATTATTGGTTGAAAGTAGTATGTGATGTGTAAAGATATGTGGTAGATCTCTGTCTTTTGTTTTTGAATGAATCAAATGCAATTTAGGTATAAATAAGTCCAGTGAATTTGATATAATTTTAAGTTAGTTTCCACAAAAGTAATGTGATGTCGGTTGATTACACCATGTGCTTGAATATTCTAATCAGCTAATTCAATATGAATCAATCCGAAAATGGCTTTAATTTAACAATTAAAGCCTAACGGATGCAAAACAAATAACTCCTGTTCTGGATGATAAATGACATATCTTCAGAGATGTCCTTTTGAGTCCCAGAAAAACTTTATCAAGCAATCCCCAATACCCTAACAGAAGACTAGAGACTAAACTAAAGATCATCTCCTTATTCTATTCTTTATGTACAGGTCATGAAGCAGACTACCTCAACCTTGCCGTACGGGATGGTGGCGTCTCGCTTACGATGGGACTGGGCAATGGCAAGCAAGAGATGCATATCAAACCAGCTAAGACCAGATTCGATGATCATCAGTGGCATAAGCTGACAGTACATCGAAGGATACAAGAGGTAAGCATTACTTTAATTTATTTGTTACTGTTAATCATAGAAAACTGTTTTTTTTTTTAAGATAGGCAGTTTACTAAGAACCGATGAAGATTAACTTGCTACCAGAATAGGAACCTCAAATGATATGTGTAATTGAAAATATTCCATACAATTCATGTAATCGCATGTAACTACAATCAGCGACCGTCGATTCACCCTTTCTTATTTATACGACCCCCATGTTCCGAGATTTCATCAGCCGAATATAAAGCGCTTTCATCGCTCTACAAATATTTTATGACCCCAGGCCTTTATTGCAAGCTGTACCTTGAACTCAGATCGATAGCACACGACTTATGGCCCATTGGCGTGTTTAAACCAAAACCCATCCATCATTGGTGCCATTACTTCAAAAAACTGAATCGATTCGTATCCGAGTAATTTGATTATTAAAGTCGAAACGATTTTTTCGTCGAAAAGCGAATATTTCAAGTGTTTCGCTTGAACGTAATTAGTGTGTATTCGATCTTTTGGCTTTTGTAATTGAAGCAATTTTGCGGCGATAAATTTGGTCGGTAGTGGAATTGGGGTATATGTTTCCTGTATATCGGTCGGAGGAGTGTTTGAACGATGACCGCTTTACTGGCGCGTAATTTATTTTAAATAATTTATCTTTATATATTGTGGAGTTTTTGCTGTTGTGACAGCTTTCGTTGATTTTGTGTGCTTCACTTCAACAGCACCACCTGTGAATTTTAATTTCGACGGTTGAATTCATGCAATTATGATATTACAATGATATCGTAGCTTAAGATGTTTTTACAGCCCGTATTAATTCATTGCTTGTCATATTTGCATTTTTTCTGTCATACTTACCTACACGGGCTTCGAATGGTGGAAAAATTGCAAAAGCGAAATTGAACAATAAATGTGAAGTAATTTAATCTGCAATTGGCTTTATTTCTGCACTTCACGTTCAAGAGGAGTGAAACAAATTATGAAGCATTGATGGTTATATTTTCAAACAGAAGTTAAAAATTTATAGTCACTAAACATGTCGTAAATGATAATATTTTTCATAATTCTGAAGTAACTTCATAGAATTCGGTATCATGAATGTGTAATGCGCCAAAAATGAGTCTCGTGATCAATTTTTGCACAACGTGTGACCTCTTTTGGAGACCCAATTGCTTGCAGATTTATTACGCTATTACCACAAGATAGCTGGTGTTAAATGGCTTACTATGAGGTTACTCGATCACGATTTATTACATTCATAATCATTCCTTTCAGAAGGGTAAAACGATGTATGACATTGTTTGAATTCAGAAAAGCCTGAGATCTTTCAATGCTTGTTCTACGTAGAAAGTGCTGATTTAAATTTTAGCAGAATTTTATAAAGTAACTGTTCTTCTCTCCTGTTCTTAAATTATTTGGGTTATTTTCTCTCATCATACTAAAAGTAGGAAATACCTGTAACGAGTTGATATTGACAGATATAGAATACTTTCTAAAGATCCTTTCTGAATCGGGATGTTAGTCGTATAAAATTCCGTTTAGTATCAAAAGGACAAACTTCCACATACTCCCCGTTTCCTCATCCGACCGACATGCAAGTCGAGTAACCATTCTAAACGAGGCACAAACCGCTAGTAAATAGTTTATTTACGTACTGCGTGCGAGCCCGTTCCATTCCTAGCTATTCCGTTATCTTTAATTATGTATTATGTGGGGCTTTCTCATTCTTTGGGAATATTGGGGGCTTATCGGAACTGGTCATGTGACCTGGATTTGATGCGTAGATTTATTTAGGTACCTACTTCTAGTTTTGTGATAGATTAGGTTTTCGAAGGTGAATAGGTGATCTTTTTTTTTCGTTCGATGAAGGTATTTTGACGTGGTCTTAGTTGGATATTGATTAGTTTGGGTTTATGTTGTGATGGACTGTCTTGTTAATGGTTGGTAGGTGTTACACGCGAGCTTGAATGTCTGACTGTCTAGACTTTGAAGAAGGTTCCGATGTTTTAGACTTATTTCCGTTGTTTTTTCACATAAATCATCAGTAAAAATAATCTGTTTGATCTAGTCATTAAAATCTTTTCACCCACATATATGTAGTAGGTACTTTGATTAATTTCACATGGTGAGAATACTTGGTATGCTCGAACAGTTTGGTCCTTTTATCATTTATTTAGAAACAAACAAGGTACATTTTGTTCTGTATATCATTTGACGCGGAACGTTGTTTCGCATACTAATTAAGCTTATTATTGTTGCAGATCACGCCGTTTACCAGTTTCTGCAGGGTAAGTATTATTCATTAGCTTCGTAACCAAATCTTCCTTAAGACGTACACCTTTAGATTTTTTAGCACGGAATAAATAAATTAAATCTTCCTTTCCTTTTGAATTTCTTCCTACTTTAATTCTTTTCTTTTGTGACTTATTCATCTTTGATTTTTAAGTATCTTGAAGTAAATTCCGTGCCCTAGACAAAATGATGACGAAAATAAATTATTACACACACACACACAATGACAAACTGTCACACATATATGACGACTGATTTAAAATAAAGCACACCAAGAATTTCGAAATAAAAAATTGATAGAACGAAACCTTATATTATATTTACACAGTATGTTATTGTACTTCTTATTTTACGTAATATTTTATCCCATCAAAAACATTAAATGTAAAAAAAGCCAATCCTCTACGCAGTTCCTCCACCGTAAAAAGTTTTGAGATCGCATAGAAGCCAAGTCCTGTTCAACTTTAATTGTAATAATAAATCAATATTTTGTGACTGGGTCGTTTTCAAAATAATTGTAAATAACGGATATGAAACAGATAGGAAAGCTATATTATTATAACAGAAAAGTAACGGAGATGAATTATTAGGGTTAGTATACAACGACATAATTTTAAAAGAAAATAAGTAGGTAGTAATCGTTTTCTATAATTTCGCTGTCGTTCAGCTGGTGTTAGTAGCATTTTGCCTGTGAAGAAAAAAAACCTTAATACGTAAATATTAAATATTTTACAACAAACCCCACAGTAATTCTTATAACCGAACTAAAGCCGTCCCTAGGAAGTACGTAGGTAAAATTATTTTTCTCAACTATCTCAAACTTATCCCACTATAATACATGCAAATATCGATTGTAAAAATTTATAACGATAGAATACATGTTCAAGTTTTAAATTTTATTTGTGGATTGATTTTTATTTAATTTGTCCATGTCGACTTTTCGTAAAGATACCTTTACAAAATTATAAAATAAAAAGAAAAGTGGTAGGTTTGATTAAATACGTTTTTATCTCGGTACGTACACTGTGAGCAAACCTTAACCGCTCATATCTGTTACATCACAGAAAAAAGTAATCGATATGATAACCGATATGAATAAATTGCTTGTGTCTAATCTAAAAAAAACTCTTTTTCAATGCTAATTCTTACTTTATACGAAACTTGTATAGTACAGTGATAGTATCAATATACATTTATTCTAAGCTGAGTTATAAAACAGTAAAACTACTTACCGATACTTTAAAAGTCTCACAGTAATAAGTAACTTTTAACTGTCGAATAATCACTGCACCACAATATTTCGTGCTTGTTGCGCTTAACAAAATTACCGAACATTTTTGATTCGTCGATTCTTTTGACAGTTCAGTTGCTAATGTTTTAGGTAAAATAATTTTGATAACTACTACAAAAAGATTAAAATTACTAACGTAACAGACAGGAATAACAGAAATGAAGTGAAATCAAGACATGCTTTAATTAATTATTCCTGAATCCTGCGTGCTATATTTCATGATAATTTTAGCAAATTCCTTCAGGTTCCACAATGCTCTGCTAAGAAATAAATTATTTGTCAGTTAAAATACTAATATTGAATAATAAAATGTTTTTTAAATGTCGCGCCAAGAATGTGGACACGCATTGCTTATATGAAAACAAATGTTCTACGTTGTAGTTTTCTTTTAATTAATCATTCATTGAGGATTATGGAGCGTTATTTTTGTTTTTCATAATGCTGAATAATAAATGTTTATTCTGTTTTTAAGAGTAATTGGCCAGTAGCTATTTTTTAAAAAAGAATAACTGTGTTGGACGTTTTTATATACAATTTTTTTGAATATGACCCGACTATATCAATTAAATAGTTTTGTTCACATTACAATAATATTGACTTGGCCATGAGCACAATAAACTACAAATATAATACAGCATATCTTGGAAAGGTGAAAGTCAAACATGGAGTTTAATATCACAGAATTAAATACATTTAGTTTATTCAATCGTTACTAAATGACAGTCAGTATCATCCATCACTGAACTGCACATGTACTTTGGCGGATGTTTAGTCCATGGTGATCTCAAATTCTAAGTCTTTTAAGTCCTTGTCTAAGTTCTTCAGTGCATAATCAGTCCAATCGTAAAATCATGTCCATATAGAATTTATCAATTCAATGGTATGTACACATTATTACAAGGAGCGACTTTTAACTTGTGCACATGGCCAAGACAATATTATTGTAATATGAACAAAACTATTTAATTGATATAGTCACAAAATATTGATTTATTATTACAATTAAAGTTGAACAGGACTTGGCTTCTATGCGATCTCAAAACTTTTTACGGTGGAGGAACTGCGTAGAGGATTGGCTTTTTTTACATTTAATGTTTTTGATGGGATCTAATTTATTTTTTGTAGGTCTCTTTCTTCTCTAAGTATCTCTTTCTTCTATAGTATATAACAAATTAAATTAACTTACATGCAACTAACTAAATATATAACAAACTAAATATGTACACCTAAAGTAGCACGTAAACAATTTTTTTTTTAAATAAACTAATAATTTTCGAAATTGACGAATTTTTGAATCAAATATCTTTTAGAACAAATGAGATTTATTTCAGAGGTAGATACTAGATGGCGCTATCACATGTAATTATTTGATTTTTTTTAAGTACTACTTATACTAAGCTATGTAACGAAACCATAGCGCGATTTAGACCAGGACAACGCCATCTATCGAGCGAGCATGCAGTATGTATCGCACTGCATTAATATGAAAGATTTTATCATTGTTCATTTCATTTTAACCTAGCTTTTTTATTCATATGTATGTATATTTAATCCCACCAAAAACATTGAATGTAAAAAAAAAGCCAATCCTCTACGCAATTCCTCCACCGTAAAAAGTTTTGAGATCGCATAGAAGCCAAGTCCTGTTCAACATTATTTGTAATAATAAATCAATATTTTGTGACTATAATATCAATAGTTTTGTTCACATTACAATAATATTGACTTGGCCATGAGCACAATAAACTACAAATATAATACAGCATAGCGGAGAGGTGAAAGTCAAACATGAAGTTTAAAATCAAATAATTAAATACTTTTAGTTTATTCGATTGTTACTAAATGACCGACAGTGAGTATCATCCAACATCAATGAACTGCACATGTACTATGGCGCATGTTTAGTCCATGGTGATCTCAAATTCCAATCAGTCCAATCGTAAAATCATGTCCATAATATATATTTATCAATTCAACACATTATTTCAAGGAGCGACTTTTAACTTGTGCTCATGGCCAAGACAATATTATTGTAATGTGAACAAAACTATTGATATTATAGTCACAAAATATTGATTTATTATTACAAATAATGTTGAACAGGACTTGGCTTCTATGCGATCTCAAAACTTTTTACGGTGGAGGAATTGCGTAGAGGATTGGCTTTTTTTTTACATTCAATGTTTTTGGTGGGATCTAATTTATTTTTTGTAGGTCTCTTTCTTCTCTAAGTATATAACAAATTAAATTAACTTACATGCAAGTAACTAAATATATAACAAACTAAATATTTACACCTAAAGTAGCACGTAAACAACATTTTTTTTAACTAAAACATTTCGAATTCTTGAATCGAATATCTTTTAGAATAAAAATTAAATTATAAATTTAAAAAAACCCCCGACCCAAAAAAAGTATGCAATAATTATAACAAAAGGTTAAAAACGCTAAACCCTATAAAAAGCAAAAAATAACTTTTAACACTAGGTACGTAAACTAAATTTTGTCGTGTCGGGGGACCGCTCTAATTCATTACTTTAGATACGTGTTTTTTTTTTAAACGAATGTTGTAATTAGGTAGGTATCATTTTATTTATGTAAGTATTTATGAAGGTAAAAAGCGGTCCCCCGACACGTCAAAATTTAGTTTACGTACCTAGTGTTAAAAGTTATTTTTGCTTTTATAGGGTTTAGCGTTTTTAACCTTTTGTTATAATTATTGCATACTTTTTTTGGGTCGGGGGTTTTTTTAAATTTATAATTTAATTTTATTTCATGCTTTTTAAAGGAGCTCCTTAATTTTTCCTTCTTTCATTTAATTTATTTTATCTTAAGATGGGGTCGCTATATGCGATCTCGGCCAAAGGAACTGTTTAACAATCCTCATGACAAACTGGCTCTGGGAAAATTGCACAGACTGAGAAACAATAAAGATTAACCTTTGGACATTCTAGATTTACAGCAAAAATATAAATCGGTTTATCCGTTTCATTCCGACATTTCAGGGTTCCATCCGCCACATCCCATTTCCAGCATCAGGTTCTCGTCAATCAGAAACATGAAGAGAACTCGTCAAGACAAATTCAACGAGCCCAAACTCGATGGGTTTACTAAAAGGCAGCTCAGGGTTACGTCTCCTACCTTCGTGCCCTAACAGCAGACCAGCTCAGTGGTTCCAAAAGACATTAGCGTTTCAAATTTCAGATCCCACATATACTTGCAAGTAAACAGAGCGTGTAACATTCCTATCACATCTAGCAAACGAGCTGATGACCTTGAAGACCTGAACCGATTTCCACCAAACATAGCTAAGAACACTCCCGACTGACATACCTTTTAAACAAAAAAAACCGCATTACAATCGGATCATCCGTTTGGGAGCTACGATGCCACATACACACACACACACACACACACACACACACAGACACGTCAAACTTATAACACCCCGTCGTTTTTGCGTCGGGGGTTAAAAAGAGATCTATTTCAGAGGTAAATGGCGCTATCACATGAAATTATTTGTTTTTTTTTTTAAGTACTACTTATACTAAGCTATGTAACGAAACCATAGCGCGATTTAGACCAGAACAACGCCATCTATCGAGCGAGCATGCAGTATTTATTGCACTGCATTAATATGAAAGATTTTATCTGGATTTTATGATTATTCATTTCATTTTAACCTAGCTTTTTTATTCATATGTATGTATATTTAATACATAATAACAATAGTGGTATATTTTATTACGTAACAATAAAACAAATAGTAAAATTTTGTACATAAATAAATAACAAAGTTATCAATGCAGTCAAAATACATACACAATGTTCTTGAAAAACCGCAAATATAAATTTGTTTCCTATTTTTTTTTAAGTTTTAAGGTTTTTATAATTTTCCCTTTATATGTAGCTAATAACCTATCTTGGTGCCAAATTTGAAGGTTCTAAGTTTGCTAGAAGTACCTTAGACTTTTGATGATCGGTCAGTGAGTGAGTCAGTGACAAAATGGTGTAACTTTGATCGCTCATAACTCGTAAACTATTTATTCAAATGTCTTGTAATTTTGAGACTGAGCTTGTTTTAATACTTACTCTTGGTCATCGAAAACTTAAACTCTTAGCTTTGTTCACATGGAAGATACAGGGGGCTGAAATAGCCGCGAAACGCTTCGAGAAAAGATAGTTCGGCCGTGCCCGTTTTGCTCGAGTCTTGGCTGGGGCACTGCCGTGCCCTCAGATACATAATAACAGTATACCACACTACGTAACAATAAAACAAATAGTAACATTTTGTACCTACATAAATAAATAACAAAGTTATCAATGCAGTCAAAATTCATACACAATGTTCTTGAAAAACCGCAAATATAAATTTGTTTCCTATTTTTTTATTAAGTTTTAAGGTTTTTATAATTTTCCCTTTATATGTAGCTAGTAACCTATCTTGGTGCCAAATTTGAAGGTTCTAAGTTTGCTAGAAGTACCTTAGACTTTTGATGATCGGTCAGTGAGTGAGTCAGTGACAAAATGGTGTAACTTTGACCGCTCATAACTCGTAAACTATTTATTCAAATGTCTTGTAATTTTGAGACTGAGCTTGTTCTAATACTTACTCTTGGTCATCGAAAACCTAAACTCCTAGCTTTGTTCACATGGAAGATACAGGGGGCTGAAATAGCCGCGAAACGCTTCGAGAAAAGATATTACGGCCGTGCCCGCTTTGCTCGAGTCTTGGCTGGGGCACTGCCGTGCCCTCAGATGTATCATATTATTTATTTAAGCAAAATAATTCACCAATAAATAAATACAGTTCACATTCAAATTAATTGGTAGATTTTAATAAAGATAATTTATAATTGACCAATTTCTTGTTACCATTTCTCTTGAAAATCAATCTCATTTTAATGTCTATTTTCATGAAATACACTGAACACTGTACCACGAATAGAGTAATTGCTTCAGGACTTAGTATCGCACACTAAAAAAATTTTGTCGGCCGATAGTTTGTTTGGGCTCATAATTCAGTATGGAGAAGAATGTGTACACACATTACAGAGATCAAGTATTTACCCTGTATTAGGCCGACTGAAAACTTTGAAGTCAATATAATCTTAAAAATTGCATTCTTGACAGCTGTCGGCCGACTTTTTAGTCTGTAGTTTGCAGTTGCCCTTAGAATTTATATTCTCTAGAAATAATTTTGCTCGTGACAGCAATTTAATTCAGTTCGGGAAAATTCTGTGTGCACTAGTCATTTTACTAATGGGGAATGGGGAAAATGTATTTTACGTATGTGGCAATTCATTTCAAATGAAACGAAGCTAATGAATTGCAAATATCGGAGAAAGTAATAGAGTCGTTATTTTAACTTATAGAGAGGAATGCAGCTATCTGTAAACATGTTTAATGTTAACTATTAATTTTTTTGCTATGTCGGTACCCTCGAGGCTCCGACGCTAGAGCTATACTGTATCCGGATGACATAAGTTATATTTGATCAGGATTTGGAAAGAAGTTACCCTGGGATGCGGTTAAAATTACGAGAATCAAAAATTTATTTAAAAATATGGCCTTAAATGATATTATTAATATATATTGTAGGTTACCTAACTTACTGACTCATCAAATCATTTACGTCGAAAATCAACTAAAAATCCAAATAAAAATGTATTTTTGAATAAAGAAAATACCTGTCTTTACCATTCAGGCATTAAATTAAATTGCACAAACCCACAGTTAAGTCAAGGGTAAAAACCATGACCTGTTCTTTATTCCCTTCAATAGAGTAACGCAGAGAATCAAATAGAGCTGCAATCTAAAGGCAGAAGTTAAAAATAGTTAGTGATTTAAAAGTTTTCTGTAATAAAAGGCGTCGTCTGCATCGTAATGGGGTGAAAGTCAATGAATAGAGGCCCCCACAATAGGGGCTGCACAATAGGTAGGTTTAAATTGGAATTAGTATATGAAGGTCTGTGGGCTTTGCTCTCAAGGTGGTATAAAAGATAATAAGTTACTTTATCATAAAAGTTTACAAAAAAAATATATACATTATAATTTAGTTTTTTTAATTATTTACAGAAAATATATAAGTAGATATTGTTGTCCGGAATGGAACATATGCCAGGTAAAACGTATAAGTTTTACTACATATTATGAGTTTCTAGTTCTATTTTTTTCCATGAGAGCCAATCCATAGAAACGATACATCGTCAAGGTACATTTCGTCAGGCGTTTTCAAATTTTTGAAGTCAATTGGCCCTACGATGTTTTATCTACAAAAGATAATAATTATTGAGTTCGAATGGAAACTAATTTGAATGTTTATAATTATCATAATAAAGTTCTCTGATTTAATTTTCATTATCAAATGGATATAGTATAGCGTAATGAAATAATTAATTTGCTCAATTACCCGTGTTATCTATTCCAGTTTGTTTGGTTATGCTTCGTTATGATAATCCAAATTATGTTATTTGATTAGGGTGTCGTTTAATTTGTAATTAACACTGATATTTATGTTAATTTTAGAAGAAAATTTTAAAATAATAGGCATTCAATTAAAATATTTTATAATTAAATATTGATAACCTTGGAAAGGCAATATAACATTTAATTTCAAGGTGAATTATAATTTTCACAAACAATACGACAAAAATTAATTCTGTGTTTTTAAGTGCTCAGTTTTAGAACTGAACACTTTTCATCAATTAAACGCGAAAATTTATAAGTATGTTACTTGTTTATGTAAAAATGAATAATGAAATGTTGACGTAACATGACAATATAAGCTCATTCATCGGAATAACGTATCTATATGCTTTCTTTAGTTGGGCGCGTAGTAAGTAAAAACCCTAGGAAGATAAGGCTTCCTTTAGTTGGGCGTGGGACGAAGTTGTCTCTAGACGCGAGTGAATCCGCGGCGAAAACCTAGTGTTGGTACAAAATTTCATTTTACAAACATATTTGATCGTTCCCAAACCATTTAAGTAAATAAGTTAAATATTAATCTATAAAGCTAGAGAGTCAATTAACCAATTAACTCTTCCATTACTTTGGAACATTTTGAAAACTTTAATCGGCCAAGTTTTACGAGCAATCGATGTTTTAATAATTCTATCAACGACAATTGCTTCGACTAATCTCCTTAATTTTTATATTTGTCTATACTTACAATGTTATAAAACTGAAGAGTTTGTTTGTACGTTTTTACTCGACTGGTTAGATTTAAAAACCCCTTTAGTTCTAGATAACTCTATTTATAAAGGATTTATTTTATAAAGGAAGGCTGGAAGTTTTTATCCGTTGGCGCGGAGTAGTGCATGCAGGGCGCAGGTGAAACCGCTGAAACTTGTATAAAAATATATTTGTATGTTGTATAGGTATTAGCACTGTGTTAGCAGCAAATCAAAGTGTCAATCTGAGTAGAACCCAAATAGAAAATAAAACAAATTAACGCAATTATGAGGACATAATCATTAACAATTAAAAGCAAATAATCCCAACCAATTAAAAAGAAACAAAACTAATTCACAAACAAACGCCACCACAATAAGGTCAGCAAAAAACTACAAACAAATGAATATTTATCGGCCATTTTAAAATCCCAATAAAACGGCAGCTGGTGACGTTATGAATAAACTGGTCCAATTAGTGGCGTGTTTAATTTACAGTTCCTTTGTCTTATGAAAAACAATGGAAGTTTTTTTAAGGGTAGACGGCTATTTCGTCACGAGTCAGGCCTAATTGAAGGTGGGAATGTTAATTTTTTGGCCTTGGAGATTTGCTGTGGGGATATGGGGTAGTTGAGCTAATTAGGGAGATATTATAAACATAATTTAATTTTTAACAGATCAGAAAGATAAAAGAAATTATCAATCTTTACTGCACTAGTGCAGATAATAATAATATAAAACAGTTAATTAGTGAAGTATCAAAGTCAACAGAAATGCAAAAATAAAATAAGGATGTGAAAGGTTCCAATATTTGAAGCAAAACTGAATAAAGTTTTAACTTTTCAATAAATGTGATCCAAAAACACTGAAGTCATCTCGAAACAAAGAAAATAGCTCGTCGTAGTTTGATAAGTAGTGCCATCCCTACTCTGTAATTTGTCGACATAACCATCACGTTTGCTAACTAGACATCAGGTGACATCGCTCCCAGGGTTGTTACATAATTTGAAATTACTATCGGATACCTGTCATTGACCATCAGGATTTTAAACCGCCACTTCAAAATACACTAATTTATTTGATATATTGGCAGTTTCAAAGCTTGTGTTATGTTGAACAACTTTAGCATTAAAAGCTTAGGTAAGGTTATTGGTTTCTAGTTTTTGGGTCTATAGACTTGAGTTTGGATTTTTGTGTACCTACCTTATGGATTTAGTTGTTTTATTCAGTATTTAAAGCGTTCTGTCTATTATGTTAAATTAGTATTTAAACTGGTTATGAGATATTTTTCCACTTTTATGAGATTATTTATGTTTATTTTTTCATTTCATTGAATTATTTAGTGAACATGTGTTTTCTTTTTCTTCCTTCATTCCATAAATGATAACTGAAATCCGAGTCTCTTATCATATACGTATCACATTTGATAGATTTAATCCCTCTCCTATAAATAAAAATACCAAAACAATAAACAGGGCATTAGTAAATATTTATAATACTCTGATAACCAACTCAGCTATATGGGTCACTAGAAACTACAAGCAATTCAATCTCAATTCATTAAGAGCACCATAACTGTCCTAATTGGTAGCGGGCGTCTTATTACTGCAGCCACTGCACTTTGTTACCGGCAGTCTGCTTGTATTGCAATAGATAAGGTTTCTGCAGTACTATTGTTTAATGTCAATATTCAGTTCTTGGCTGTAGAAGATGAAATAGGTATCGATTGTGAAATGAATTTGGTGGGGCTTTTTGGTAATGGGATCGATGAAGATTTTTGTGGTAACTGTGGTGAAGGAATTTTGTAAGTCGGTAAAAATGGTGTTGATGATAAACCTGATGAAGATTGACATAACATTTCAGGTCAAAATATGGCTACAACTACATATAAACAAATGGTCAGACGTATAGTTGAGTTTGATGTAAAAAGTAATACCATTCATATTAATAAACAACAAGTTGATATTGATAAACTTGAAACTAATTCTGATTTAGATGCTAAACTTTCAAATATTCTATCTGAAGATTACAAAATTACAGCTAAAGAAAGATTTACAGCTACCAACTAGTTTATCGCGATGTAGTTAAATATAAAACTTGGAGCAGTTATTTCTGAAAACTTAGTTACTGCAATACTTGTTAGTTTCTCCCGATATTATATCTTTTGCAACAGACCAACGGATAAACCGATCGGAGAGTTTGAAATATGAGAAAAGCGAAACAATTCTTTATAAGGTTTAATGGAAAATGATGATCCGATAGTTGGGGAAGTTGCTTGTTCTTTTATGAGAATAGACGGATTTATCTTCAAGATATCGGAATAGAGTTGTGAAGATGCTTTTTGTGGAGATGATAATAAACAAAAATATGATATTGTTCTTAATAGTTGTATTAAAATATTCGATAAACTTTTATATACAAGGTTAGTACCTTGAAAAGAATAAAAAATATATCTT
Source organism: Helicoverpa armigera (assembly GCF_030705265.1). NCBI lineage: Eukaryota > Metazoa > Arthropoda > Insecta > Lepidoptera > Noctuidae > Helicoverpa > Helicoverpa armigera. The sequence continues at coordinate 1,078,965 of NC_087139.1, read as the reverse complement.
GCGAAAAAAAAAATGGTGGATGAAACAAAATTACAGCAATTTACAAAGTTTGATATAAAATAAAGTTTTCATGAATTGAATATGATAAAGCCGCTAAAAAACACTAAAAAGACCTGTAAAGTTTCTACATTGTAAATGGTTGTAGATTTTAGATTCACATCACACTTAGGCTTAATAGACTTTGTATTCCCAAAAGGTCTAACTTTCACGAGTTATTACAAATTCAGATTATTTTAGGACTAGCTTTTGTAAGCGTAACAGTACAATTTTCCTTTGACCAAACTTTAAACTCATTTGAACGAATGAGAACTTTTCCAAAATTGCAAAATGTCTTTGTGAAATTACTAGGTTTAATAGTGGCGTGGATATTCAATTCTAGCTCAAGGTCGTTACCACAATGACCTTTACAGCTCAGAAATAGAGCTCAAATTCCTTCCACAGATTCTTGAATAGCGACGAAGAGGCAGCTAATAGAAAATAGCATTCTATTTACACGTTCACGCTTTTCATCCGGTCATGGTCAAATGCTTATAATACACCAACGTCTATAAAGTTTGTATAGATAGTTCAACTCAGATTTGCGCGCGGCCCTATGTGTGCGTCGGCTTGTAAATATACAACTTTCATTCGTGTGTCAGTGACGTCGTCCGAGCATGACGTGTTCTTATCGCTTTTTGTTATGGGTACAGTCGTTTACGAAAATACTAGTTATTCACGGAGAAATTATTAAGGAGTCAGATAAAGCGTTTCAAAAAAAAAACAACATTCAAAGCTTTTTATTATTAAATATAGTTTTTCATTATTTTCTCATAAGTCTTTTCAAATTGACATTAACAGTATCTAAGAATTAAATACTCCTTAGGTACATATTTTCTAGCTCGGGGACTAAGAATGTAAAAAGAGGTATAACCTAGTATAATAATATAAACAAAATATGTAGGGAATTTTAAAAAATTATATTGCTTCGCATAATGTCGACCAAAATAACAAAATAATGAAACTCATAAATGAACGTTTAAGTCAAATTGATGATGGGATGTGGCGTAATACTTGTCGACATGTACAAAAGAAAAAAGAAGAATACTATAGACATTTTGACATGGAGTCAGAATTTATAATTCACCTTGGAGAGTAGCGAATCCGAAAATTCATCATTTGATTTTTCAAATAGCGATTCATAATCATTATAAATAAATAAACATTAAATTACGTAATAACTGTTTTTCTTTAAACACCCGTATACAACCCCTAAATAACTGTATTGTACCCGACTGTACCTCTTGTCACGCACACAAAGTCACTGTATATGTACAAGGGTTACCCACACATAAGGCCGCGCGCACGACTGAGTTGAACTTAGTATATGAGTATGTTGTTACGTCATCGTTTCAACCTAAGGCTTCGTTCAGACTTGGCGTTCCAATATGCTAGTAGAAGTTTACAAACACACATTATTGTCATTTCTTTTGAGCGAAAACATATACGAAGTGCTGTTTTTTAATTAGATATCATCAAATGACTCCTTGCCCTTTGGGTTTAGCATGAGAGAGTGTCATACTCTTACTGAACAAACCCACCATCTTCCATTAGCGTTTTGTGTGCCAGGGCCGCGGTAACTCTTTCGAACAATCCTGCAGCCCCGGCCAGATTAGGCCCTAGAAGGCCCCATGGGGGTTTGCTGACTTTCTTTGTCATTTTTGCCGTTCAAAAAGGCTCAATTTTGGCTAGTTTGCTTAGATGTGCAGCGCGAGGCGTATTTCAGCACGCATTCTCACTGTGGACACGTAATCGCCTACGCGTACATAAGAACGCCTAGTCTGTACAAAACTTTACGTCGTCACTCGAGCCTAACAATAGGGACATCTGGCTAGCCAAGTGTTTATCCAATATATTTTACGAGTAACAGCTAGACAGGCAACTTTGAGAACCTCTGTGGTTCGATATGAAAAAAGTTTTGTTTTTACATTTATTATTAAAGTTCGAGTGGTTACAAGGTAACGCTTCAGGAAGTTAATTAAGTCTTTATTTTTCATTGCTGTAATAAATTTGGGGGGTGTAAGATTTGCTGTGGTTTGCAAGACTTTGAACACGGCATCGATTAAACATTTAATCACACTTATGTGGAAGTTTCGCCATTTTAATATGAGTTAATTTTATATTCGGAAATATAACTTAACTGTTTAGTATCATATGCTTTTGGAATAACTACCCTGTACCTTGTACCGTGTACCTTTAGAAACTTATTAAAATGTGGTTCTTTATGTGTATCTGGTCTTTGTCATTGATGAAAATTGAAAGAATACTGGCTTATGGATTATTCTAACACTAGTTTCAGAGCACTGTTGGCCGCGACTCATGTATTCATTTATACATTGAAATGAACAGTAACGACAAAAACACTCAGAAACACTGAAAGTATTTCCAGAATATTCTCAAATCTACTCTCTTGTTCCCAGGTATCAGCAGTAGTAGACGATGTGTATTCCGATCACTCGCACGTGGCCGGGTCGTTCACGATGCTGGCATCATCCAGAGCCCACGTGGGGGGTTCCCTCAACGCCAGGGCTCTGCCCGGAGCGAGGGTCCATACTAACTTCATTGGCTGTTTGAAGAAGGTGAGTTCGCTGGCTATCGTTGGATGGACATGTGAAATGTTTTTGATAAGCATCGTAGGTTTTGCATAGAAAATTGAATACTCAAGTAGACTGATGTATGGATATGAAAAGTTAGTATTGAACTTGATTACCTACATCATTGTTGATTTATACGCGAGATTTTTTGTGAATGGCCTGGTTGAGCAAATAGAGAAAAGATGGCATATATGAAAATGTAACACGGTTTCAAAAGTATTCACGTAATATATTTATTGCCTCCAGATACAAGTTATTTTGTCAAACCTTTTAGGACGCTGCAATTCTTCTTAAATAATTTAAAAGCTATCCCATAACGGTGCCTGAATTTGCATAAAAGTATTCAGAAATGCATTCATGCCATATTCAATATCCAGCTTAAAATAACAAACACTAAGGTCGCTATTTTTAAAGAAAACTGTGCATGAAACTTTATTTGCATTTATTTCAGAATACGTGGCTTTTGCTAAAATCTCAGTTCGTTTTAGCCGGTTCTTTTCAGGCTACAATGTGGATAAAAATTTTAATAATAGAATTTCCACTCTCTCAGAAATGGAAAAGATTTTTAATCAGGCCGTATTTTAATGTAAAAACAGTTACAAAACTGCTGTTGCGTTTGCTTGATATAGTACTCTTTCTCGACTTAAGCACGTTCTGTGGTTCGATACTAACCACAGAACAAAATGGTTGATAGAACCATAGAACGAAGTTTGTAGAAAAGACACATTCAAATCTTCTCTAAAATCTAATCAGTAAACAGAATAAAGTTTGATTAAGATTGGAATCTCACATTATATTAGAACATCTTCTATGCACCTATTATAATCTCGATTTCTGTGGTAACCAGGTGGAATTCTCAGCGGATACCCTTCGGCTGAACCTGATTGATCTGGCTCGAACTGGCAGCAAGCTGATCACCGTAACTGGACGTCTGGAGTACGTCTGCAGCGCCACTGATTCTGCTGACCCCGTTACTTTCACTACCAGGGATGCACATTTGGTGAGTCGAGATAAAACCTATCCTGTATCTTTACTTATTGGAGTGTCATATGAAGTTTTAGACATTTTTCCCTTCGTTTAATTATCAACGCTCTTCTTCGATGTTTAACATCATACTGCACCATAGGATGATGTTAACTCTATAACATATGCTGTATAACAACCATAAGATTTTTCATCTTTACAATATACATGAATTGTATATTCACAAATCTGAATCCGACCTTTCTCCGAGGGTTAGATCCTCTGGCCTTGTTCACGCCGCGGCTGAAGCAATAGATATTGATTCTAACTGCTCACTACGACAGCCTGAGCTCTCTCATCAGTTATACTGTTGTAAGGTATTTTTCGTATTTGAGGTCGACAAAAGAATGCAAAGATTTTTAGACGTAGTTTTGGTTTCCAAGGAAAAAAGAGAGAACGAAATAAAAATAAATGCAGAAGTAATTATGAAAAATAGGGACAAAGAAAATATATATTCGCCTGAAAACAAAGCAAATGCATGTAGGAGAATTTAGGTTGCAGCAAAAAGAACATATAACAAAAAAAAAACAGACCGCAAAAACATGGAAAGGAACCAGCAAATTTTTTAAGCCAGTAGCATTAATTTTTGTTTCAATTCCTTCACAAGACAGTCAGGTAATTAGAATCAACTAATTAAAGTAAAAAGAAGTAGCATCAATAACGTTGATAGCATCTAATGAATACTACAAGAAATAGAAGTAAAGGATTCTACTGAAGTAAATCCTATCGATTTGAAAGCTTCCTTGGTCGGAACTAGCCACAATTAATGACCGCGATTGCTGTAGTTGAAGATCGAACTGATTCTCACTCAGTAGGAGACTTTAATTTAGATGAAAAGTTAGAACTAATGCTTAGAAATCAACGAAATTAAATTATGCACTAGTTTGCAAACCTTCTGAAATCGACAAATAAAGTGGGAAATATATAGCATAGAAAATCCCCTTTTGCAAATACATACATCCAAATAAAAAACCTCTGCCTTTTTATGGACGGTCAGTTACAAATTGAAGAGCCATGTTTATAAAGTTTCATAATTATAATGCGACAATATTGTGAGTGGTCAGAATATCGATACCTCCCACGTAAGTTGTTGTATCTTCAAAATTGTAATTTTACACTACAGCGTTTTAAAGAGGAACACTCGCGTCAAATTGTCTTGCTTCAATATATTCTTTTCAAATTTTGCATACACATATATTTTAAAGTGCTTTCAATGTTTGCCTACGATTTTTTTGTTTAATAGTTGTAGTTTTTGAGATTTTGTTCATACAACATTCTAGACTGTAGTGTTACCTTACATAAATGTTGTACAGGATACTTACAACCATTTACAGCGGAAAACAATATTTGCATTTAACTGTATGTGCTAAATACTATAGTGTACGTTGATATAAATTTAATATTTTGTGGCAGTATGTGTACTTCCATATAATTAGGGCTTAGTAAAAAACCATATTTAATCCCCTTAAGTAACTCTGAAATAGTAACAATGCAACATAATTAAAAAGTCTAAAAAAAAACAGTTTCTTCTGACATCAAATAACAATCAAGATTCTAGGTTAATTATTAGTAAGATTAATTATTCCAGTCTTTTATTTATTAAAACTTTGATACCTATATTATGTTAAAGTTACTTAAACATAAAAAGAAATAAGGTATCGATGAAATACTGTGTGATAGCTCCTGTCACAACAGTCTTTAAACAGTAAAAAATAAATAAATTGAAAACGAAGTATTAAAATAAGAATAGTACTGACTGTAGAGGCGGATGACGGGGAGTAGCGAACCCGCGGGGCTATAGATCCGAATGCTCCAGAGAGTATACTGTCCCCATCTCCGGCCTGCCGGGTGAAGCATGGCGGGGATAGGTCTCCCGCCTCGCTAGAGCAGGGTTAGCAGCTCTGCTCGGAGGGTAGGTGCCTCGTGGTAAGTGGCGAGTGGGCCGGTGATGCTGGACCCACAGGGAGCGCGTGATCTGCGTTTAAAGTCCGCCGAGGTATCCTCACCCTTCAGCCGCTCATGTAACTGTTGCCCTCTTGTTACCATTTAGCGACTGATTCCCGGGGCCCAGTAAGTGAGTTGGCGAGTCTGCACCTGCCATTTTACGTATACAAAACGGCAGGTGCCATAGTTCCATAGTTATCCCCATTCCCAGTCCATTACATTAGCATCCCGTCACAATAGCCCTAGTAGTTTTATTCCATATTTAGCAATAGTTTAGCACAGAACCGGGGATTGTCTTTGGGTACGTTTTATATAGTATACAGGGATAATCGTCGGTTTTGTGTCGCCATTTCATTAAAGTTGTCTCAAAGGGCTTCAGCGTGTTGGCTTCGGCCCCACGTTCGCCTTCAAAATCCGGGACTTTGTAGTCCCGTGGTCGAGTAGAGACATACAAGATAATAATAATACCCGTTGCCCTCTTGTTGCGATTCAGCGACTGATTCCCGGGGGCCCAGTAAGTGAGGTGGCGAGTCTCCACCTGCCATTTTTACATGTATTTAATACATTGTCATCGGCAGGTACCATAGTTCCCGTAGTTTCCCCATTCCTAGTCTATTAGCATCCCATCACAATAGCTCAAGTAGTTTTCATCCATAGTTAGCAATAGTTTAGCACAGAACCGGGGCTTGTCCTTGGGTACATTTCTATAGTGTATACAGGGATAATCGTCGGTTTTGTGTCACCATTTCATTAAAGTTGTCTCAAAAGGGCTTCAGCGTGTTGGCTTCGGCCCCACGTTCGCCTCCCAAAAATCCGGGACTCTTTAGTCCCGAGATCTGGCAAAGACATACATAATAATAAAAAAATACTTAAGAAACTCTACTACTCCGAATCAGAAGTTTCACTATCGGAACGCGTTGCTACCACAACTGGCAGACTCCTGAAGAAGTCATGATATGTAGCTGGGATAAGCCCACTGTTACAAAGATCCATCAAGTTTATAGATTGCGGACTATTTGATATTACGGACGGTGGACTATTTGCTTGTGGAGTTGAACAGCTACTTTATGGAAGTAGCTGTTGGTGATAGTTGAGGTACAATATCCAACACTGATGAATTTTCTTTTTCTCGTCGTGTGGTCGGAGTCGTGGTGGCCTAGTGGGTAAAGGACCAACCTCTCAAGTATAAGGGCGCGGGTCAGGCAAGTACCAATGCAACTTTTCTAAGTTTGTATGTACTTTCTAAGTATATCTCAGACACCATGGACTGTGTTTCGGATGGCACGTTAAAACTGTAGGTCCCGGCTGTCATTGAACATCCTTGGCAGTCGTTACGGGTAGTCAGAACCCAGTAAGTCTGACACCAGTCTAACCAAGGGGTATCGGGTTGCCCGGGTAACTGGGTTGAGGAGGTCAGATAGACAGTTGCTTCTTGTAAAGCACTGGTACTCAGCTGAATCCGGTTAGACTGGAAGCCGACCCCAACATGATTGGGAAAAAGGCTTTTCTTTTTCTATGTAGTACGGGCAGAAGTTATTGTCACAATCATAGTCCAAATGATTAATGCTACAGGTAGGTGAAGGATGAGCTGATTCAAGAATTACGGAGTCATTAGAATTTGTAGTGTGTGTTATCTCCAGATTTTCAAAAATGTCAACATCTGATATCATATTCGCTAATTCATTCATCTCAGATTCAATAAAAGTAACTGGCAACGGAGAATCTGTAATAAAATGTAATGGTATCAATTTCATAATTATCTATTGATTACTGAACTAAATTCAGCCCATGATCATCAGAACTTTAAATCAAAAATTTTAGAGCGTGGTAAAATCATCAAAAGCATCCAGAGCAGAGTGGGAGGGACTGTCAGACTTGTACTGACTAAAATCCACGGTGTTATTCAATAGCCCTTTACCTATATTGTTGTATGTCATTAAAAAAAGAAATATCTTCGCAACGTAAAATATACTATGTCAACATCCAATAATTATTTGTGTATGTAATTCAGACGTAAACTGGTGTATGTATTACTTCACATATAATTTGTTATTATTCAACAACGTATAGTGTTGTATGTGATTATACAACGCTGATTTGGTATCTTCTAAGCGACGTAAGTTGTTGTAAGTAATCTTTAAAACAGTTTAGGTTGTTGTCGTTATAAAACTACATAATTCTAAAATATCGTTATAAATTATTAATTACGTAAAAATCGACGATCATAGGCGCGCGACCTCCACTCTTCATGAAGTCCGGCGTGAACTGTCGTATGTCATACATACGCGGCGCGAACGCGCAACGCACCCCGCGCTCTCGCCCGCGTAAACTGTTGCGGAGGTAGATACAATGTTACACGCCGCCGTTGTAATAATGATACAACTTAATACGTCTGGTAAATATAGTAAAAATTTTTTTTTAATTATTTTTTTTTACTCTTAACGCATACAGTAGGCAAAAATAGGCGGTTTGGTTTAAAAAACGTAAAACATGCATATTGTGGGTTACAACAACTTACGTGGGAGGTATCGATATAATAATGAGGATCAGTAGAAACCTTGACATGAATAAAGTAAGGTGTAAAAGTTACTTCAAAATGTTGGGCCAAGTTTTCGTAAACAACAAAGATTCAACACCGTTACTCCATTTACACCTAAAAATAGACAGTCAACAACTTTCTGAAACCAATATCAGGTTAACAACTCATATTTACAACCAAAACAACCGTGAACAAACATTTTAATCAACCAATACAAGTTTGGCAAACGTCGAAAATACTCAATTCGTTACTTCCCCTCCGATACTCGCAAAAACTAAGTAGCAATTAAAAACAATGGGTGCTTCGAAAAACCCGACCCGTTTAAAGATGACCATTGGTCTTTCAAGAGCACTTTAGAAAGCGGACTCTTGAATTCGGTCGAGTGTCACCGGGAACTTGATTAGATCGGAGTGGTGGTTATTTGATTTGAACTAAGGACGGGTTAGTCGATATTGATTGAATAAAACGTGTGGATCTAACCCTTCAAAGTTTCTTGTGATTTAGAAATGGAATGATTTATGAATTTCGGTGACAGGGTTGAAAACAATAATGAGGGGCGATTATTGGAAATTTTGACATTAATGACGGGTTTCTCATGGCGTGTTTTGAGATTTTACTGGTGTAATTGTAGTCATTTCCTTCAGCATAAATTACGAGTTTTGTATTTAGAAACGTACAGGTATAAATGCCTCTCATATGTAGTTCCATTTTGCTACATATCTGAAATGCAAAACATACTGGAACAGTCGGAGCAACTATCTCAGATAGTTCTACTCTTGTTTGAGTTGAGGGAATCAAAGCCGCAGATCGAACAAGCTTCATTGCTTCCATCGGGATAGTTTCTTTTGTTTTGTACTGCTGTATGTTCGTTATAGATGTTTTATATCAGGAAAGCGGGTGAACCATAACTGTGCGTATAAAATGTACTTGCATATTGTCTTTGTATGCGTAAGCTCGAGAGCGCTCAGTGGTCCCGAGTCATAAAAAAATTGGCAACCTGAATTTATCGGTATCGGAGATAAGTGAATAAACAGACAGAAAATATTATTGACGAGTAGATACAAAACGTAGTTAACTAAGGACAATCATATTCACATTTCAATCCTAACCTTCAATTTACAACATTTCACAAATGCCCTACATCGCCATCCTTTACCAGCCATTTTATATTTACTTTGGACTAAATCAATGTCAGCGAGGTCGGCCATACTTCCACTCAATTTACTGGAAACCACCTAATGTGTTTATAGCAGTTCTTAGTAAAGGCATTACGAATTCAGTGGTTTCTTCGTAAGTGCTTGAAAGGCGATTAAGTGACCTTTTCAGTAGTGTATGGCGTATGGCTGGTGATTGCATTGTGTACGACCTTAATTATTTTCAAGTTCGGTGTTTTGTAAAGGGTGTGTGTTTTGTGATTGGTTGAATGTTTATACCTATTACTGCTATTTGTACTGCTACATATTTGTATGTGTCTTAGCAATTGTCCTCTTGTTGTAGAATAAAAAATATCATATTCAATTGTAATATTTTTGGCAAACAAAATAAGCTTTTATAATCGTTTTTTCTTCAGTATCAGAATCAACGTGTTTATTTGTTCTTCTTCAATTACGATATCAATAGCGTTTAGCGTAGCAAAAATTTATTACGTGCTTCCTAGGCCAGGTTATAATATGCTGATACTGGATGTTAATCAATACAAACAACCTTACATTATTCTTCTGAACTTAACTCCCTTTGTGTTTCTAAAGTTACTGAAGAAAACAGTTTTCCTGAACAACCCGATGCTCGCTATAAAAGAAAATTATGATAACCCAAGTGGGCAGTTAGCTCAGGCTTACAACTAGCTCGCTCAGCTAACGTAAACGCCAACTAATATGAGCTCTTAGAAAATGCTATTTTTTTACTAAAACGTTTTCTCTTAGACAAGGGAATTCTCTTGGTGCTGCAATGTTTATAATTAAATCTTGGAATGGGTAGTGCAATAGCGACAATGCATTGAAAGTTAAGTTTCCATAAAATTCATACGTTTGGATGCATCATCAAATGTACTATATCAATAATGATATCAATCAATTATATCTCATATCATCATCGGTATCACTACCGTAGGTAATTGAATATCCTCGATTAGCATCGATGTTTTATTGCGTTACAAACATGTTCTTATGTATTTTTACATCAACATACCTAAATATTGATATATAAATACCAACTGAATTATATCTTCATCAACAATTATTCTATCTACAAGTTTATCTCTTTCACTAATTCCATCAACGACTAACATTCTGCTAACATCGTCCCTCAAACAATCCAACCTTCTAACATCACTTAAAAAATGTAACGCAATCCAAAGAAACGCAAGTAGGCACATTTTCCGCTTAGCCCCGCCTTCGCGTCGCTTTCGCTGAAGCAAGTCTTACGCTTCAGTTGCTGGGGTTAATGGGAATAACTGATTTTAATGTAAAGATAAGGGCGCGAAGGAAATGTGAGGGCCATTGAGAACGGTTTTGGGACTTGCTCCGGTGCTTATGTTTCGATTTTTGGTTGGCAGGCTAAGTTGCGTGGGTGTGCGGTTACAAATGGTCGTAAGCTGGAAAAACTTGAAGCAATAGAAGATATAGTATGCCCTAAGTAGTGACTTTAGGAAGGCTCTGATGTTCTGCGTAGTAAAAAACATCTTGGCTTTATTAATGTTGGCAAATTGTGTGGTCGTTTTGGTAGTATAAGAATAAACTAAACCTCAGTGATTTAAAGTAGAAAGAATTCATTACCTATTTTCTCTAAAAAACATTACCCTCTAACACGCAGCTACGTAGATTTAATCCTCATACATGTAGATTCTACTAAAGCTTGCTTTTAACGGATTACAACAGGGTAATTACGGCTATTTTAGTTACCAACGCGAAAATATTTTACGATGCCCGCAGGTTTAACGAATGTACTACAAAGGGATATTTGGTAGAAATAAAATGTAAAAGAACCTACCAACCTTTTGCACGGCAATTTGAGGTTCATTCAGAATCTGCTTTTTGTAATTCTGCAACAATTTGTACTGATGGGAGATGCATGGAAAATGTACGAATTATGGAACTATAGTGCTTCTCAATATTCTAGCGACGATCATATTTTTTGGACTATATTGGAATTTACTAGAGCTCGAACGTATTGATGTTGGCGACATCAAATGGTTTGAGTCGATTCGAATTTGTGGATACGCTGCTGTATCTATGACTTTTATTTTGAAAAACTAATCGAATGCAAAAATGTTTTGTTATCATGTTAGAGTAGCAGCTTGATAAAAGTCACCATTTTTGGATATTTGAATATGTAGATTCTGGGATTTAGCAAAGCACTCAAACATTTTTGGTCAGTCCTGATTTAACATACCTACCTGATATTATTAAATAACTAAAAACTAATCTAACCTAACTAGACCAATAAAATATGTGCCACAAATAACAACAAAACTTGAAAATGACTTCATTTTCTTTTAAATAAATATCAAATGGAGTGATGACTTGCGCAAGACGGCTGGCAGGAGCTGGATGCGAGAAGCCGAAAATCGATCTCAGTGGCGTGCACTTGGAGAGGCCTATGTCCAGCAGTGGACTGCGATAGGCTGATGATGATGATGATGATGAAATATCAAATAACCACCCTACAATAGCCATTAACCCTAGGCCTTTCACATCAGTGAAAGCCAATTTTATCGCACTTAGGATCTCCGATGTTCACCTCTACGACCTATGACCTTCCCAAGGTCCCCTCGTGTGTATTTGTAACCGTTCGTGAACCCTCGGCTTTAATTGTCCACGGTTGTGTACAGTTCGAAGCATTGTTTGCTTTTACGAAGGCTGCTTCTAGGAATCTTATTGTAAAAACATTGGATTTTTTTCGCGGAATGTTTAGATTCATTGTTTATTTAGTGCTTTCGATATTTGCTTTGGGTAAATAAATAATAATAGTCTTGTTGTTGTCATATAGATTAAAAGTATCTACTAACGTAAATATGAAGTTCTCTGCCTTTGTTTCTAACAGCAGTTGAGTTTGGCTTCTATTTTAGATAAATGCGGTTGTATTCCCATGTTAAATGAAACGATTACCAGGCTTTTAGAAATCTGCAGCTTTGCATTAGAGTACTGCAAAGTTAAATACTGTCTACCTAATAAGATTTAAAAAAATTGAAAATCATCAATTTGATTGCCAAAAACTAAACCATTTCAAATCCATCAGCCTACTTACCAAGCATATTAAGTCTTCTCATTTTAGATCGGCCACGCCAAACACATCATCACAATCAACAAATTAGCTTTAATTACACAAAACATATTTGCCTTGTTCGTTATTCTAGCTCTAATGAACATATTAGCTGTAACTGCAGTTAGCTATGTGTTGCTATTAACTTCATTGTTCCCTTGTGGAGTATTAGTTTACGAGTCTGACTGTACTACAGCAATAACCATATTGATTTTATTTGTGTTTATGATAGTAGGTAATTTGAAACAATGGTTGTTTATGATCGTGATATTGTTAAGTAATGTTTGATGGATTTGGTTGATGATTGTGATGAAATAGCTAGATTTGAATTTGTACTTCTTATACAGCGTATAGAGATAGATTGCCAAGGACAAGTTTTCGAATTGAGATTCAGTTATTGATCATAAAAAAAAACAAAAACAGTTGATATGAAAATAAGAACATTATTTTGCAGATACAGTTGAAACTGCAATTATATTATCTGAACGTTTTTTAAAAGATACCAGACTCCAAAAAATAAACCTCTTTCCAACAAAATCACACACAAACGATGAGAAATGAACTGGAATTACATTCGTATTCGACATTCAGGTACAGCCAATATCCACTAATTTCCGAACCCATCCGTGCTTAAGCTATGAATTTATTGATTTCGCCTACAGTTTGGGCGCTCAATAATTCACCAACTAATGTACAAATGATGTTCAGGAATGATATTGATTTCAATTGTAATAAGATTGAAGGTTGCCTGATGAATATGGTAAATATAGAAGTTCATTGGTGTTGTTTAGTAACTACTATGGTTAAAGATAGCATAGCTCGTTTTGATGGTAAAGATAATTTTGATGCAATTCATGTATTCTGGAATAGTTTGCATTTCATTAGACTTATTGATAAAACATTCCTTGGTAATGAAGAAAACATTAATCAAAAAGAAAATAACTTGCCTTAATAAGCAAAAAATTTAAAAGTTAAAGCCAGCTTTTGTTACTACAAATTAAGTGAGGATATTTCATTTCCATGACATCAAAAGAAGATAGAATGTAGACATTTGTTCCCATCTTTTGTTTAGCTCTGATTTTCTGTACAATGGAGATTGCGCGGATTGCTGATAAAGCTGAATATTTTTCACCATTCTTTCAGGGAGTTTAAGGCTTTTAAATAGCGTGCATTACTTTGAAAATTCCTTAATCAAGGCCTAAGTGACCCTGGATATTATTTTTGGCTAACGTGTTTTTTCAATCAGGGATCGGGAAACTTTTGTATATTTCTTTAGCAATAAATGTAATTTTAACCACTCAGTTACCGTTTATTTTTCTTTAATATTGTCTGAACGATTTTCCACGAATAACATTTTTGGAGAACTAACTTTTTATTCAACTTTAAAGCTGGCATATTTTTGTATACCAGCTTTAAAGTAAAATGAAACTTGGTAAATTGAAATTTTATTTCTATTTCTGTAAAGGTCAGATCATGTTACACCTACGTAAGCTTTATTTGCCTAAAATACTTTTTCATTTTCATTGATGACAATCTCTCCTCCTGTATTTACATGGCTCCTAAATATAACTGGTTCAATGACTACCATGGTTTCTTTCTTATCTACTTTCCATAGACATGATGATAGGTTATGTAATTATGTTTTTTCTAATCCGCAGATTCTACCAAAATGGGAAGCAGTGAAGACAGGAACAATATCTTTCAAGTTCCGTACAAACGAACCAAATGGGCTTGTTCTCTTCAACATGGGCGCCAAGCCACCAAGGGTAGGTTGCACGGTAAGGGGTGGAGCTTTTGGGGTTAGACGATCACTTAAGAGATTAATATCATCTTCATTGGAAAGTAAATCACGATCATGGTCATTGAGAAGTCGCTTTGTGGGGTATCGCATTTATTTTTCTTTGGTTAACAATAGTTTCTTATGAGTTGAGGTGTGGTGAAATTTGGGATTTTGAAGTCATTTGATTGTCAGTGGGTTAGAATTATGTTATGGGAGATAATGTATCTTGTTAACTTATTTTAAATTAGGTGACTCGTTCAGCAACAGTACTTACTTGAAATTACGTAACTCGTATCTACTTAGGTTTATCATCTCAGTGCACTTTTTAATTACCTAATTGTTATAAGACTAGTAATAAACATTTCTTTAGCTTCTAACACAATGTAAAAAGAAGATTCAAAGTTGTCATAGATATTAAAAAGTAGAAATTAAATCCTTGCGAAACCCCACTAACCTCAATGGATACTCAAATCTCCGAATTTAATAATACGAGTCAAAATTCACGAGGGAGAAATTAAGAGGTCCCTTTTATTAAATCCTGTCATGTAAAATGGACCGACTTATAATAAAATCTGATTAAAGTTGTTCGAGAATTTGATTGTTTGAAATGATCTCAATCCATTGAGGTGCTGCATGGTAGGTCAAGTTGAAGAGATTATTATAAAGAAGATAAACACAGACATAGGGGAATTTGTGTATGGTACCTTATAAAGTTTCACCCACTTTAATGATGTGATTTTTTATGTTTATCTGTCTACCTGGTACGCACTGTAGAATCCAGAGCACAAATTGACTCCCCAGCACAACACGAAATGCTTTTACGAGTAACCTTGAACGAATTAAAATGTTACAATTTTATTTTCGAATTGGTGTTTGAATTTTTCAGTTTGATATTTATGACGCTAGGCAAATTCATGGGACCAAAGTACAGACTGATGTAGAAAGGGCTTTATTAATACCTACACAAATTCGCACCATTTTCGTCTCTTGAATCACTTTTTCTTTTATTAGATTTTTTGCTTTCACCAGTATAATTTTTATTACAAGAACTTTTGAATTTATTTCGCTTGTCTTTTCAACTGAGTTTTTTCAATAAGTCCACATTGAATATAAAGTAACTTCAGAGGGATGGTTGGTACAAATTTACTAGAATTTGCATGTCTGGTCCCGAATGTTAGTATTCAAATAGTTTGCGACTAGTTTGCATGTGTTACGTGCAGTCAGTCGAAGCCGATTTTTTATTTGGCTTTTAGTATTAGGTACGCTTCTATTGATTTATGTTGTACCAACGATATTCAGTATTCGATAACAGTTAGTCTAGTTTTTTATGCATTTGATTTTTTGATACGATACACGTTTACTTTTTCAATTATATAAAATCCTATTTCTGTTATTCTGTTTTATGCTTTTTCGGTTTTAGCTTCACTGTTTTACATATTGGAGTATTTATTCAAGTAGATTTTATATGTAGTATATCTATCATTACAGTAGCTGTAGTTATACACTTTAGTTATTATACATATAATTAAGTATATACGTAATTTATGTAATTTGTAATATAATAAATATACTCAATTAATTGCCCGATTTAATTCTTTGCTCGTGACCACCTGAGCTTTATTTAAATTAACAAAAAGCAGTCAGTATGTTCTTTCGAATGTTTTATAATATGTCTTTGATGTTAATGTCGCTCTTGTATAATACAGTACAGCGATAATATTGATGTCGTATGTGAACAGCACTTCCAACACTTTTGGTGTTGTAACGTTGTTGTGTAATTTTGTGCCTTTCACTACTTCTGGATACGTATTATCTTCCACATTCAACATTTCCATTAAACTATATGGCAGATTACTAACACAGATTGTATCTATCCAAAAGTGGTGATCTTGGCTTGTCTTCTGTTGTCCTACTATCCGTTCATATACAATTTCAACAAATTCCTCATCATTGTCACCATCGTCTTCCAGGCTGATCTGTTCGCCGTTGAGATCCTCAACGGTTACATTTACGTGCACATTGACCTTGGCTCCGGAGGGGTCAGGGTGAGAGCATCTAGAAGAAGAGTCGATGACTCCCACTGGCATGACTTCTTGTTGAGGAGGAGTGGCAGAGATGGGAGGGTCACTGTTGATGGGGCTAATGCTGAGTTTAAGACGCCCGGTAAGCCTTTGGATTTTTTTCTTTACTAGCTACAACAAAGCTGTATTGGAAGAATGCTTTCATGTATTTTAATAAAAAAATATCTAGGCTTCATGATAAGTCAGAGTTGTTGTCTGTCCTTGTGTTTGTAATACTTTATACTCCCTTAAACTTGTCCCTTCATATAATTTTATATCGTGACTTTTACTACATATTTTTTTGAAATTCATGCCTATCACCTTTCTATCTGATTAACAGCATAATTCCAATAGTTCTTGATTGATAGGCCATTAACTTGATGATTACATGACATTATCTCCGTGTAACGTACGTCAAAGGCCATTACGGTTTTATCTCTTATTAATGGCTTCGAATTCATTAACATTGAGTGGATTCAATTTATGTATGCCATGACAATTAATTTGCGCGATAAAGCATTCTCGATTAACTTGACATAATGTATGTAACGTTTTGGACTTAATCAGTGACGTAAGATTGTTATGTATGATTTGTGTGGTCAAGTAAATTGTAAGATGATATTTATCTAGCATATGAATAGCTTCTTAAAATGTATGGTCTACTAAAATACAAGGAGCGTAGCAAAAGTACGTAGTTTAAAGTTGATCAGTGGCTCCTCCAACAGAGTCCTTACTATGTATCTAATTCACTTACATCCTTATTCTCTGTATTACATTAACTTTGTATTTAATATTATCCTCTCTGTCTTTATTCTTAACCAAAACTTCGTTACCAATTTCAGGAGAATCAAATCAATTGGAACTAGATGGACCATTATTCGTCGGAGGTCTTGGCTCGGAGTATTCAGCATCAAGAACTCCACCAGCTTTGTGGACGGCGGCATTGAGGCAAGGGTTCGTGGGCTGCATCAGAGATCTGGTGCTGAATGGAAAACCTCAGGATCTTACTGCGTTTGCTAGGCAACAAGATTCTGGTAAGTTGATTAAGCAACTTAATAATTTACTAGAAATGCCTTGAGCTTTTCGTATAACCATCTAACAAGCCTTGTTAGTCTCAGAGTTTTCCCTTATCCACCTGACAGCCTATTAAATCAAATTTGCACTTATCTGCAATTCCCTTGCATAAAGTTTGTTAAAGTGATTTCTAATATTATCATAAATCAAGTGTTTTGCTCGTTACCACACAACCACGATGCAAGAGATATGTCATATAAATAGAATAAGAATTGAATTTATGTTCTGGTCTTTCCAGCGTCAGTCCGACCAGCCTGCCATGTGCTGATGAAACAATGCGTGAGTTCCCCGTGCCAGCATGGTGCATCCTGCTCCGAGGGATGGAACCGCCCGCTGTGTGACTGCTCCATGACTAGCTATGGCGGTCCTACTTGTGGAAGAGGTGAGGGATAAGGAATGCGATAAAAAAGACATGAATATGTTTCTAGATTCTTCAGACAGTTTGGATGAATCCTGAACCTCAAAAGTTGTGAGTGTTGTGATTCGAAAGATTTCAAATGTTTTAGAGAAATTTACTCCTTCAAAGTCCATCAATCAGTAAAATCATTATTTCGTCGTAAATATTAGCCTCTTACATACGTTTTTTGGTAAATGAAGTGATATTTGAAACAATGTTTAGAAGAGATTATAATTCAAAGAACCAATCTAAAGACCACTTTCTTTACCAACCAACTTAAAACCATAAAATCACATTTCCAGAAACCGCAACAATATTCCTCAACGGCAGCCAGCACCTTACAGCAGCTTTAGGACCAGAACACATCACACAGACTGAGGAGTTATTGCTTCGGTTCCGGACGACGAGAGCTGGTCTGCTACTCAGGACTGCTTCTGAACATTCTGCTGATAGGATCGAGCTGGCTGTGGCAGCTGGGAGAGTGAGGGCCAGTGTTCGACTTGGGGATAGGGAAAAGGTAAGCAATAGTATCTTTATGCTTGGGTTTTAGTACTTCGTTGTCCTTTGTTTTTGTTGAGGTTTCGACTGCGTTTTAGCAGCAAATACGAAGCATAATATCAAAAATACCAAACATTAAAGTAAAAGTTATATTCTTTCGGTCCTGCGCCTGATCTCTCTCCGGTGGTGTCGGATTGCCGTCCCATCGGCATGAGAGTGAAGGAATAGTGAGTGCCCTTGTGTCTGCGCAAATGCTTGTGCACTATACACAAGCATATGCTTGTGCACTATACATGTCCTGTGCACTTGGCTAATTTCCTTACATGAGAACAGCCGCCGTAGCCGATAATCGGCTAGGAGGACATCATATAATTTTAATGGCAGCAACAGAAAAACAATTTTAAGTAATTTGTTACATACCATGGTACACAACAGCAAGATAATTTGTTTCAAGTTATAGTTATGATAAGACCGTGGAATAGTTGACTTATGTAATGATCTGGATATTGATCTCCGTTCTTTTCCTTCCAGAACCTTCTAGCGGGCACGAACGTAGCAGACGACGCGTGGCACACAGTGCGGTTCTCGCGCCGCGCGTCCAACCTCAAGCTGCAGGTGGACGGCGCGGCGCCCGTGCGCGGTATGTTATGTACGTACCCGCGGCACAGAACGCACCTTTTGTTTTCACCCCTAACTAGACGACAGTAAGGTTGGTTTTGCTTTGGCTGCGGCGGCGGTTGTGGTATTGAAGAGTTGCTAACACACACTTACATACAGTACAGCATCTTCACACAAGCAATTTAAAATTCTTGTATAAATGATCTAAATAAATATTAATGTGAGTCATAGAAGTTTATGAAATCGATAAAAAATATTAACTTCTATGAAAGAACAAGTTTGAGATTTAAAGAATGAGGATACAACTTGAACTTAGTTTTTAAAATTATTTTTTCTGAAAATACTTTTCTCCGTCAATATCTACCATGCCAGTTCTTATTTCTAAATTCCAAATTGACATTTTCCATATACTTTTCGGACAAAGACCAGTAACATTTCACCATTAAACATCTCTAAAACAAAAAGAAAACTTAACATTCTCAAAAGAGCAAAGAAAAATGCATCAATATAAAATAGTAATTTATGAGTTAAAAGCCCCAACGCAGTCAAACCAAATATAGAACTTAAGACAAAATATGAATTAACTTGGTACCCTCCAAGTCAATTCAAATTTGACACTTTTCGACCTCTTCAGAAAAGTGTATATCTGTTAGACGTCCTATTAGATCGTAGTTAGAGGCTTATATTCCGTTGTTTGATAGCTGGCACTGTGTATCACCTTTCTGTTCGTCGCTATTGTTTCTTACTTCATTTATATTCATTTCTTCTAGTAGTGTCCTTTGTGTATGTGCTAATGTAGTTCTTAGAGCTGATAAATGCTGCTCAGGTTTTATGTCACCTAACTTATTTTCAAAGTTCCCTAAATCTTTAAATGTTATTGTCTCATCCTTAAGTGGTCTTTTGCCAAGGTGATGATTTGAGCAGCTTTTATGTAAATGTGTATCGAAGAATAAAACGATACGTTTCAAAATTCTTTATTAATTTTAATTGTTTGGTGCATTACGTTATGAGATGTTGTTTTAAAAATAGATTTTCTGACGTAATGTACATTGGATTCTAAATATAAAGTGTCTAGCATACAATGATGAATTTATAAGTGTGGCAATTGAATGGATATAAAAAGTAGTAAGACAATGCTGATAACTTCTGCTAGTTGATTTGCCTCTAGATAAATAAATCGTTTCACTGTGAGAGAATTCTTTACCAAGTTGACGCTATGCATCTTCTAGTGGTTGACCGTCTATCTGAATCATTACATCTATCTAAGCTTGTCTATCACGTAAAAGCAGATAAAGTGTAAATAACTTCAAAATGGCTGCTAATAAAAATTCTATGACAGTTTACTTTGCTAATTTATTTTTCGTTTACAGTCAATGTTGTGGTTAGGTGTGTTTCAATAGAAATTAGCTTCTATGATACTAAAACTAAAGTTGGTTTTACAGCTGAGACGATTTTAGGGAAAGCGTCTACATTAGAAATATCAACGTTACATTTAGGAGGATTATTCCACCCTGAAGAGGAAATACAGATGACTTCAACTTTACCAAACTTTGTTGGTTATCTACAAAAGTTTGTCTTCAATGGAATTAGATACATAGATATGGCTAAGACACTTGGAGTTGGTACGAACGAGGAAACGAACAACATTTATGATACGTCCAACTTAATTTTCACTGGAAAATTCGTCAAGCCTGATTCATTGAATGTTTACAAATCAGTCACTTTCAAATCAAAGCATACGTACGTTGGATTACCGCTTTTGAAGGCATATGCGAACACGTATTTGGACTTTTACTTCCGAACAACTGAAATGGATGGATTACTATTTTACAATGGAGGCAAGAAACAAGATTTCATTGCGGTGGAGTTAGTAAATGGTCATATACACTGCGTGTTCAATCTGGGTGATGGAGTGGTAACTATGAAGGATAAATTGAAGAACTTTTTGAACGACAATCGGTGGCATACGGTGTCTGTGAGAAGGCCGACACCAAAGATACATACGTTGCAAGTTGATGATGATTTAGAAATGCATACTACAAGTAAGTACACTATTTTATTCGGCAAATATGGTTAAAGTTATTATCAAAATACTCCTAAGCAGTAATGCCAAATCTTAGTAAACACCAGAGACGATGATGGAAGCAAGACAAAACACATTCAATCTTGTGGAATATTTACTTGTTATTAAATATATATTACTGAAGTATTGTTATCTTTCAGGTTCCAATCTAATGCTAGAATTAGACAGCGTGTTATACGTAGGTGGAGTACCAAAAGACATGTACACAGCTTTACCTGTGGGAGTCCTGTCTAGACAAGGGTTTGAAGGTTGCATGTCCAGTCTGGATCTACCTGGAGAGTCACCATCGTTGATGGAAGATGCTGTGGTTCCTAGCTCCTCGTTGGGGTCGGGATGTGAAGGTAAGATTGATGTTACACGTGATTTGACATTTATATTTTTTTCATCATGGAAAACAAAATGACTCATCTTTCCTTACTCCTTGGTTATGTAGAACTTACTGAAATCAAAAAACAAAACATTGCAGACCCGTTTAGTTATAATTCCATTTGCTGTCATTTTTTATAATAACTACCCCATGATATTTTCTTTTGCAGGACCAACAAAATGTACGCATAATGCATGTGCAAATAAAGGAGTATGCGTACAACAATGGAATACTTACGTTTGCGATTGTGACTTGACTTCATTTACTGGACCTACTTGTTACGATGGTATGTACATAATTTAAGAGAACCAAAGTTATTAATCTTATGTGTTACAGTACAAGATATTTATGTGTCTTTCCTAAGCGTACTATTAATATACCATACAACATGATCAGATGGAGTCCATTCACTTTTCATTCCTACTTAATCATTTTTATGGATGACTTTCCGAAAATTTTCATTAATCATTTTTGTTATTTCAGAATCAGTAGCATACGAATTCGGACCCGGCCGGGGTATCATCACCTACACCTTCCAAACAGACTCGGTAGCAGACACGGAGACCGACAAGGTAGCGCTAGGCTTTGTTACCAGCAAAGCCGATGCCGTACTCCTGAGGATCGAGTCTTCTAACACACAGGATTATATGCAGATGGAGATTGTGAGTAATATGTGGTTGGGAGTTGAAAATTCTATTAGAAATTTTGAGGCTTTTACCTATAAGAAAAATTAAATTCGTAGTGTCTCGATGGTGTGATAGTTTTAGGGACACGGAAATGTTTCTACAAATACAATTTTAGACATTTTACTAAATTGCAATATGGTAGATGCTGTGGCTTATATTTTGAGATTTTGACCAATTGTAGATTTATACTAATAGACAAAGAATTCAGTGATCTAACATATTTGAAAGAAATGAAACCTTACATTTAATAGTAGGAACTGTACTATACCGTAATAGAATATACGTAAAACTACAGCTATTATTAATTCTCAGATACGAGGCAATCTCTTCATGGTATACAACGTGGGTGGTGGTGATCATCCGCTGGGTGATGAGACTGCCAGGGTAGATGATGGAGCCTATCACGTTGCCAGGTTCACGAGAAATGGCAGCAGAGCTTCATTGCAGCTGGATAACTATGCTGTCATTATAAGGCATCCTCAAGGTAAGATATTAAACTCAAAAGGGTCACGTGACTGTTTAAGTATACATTTTACTGTTTCCTACATTCTAAGCAACTCAACTTCCTGCAACTTCACCAATCAAATCCAATTGTCTATAATTCTGTAGGTAGACTAAATTTTCCTGCCGGTGCTGCGGGATTCTTAGAAAGAGTTACTGAGGCTATGGTACATAAATGGCTTAAGAAATAACAAGATGGTCAGTAAAAGTCTGACACTTCCTCAATCTTTTAACCCACAGCGAGAGGGATCATTTGATGATTTCCCGTAAAAAGACACTATTTTTAAAGCAAAATTCACATTTCATAATAAAATCACAACTTCCTACAACCCCGTCAAATAATAAAATAACAAACTTTTTTTTACTTATAACTCTCCCAGGAGGCCAGCAATCCACAATCTTCAACGGCATGTCGACGATCACAGTGGGAGGTGGTGCCGGCGGTTCTAGGACGTTCAGTGGTGTCATCGCTGGCATGGTGGTGGATGGAGTCAGGGTGCTGGACCTCGCAGCTGCAGGGGATCCTGCTGTCTCCGTGAGGGGTGACGCGAGGAGAGCTCATACGCCGCTGGACAGAGATATCAATAGAATGCAGCAGGTATGTGATGATGATTATTAAGATAACTATAGAAATAGTATTAAAAACCCAGTACATAATAAAAACTACATATATGTAAAATCCGATTAAAATTGAATATATGAAGAAATTGTCTTTACTAACTTATCTCGTTCTTGTTGCTCGCAGATTTATTTTATGTCATAGAATATTTTCTTTGAGTTGTTGCAATTTTGACCAAAAAGTTAAGGTTTCTTACAACAATAACGTAGCTACTACTACTAGCTAGTAATACTCTCCATGCAATTTATTGATATCTGTTTTCCTTCTTTTTCAGACGCCACCTTCAGGTTACGGAGGTCCAGGAGTTCTAGATGAGCTGGTGTACTCTGGTGCTGGATCCGGCTGTAGAGATGATGATGAAGATGCCTGTGTGCTACCCGACGCGGGGTCTGGTGATGATCTCATCACTCCGGTCTATGTGCCGTCTACGAGGCGACCACCTTCTAGGTTACATAAGGTGCGACACATAAAATTAATTAATAACACTTTTAAAAGTACTATGATTTGAAAAAAAATCTCTCTTAGTAATCAACAGAATATGGTAAACATTAAGTAACAAATGTTGTTCTTTTTTTTAAGTCATCGAATAAAATGATTCGTTTTTAACGGTGGATTTGAAATTTTGTTTAATTGCAGGGTGACACAAGTGGAAAGTTGATGAAACCATGTGATGACGAAGACTGCATCGAAGGATCCGGTTCTAACGTTGATGAAATCACAGAACCGGACCATCCTATGACTACGTAAGTTATTAAATTAATAACCAAAATCAACACCGTTAATCTTGACAAGGTTGAAGTGAGTGTGTTGTTGAAAACCTCAAAAATCTATCAATTTAATATTTCAGATCTGGAGCAAGCAGTACCCACAGTATGACATCACCAACCGCCAGTGTCGTATCAACAGAACACGTGGACAAATCTCTAGAAGGTTCTACTGATGGATCTACAGGATCCAGTGAGACGACTAAGAGTAGCACTGACGGACAGCCGACGTTGCCTGATCATGACAATATGCATGCAGGCACTATAGATACAGCAACACCACCTGAAAGAAGAACTACTCCTACTGATGGTAATGTTAATGATAGAATGATGTTTATCACAAAATTCATGATTGTAGCATATTTAACTGTTTATGTACGTAACACTACACCAGGAAGGTAAACCACTGAAAAGCTTTCCACATCATTTCTTATCTTTTACTCATATAGGTATACAATCGGTAGCTATTCTATGAACTTACTTATTCCTTATTTTGCAGATCATTCACACACCCACACAGGCTACAAATTCACAACCACACTAACAGGCAGACATATGCCAGAAGAACCAACTCACACTACAGAAGAAGATTCGAACCACATACAAGAGTACGAAGACAGACGCGAGAATGAAATAGACCCGGGAACACCTACATTTGAAACTGAAGATAGAAGAGGACCAGGCAAGGTCCATCCTGAATACAATGGGTATGACGTCACGCCGAAGTGGTACCATCCGAAAACAACTGATAATAGAGTTGTGCCACCTGAGTCGGAATTCTTTGCGACTATTGTTGGTAAGCTAACTATTTTTAACTTGAATGATTTACCGTCGTACCACAAATACTTTTAAACGTCTGTTGAACTTGTCTAAAAAAATGACAGATCATGCCGTTGAAATAAGGTCCGTTTTGCAGCCACATTTTTTAGACTAGTGTTCAACAGATGTTTAAGTTTTTGTAGTGAGGCTGTTATAGTTTAACGTGTTCTCATTGGAAATGATGTGGTTAAATCCATAGGACCTACTAATGACCCATTGCAAGTCCAGTTTAACCATAGAAGGGTTGTTTTTTTTTTCAGGCATAGTCGCTTCGGTATTGATAGCAATAATATTGATAGTGATCCTAGTGCTCAAGTACATTGTATTCAAGTTCGACCCCTCGTATAAGGTAACAGAGGATAAAAACTATCAGCAGGGAGCGAGTGCGGCGCTTTTAGGAAATCAGGTATGTTACTAGATCATCGACTTGTTTTTAACACGTTTATACTATAGTTAGCTTCACTGGTAACTAAATTCAAATGTAAGAAAATTTTGGAATCTTAATTTGACCTAATTTCCGATCTTCGATCAGAGTGCTGATTCCGAGTTTGGTGAGCGCTCGCAACTCGATACGTAATTATAAGTTTATTGAAATAAAGAGTCGTATGCTATGTCATGATACATGATTTAGACATTACATCTTCATTCAGTCGGTTAATACCGTCAACATAATGCTTTAAATAATGCTTATACTCGCAAAAGTGAGCTCGAGTGTAATACGACCAAGTACCGATGACAGTCTTTATTAAATAAACAATTCTAGGATAAGTGCCACTGAATCACTCAAAGGCATGATAATGTTCGCATCGAAAAAGTTAACTCGACGTTGACCCTTGCAAAACTCGCACTAGGCACTCAGGATGAAATTTTGCACAGGTTCTGAGTTCTGATGACAACACATGACAAGCTAAGAAACGTCATTACAAATACAATATGGCGGCCTCCCCAAGGTCGCTGACTGGCTATTTGAAATTCACCCCCATGATAAGGATATTAAATAAAAGAGTTTGCTGTCAGGAATACGAAAAAAATTGTCATGTGACTTAAATTCAACATGGTGGATTGCTCATTTGAACCATCGATTCTCTACATATTCAAACTTGTCAACCTTCTTTACCTCCTTCTATATGACTAATTCTATTTCCCCTATCCAGGCTCACTCAAGTTACCAGAGCGGAGCTTCAAGTGCGCCCACAGGGGGCGCCGTGCGCAACCTGGCGCCCCTCCCGCTCAACAGGAACGGCGCCGCGCCCTCCGCGCCGCTCGCGCCCATACCCACGCAGCCCGTCAAGCGGGACGGCATCAAGGAGTGGTACGTGTAAGCACCACCACAGACGACTGTAGTATTGTGCGTGACGCGTGACGGACATATCAGGAACATAGTGAGTGAATCTTAGACGCTTCGAATCGAACCTCGCCGGAACATTGGGCGCAAATGCTTTAACATGATAAGATATAATGACTGAAACGCAAGTGTTTTTAGTATTTTGTAAATATTAATTGATAATGTTTATAGATGGGTCACTTGTGTGTACGGATGCGATTGTTGAGACTTGTACATACTAGATTTGTAGTGTCTGTTTCAGATAACAGATCACTCTCAGAACTAATATCTTTTAGGAAGTTACTTATCTTCTCATGAGACGTTGTTTGATCCAAAACTGCTACATAGTCTAGTATGCCAAGGTTCTGATAGAAAAACCTAGAGAATATGGAATTGCATTTTACTATTGTGTAGTTAGTTTTGTTTGTTTTTGTTACTGATGTTTTATTGTTAAACCTTAGCTTTTCTGACCTGTAAATTGCTATGATTCATGTATTTGCGACTTAACTTTTCTATCTACATTGCCTTTAATAGTTTAAATTAAACTAAGACTAATGTATATTGGTTGTAGAAAATCAATTGTTGGTATATTACAATTGGCTCCATATTTTGTTTTATTTATGCCTATTTTACCCATAAGGATTATCACAAACCTAGACGGTAATACTTTTGATTAAGAAGTTTTGTTCCGCTTATTCAAACCACTCATTTCTAATTGTTATATACCAACAATGCTTGTTGATGATCTCGACTATCTAAGACATAAGATGAAAATGCTATATTTGGAGCTGCCATCACGAAATTGAAGCATATCGTTCAATTGAAGACTACAGTACTTTTACGATTCTCAATAATCTTTCCTATATATATTAGATGTTATACAATATTTTTAAATAGGCGGGGTGAGGCGAGTAGCATAGAAAAAGGAATCATAATCATCAGAGTATAAGATCTAAATTCGCTTGGAGTTAGAAATGAAAACAGGTATATTATTGTAGGACGCGTAACAAGTGAGCTTGTAGATTTGGTATGGAATATAGATGTTCTGAGTTTTAACATATCCTCCATAGAATATTCTGTATTTGTTTTGGGACACTTCAATGAATAAGTCATTAATGAAAATCTTGGATAAGCCATACCCTCAAAAGTTTCTAGTTAGCCAAGAGTTTCATTAGTGAACAAATTTCTATATTCCCTCCCTCCCTTATAGATTAATTTGCTCAACTTGTCCTTGTTACTTTGATCTCAGGCCTAATTGACTTATAGTGAGAAAGTTAATTAATTATAAATATGCAGTCAATTTAAACTCAAATTAATTAAAATGTGAGAAGGTGAGATAAGGATATCTTTTAAATGGGATGTAAAATACGATGTTTCATGAGAATATGCAATAAGGTATGTCAAGGGAATGGTTCTTAAGAAAGCATTTGACACATTCAGCAAGGGTTAATGATAGTAAGAGACCCAGCGTGCTGAATAACATTCACATAAAAATCATCAGAATTCATCAAATAATCACCAAAAGCTTTTCGCGAAGAGAGATGGCTATAAAGCATTGTAAATGTCATAGAAGTATTGGAGTGCCACAAGGACCCGATATTTGCCCGCTATTACTATCGTTTGATGTAAGATCTCTACAACGCTAAATTATGTTATCACCAAGTTTGAACACGATGTCAATAAGAGTTAAAAATAATATTAACAAACTACACGAAATTAATTGGCAATGTCTCTTCAGTAACTCTAAGCTATCTTCTCTGACAACTATTTTATAGCGTCAAGCAATTTTCTGGCTATCCTCCCGAAAATATTGCATGCAATTTCCTCTTGAACCATAACTTATAAAAAAGCTGCTTATATTTTTACATCTAGTGTGTATTTGTACATCCACCGTCCCAATTTCCTCTTTCCGATTAATAAAACTTGAATTAGCTTTAAAATAAGACGAAAAAATAACATATTTATATAGATTGTTATAAAGCACAGGTTTTAGGTATTTGAAGTTGCATTTAATGTCATGTTGGAGTGTATGGAATAAAGATGAGCGATTGAATTGGCGTCTCGCACTTGTATCTAAATCATCGCATGTCATTATTGATTTCTTGCTAGAAGAAAAATAGGATAGAATAACCATATCAAGTGAAGCCAATTTTCTAAACATTTACTTTGTATAAACAATTTTTCTTCGGTGAAGTTTTTTGACCGAATATACTCGATTTCTTTCCTCCATTACTTGGGCGCCAATTTGTCGTTCATTTTTATTCTGTACAAAAAACACAGCATTTATTGTAAATAGTTATTCAATATAATACTGTAAACATAAGCGGTACTGTACGGTGTATGTAACACTCGTTTTACGGCACAAAATGTTAGTAAAAACAATTTGTTTATCTGTCAATTTTAGTGGTAATTTAGTGTGTTAATCATTTATACCGTGATGTAATTATATTGTCATTATAGATTACCCTACAGACACTAATATAAAGGATAGTAACTTAGTTAAAGACATCAAATAAAAAAGAAAAACTGTAAACTGCACTGCTGTGATTCAGAAAGATATGTTTTATGGATTGTAAGAAAGAAGAAGAACTAATATAGAAGCAAAAGAAAATATCTGTGGTAAATAAACGATACAGAAAGAGATGTTACGCGAAATACTGAAGCAAACAGAAAAACAAAAACGAACAGTCATACAGAAGGTAATGCGGATATTAATAAATTGCCCATTGCAAACCAGGTTAGCAGATCAGCAAACATTCAAATATTTGGTAAACAAACAAACAACACTGATGTTGATATAGCTGGAATTTGCAGATAATCTTCTATTTTATAACAGTGTCTGTGGGGAATTAATTGGAAAATAATTTTATTTGTTAACCAAGTTTAACTGATGTTCGTTACTCACGATTCCGGTCGGACCAATTTTAGTTTCAATGTAAAAGCGACAGTTTTTAAAAATAATAATATATTATGTAAATTACATGGCGACGTTGTTTTATTCAATCCCTTTTTCTAATCGTTTGGATTGTGTGAAGAATATGATATTATTTAGTTATGGTAAAAGCTACCTAGATGGGTTGTTTTATTAACAAAACGAACGAAATTTTCGAATGAGTAAGAATGAGGAGAAAAACCAAACATCAATTTTATTAATGGTTACGACTTTTGGATGGTTGGATTATGTGAGAGTCGATATGGTAAGAAAGAATGTTACTTGTGAGATGACGGCAGATAGAAGAGTATGGAAGGAGAAAACATGCTGCGCCGATGATGATGATGATGATAGATTTCGACTTTTGTGGCAACAGGATCTAAATAAAATAAATGTAGTTATTGATTCTTTGGTAGCGTCAGAGAAAATAAGTTGGCCGTTCTACGCCAAGGTTTAAATATTTTTAAAGTACAGAGCTCATTTATTTGCTTCTTGACGTCAATAATCCATGTATGAAGTCTTGAACTCAGAAGTACTTCATTTATGACATCTTGAAATCTTCCACATTTAACGCCACGCAAAAAGCATACATACATTTAAAGCATATAATACATAGCACCCAAAGCACAGCCCGTGCAAGCCGCAATAATAAAAATAAAACGTCTATCTTTATGTTATAATCAGATCTGAACTCCAGAGAACTTTCTCGAACTTGGGTCACAAATCATGAACTCCGACAAAGTTTGCCAAAAAGGGGCACAGATCTTAACGATATTCACATACATTATAAACGATTATGGAAGTAATCGATGGACCTTGAACCAAGGCTTTTAGGTTCCTTCTAAAAGGCACGTGGAATTAAGGACTATTGATTATCCGTGTCAAATTAGGGAAAACAGAATGTGTCGTATAGATTTGCTACTTTATAACTGTTTTGGTAGTATATTTTGCTGTATTATTAGGATCTTGAATTTGAGGTTTATAAAAGGTTAGCTACTTCTGTTGATGAACTTTGATTTAGAGTACTATTAGTTTTATCTAGCCCGGAATCTGATACTGCCCGGTGGTAAGTATAGCTTTAATTTCAGGAGGAGTACATAAGAGCATTAATACGAGAGTACATAAGACAGTACATTAGTGGAGTATTTAGGAGCAGTACATAAAAGCATTCATAAGAGGAGTAAATAAGAAAATCCATAAGAGAGTACATAAGAAAGCACATAAGTGCTTAAGTGTTGTGTAAGTATAAGTGGAATAAATAAGAGGAGTACATAGGAGGACCGACATATTGTTGCGATGCAATGTTGGCGCTCCTACAACACAGGTCAGTGAATTATGCAATATACCTACTTATTAAAATGGTGTACAAAATCTCGCACATTTTATTCTAGTTACTTTGTGCATTTTTCTTTTTTCTGTGTGTCAAATGACATGTATTAACCAGTATATTTACGTATTTAATTTAATGTGATTAGGTACGACTCACTTTGCATTATGGACTTTCTATATCTATCTCATAGATTTTATCAAAATGCTTGAGAAGTTTCTGAGTTAGAGTTTAGTTTCGTGCAAATAAAATACTTATCGGCTTTATGATATTAATTACGATTTTTCTAACTAACGTGATAGCAACCTACTCCACTGCGTTGTAAGTTAATGACAAAAATCGCGGGGCTTCTTGCTAATCAAACGTACCATGTAGGTATCTGTATAGTTCACTGAACACTATCTCTCAATTTAAATAACAACCAGCAAGTCAAATGAACAATATTATTTCTAACATGTGAAACTAATGAATTCTCAAAATAAAGGTAACAAATAAATAAGAAAACTTCACATATACCCTTGAACTTTCACCTTTAAACAAACGATATACAAAAACAATCAACTCACGATTTAACAAAATATGCAAGACTAGCTTGTTCTCGTGGTTTCACTCCCGTCCTGCGGGAACTACTGAGTGTTCCTAGATATTTCGTCCCCACCTAAAGGTTGACTGGAAGACAACGCTCAATGTGTTAAGTCCGCCTTTGTTCATTGTATAAAATGCGTGTAATAAGTATTATAAACAATTAAATTACTTTTACGGATTTCATCACGGTTTTATTAACATTATTTAATCCCGACGTTTCGGATCCTTTACAGCATCCATGGTCACGGGTAGACTCTGACATCGTCGGGATTAAAATAATATTAATATAACCGCGATAAAACAATTGCCTACGTTACTCGGAAATAATGAAGCTTCTTAACAGTCAAAGAATTTTTCAAATCTATTCAGTAGTTTCGGAATCTTGAGGGCACAAACAAACAAATGTTTCTTCTTTATTATGCAGTATAGCTATAGAAGTATTGAAGTGTTCAAGATTGTTCTGAACTTTTGATATTTTGCTTAAAGGTTCGCGTGCTGAAACCTTCAGACATTCAGAATTTATTGTAATGATTCTGCTATTTTGTATAATGTCACATATTACTGCTGCGTTTATTTTAATAAAGACTGAATCTGAGCAGGAATGTATAACTGTTTTAAGTAGTTTGTTTTGTATTATCTCAATCTAAGAATTATATAGACTGCTTTAGTAATCCCAATATAAACCATGGTTTTACATTAATTTATTTTTAACACACTTGTTTAGGTTCGGTTATTGAAATTGGTTGAGTTTTTTACATCCGTTTAGTCCCGTTTCTTAATAAATACATCAACTTAGTCGTTTTACACTGAGTGGGCAACAAATAGACGGACAGGTACTGTCACATTCATAACACAATGAAGTATAACACGGTTTAACTAAATTGAAAACGTTTTATGCTAATACCAATGAAAGTTTCAGGCAGCAACTCACACATATACAAATATTTACA
Organism: Helicoverpa armigera; assembly: GCF_030705265.1. Lineage (NCBI taxonomy): Eukaryota > Metazoa > Arthropoda > Insecta > Lepidoptera > Noctuidae > Helicoverpa > Helicoverpa armigera. Next base: position 1,047,185 of record NC_087139.1, on the reverse strand, counting down.
GTAGCACTATCGACGTATAAACTATACGAAGGATTAATGGCCAAAATATTCAAACACAAAGTGATCATGTTGCTAAGAGGAACTTAATAATTAATTTCGTACAATACGCCATGTGTAAGCCCATGTTTGCTTTCATCTTCTGATATCTGAAATACATTTTTGGTGCTATAGAAATAGTAGATGGATAAATAGTAGTGTTACAAATATGATTGGTTTTAATTGTTAATGAGATCTTTTTATGCAAAACTGCGCGAGTAGGTAAGTTGTATTTTCACAATTCGACAATATTTTTTTTATTAGTAAAATTTAGTTATGAACGAGTATAAATAATAAATCAGAACATACAAGATGGTTAAACAATGTCAGAAGTAAAACAAAATCTGAGATAACATCCGCAGTTGTGTACCCCTGAGCTTTAAAGTTCAAAGTTTTTGCCCCGCAATGAATCAGTTCCCCATTAGTGCAGCCTTGGAGAACATTAGCGCCGGTCCAAGATGTTCGCTCCTCTTCCTACACTTTTATTTTTCATACATTTCTCTTCAACCATGAGTGAAAACCCACTACTAATGACAACTGGAAATTCTGGACAAACAACAAAAACAGCTGAATGCGTTTTAAAACTCTCCGCTAAATATTTCGTCGAGAAAAAGGCTCTAAGTGGCAGCATCGTGATAATCAACATCAACTCTTATACCTCAACCACACAAGGCCTGTTATTGCAAACTGTACACAGCGGTATCAAATATTCTATTATGGTAAAAGATTCTTTTTACCCGCATGCAAACGCTTCACATTTCCCTGAGAAAGCGAAAAATTATATGTTGATTTTGGAAGAAAAATCTGAACTGGAGAGGAATATACTACAATTGAATAAATTGCCAACTTGGAATCCTCTTGCGAAGGCCATAGTGTTTTATCAGCTGAAACATAATGAGACCGCTGAGGAGACGTCTATAGAATTCATTAACGAACTTCGCGATTACAAGTTATTTAAAACAATCGTGTTCATTTACGACGAGTATAATGATGTGGTTATATCTTACACTTGGAGGCCGTACAGCGATACTAATTGTGGAGGGAGATGTGATTCAGTGTACGTGCTCGATCGATGTACTAATAACACGATTTACGAGTTTGAGAAGCAGCATGACATGTTCCCGTCAGACATGAAAGGCTGTCCTTTGGTGGCTTACGCTGTCATAGCTGAGCCTTACGTAATGCCGCCAGTAGGAAAGATAACTAATTCCTCGTTCGACGATGCTTATGAGTTCGCAAAAGGCGGTGAAATAAACCTTGTGAAAATTATTAGCCAATTCACAAACATGTCCCTTATTACAAGAACGTCGGATATTTTAGAAAATTGGGGCGTGGTCTACCAAAATGGCACAGCTACGGGTGCTTTTGAGGTGTTGAGAAATGAGTCAGCGGACCTGGTGATTGGTAATGTAGAAGTGACGAGGATACTCCGAAAATGGTTCCATCCAACTGTAAATTATCTACAAGACGAGATGACGTTTTGCCTACCAAAGGCAGGTCAAGCACCTACATGGGACAATCTGGTTATCATATTCCAATGGACTACTTGGGTCGCTACTTTCTTTAGCCTGGTGATAATGGGTCTGGTGTTCCATGTGTTTTATTATAGAGAGCATACTAACGCAACAAAATGGCCGACAAATTCTTTGCTGATGACGTTTAGCATGCTGCTTGGTTGGGGAGCGTCATTCGAACCCAAAAGCCCCACTTTCCGCATCTTAATATTCGCTTGGCTCTGCTTCAGTATAAACATGGGGATATCATACGAATCGTTTCTCAGAAGTTTCCTAATGCACCCGCGATTTGAAAAGCAGATAAGTACCGAGGCGGATCTTATACAGTCTCGAATTCCGTTGGGAGGTAGAGAGATTTATAGGTCTTATTTTGAGACTAATAACGCGAGTTCGTTTTATTTATATCGCGAGTACAATTCGACTACGTTCTCGGAGGGCGTGAGGCGGGCAGCTCTGGAGAGAAACTTCGCTGTTGTTTCGTCGAGGCGTCAAGCCGTCTACCAAGACCAGAAATTGGGTAAAGGGGCTCCGTTAATTTACTGCTTTCCTGAAAGTAATAATATGTACAAGTATGGCGTCGCTATTCTTACGAGAAGATGGTTTCCTATGTTGGAGCGTTTTAACAATATTATTAGAAGTGTTTCGGAGAATGGATTGATTGATAAATGGATGAACGAGCTTTTGATACACTCTGTTAGTTCTGAAGAAGCTAGTACTATAATGCCTTTAAGTATTCAGAATTTACTGGGGGCGTTTATGTTCATAGGTTTTATGTATGGGGCTAGTATCGTGATATTTATTGGCGAAGTGATAATAGGCTTTATCGAAAAAAGAAAACAAACCAAAAAGGTCATGAATAAGCGTTTGCGTTAATTTTGCATTTGGTAACGGTGGAATTAGGTATGATAATTTATTAAAATTTATGTACCTAGTGGGCAGTGAAATGGACCGGAGGCATTGCGTTTATAATGAATAATAAGTTATGATTTATGTAGGCATGGTATTGTAATAACTAATGCAGATTAGTTATCAATAAGTACTGTTTTGTTTGGACTCACATATTATTATTAGGCCTTTACGTAAAATGTTTAATGGTTTTATCACACTATTTACGAACTCTTCGTAGCATTCCTAAATTATAGTTCTAATAAAATGCGAGCATTTTAAAAAAGGTTTTTAATTTTTTTAATGTAAATAACACCATAGGCACTTAAAACTTACCACATAAATTAGACCCTAAACTGTAACAATATTTTAATACTAATTGTACCAACTAACACTTAGTCAATTTACCACTGAAAAATATTATATTTTTCATTCAACAACTACCGTAAGCTTTTGTCAATGAAATTTCAACCTTATTTGATTAGTCATAAGATAGATTATGTATGATTGTTGAAAGTACATATTACAGCTATTGAGGTTCAAGCCATTGCAATGTCAATCTTATATTTTAAAACATAAGAGTGATGATCTATGTTAGTTAACTATGAGAGAAATGTTCAGAATTAACGGTGACGTGTGACGTCACGAATGCGGTTTGCACTTACGATCACTTACATGTTAATTGATCTAATCATAACATTGTTTGTGTCATTAGGAAACTATGTCAGTGAAGGTCAGAGGCCTAGTTATAATTTAAGGAGTCATTAAGGCACTCACGTTTCCTTGTGTGTTATTTTAGGACCGGTACAATATAGTTATGTATCATTTTCAGCTTACGAAGGAAAATGGCGGGTTTTAGTCGGTAAGAGTCTGAAACTCCCTCACGATGCACCCAAAGCGGGACACCATTTAATGATTTCCCACCAAAAAAAAAATACTGCTATCTATTTATTAACTCTCATAGTCTAGCACGACAACTCAACCAAACCAATTTCGCCAATATATAGGTATTCCGTGAAAGTTTCTTGAAATGCGACCCGGGAATCGAACTCGAACCCCCATGCACGGTAGTCACTCTATGTGAAAACTAGACTATTTCGCGGGACTTCAACTTTCCTTTCAAACAAGACCTTTGAACTCCGTAAATTCCTCTCCTGAAATCAACAACATAATTTATAAATCAATGCTATTTTAACGCCGTGATTATAACAAGATTCACGTGGCTAATATCCTAAGGGAAGAAAATGGCGTAATAAACCCATGGAATGTTCCTAAGGCGTGAGGGAAAAACCAGTTGGAAAATAACTCATAAAGGTATCTAAACACCCTTTGTTGTTATATAGACGTGTATGTATGTGTAATAGGTATAATACTCATTTCATATCGTATATATTGTATCATTAATGCAATGTATGGCGCCGTTCATATATTGACGATGTAATGGGTAGGTGGCAGGAGAAGTAGAAGTTTGGGTGTTTTGGGAAATGACTATGTTTTTTTTGTTTAGTTTTCTGTGATATATAATCAGGTGTGAAATTAGGTAACTATTTTTTTTTCACTAGATACTCAGTTTCAAGTTGTTAATTTTTTCTAGTGTGTATTTGACTGACATCATCAGTACACCGTTATGGCGAAAAATGTAAGATTTGATGCTGACACATTTCTGGACCCTCATTTCCAAATAATCATCTGAATAACTAGGATATCGATCTAGCCATTACCAAAAAAGCCCAAAATCAATTACACAACAACACAAAACGAACATGTTTACGGAGCCCTACAGGGTGATGCAAGATATGTCCCTATTAGGGTTACAAAATATAACGCCCATTCTTGCCGACGGTTCCGTGGGGAAATGCACGGTATGAGAGGAGAAAACGAATTTTACACGAAGCGTCGTTTACAAGTAATTCTTAGTTGTGTATGTATTTTTTATTTATTTTATTTATTTATTATGTGTAAATAATATCGTGAGGTTTTTGGTTTGATGATATTAATTTATAGAAAATATTAGGATGATTTATCATGTTATGATAATTGTTAATTGGTAAAATAACTTGTAATTAGTGACTGTAATCGTAATTGTTATTTTCATAAAAAAATTCAAACATTCAACCGGTTTGAATTTATTCAAATGTATAGAAAAATATTTATTTGCCCAATTACACATTCTGCGAAGTTGCTGCTCAAACTGACAGCCAACAGAAGTGAACATTTTTATATTTTACAAATAAATATAAATAAATTGTCAGATTCATCCAAAAATAACCTTCAATCAAGTAGTTCCCTCATTTGTCTTTCCTCAGCGTTAATTTTCCTAATTTACTACAGGACACTAAGGGGAAGGACGGTAGTGACGTAGATTGTTACACACACACACACACACACACACACACACACACACACACACACACACACACAGACACACACACACACACATATATACTTACACAGACAGACACGAGCAATGAAGATAAGTTCCCACTAATGATGAGCCACACACCGCGGTACTTAGTTGACAACTATATCTCTAGGGTTTGATGGTACTGTTAGTTAAACGGACGATTAAAAACTCAGTTTAAACTTCTAAGTTTCAAATTGACTAGTCGTTTTAGTGTTTTATTGCTTCAAAATATTACTAATATTAAGAATGCAAAAGCACCTGTTTGCCTGACGCACTTTTATGCCAAAACTACTGATTTAAGTACACAGATGTGAAGAGAATAGAACGAGAAATAGACCACTGTTTATCCGGCTGCAGGAAGTAGTTTCCTCTAGATGTGGGAGGAACCGAAGTCAACACACTAGCAACTCATACCTATATGTATCAACGTACAGAAACCATGAACCCACTTATAACCCTAACCACTCGTAACTTAACCTAGCTTCAAACTGCTAATCCTCCTAACACCTTTTAACCAACGGTACCATCATCCCATCTGTAACAATTCATCTCTCGTACGTTTGAAACTGACAACTGCCTCCGAAGGGCTCCCAGTCATTTGTTACAGCAAACCAACGATATATATTCACGACTTTTTATGAAAGGAACTGAGCAGAGAATGACGTAATTTATGAAGACATCTGAATACGTTTCGTAATTATTTTTGGATCTGGATTGTTTTTAGGGAATCGGTTTTTAAGTGTGTGAAAAAAGTTTTTTTTTTGGAGCGTGTAATGTGTACTCATATTCATGAAGTAAAGAATGATTAAGTGGAGATATGTAGAAAAACTTACACCTAGATAAGTTATTAAGAGAAAATTCGAAAAACGACGATTCAAGAACTAAGTGAATTTCGAAATCTTAAGTAAATGTGTAGAGTGTAAAAGAACCAATTTTAAAACACTGTCAAAAACAAATGTTACATGTTGTTTTAAATCGCGAAGAATATTTGTTTTAAATGGTATTGGTAGACAATAGAGAAAATAAAAAATACCGCAGTTAGGTACAATTGCTTTGAGCAAGACACCTCTGACATCAGGACTGAAGAAAGCAATTTGAACCCAATTGTACCTATCAATAAAACTGAAAATTGATTGAACATCCATGAGGTGTCCACTTCACAACGTCAGCCTTCGCTCAACATTCAATCTGGAAAGTCAGATGCGTCACTCAAACACGTCAGGAATAATTGCAATATTTCTGGTTAAAAAATGATGATTTTATGATAATGCAATGATTTCATGGGAGTTTTTAAATGAAATTACGATGATAGAAGCAATTCAATAAACAGTACATAATAATATAGATAGTAATCCATAAGAAGATAAAATTGTGTTACTCGAAGTTGGATCCTATCATTACCTTAGGCCTTAGCTTATGCTTAGAAAGACATCAGTAAGAAGTACCTCATGAACTTACTAGATAACATTACAACGCAGGTAAAAAATAAACAAGCATATAAAAGAACGATGTTCACACAGTTTTAAGAGTAGAATTTAAAATGGCACATGTGATACAACTACACGATCTAAGTGAAGAGCCGTCTGTCTGTCAAGGACCACCTACCGTGCGACAGTTGGGCTCACCCATTCATCTTTATTCACTGAAAACAAGTTTACTAATGCATCTTCATCAACCCCTTTGACTAAGGCTACAGGGTCCATTTTTGCTTGGTGTTGGATAGAGTAAGTTGGTTTCAAGAAGGCGAGTAATTTATAGTGGAAAACAGAGCCGTATAGCAAACTCGTGTTGTCTGCTCATCCACCTTTTGTAGTTAGTATGAAGGTTTGTATATTTAGTGCGTCGTCTCAAATCCAGTATCGTTTGATTTGCGGTCCCCTTGATTAATTTGCTTGAAGCAGAAATGTATTTTGAGTAATTATTTACTTTGCTGTGTGAATATCTGGCGTACTTTGAGGAGTGGTACCTACTGAGTTTAGTTTATTAGTTTGTCTGGTTGTGTTGGCAAGGAAATGTATAATTGAACTGGTAAAGGGTTTGATGTTCAACGTTTATGAAGGTGTATGTTTAATTGGGTATTAAATGGTGATAATTACTTTCGGTTGTGTTCAAAGATCGTTGGTGTTTGTAGTGAAGTTTGCACGTGAGGGATTCTAGTTGCGTTTCCTAGTTCGTGCAACATGCAATACAAGTTGAATTTTCATGGGGATGGACTTCAAGTTTCTTTTACAGTCATTACGATGACTTTAAACGACCTCTGTATGTGAAAAAAAAACGAACACGATACGATGTACATAAATAGTAGTTCCATAAATGACAAAGCCACATTCGATAATTTCTGCACAAGATTATTAACCGTCCACAACTTATGATCCACACGAACACCTATCACAACAAACGATCCCAAATTCCGCACCACTCATTATACACAGTTAATACTATTACTAACTTCTCTTGCACCACCGGAGTACTCGTAGCACCAAAATCTCCCAGCTTAGTAGACAAGTCAGCCGTGAAACCGCTATTAAGATATTGGAAGTTACTTAACATAGTACCATCTACCATCTGGTACCTAATGCTGAACTGGTTGTATGCAATTTACGAGAGCACTTAGTACCTGCCGAAACTGGTCAGGTATTAAGACATTATGGGATTAGCTAGTTAGGTGAATCAGTGGTTATGGGTAGTTCGTGTTAGGTATTGGGCGTTTCGTTATGGTGATTGATTTTAGATATTGTATAGTAGTCAAATGTTTTTAAATCAATTTATAGTTTTGCTGGAAATTTCACAGTAGTTGCACGGTATATAATACATACCCATGTCCCATGTAAAATATCTTACAAGAAACCCTATAAGATGATTTGAAAAATTGTAGCCTAATAATGTTCTTAACACACAAGGAGCATGAAATATTGATGTCACCAGAGAAGATTTGCATTTTTTAGGGTTCCGTAGCCAAAATGGCAAAAACGGAACCCTTATAGTTTCGTCATGTCTGTCCGTCTGTCACAGCCGATTTACTCGGAAACTATAAGTACTACAGTGATGAAATTTGATGGGAATATGTGTTGTATGAACCGCTACAAAAATATGACACTAAATAGTAAAAAAAAGAATTGGGGGTGGGGCCCCCCATACATGTAACTGAGGGATGAAATTTTTTTTTTCGATGTACATACCCGTGTGGGGTATCAATGGAAAGGTCTTTTAAAATGATATAAAGTTTTCTAAAAAACATTTTTCTTAAAGTGAACGGTTTTTGAGATATCAGCTCTCAAAGTCGTAAAAAGTATGTCCCCCCCCTCTATTTTTATAACTACGGGGTATAAAATTCTAAAAAAAATAGAGGTGATGCATGCTAATTAACTCTTTCAACGATTTTTGGTTTGATCAAAGTATCTCTTATAGTTTTTGAGATAGGTTGATTTAACTGTAATTTACGGAACCCTTCGTGCACGAGTCCGACTCGCACTTGGCCGGTTTTTTTGTATTTTTCCAAAACGTAGACTGATTTCATTGGGTTATTTTGCATGTGATTAGAGGCCAATTCATCATAATCCGAGCCTTTTTCCCAACCATGTTGGGCGGCTTCCAGGCTAACCGGATTCAGCTGAGTACCAGTGCTTTACAAGAAGCGACTGCCTATCTGACCTCGTCAACCCAGTTACTCGGGCAACCCGATACCCCTTGGTTAGACTGGTGATTAGAGGCCAATTGCCTGTGAATATTACGAAATGCTTATTTAAACAGAGCTTTTACAAAACGAGCGTATTAATCAGATCAATCAAAATTCCATTCCACATCACGAAATCCGTACAAAATTAATAAAACATAACATTTACGCGGAACGCTTAAATTTTGCCGATATTTACTGCGTTCGCCGTACATAGTCGTATATAAAAGTTTTGCCCCACATCGGGTCCCGGGCCGACCGTAAAATTTTACTACACAAAACCGGTTGGAAACTGTAAAATTTTGAAACGGAATATTACATAAGGATATGTGTAGGAGAGGCTTAGTGAACTTGTTATCTGTAGTTTTTATTGTTAGTGGAATATCGGTGTTTTAGTACGGGAGAGGGGAAAAATGGACCAGTTTTATGCTTCGCTTGCAGTTTTTACCGCACTATTGGGCAGAATTCTGGAGTGTAGCAACACTAGCAACATTGTCGGTGTTTAAGATCAAGTATCGACATTAAAATGTATGGACCAAGTTTTACGTAAGTGTTGGTTTAAACAATTTTGGCATTCTTAAGTTTTGGACATAAAACGAACTTTCAAACTAATAATAAAATTAAAGTTAAAGACAGAAGTTTTGGGCATAAAAGAAAATGACAACAGTCTTGAAAAATAAGTGGCTTTACCTTTATTTAACCTGTAGTGTAGACGTTTATGTAAATCTTTAGGCTAGATTAACTGAGCAATCCTGTAGTTTCTTGGAGCCACGGACAGAATGACCATAAGGACCATGTAAGTAAGAAAACAAAAATTACCTAACCAGGCGAACACACGACCAGGAAAAAAGCCGAACCCCAAACAGCTGATTACCTAAACAGTCCCAAAGCATATTGCCGTAAATTTCGCCAGCGTAAACTACGCCTAAGCGTAGCTCAATTTATGTTAATGTTCTCTCGTGAATAATATACGCGTTCTCGAGTGCTCGCTATATTTATGACGTTTAGCGTGTCATCGACGGTTTTTATGTTGTGTGCTTCGTGTATGGAAAATCGTTAGAAATTATGGTTTTGTATGCGGAATTTGTAGTTAGAATATTTGGATCTGTGTGTTGCCTTTTTGGTACTATTAGAACTGTTTAACTTACAATACAACCCAATGCATGGTACAACAGAATAATAATTCATTTATCTGTTTAGAAGTTATGATATTATAGCAGTTTCTCGCGGTACCACCCACGTGTTATTTCCCACACCTGGATAAAAAGTATTTGTGTCTAATTGGGAAATCAAATTGCGACAGACAGAGAAACTTTCGCAGATATTACTAAGGATGATACACAAATTCTCACCCTGCATTATCAGATTGTTGCTTAGGCTTCATTATTAGCACTTTCTACCCAAGAATAGGATCGAGGCACGACATACCTTACAAGCCTGACAAAAAAGTCTTTCAACAATAGACTATTTTCAGTTCAACAAAAATAAAAATAAAATATTTTTAAATAGAAATAAATACCAATTTCTTTAGCAAAAATAACATTCTTCTCTATACAAAGTTAGAAACATTGTCAAAGGCCAACCACATCCCAAGACAATGCAACAAGATATCATACGTACGGTTGCACTTGTGTGCGTGCGTGTGTACACACACACGCACACAAGTGTGATGCCAGTGAGAAAAGTGCAACGTCACAGCACTCAGCTTCCACTTCGAGTGGGAAATTTTATTTTTGTGTGACGTCTTTAGGGTGGGGTGTGAGGGGTAAGAGGTAGCGGGTGTGGTTTGTTAGTGCAAGCGTGCTTTAGACTTTAGTCTATTATAATGCTTATCATCAGGTGAAGTGGTCAACCGTGTGCATATTAGCAATAAAAAAAAATATAAATATTTGAAGTTGGTTTTGTTTTTTATTTTTTACAAAATGGCCCTTAAAAGAGTGGGGGGAGTTTCGCGGGCAGTGTTTTGTTTTCGACGTTCAAAAAGTGCTGATTTATGTTATAAACGCCTAATTCGAATAAACAGTTTTGAGTTCTTCTTTCTTTAATCGAAATGATTTAATTGTTTGCAACACCACAGAAATGTAGGTAGATTTAGAATAGACCCCATTAAAAAATAAATATAGGTAATTGGGTTCTCGGTTATCATTTTTATGCCAGTTTGCTTATACTGTAGAACTTCCAAGAATAAACACATCAGTTTATAACTTGTCCCACGCGTAAAACACAACTTTAATTACAAGCTTTATATTTTATTATAGATCAAAAGACAACCGCGATGCTTCCAAACGGAACACAACAATGTGTCTCATGAAGTCATGACGCATGCGCAATGGAAGAAAGATATAGTACCCGTTGTCAAAATAGTAAGTATTCTCATTCATTTTGTAGGAGTGTTTTTTAGCCGGAATTAATATATAGATTGTTTTTGTTCAGTGTGGTGTGTGGAGAAAGAAGAAAAATATGAAAAGTATTTTTTAAGTTTGTTAAAAAAAATATTGCAGAAAATATTTGAAGTTGAGGATGATCAATGCTTTTTGGGTTAAGTAGCTGATCTCTCTAGCTGCTCTTTTTATCTTTCCTGTTAAGATACCTAATTCTAATTTCTATGGTAATCAACCAATAGAATATCCGGATAACTCACAGGGATGAAACACCATGCCACAGTATAACTCATAACCGACTCTCATAAATCTGGTACCACAGATAAAAGTAGCAACTTCAGAGGTCCAGTGCCACTATCATGGCGGACCGATTACATTTCATAGTCGTCGTAATTCCATACATACGTGGTTAAGCGCACGTGTGCGACCTAATTATTATTTAACCATCGTCAGATGTCTTTAATGGCAGACGAGTAAGGCATGACCGCCATTAAGTAGGGTGGATAGGTTGCAGAGGCAGTGAGGATAAATAGGTGTGTGGGACTTTACGTTACAAAAAGTGACAAAAAGTTTTGTTTTATGTTTGTCGAGCACAAATCTGTGATTGTGAATTTGTTGCAGATTTTTTTATACCTCGATCAAGAGGAAGCTTCGCTAAGTAGCAAAAATAATTGTCACAGTACTTAGTTAAGACTATTTTTGCAAGAAGCTTATATCTATTATAGCTTATGTTTTATAAACATGGAGTAAAGTTATTCCGAATTTAGATAAACCTTTGAAAATGTATGATTGTTCCTTTGCTACTTCTGGTGTAACTTTGAATCCCACCCAAAACAAAAATGTGAAAGACTGCCAAGTTCGATAACATGGGAATGCTTCGCCTATAAAAGAAGTGAGATCTAAATAAGTACCAAGTTCCATACACATACCTCAGTTAAAAATAGTTACTTTTTAATGATGTTACTTGGCAAGTTTTCACACACCTTGTTATAAACCTACTAAACGCAATGAATCAAGTATTTAATTTTCTATTAAAACTTGCCAAGTAACTTCATTAAAAAGTAACTATTTTTAACTGAGGTATGTGTATGGAACTTGGTACTTATTTAGATCTCACTTCTTTTATAGGCGAAGCATTCCCATGTTATCGAACTTGGCAGTCTTTCACATTTTTGTTTTGGGTGGGATTTCATTCATTTTTGTAAGGTTGTTTATTTTATTTTTTTCTTATGATTAAGTAAGTTAAGGAAATGTCTCATATATACTATCTTTCAGATTTTTGAATATGCACTATGCTTCTTACAAAGAAATGAACTAGATAAACTAAATGGACTAGATTTACCAACTGACTGACATGACATGTTATCATATATTATGTTCGTGGATCAAAGTTACACATTCGTTATTTTGAAACTGACTCACACTTGGCCATTTTCAAATTTTTCCCTTTACCTTGACATAAAGACCTACCTCCATGCCAAATTTCAAGTCAATACGACCATTGGAAGTGGTCTAGGTTTTTGATGAGTGAGTCAGTCAGTCAGTCAGTCAGTCAGTCAGTGAGTGTATAGTAAAAATAGCGATTTTCTGACGTCAATATCTCAAGACCTACAATAGGTATATTAATGAAATTTTGTATTTAAGATAAGTGAGGAGGTCTCAACAGATACTATAAATTTGATATGCGTAACTAAAATAGATTTTGAGTTATAGGGGGGTCGCATTTGGCCCGAAATGGTTCGTGTAATATAACCCACGGCCGGTGTGTCGCTTTTTTTTGCTCGAACTTGGCGGACACACTGCCGTGTGTCTAGACCATGTTTAAGTGCACCTATACACACGTATTTCGTACAAAGATAAAATGTATTAAAATATTAAAAGTGTATTTGTAAATCTTGGCAGTGACAAAAATAGGAGACTTAAGTAAGTTTCCCATCAACCATCAGTGGGAAAGTTCCCATCAACATTTTTAAACTAAAAAACACCTTATCCTGAATTCCACATGACACATGGTCACCCCACTATTAACCCGCTCCATGGCTGTCGCATGCTTAAATAGTAATGTTACTATTATGACCGAACGTATTCCTAACCCTGGAAGTCGCATGTTTTGTATAAATTACTTAGCTGGACCCCTCCGATATCATCTGGGTTGTGACGTAAAATAGCATTTGGGAAGAAATTTAAACTGATTGGACTGTAAATGCAGCTTTGTAGAATGGGTGAGTAACAGCCGCACGGATCAATTGCAGGTTAAGCTTGGCGCAGTCAATCCTTGGATGAGTGACCCCTGTGTCTTTAATATGTCATATCTACTACATCCATGGTTTAGTAGGCAAGTAAAATTGAAGGACCCGGCTGTTATTTTCAGCTATGACAATCAGCAGCCAGAAAGTACGATAACATTCACACATCATCTTATCAATTGATAATGTGTTGCTCAGGTATCTATTAGGTGTGTATATTATATCTGCTTGTAAAGGTCTCAACCCTGAATCACTGGCGGGGTAATCGTTAAACCAATTTATACCATTTCCCAATAGAAAAACAATCACCAGAACTTAATTTCCCCACGCTAACTGCACAATATATTGGCAATATTTTTCGAACTTTAAGCTCTTTGGGTAATTTAGACCGAGTGAAATAATTCCTAGATTCTACAATCGTTTGGCTAATTACTCGTCCTAGGATTCTAATGGATTTACGTTCACAGCTAGATATACGATTATAACGTGATCAAGGGTTATGCGAATTACTTAAATCTGTATGAAATATTAGCTGGAATTAATTAAGAGTAGAATTTTAATTTGAAAGTTAAATGGAAACTAGTATTTTTGAAACACGTTTCAAGATAAAACGATAGAAAGTACAATTCTGATAAAACATTTTTTGGGGAGTCATATTTCCATCTTTTAGATACCTGATTAATATTGATAAGGTAGTATAGGACTGAATTTTCATAAAACTCATGTTTTTTTGAATTCTCTTTCAGATTAAGTACATCTGAATAAAAACTGAATGTAAGCAGCCCTTTTACTTGCCAAGAAGGGTCATGTTTTGTGCATATCTCATGTAATCGCATCCTGAAGAAAAGAACTAACACTGTCCAGATTATACCACCCTACAACCTTTTCCAAGGTTGCTCTGTCACCTTAACTTAATCACATTTAACAGCAGCGTAAAATCCAAATAAACAAGCATTATTTTTTACACCCAGCCTAAGACAGGCTTTACTGCGTATTTAATATCAGCTTAAACTTAATCTAGACCCAACGGCCTAGTCTGAAACAAAATTACCTAGCCTAAATACGTAGTTTACAATTCAATTATACCATAAACTGAATGACACCATGAATAAAGGCACAGTTTAATTATATTCTCTTGTAAACAGTTATGAAACTACGTAGGTAGGTACTGACGTCAGAAATAATATCACTCACACACGCATGTGCTCGATGCACGACACTCAGTACTGACAGCACCGCTTTTTGGGTTTAAGAAGACTTTCACAAAGTAACCCGGAGCCTGGAAGTTGGTGATTTATACATCCGTGCATCGGAGGGCACACAAATGCACATAAATGTGTGTCTGTGCAAATGCTTCTTCAATATAATATGTCCTGCGCATTTGGCTAATCTCCTTACATGAGAACAGCGGCCGAAGCCGATAATCAGCTAGGAGGACATCATCATCAGCGCATCATGAGTGACATTGTTACAAACGTTAGTACGTACCTTCACAACTGTACATGTTTACTCTGTGATAAGGTCAGGTTTATTTAATGCTGGAATTAAAGCGTAAATCCTTTGTCGTAAATCTGGCTTTAATCTATTACATTAAGATGGCGTCTGTGTATGTATGTGTCTTAAGACATATTGCTGTGGTGAGGATTCAAGAAAATCTTATTTGTCAGGTAAAATGGTCTTAGTTATATTTTAGTCCTAGCTAAATGGTATTAAAAATTAGTTCAAAAAGTCATGGTGACCTAGTGATTAAAGCACCAGTCCCTTAAGAACGTAGATGCGATTCGATTCCAGGTCAAGCAAATGTCAATGTAACTCATTTAAGTAATATGTAATTTTCAAGTATATTTTAGACACCAATGACTGAAGCAAACGTGGAAGAAAAATCGTGAAAGTATTGCCAGAAATAGCAAGCAACACAAAAGAACCAAAGCTAATTAGCCAGTAACATTAAACGCAAACCACCATAAAACCCATATGATTAGACGCCAAAAAATAAGCTTTTTAAAGTGCATTTAATTTTAACTCCATACGCGAACAGTTGGTAGTACGAGCGAAGCATATGTGCATATGTCGAGCGCGCAGTGTTACCAACTTTGCGAGACAAAAAGTTGGTGGAAAAAAGTGTGGTGCGGACAGCGACGTGAAACTCGCACTGATGGTCAGTGGCCAAGATATGGAGGGTGGGATAGATGCGGCAGTAGGTAGAATTGGGTTGAAGGATTATTTGTTTTCTACATGTTAGAGTGCGTTGGGACCATATTTTTCTTATCTTAAAAAAGCAAAATCTAAATACATTTTAGGAAAAAAAATATTTATCTCCTCCTGTTTGGGAAATCTGTTAAAAGAAACTTTCGTTTACATATTCACCTGTGCTTGTTGAAAAAAAAGAATGTAAAAAAATAACTACAGCAACTAGACTCCATCTTAACTCAACTTTAAAACCATACATTATTTTGGGTATAATGTACCTATGATTCCGTATTACTAAAACTCAAAAAACCGCCATCATCTTCACAGATGCTAATGTGTGTAGGTTCAAACCATTTCGCTTCTGTGGTATCACGTAATCTTTGCCCCAAGCGTTCAGCTTATGCATGGCTGTAAAATTTAACGGTTCACAATAAAGTACTGGAACTAAGTCCAAGCGCGCACTGTGGGCTATAACTTGACGCGCATGTGCGCTCGCCCTTACAATAAGGATATGACTGGCCATACATTTTAGTAGTACATTCTTTTTATTTCTGCTCTTGCAATTTGAAGGGCTTTCTTCATTGTTTGTGGGTTTCTTGTTAGCAAAGAGGTTTGCTTACTTTGTGATAGATGCTTAGTTTTATGGGGACTTGCGAGGGCTATAAATTAGGTATACGTTTTATTGCGCTTCGACACAACAAGGTAGTGAGCATTTACTAGGTGAATTAATTTATTGAGAGTCAACATGGTTTTGTTCGTTATTTTAATGGTCATTTAATTGTATACGTAAAAAGGCTATAAATGAAATAAGTTACATCTTTGAGCACAAAAAAGAATTAATCCTCAAGTTTTCATAACAAAGAATGTTCTTAAATACTTACCTACAAAGTTTTCAGCGATTGAAAACTTTGAATGATGATAAAATATATCTACTTCTACGATCCGATACGGACGTCCAGACTTCCCTACACACTACACCTACTAACAGTTAGGTAAATGATACGCCTCCCCTTCTCAATTTACATTGCAAGGCAAATAGGGAGCAGTATTCAATCAATACGGCAAACATTCAGTATCTATTTATCTATCAGTAGCTACAGTCCCACTAAAAAGGGGAAGGGTTCAAACCATGGAGAATTAAATGATTAGCGGAGATGTCATAACGCAAAATCTCATTAGAAATTAGCGCGCTAAAATTCGGCTATGCGAGGGACGAGCAACGCTACTGTCTTCGCCCTTATATGCCTTCTTTGGTCCCGATTATTTTTTGTAATACCAACATTTTTTGATAGATGTCTCAAAGAGCTCGAACGCCTCGTTAGTTCACTCATAACTAATCGTTTTGGTCATGACCACCGTACATTCGAGTAAGAAGAAGGTGCCTGACCTACCTTCCTTCTGGTATCTCCGCTATCTTTCTTTTCTCCGTGGATCAGGCGTACAGACGACACTTTTATATGTAGATAGTTAGGTTTTATGTACTGAACTGTCTTTATGGAGTATGAAAATGTTTTGAGGTGTGCTTACAGGTTCTGTGGTGATAGTACTTTTATGGGTATCTAAGCATTACGGTTTAGAAAGGAATATAGTATGAGCGAAGATGATTGTCATACAATGCTGGACGCCCTCTCTTAATGCACGTCATAATTGAATTGTCTGACCAATTTTCTGCCATAAGTCTCAATTTTTTTGACATTCAAATGATGTTTTGACCAAAGAGCTAACTTAAGCTTAACTTGTTTATTGCGGATTAAAAATTGCTCAAGCTGTAGTTATGGAGTTTTGGCTGTAGCTAAGATGGACATACGTCGAAAGTAAGTCCTGAACGAGACTCCTACGTCTTGCTACGCTTAGAGTAAGACTTCAAAGTGACAATTGACGATACAACCACTTTTTCACCAAAACCCCAAAAGCGACGTCACAAAAATTTATTGGAAAAGTTTGAGCTCCGAAACAACGCAAAGAATGCTCAAATGTTATAACATAGTACTGCGAATGAAGCATTGTTCACCACGAGCCTGCTAGATTAACCTTTGTTCGTAGTTAGTGAACAAGCATGAATTTTATGAATAGTTCCTCCGTATTCGGGCTTCGATGAGTTAGAAATTATGATGGGGGATTTTAAATTTCAACTGATTTTAATAACTTTTTTTTTGGTTGGGTTTAGGTGATACTGAAAACCGTGGATAGTTCGGAGTACCGTGGATTGCTATCCATTACTATGGAGATAGTTAACATTTTTCAGTCAAGCAGATTTATGGAAATTATATTTTTTTCATTACTTAGGTAAGTATGCCATAATTTTATTAGTCTGGAGATTGATAGTTAGAGATGTTACACACTCGATCCGTAAGGGTACGTTTCATGGTCTACGTCCTTGATAATAATCGTCAATACAATTTCATTTGAAAGTTCATCACGAAGACAATAAAAGAGTTATGTAAATACCAATTATGATGCTACGATTTTAGAGTACATCCAAACTTTGAAGTTAACAATTAATAAACCACAGTAATTAGAAACACAATAAGAAAATCTCATTGCTTCAGTCTTCTATTACTTCATCACGTCCGATTTCGAAAGACTACAATAAAGGAAAGGAAAGCGTTGCGAGCGATAATAAATATTCAGCGCGGGGCAGTGTGGTTACAGCCCTAATTTGGAACCCGGGTACGACAATAGTGTTAGAATTGTGTATTTATTCCGTGGATTTAGTGTCAATTGTAGTTTTTTTTTGTTGGGTTTTTTATATGTCGTAGAATTTGTTTTTCCTTAATCTTTTTCATAAGATATTTTTTATATCCTATAATTTAAATTAATCATATTAAGATGAACGTGATTTTATATACATCAAACTTATTAAAAATAATTCATTTTGTTTCATTTCCAAGATACCTTTATAATTTTCACTGCGTAGCCCTCTTGCAAAGTACGTGCGTAATGTTAGCGCATTTTGCGTACCAAAGGGGTAAGTTTCCCGATTGTCTATCTGTTTCATTTCCTGTGCGTAGATTGACAGAATTGTAAGGTTAAAGAACCGTTTTATGCAAACGACATTGTCTATGTACATTATGTTATTTTAGCACACTGGTACTATCTAATGGTTTGTTTTGGAAATATGGCAATGATTTAGGTGAAGGACATTAATACCTATCTATCATAATTTTTATACAGTTACCCGATATATTTCTTTCAGGAGAAAATCTGCTTAAATGAAGTCACACTCTTTACAAAAATTAAGAACACATTCCACAAAATAGCCCTTTCCCACTGGTATTACGCAGTTAAATAAAAGGACGAAATTTTTCTAACCCATTAAGAACATATGGGCGCATCGTGTCGAGATTCAATCGTAAGTCATTCTAGGAAGCCAGTACTAAAAGTTATATTAACCGTGAAGAGTACCCATACACTGAAAACTAAAAAGTCGGCCGACAGTTGTCCCGATGGTTAGCAAAAATAAAAACTTGACTCCAATCAAAGTTGCCAGTCGCTCTAAAACCAGCTCAGTACCTGAACTTTGTGATGTGCGTACTACTATTCATCTTCATACCGATTTATGAGCCCAAACAAACTCCCGGCCGACTAAAAGTCTGCAGTGTGTAGTTACTATAAAGAAACAGTTAAAATTAGGACATCTTTCCCACAATGTTTTATGATGGTCCAAATATTTTTGTAGAGGGTGTCTTGTCCTGATTTGTTTGGACTTGAAGTTATTTTTTTTCTGTTTGAAACGTTTATGGATATACTTTTATTCTTTAAGGTCAATAAGATAAGAAGATGAATAAGAAGAAAAATTTAACAACCATTTTGGAGTTGTGAATTTCTGTGTCAAAATTCAGCTTTTATTAAAATTGAGCTTCGATTTTGAAATTGATCCTAAGAGTCTGTTGTTTTGAACTAAGTGTAGGTAATTCTTACCAAATTACGACATTCAAGTAGACTAAAACTTTTTTGGAAAAACCTTAGAAAATCATAAAAAAACCTATCCAGGCTAGATCCAATTCATGATATTATATGTATATGAGAAGAATGAAATACCATTCATAACATAAAATAAACCGCTAAGCATTTCATAAAACTACTCCTCAACTTCATAATTTACTCCCAAAGATCAAATAAAAGAATTCAATATGGACTCCACTCGAGCTATCATAAAATCCCACTCTGGATGATGTGGTGTTGAGCGTGGCAGTCGCGGGGAGGCTGAATGGAAACCCATTCGCAGACAAGTGCATCACAACACCTGGGGCGTGTGATTATAGGCCGGGAGCTCGGTAACCGTGTTTAGTGTTAAAGTGTGCAATATTTGTACTGTTTGTGTTGGATATTGAAATAAAAATGCGGGTGAATGTTTTCGCGTTTATGTGGTTTTAGAACAGGTTGGAGATTTACGAAATTTGCGTAGAGTGGGTGTTTTGGCGCTGTCTTTTGTAAAATCCTGACGTTCAAAAAGTGCTGTTTCGCAGCCAAGTTTGAATAAACGATTTTTGATTTTTTGCAGAGTTTAGTGTGATTTCACGATGGTGTTCAACTGTCATATCTATCTATATATATAAAAATGAAACCCGCTTTCCGTTGTCACGACATAACATGAAAACGGCTTGACCGATTTGGCTGAAAATTAGAGGGGGTATCTTAGACCCGGGAGAAGGTTTTAGGATAGTTTTTGTCACCATTGACGCGGGTGAAACCGCGGGCGAAAGCTAGTTAAATATATATTCAATATGGATTCGACGAGAGCTATCATAAAATCCCACTCTAGATCATGTGGTGTTGAGCGCGGCAGTCGCGGGGAGGCTGAATGGAAACCCATTCGCAGACAAGTGCATCACAACACCTGGGGCGTGTGATTATAGGCCGGGAGCTCGGTAACAGTGTTTTGTGTTAAACTGTGCAATATTTGTACTGGTTGTGTTGGATATTGAAATAAAAATGTTAAGTGAATGTTTTAGCGTTTGTGTGGTTTTAGAAAATGCTGTTTTTTTTAAAAAAAATTGTAGAGTTTAGTATGGTTTTGACGGAGTACCAGGTGTCCGAGAACAATGTCGTATATAGAGCGAAGTGGAGAAGACAAATAAGGAAAGCTGACCCCACCACCATGTGGGATAAATAACTGGAAAGAGAGTAGAGCTTAGTATGCTTTTACGATTGTGTTTAACTGACAAATAAAATAATCTATTATATTATAAAATCACTCTGGATCATGTGGTGTTGAGCGCGGCAGTCGCGGGGAGGCTGAATGGAAACCCATTCGCAGACAAGTGCATCACAACACCTGGGGCGTGTGATTATAGGCCGGGAGCTCGGTAAGTGTTTAGTGTTAAAGTGTGCAATATTTGTACTGTGTGTGTTGAATATTGAAATAAAAATGTTAGGTGAATGTTTTCGTGTTTGTGTGGTTTTTAAAATGGTTGGGGTTTTAGAAAATTGTGCAGTTTAGTATGGTTTTACGATTGTGTTTAACTGTCAAATAAAATAATCCATTATATTGTAAAATCCCACTCTGGATCATGTGGTGTTGAGCGGCAGTCGCGGGGAGGCTGAATGGAAACCCATTCGCAGACAAGTGCATCACAACACCTGGGGCGTGTGATTATAGGCCGGGAGCTCGGTAACAGTGTTTTGTGTTAAAGTGTGCAATATTTGTACTGTTTGTGTTGGATATTGAAATAAAATGTTAGGTGAATGTTTTCGCGTTAGTGGCCTTAGAAATGGTGGGGGTTTTTGAAAATTGTAGAGTTTAGTATGGTTTTTGAAGGAGTGCCAGGTGTCCGAGAACGATGTCGTAGATAGAGCGAAGTGGAGAAGACAAATTAGGAAAGCTGACCCCACCACCATGTGGGATAAATAGCTGGAAAGAGAGTAGAGTTTAGCATGGTTTTACGATTGTGTTTAACTGTCAAATAAAATAATCCATTATATTATAAAATCCCACTCTGGATCATGTGGTGTTGAGCGCGGCAGTCGCGGGGAGGCTGAATGGAAACCCATTCGCAGACAAGTGCATCACAACACCTGGGGCGTGTGATTATAGGCCGGGAGCTCGGCAAGTGTTTAGTGTTAAAGTATGCAATATTTGTACTGTGTGTGTTGAATATTGAAATAAAAATGTTAGGTGAATGTTTTCGCGTTTGTGTGGTTTTGGAAATGGTTGGGGTTTTAGGAAATTGTGTAGCTTAATGTTGTATTTAACGAACGTGTGTTAAGACGTGGTGAAATAAAATGTTTTAAAAATGACACAGTTGTTCTACTTTATTGAGATTTTTTCATTTACTATAAAATGTGCCGATTTTTTACACATTTTATTTTACATTTATTAACTTATGTATAGCCAAAACTATTACCTCCCCAAAATCACGTTAAATTGCCAGCAAAATCAACCTATGACATACACCTATCACACCAAAGTCAACAAAAGTGAAACAACAAAAAACTTAACGCGCCACGCAATTCAAGCAAGCTTTACGGGTAGCGTTTCAACCGTCCAGAGCAATGTTTTTCGCGGTAGGACACCGATCGCCCGTAATCCTCCTGTTGGCTCCCACCTAGCACGTGTAATCTGCCCGTGACTTGTATAAAACAATTTGTTTAGAACCGGTTTCCAATTTGCTTCGACATGATAGGTTTTTTAAACGGATTCCGCGCCCCCGGATTAGGTTTATAGATTGAAATTTAATCTGTAATAGATTTGTGTTGATGGGGTTTTGATGTTTTTGGCTTTGTTCTTTTTTTGTGTATTTTTGTTTTTATTTTGCGGTTTGCTTGAATTGTTATTAATGTTCAGGAAAATTTGATAAGCACAAATGAAATATTTTTTAGTTTAGGGTGATTTTAAAAACTGTAATTTTATTATTTTAAATAACAACTTTTAAATTTATAATTATAGTTTCCATGGCATTCATTTATCATATCAAATAGGTAATTAATTGCACTATTATTGTGTCTGCTAAAGATCCGGACATTCTATTATACTAGGAAATTGTGAAAATGGAGAGCGCATACAGTTGATTGATCTACTTAGACTTAGAACAGCCACTGTGGCCAAAATTTCGCCAGAACGCCTTTAGTATCTATACACAAACATTCCCGTAATAAACATCATTAAGACATATTTTAAAACTTTCTCTAATAGTAAATAGAAATAATATAATTAATTCAAAATAACACCACAACAAGGTACCCCAGCTCCCGACCTCGTCATGGTACGTTTGACGTGTCATCGAGCGATTGTAGACGCGCCTCGCTCCGAGCCGTTTACCTTATATTTTCCATATAATAGAAATCTTATGGTGTATCTCGATGGTGTGATTCCATATCGGTTATGTTATAACAGCTATTAAGTTTTGTAGTTATGTGTTTTGAAGTATATCTGAAGACTGCATAGATGATTTCAAAATTGATTATGTTATGAACTCGGATTATGTGTGAGTCTAAAACGAAAACCTTGATGTTCATTCGGGGTGGTCTACGTTTAGCAGTGAATGGCAATATCTAATTATGAAGGTCATACAAGACCAAAACCTGCGTCAGATTAGTGAGATAACTCAGAGAACCTCTTTTCTATGAGAAAGATCTATAATCATGTCATTTAGACTTTTAGGAGTTTTGTGCCAGAATTAGGGACTGGCTTATTAAGATTAAAAACCGCGTCAAATCAAGTGCGACTCGTCAAATCAAGGGTTCCGTACCATTTTTGAGAAAATGAGCAAAAAAAGTCACGTTTTTTGTATGGGAGCCCTCTAAAATATTTTTTTATTTTAGTTTCCAGTATTTGTTATGGCGGCCAGAGAAATACATCATCTGTGAAAATTTCAACCGTCTAACTATCACGGTTCATGCCTGGTGACAGACGGACGGACGGACGGACAGAGGAGCGAAAACAATAGGGTCCCGTTTTACCCTTTGGGTACGAAACCCTAAAAACCAGTGACATTCTAAGCAACAAATCAGAGTTTGATCAGACATGATACTCTAATAAATCAATATTAAACAGTCCCAATAGGTCTTAAAAAATAATAACCTAAAAATATACAAGCAAGCAAGTACCTAAGTATTACACAAGCGATCCAATTCAATTTTGTAACAAATGAGTTCTGATTGGTTTGTTTGAACGTCTATTAGGTATGGGAGCGAAGTCTTATAAGTTAGGAGAAAATTAATATCAGCAAGTATTTTAGTTTGGAGTTCAAATGTTCATGTGTGTGTGTAGCGTAGCTTAGACTTTAAAATCTAACTAGCTCGTGTCGTCAAATTCAATTGCGTAGGTAGACTATAAAATAGGAATTTTAATTGTTGTACCTCAATTAGAAGTTTTAATTTAAAGACCTAACTAAAGACAGTCAAAATTACAAACTGTATTCCACTTGCGGGATCACCCAAGGTCTGAGGGAACTACCTCCCTTATCTGGATAGGGATAAAAAGTTTTGTTTCTCATGTTGTGGTTCTAAGGTACCACCCCAAAAATATTCAGCCAATGCTCTCAGGCGTAACAGAACTTCTATATGGTTTACAATAGAGACCCATGGCTAAACATAGGTACATTAGACATTAGGAAATCACATACATTAGTACTCGTAGATATTGACATATTATAGTCATCCATCTTGTATAACCATGCAAAAGTATTTGGACATAACTGGGCTGTAAATTACAAGTAAATTCCTAATAGGTTACCTAATAGGTAGTACTATTATATTTTGCATAAACTCATGCATGGTGTAATAGGAGTAAATTATTTGTGTTATAGTGTGTATGTGAAAGCGGGTTTTTCGTGGAATTCCCAGCTTTGTTGAAGCTGCATCGCAAATTGGTTTCGAGAACATGCTCACTTAGTTGGATCATAATTATAGATTCCATTAATGTTTGGTTCAGATATTTAGTTAAGGTTTTAGCGTTTTCTAGGCAAAGTCTAATGTGTTTCTTCTCGGGAAGCTTAGTGCCACTGGTGTTTATTTAAATATCTTATTTATTCGCTGTTCTCGTGTCCCATATTTTATTAAGTATTAAATATTTTACAATTAATTATTATTAATGGTAACCGCCTACAGAGCTCTTAATTTCAACATTGAATATTGTAACACTACTTTGTCATGTACTTTCAAAATATTGGCTTATTTTCAACAATCCCGATTTACCTACCTTCCTACAACACTATGTACTTATTATGTTCTACACATGTATTAACAGAGTGCTTTGTTAAGGAAGTTAGCAAGTACATTGTGATTAAATTCCTCTCGGCTAGTTAGATAACGAGTAGTTTTACTTACTGTCTAGTTTACTTTAACAGCTCGTCATTTATTTCTTGTAAAATTCTTGCTTGAAGGGATGTAACTTTGACGTGAAGAAATGAACGTGAAGTATGAATTATTTGGAAATATCCAAGAAAGCAGGGATTCAAGGCCTGACTGAGCCTAACTTTTGAAATGGAACACGAAAATAATAAGTGCATTTTTGACAGAGTTTTACGAATGACAATGATGATGATGAGAAAAGTTAACTTTATACAGAACTCGTACTGGATGTTATCCAAAAGGTGAAACCCCAAAATCTAGATTCCTCATACCTAGGTGCAAATGAAAATACCTATTTCACCAACATTCTTCAGATCATTTAATAAACCCTGTCAAAGAAACCTGTGAACATCAAGAATTCGACATGAAAGCATACAGAACCAATTTCATTAAATTACTATTGATATATGCGCATACATGTGTGTGAGATCAAAGGGCAAATTTTAATGAAGCCTAGAACCGCTTTATAGCAATATCTAGGCGATAAATTGGTGCCCATCCGTGAGGATATTTTACTTGCACGGTTTTGGAATTTTGCTGGATCCGATACATGTCTCCTAAATCACAGCTTTTTCGTTGATTATTTTTCTACTTACTTTCATTCTGGACTACAATTTTAATGTATTCTAATAATCACAAAACTATTTTAATATCTGCAAGAAGCAGTCTTGGTCTAGATTCTCATAAGAGTGAGAATTAAAATGGAATTATCTCGAATCTGACTCCAATCAATAAATAAATTATCTCAATCCATAGTTTTGGATTTGAAATGAAATTCAAGTTATAAATATAGTCAAACGGAGTCTGACCGATAAAAAATATGTCAATAAAAATAATATGTTACTAAATCATCTAAATATTCCATCTAAGGGATGGTAAACTGCACATTATGATAGCACTACATGAAATTTGCCCCGCTCCAGCCGTAGCTCAATATTCATGAACACAGTGCGGTCGACGATCAATTTTCATCTTCCGATTTACATGTATCGATATAATTAAATACGAATCGATGTTCAGATCATCGCATCGACTGGCGTTCGCGATTAATTACTCGATATTCTTAGTGTTAGTAACGATTTATGGTCACTTTGTTGACGGGAAATGTTAGTTTTTAATTGATTTCTCGGATGTATTCTGTTTGGATGTGTCGTTGAAAAGGCAATAAGTTTTAGTAGAATGGACACTTAAGTGTTTTATCATCAAGGATGTTTATAAGTAGAAAACAGAAGGGACTAGACAAGGAAATAGCCATCAACTTGAAGGAATACCTATTTAAGGGAGTACACATGTGTCGCAGATTCAAACGGATTTGAATCCACGTGTTGGTGATGTTCGTCCGCCATCTCAATATTTCTCGGTCAGTGCGCACACCCGGCGCCGGCGACGTCTCAGGAGCAAGAGAGCGAGCTCCATCGACATTCACAATACTGACAGATTGAAATGACACAGACAACTGTCACTGTCAAACATCAATATAAAGCTCACAACATTCAGTCTAGTGTTGCTACTCGAAAAATAAATAATTATTCATTCTCCGACACGGCCATACTGACAATCAACGCGCTCTCGCGTTGTCCGTTGAAACCATAGAAACGACAGGTCTGTCTCAGAAACTTAAATGATTAACCCGCAAAGCGTGGAAGCTTTCAACATAAGGACCTTGATAACACGTTAGCTTAATAAGCCTACGAAGCGTAGAAGCTTCCAGAAGACACACCGGTTCAAGCAGCAAGCTTTCAATCTATGCCTTAGACAAAGCGTACCAATTTTCAGGCAAAGCGTAGCAGCTTTCAGTCAAATTCTCAGACAAAGCGTATCAGCTTTCAGTTAAATTCTCAGACAAAGCGTAACAGCTTTCAGTCAAATTCTCAGACAAAGCGTATCAGCTTTCAGTCAAATTCTCAGACAAAGCGTAACAGCTTTCAGTCAAATTCTCAGACAAAGCGTAACAGCTTTCAGTCAAATTCTCAGACAAAGCGTATCAGCTTTCAGTCAAATTCTCAGACAAAGCGTAACAGCTTTCAGTCAAATTCTCAGACAAAGCGTATCAGCTTTCAGTCAAAGTGTAATAAAAAGTTCTCACACATTACAATCCATTTATTTGGGTTGGGTCACAATCACAATCATTTTATCGAAACAAAAAGCAAAATAATTTGTAATTCTTATAACGTCTCAATCAAACAAAGGAGGTTAGGGTATTTTTAAGTAAATCTGACCATACCTGGGTATCCGTAATACCAGAAACTACAACTTCAAACTTGTTGGACTCGTTCCAGCCAGTCTCCAGCCGATCTATCAGCGCCAACTTATTCGTAGCAGCTAGATCGCTCTTGTACTCCACCATGTCACGAAAAAGTTCATGAAAGCTTTCTGTTACTACAAACTGCCGTGTAAACCGCTTTCAGTTTTCTAGCTAAGCCGGCACTCATAGAAGGTTGTTGGTTAGAATTCCCAGCTCCATCAGCCATATTCTCTCGCGCTGTAGATTGGGACGTAAAATATCCATGTTCTTGTGTACCTGGCATCGCAATAGGCTCGCAGGTTGCCCCTTGGGGTAATCCCACCGCTGCTGTCGCAGATTCAAACGGATTTGAATCCACGTGTTGGTGATGTTCGTCCGCCATCTTAATATTTCTCGGTCAGTGCGCACACCCGGCGCCGGCGACGTCTCAGGAGCAAGAGAGCGAGCTCCATCGACATTCACACTACTGACAGATTGAAATGACACAGACAACGTCACTGTCAAACATCAATATGAAGCTCACAACATTCAGTCTAGTGTTGCTACTCGAAAAATAAATAATTATTCATTCTCCGACATATGTATGGTAGTTTATAAAAAAAGTAGATAAAGGAGAATATAGGGAGAGTATCATAAGGAATTACATAAGAGAATTTGTAAGGGGAATACATAAGGAATTACAATGGACTGTTTAAGGGGAGCAGATACGAGAGTACGTAAGGAGGATATTAAAAGAAGAAAGAAGTGAGACGTCATATGTAAACTAGGATTGTGATTGCATGCCCACAGTTTTTACTATGATAGATATCACTGTTAATAGACATAGATATAACATTATATAACAATATCCTTTATAAATAAAAAGTATAAAAAGTAGCGTAGAATAAAATCCTCATTTTTCTCCGTCACTTTATTAACAAGAAACAACACAATTAGGGCCAATCAGAATCGTTATTAACTATTAATTGCTCACTGAGAACTGTCACTATAATTGTTACCCGTTGTCACAACCTATAATTTTATTGAAATTGACGCTTTTTATATGAGACGATTTATATTCTTAGAGTTTATAAAAATTTGATATCCATTAAAATCCAAGTATCCAAGTCTCTCTATATTGATATTAAAAGATTCTTTTTCGCAATACTTTATGAGTGGGATAATATCGTGTTTGACACTCAGTATATGAAAAATGCAACATGAAAAACAAACAATATTTTGTTTTACTTGGGAATCGAATCCAAGTATTCATATATTTCCAAGCTTCTATTGTATCAGCAATATGTACTTACATATGATTTGATAAATAAAAAAATAAATTAATTTATTTCAGTTAAAACCTATACATATAAAATTTGCAATTTTTTACGCAATTATACATTGATTAAATTCTTCTTAACGTTTAGCCTTTAGCAAAAAAAAAACTTTGGCAATCTTGGTCGTATCGTAAGGTGTAAAGCTTAAGGTATTACAAAGTAATTACTATTTCCCATAGTTAAAGCAATTACTGGTTTCCAAGCAGTTTTTGTGCAACCATTCCGACACCATCGCGAAATTGTGTTAACCATGATAGGCACAAGTTTCTCATGTTACAGGAAGTTTAAGAAATATTTTTTTTCCATTCAAAGAAAGATAAAAAATTCTTTCTATGTTCTGATGGATCAAAAATAGTGAAAAAGTTCTTTTGGCTATTGTCAAGTATATTGTTAACACGAAAATGCTATGGAAGTTTTCGTTACCTGGGAAGAAACATACTACCCACTTAGGCACGTGTAAGAACCTGTGTAATATGGCTGGCTAACTTTTTTCACAGAAATACACAAAGATATTTTTTAATTGAACAAAATTTTAAGAATGCCAAGAAAAATGCAAAATACCTGACCTTACTAATGGTTTTTATACTTTTTTCAAATATCATGTTTCCAAGAGCCATAAAAGCTGAGACAGTTCGTTGACTCTTCAACTTTCATACAGCACCCAATGGTGCACCAAACATTTTTGGCAAAGAATACCAGTTGCCCAGACTTCCCAAATTTATTGCCATCCTCATCCGAATGTATTCAGCAAGATCAGCGCAGTTTCCTACATTAAATGAGCAATGCAAAGAAAAACTTAGACGTACAAATGTCTCAGTTGCAAATAGAATTGAATAATTGAATTTATAGTAGTTCCAGAATTTCATATGGCAACTCTGGGCTGGCAAGTCTCCAGGTATTGTGAGTCCAACTTTGTAATTGAAAGTTTCTAGCTTGCGATGTTAACTGTTTTGGACATGATAATATATCATTGTTTTATGAAATTAGGATGATTCATTATTGTTTTGATTCGATAGATTTATTGGAGTTTTCTCATCTTTCTCTCCTAATTTGGCAGTTGGTTATTGATTGGTGTAGTTGGAACTATCGATCTTGGTAGTTTTTTGTTTCTCAAGAGTTTCATTGTTTGATCAATCATGTTTATTAAATAAGTTTATTTGATTGAAGAGTGCATCGAATGATAACTTGACTTTTATTTGGATAACTTGTTTAAGTTTTAAGCTCTCTTGAGGAACCTATGCTTTTGTTTTTGGTACATCTAGTTCGGGTCAAGATGCTTTATTAGATTCTAAGGATATTTCATTGGCTATATTAGGTGTATATAATCAAGTTGTTTATATTGCCATCTAAATGCGCAGCGCATGGACGGATTTTATACAACCATGTTTTATCTATTCCGATACATCAACACCTACCCTATTACGATCATTATCAAGTTTAATAATTCTATCAGCACCCATCTATAGAACTCCAATTATAACATGATCGGACCCTTCATTTGTACGTCACTCCCACGCCCTACAGGTGCTACCTAACAAACTGAAGGGTAAAGGCGTATCACACACTACCATGCGTTACGTTCCGATACATGGTACATGGTGATACGTCTGTAACCACGGTCGTGGATTCTTTGTCACTGTGTACTACTGACGTATTACAAAACGCATAAATAAAGTAGTGAATGGAAGGAAGAATATGTAACTTAATGAGAGGAGCAAAACATAGTGGAGAAAATACAGTTACATAAGTAAAAAATTGTGAAACATCGATTACACTTTTTTATAGGAAATCATCAAATGTCTTTGACTTTAATTTAAGCTCTTCAAGTACCAGGCCGCGGTAACTCTTTCGAAAAATGTCACAGTCCCGTTATAATTTTTGCCTTTCAAATATCGTTGGTACAAATGGACAGTATTCAAGAACGCAGTAAAACCGAACCGAACCACACAGTAGTGTGAGTTCCACCAAATAATTCAACCGAAATGTTTGCAAAACATGCCAAAATCATTATTACAAATACACGAACACATCGTCAGATTGTCAATTATATGGATTTATCAACCGCCATTGAGCTGTTGGGAATGCTCGATTATATTTAGACGGGTAAATAACGCGATAAATATTGCTTATGTAAACTAACCTTTATATTTATGGGTTATTTTGGTAAATATGTTAGATTTATTGAAGGGCTGTGTGGGTGGCGTATTCATGGAATTGGACCAGTGGATGTAAGATTGCTATGTTATATGCATTTTTGGTTCGGTTTTATGAAAAGTTGAAAATAGTTACCTGATTTTATTGTATTTTTTTATGACTTACTAGTCGATTTCCCGCGGTTTGGCCCACGACCCGTGGGAACGTATCGAGATAAAATATAGCCTCGGGAAGAGAGTAGTTTTCCTTGCAGTGAAAGAATTTTTCCAATAGGTTCAGTAGTTTCAGAGTCTTTACAGTACAAAGAAAAAAACATGTATTGATTGTAGTATTATTAAGTATGGATATACATATAGTACAGAAAATGATTTTCCTTTTGATCCAAAGTAATTCTAGTACATACCTAAACTGTAGCTTCTCCAAAGATCTGGAACTTGGCACATAATTATTCCACATACATATATTCAGGCCCATATTCAGATGGAAATATCCTTCACGTGCCTAGAAGGAATTAATTAATTTAGTCTAGTAACAGGGGCTATGAAAATACAAGGCTTGATTGGTGAAATAGGCCATTCTGGTTCGAATATTATTTTAGTAATATCTAGATATTGATGTTCATATATTGTATGGATGTATTGTATCTTCAATGTATTGTCAAGGTTGAAACCTTCGGTATTTGGTTGGAGTTCGTCAATTTCTGGCGAGTTTCAATAATTTATCTATCGGTTCTTTAGATTAATAGAAATAGGAATTTGACATTACATACTTGAATGTTTGGCATTAATGTCTTTTTTGTATTACTAGTAAACCAACCATCGGTTATAGGTTACTGAAATCGACAGACGTAAATATTTAAATGCTGTTTCATACTTTTATGTTATAAGATTTGAGGCAAAACCCATATCCAGTTTGTCACACAATAAAACATTGTGAACGTTCAATCTGTAATCAGTGAGCGGGTTTCTGCCTAATCTCTTTCAAATCTTTTCCAACTAAAGCTACTGAAATCACAACACATGTGCACTACATGAAACTTCTCTTTTTCCAAGATAAATCTAAGTCCATTACCACTCATTAGATCGAGAACTACTGAAGATTCTCGGAAAGCAAGTTCAAAAGACATTCTAAAACTGTCAGCAACTACCCTCCACGTTACGGAATGCTAATCTGTCTTGACGGCCGTTTCTTTCTTGTTTCCTTCAGCTATGCTTAAAGGATCTTTAGACGGTCAAAATTGTTTGACATGCATGAGAAGCAGTTTTCTGAACGTTTAAGACAAAGCTGATGTATTTAAAAAGCAAACCATATGTTTTATTAGTGTCAAGAAATTCACGCAGCAATATATAACTTCATTCGTTTTGAACTAAATGAAACCACAGATAACCTCGACGGGGATAATTTCCATACTTTTTTTTTCCTATACTAAAAAACTAATTTCGCGATTAGATGTGCAAGATGCAACAATTCTTAATTACTATCACCATCTGCCTAGCCTTTTTCCAACTATGTTGGGGTTGGATTCCAGTAGGTGCAGCCGAGTACCAATATTTTAAGAGATACTGCCTATATGATCTCTTCAAACTAGTTTAAAACTGGTTATCAGAAAACAATTCTTAATTACTGTATCGGTTGTCCAAAATGAGTTTTACTTCTAGATTTCCCGTATCACATTTATCTGCAAGTAACATGAACATACCTAATACCAGCATGGGCAGCGATCCATCAAATTCGTCAAGCACCCTTACCAATACCGTCCGTCTAGGATCTCCTTTTGCACAAAGGCAGCAGATGCAAGTCTTAGTACTCAACGTCCAAGGTCGAATGCCCTTCACGAAGCGAACTAACTATAGTACCGCCTGTCGGACGTTTCAACATTCTTCCTATATTTAGACTAAGAATATTTTAACATAGATTAAAATTTTGAGCCCCGACGTGAGGGTAGAAATGTGGGCGTAATTAGGTTTTGTAAGGCCTTTTTAGGGTTGTGAGTTATTAAAGTTTTTTATAGCATGAAGTGTGTGGGAGTTTTGCAAGATTATAATTTGTCAAAGAAAGCTGTGGCTTAGTGTGCATTCCTGGCTTTTACCTAGCACCTAAGAGAATACAATAGTCGAGTATTATTTTACATAGACGTAGGTTTAGAAGGTCACCTTTTTGTGGGAATTCATCAAATCCCGCTGTGCAGCGTGAGGGAGTATAAAACCCTTACTGACTAGAACCCATCATGTTCCTTCTAAAGCCGTTTATGTACCAGGGCCGCAATAACTCTTTCGAACAATCCCACAGCTTCCAAAACACCTTCGATATTGATCGCAGTAAGCGTAAAATGTTCAAAATATTTTGTCGCTTCTACATCATAATCTTTGCCGCGACAACACAAAACCGTTCACAAATCAGTCTCCATGTATCGACAAAGAAATGCCTTCTAACCGTTATTTGTGTAGTTATTTATAACGTTATTTCAGTTTCAGATGTTCCTGTGTTTACAGTCCATGAAACGATTAGATGTTTTATTTTCGTTGGATTATTGGGTTTCTTTGGAACTGTTATGGTGGTATAATTGGGGCTGGCTGCTGGAATTTGTTTGATTCGATTGATTTATTTTGAGGTTTTATTCCTTTTGTGGGGAGATTAAAGTTGTGTGGCCGTGAACTTGTGTTGGCTTGTAGATGTTATCGTGTTACTAAAATTAAACTTAGGCTTTCTTTTTTGACAAGGCTATACTTTGCTTGCTACTATTGCATAATTACATATCATCATTTGCCTAGAATTTCTCAATTACAATGTTTGGGTCGGCCTTTCGTCTAACGTGAGGCAGCTGAGTACCAGTGTTTTACAATTAACACAACATGTTATATAAAAAGCAAGATATAGCAGACCAAAAATATAAACTGCGTATAAGCTGCTAACAAGTTAATAAATTAACCGCCCCAAAGCTTATTCATAGGGGTCGTTTTGTAACCACTTAAGATGTCGAGTTTGGCAAAAAGATTGAAGTTGATCAGAAGTATTTTTTAATGTGAGACTGATTTATTTATATAATTAATTTTTATGATGATTGAAAAAACGTTGCACTGGATTGTAAATATGACAATGTATTCGTTTTGCTTGTGTGTGAAAAAAGAGAGTTGTGTTGTGTTCATTTATGGTATGGGAATATTTAAGACACATTATTTCGCTGGCGTTTATAATGGATCTAGATTTTGCAAAAATATTTTTATTCTAACCAATATGGGATCTAATTAGGTGTATGCCAATGTGTGCACACCCTAAGTTAGCACATAGCCTTTACACCATTTAACTCTTCAAAAACTTAAGTGTTAAAATATATTTCACACTTACTTTTTACAGTTTCGCTGTGAGCGTTAAAACTTATTTTAGTATTAATAACATTCGAAACTTTTCTCATAAAGGATTAAGTGTTGGCGCTTATATTTTAGACGGAACTTTATAGTAGCGGTAAAATTAATTTAGTAGGCATATCAGACTTTAATGTTGTCTCCCTTGAGCTTTGTGCTCCCTCATAATAGGCTGTTCCTGAGGTAGTAAAACAAAATTGAGGTGATGAAGATAATACGTCAAAACTTAACATACGCAACGTAAGACAACTACCTGTAATAATATTTTGGATATTCATTCTTACTTCCGAGCTCTAATGTAGCCTAAGATATGGGTATTTACAAAGCACTTTATTTCTTCACATGCAAAACTGACAAAAAAATGGTTGGTGAACTCAAGCTAGCCCAGAATGTTCCGAAAAAATAAAGACCAAATCAACATTCACGATGTATTTCTAGTCCGGCCCCTATCAAGAACCTAAGCCCCCATAACCCAATTCTTAACAAACCAGCTCAATATTTAGACCATAGTTAAAATAATGGCAGCCACATCACCGTGGCTTCAATAAAGGGGATTGAATCAATTACGTGGCTAAGGCTAGCAAACGAGCGTATCGCATGTCGACAAATATGGACGTAGCCTAATCACAGTTACATAAGACTTGAACGGTTTAAATTCATTAGAAAATTGTGTCTTCACCCCTTTATTTGGGTCAGGGAACCGTAGGGTAGGTGATTTTGTTTTATATCTTTTTGTTTCGAAGTGTTTAGCAGTTGTTTGGGATTTATCACTGTTTGTTGGTGGTTTAAGTGTTTTTTAATGTACTTATACTTTCATTGCAATCTTTTTCTTCTGTACAAAGTCTTCAATGGCCTTCGGCATTTCTTTATCCTTGATCTACCTCACTGCTTTAAGATCCATGTCAAGTGATATTTTTCAATTATAATTCTGAGCTTCCTACATAGTTAACTACTGTTCCATTGTTAGCGTTATAGTTTTCTTGGGTCTTGCTAATAGGATTCTCCTTTGTATTTGTTAAAAATAAATCCACCATTTTATAGGTAAAACAGTCTGCAAAATAATTCGTTTCACCTTATATAAAAGGGTTCTCCGAATGGCTACTGTTTTCTGACCTTCCTCATCAAATTGCCAAAATCTGTAACGCCTTCTTTGCCTAGATACACGTTTCAGGGTCACCTACTGCTAGGAATGTTCTTATACAGGTTGAATTTTTTCCTCGTTGTTTTACAATCATTTTCGATACTTTTTTCGTAATTGTCATGTTCAAGTGAAATAATGTAATTTTTAAAGGGAAACTTTGAAGTACGAAAAATGTTTAGATAATTAATAAGATGAAACTTAAATTACAATTGCTCATGACACAGAACAGACAGACTTTTATTTATGCCATATTATTGACTGATTTTTAATACTGTCACTGTTTACCTATAGTTCCTATTATACTTCGTTCATCCATCCTTGTTTTGCCATGTTCTGCAACAAAAATTCCCAATCCCCCTCTACATCCGTATTGTCCGTTAATCTCGTAAACAGGCCCCTTTATTGACATGGAGTTTACAACATCTACACATGATTCGAACTGTTTTATACCGGCCATGTGTTGTTTCATTAGCCTATCCGTTTATTTGTATATTACTCGTATCGATTCAGCAATGAATGTTTGGTTTGTTTGATCTGGATATATTAGTTGCCTTGAATGTATGCTGTTTTATTTGAATTTGCTTCATTTCAATTTTGTGTTGGTGCTATTTTGTATTTGGTGGATTTTAGGTTGGAATCTGCATAGTTATTAGTGTATGGAGGATTGGTAATGATTGTTTGGCATTGTAATTATGCCCCTTAAGAAAATGTTATTTACATAAGCAAATTATTGTTGTAAGATTGAGACCTGGTAAACAACAGTGGTCTAACACCAAAAAAATTTAAAGAGCCGCAGTCACGTGTTTTAGATTTGTATGGTTTGTCCTTAAACACGTGGCCGTTTGTTTATTTTTTTTTTGTAGTAAGACAACATAGGTTTAGGTAAGATACTTTTTTTTTCGCAGTGCGTAGTCTACATGTGTGTGCTCTAACTTAGTCAACAAATACATTACGATACATCTCTCATGCAGTCAAAAATACAAAAAATCTTTCATTAATAAAATCAGAAAGCTCGGATTATTCGATTCTCATGCCAGACAGAGCGGCTGGTATGCAGACAGTGACAATCAGAAATACTTTCTGACTCATCATTGAAGCATGTTGTTGTAAATGCATCAGTCTAGCATCAAACTGATACCACTTTATCATATTCATTTCTCTACGTTGATTAGGCTGAGATCAGAATTTTATACATATTTGATGTACATAAACGACGTATTGTATAGATTAGAATATAGTAATATTTGATTTGTTTATTAAGCTTATTTACTGAAGTTAGAGCCAATGTTAGAGAATTTAGAATATCTTATTTTATTATTCAGTAGGATAGTTTTGTTTCAGAACCATATACCACGATAAAAATAATTTACGAAAAAAGAGGCCATTGTGGTAAATATGTAACAGGTGTGATTGAGGACGAGGTGAATAGGAGAATTCAGTTGGGTTGGGCTGCATTTGGGAAGCTACGTCGAGTCCTAACATCGTCGATCCCACAGTGCCTAAAGACGAAAGTCTTCAATCAGTGCGTCCTACCTGTCATGACTTACGGAGCCGAAACGTGGACACTGACGGTACGGCTGGTCCACAAGTTTAAAGTCGCTCAGCGGGCTATGGAAAGGGCTATGCTTGGCATTTCTCTGAGGGATCGCATCAGAAATGAGGTAATCCGTCAGAGAACCAAGGTCATCGACATAGCCCACCGAATCAGCAAGCTGAAGTGGCAGTGGGCTGGCCATATTAGCCGAAGAACCGATAACCGTTGGGGTAAACGAGTTCTAGAGTGGAGACCACGCCTCGGCAAGCGTAGTGTAGGACGTCCTCAGGCACGGTGGAGTGATGACTTGCGCAAGACGGCTGGCAGGAGCTGGATGCGAGTAGCCGAAAATCGATCTCAGTGGCGTGCACTTGGAGAGGCCTATGTCCAGCAGTGGACTGCGATAGGCTGATGATGATGTGATTGAAAATCTCTTTATAATAGGCACCGTAGCATAAAGGCCATTTAATATAGAAAGTGGATAGCAGCACGAAAGTGACTACAACCAAAGAAATATCAATTGAAATTAGGTACTCACTACTCTTTAAAATTTCCTTCAAGCCAGCCATATTATAACACTTTCGCAAGCATGACCAACAAGCAAGGCTATTAACTCGCCCTAATAATTAAAAGTCATTAATATCGCTTGTACGCACAATTTGTGACGGATATCATGTTTTACTGCACAACTCCTAGTTGGTTTAATAGACGTTACGACATTTTAATACTGGGATTAATCAAGTGTGGTCTTGGGGAATGTTGTGTGTATACTTGTATAGCTTTGTTTATGGGATTAAGGGTTATAATACTATAACGTGCAAATAAACTAACTTATGTTGTCTCGTGAAAGCAGATGAGATGATACGTCTTGTGTGTGTGTGCTGTGCGTGTTGATGAAAATGCACATTGTCTTTGTATGCGTGAGCTCGGGAGTCGAGTCGCCGAATCAGTTTCTGGGATAAAACCTCTATTCTAGTCTATACAGGTTTTATATATTGTCTGTCTACATCTCCCAATTCTTCTTTTTAATCTGTTCCTAAAGGTGCAAAATGTTTTCTGTATCCATTCCTACTAAAAATTACTCCCTTCTTATAGTCTGTTTTTTAATCTCGTAGACTAAATTGACACTTGCAAAATGTCAAACTTCCAAATAATTTTGCTAGCTCTGTGGTGCAGTGTTGTACTTACGATACCGGTTCGTTGAATCGTAACTTTTTACAATAAGTCATCCTGAAATAATGGGCTTATCCTTGATGATTACGCATGGCTTTGCGTGGTCAGATATCCCTGGCAGTTTGTAGCACGTCGTACAGCCATGTGTACGTACGTGAATTTTAAATATAAAACTTTGAATGAATATTAAATTCGTCTATTATAGATAAAAAGTTACGATTCAACGAACCGGTATCGTAAGCACAACACTGCACCTCAGAGCTAGCAAAATTATTAGAAAGTTTGACATTTTGCAAGTGTCAATTTAGTCTACGAGATTAAAAAACAGACTATAGTCATGCCATCTTTCAGACAATCCGCATTTTCTTCGATCTACTTCTCTTTCGATAAAATTAAGCACAGATTCAACCATTATGATACTTGCATTTTAAAGACTCACAATAAATCTTATATGCCTTGACATAAAGCTCATAATTATTTAAACAAATACTTCTCAAGTTGGTTTTAAGACTGGTGCGATGTCCTTAAACATATCTGGATTAGCCAGCTGGGAATTCTAACTATGTGGATAGTCTTTTGTTTTTATTTAAGCAGAGCCGTTGTAAGTTTATGATTTACTTGAAGAACTTGAAGATAATTGATGATGTCATAATACTGTCTTTTCTGTGATTAAAGTCAGTTATGCTTCGCTACAGTCAGTTTGTTTCAACAACATGTCAATATTAGAACAAGCAAACAGAGAAATAGTAGCCTGAGTCTTCTCTCAGGGTCAGTTATTTAAATTGGTTCAATAGTTTTGGCGTGAAAGCTTGACATAAACGAGTTACTTTCTCATTTATGTACAATGGATATTAAGTTAGGATTCGCTAGTGAATAGCCATGATACATTTATTCAGTTTGCCATAAAAGGTTATGATGGAATGCTACATCAATGAGTAGGTACCACAATTGTCATTTTTTAACCTTCCTTAATTCACCAAACAACTTTATCACAAACGCACATGCAAAATATAATCTAAAAAAACCACCAACACGTGTTTGTATTGTGTTTGTATTTCAAAACGGGATAGGTCCAAAAAAACCGTTTTCAAAGGACAATTTCGTGTCCATTCACCTGCCGTGTTCTCCGAATCACAGCTAACTAGTTGTCAAAGGCATCGCACGTGCCGGTCCGGTTTTTCTGTCCGTTTCTAGCCGTTTCTACGGACTTATTGGCCGGTTCCGGCGTGTGTCGGGCGGCACCGCGTGAAATTGCTAGTGAATCGGATACGTTTATATGATCTGTGCGTTCATTTTGCGTTGGGTGTAGGTTAATGTAGAGATTGGGGAATTTTTGTAGAAAACAAAGCTAGAGAAAAAATTAGAGGTTTCTGGATGTACCTACCTACTCATATTAAAAAAGCTGTTCAGTTAAAAGTGCTAATTTTAGGAACTAGGTACCTACTAGTCCGATTTGAAAATTATTTCAGAGTTAGCCCACGTAAGAAGAAAGGCTATACGGGCGCTCTTTCTATGGGATGTGGATGAAATCACTGGTGAAAGCTAGTTGTTTTATTTATAGGTAAGTTGCAACTGTCAATTTCAATTCCTAAACTCCTTTTTAAAGCAGGATTTAAAATTTTTCGGGTTTTTTACTTATTTGATGTTTAATCGCTAAACTTTTGGAAATTATACTCACTTATATCCAAGTACCTACTAGCCTATTTAGATCCCAACTAACCCATGCAAATAATAAATATTTAAAAACAAAAATTAAAAACTGGTGCCAGCCAGTTGCTCAAACTGTGTTCCGTACTCCACATATCACATTATCCCATGATTTATATACACGCGGATGTTAGTTCGTATGTAGCACGGAATAAGGAAATATGGGCGGAGATGCCATAATGCAGGTAGGTCATGCACCTTGTGCTAGGTCAAATTCTTACGGTTGACATGACTAATACGATTAGTTACGAATTCTTGAGACATCTGTCAACGATTACAAAAAATGGTCGGGTCCAAAGAAGGCGTATAAGGGCGAAAATAGTAACGTTTCTCGTCCTCCGCTCGCACGCATTTTGGCGCGCCACTTTCTTATGCAATTTTCCTTTATGGCACCTCCGCTAGTCATTTTGTATTCCATGGTATGTTGTATGTTGGTGGTCCGCAAGGATGGCGTAAATTTAAATTATCTTTTTTTATGTCATAATAGTTTGCTAGCTTCTAATTTTGTGGCATTCGGAATTAGGTTAGAATTTACGATGTCACTGGTATATTTTTTTACGCAGTAAGGTTTGGGATTGGTCTAATTAGGTTTGAATTCGGAATGGTGTCAATAGAATAGTTTCATTCTATATGAGGTAACGAATTGTTGGTCAGTGAAAAACTAAGTCAAATCAAGTCAAAAACTTTAATGGACTCACTTTATGTTACTGGACCTGTGAGCGAAGTTTCCAATTATGAAAAAGTGTTATTACGTAGTAGGTATTTGTTTATTATGAGCACCAAATGATTATGCGCATATACATGTATTATTTCAAGAATTTCCGTAACTTTTCGAAAGACCTATCATTTCATCACAACAGGTAATGAAAAAGCCTTGATCATTTCAACTTTCTACAAATCTCGATTACTCCGAATTTTCACTTCATACAAGAAATCTTCCCAATAATAAACAGAGGCATACCATACATACACCAGTTCCCATTCACAGAAACGCAGCGTTAACGCAGCGTTCTCGCAACGGCTCAATGATTTATGACCGTCGAATCGCAGGAAGTGACGTCGCCACCTTTGATAGCAAACGTTCTTTGTTAGTAACAGGAAATCAAATTGATGTTACTAATTTTGGAATTCGAATTTCAAATTGAAACAATGTTCGTTTTTTTTTTTGTTTGTGTTTGATTATTATACGGAGGTTGTTCTTTTATGTTTTGTGTATTTTTTTTTCGAGTTTATTGTGACAGATGTTCATACTCTCGTTATTTTTCTTCCGTGCCTATATTAATATTATGATACTGAAGAGGCGGTCTGATTGAACGAGCTAATCTCAGGAATTACTGGACTGGTAAATAATGTGTATTAGTTAGGTGATAGCCTATGGATGAAAGTAGGAGTAAAACCTAGTCGGTGATATATTTCTTAACTGGAAATAGATATAATCAAAATCAATATAAAATTGTTAAGTATGTATTTGCATCATTTGAATTAAGACGGATTTGCTCTCAGAGCATCACCTTTTCCATGCACATATTACATTTCGTAGTTTTTCATAAACTTCACTAATGAAATCAGCTTCCACATGAGCTAATGAAATTAATTCCCAGCTTGGTAACAAAGTAAACGCGTGTCAAAAGCCATTTCGCTATTAAAACAATTCAATATCAGAACCTATCCAAAACAAACACTGTTCAGCTCCAAGAAAACTTCATAAAAACCAACTACTATTTAACAAAAACAATATGGCATTATATCATTAGAAAGCTCGTATAACCTGCCAATCAAAAATCAACATTACACCCCAAGAAATAAAGCCCATATACGATAAACCAGGAAATGAATCATGATTAAGGAGCCACCAACATAACTTTGCGGTCGACTAATTTAATTTTCCACGCGAAATGAACCAAGCGCCGGTTTAATCAGCTACAAAGATAAATTTGTATCGTCAAGAAAAAGCTTCAGTGACGGAAAATAAAGAGATTTTGCTGGAAATTACAAAAGAAAACCGCAAAAATCGAAACAATAGGTTTGAAACAAAGGACCTTGTGACGAATTGTGTAGTTGAGTATGGCTAGCGAAATGCGAGAGGAATAAAAAATTAAGGGAAGCCATCTTATTAGTGTAATGATGTTGAAGGCATCAACCTCCCCTTAAGTATAGGGGCGCAGTTTTGCTCATAAAATTGTGTTTGTGGTTATGTTTAGTGATATTAAAAATGGGATATCAATTCGTACTAAATATTAGTATGGATTAGTTTTGGTACTTATGATAATTGATACGACAGTTGTCGGCCTTTGTTTTGCCTTTACTTCAGAGAATTTGGTGCATTGAATAACTTTTTATAAATAGCATAACAAAAAAGTTATGAAAACTACAATTTGTTCACATAATATTACTATTTAATATCACAAATCATCAAAACAAAAAATTATATCTGAAAGTCCAAAACAACTACTGTAACCAAATCTTCAGCACTTCGCAGGAAAATCCGCGAGTCATCCATTTTGTATGAATTAATTATTTGTGTGTTAATGTAATGTGTGTGATAATCACTCATGTGTTAGAACCTCGGTCGCGGCACACACAGTGTATTGTGCATTTCGTTTTCTTAAGTATTTTGTAGTTATACGGGGTTTTATTCGGCTGTGTAAGAAAGATTTTCATATTTTGAAGTTAGTTTCAAAAAATTGATAATA
Source organism: Helicoverpa armigera (assembly GCF_030705265.1). Classification (NCBI taxonomy): domain Eukaryota; kingdom Metazoa; phylum Arthropoda; class Insecta; order Lepidoptera; family Noctuidae; genus Helicoverpa; species Helicoverpa armigera. The sequence continues at coordinate 1,005,237 of NC_087139.1, read as the reverse complement.
CGTGTATTGTAAGGATTTGAAAATGCGTAGAGATGGGATAATCACAGTGTATTTCGCATTTAGTTACTTTCCAAGTATCTAACATAAATTTTTAATTTTTGTTAAAATCAATACCTAGCAAAAACCTATGAACTAATTATGAACGTACAAGAACCTAAGTTTTGCTTTAACAAAATACAAGATTCCAGTATTTTCAATACTATCCAATAAAACAAAACAAACAATTGCAAACCGCATTGAAACACTACTACGACCATGATTTATCCCAACAATTTTATTCAGCATTCCCAACTACCCACTCGTGTGTCCACACTGTATGATAATCCGAAACAAGGTCCTGAGATTAATGTGATACCCACGCGAGAAACAATTGTACGCAGACTACCGAATTGATAAAGCTAAATAAACACTTCGTATATTTCATATTTTTTTAGCGATCCGTACACCAATTGGAGTACAAAAAAGTATATCAAAGTCTCAAATCAATCCTCAAAATAGGCAATAGAGAATAGCATTCAATTTTATAGATTTTCAAGGTAGGCTTCACGCGTAGCTTTGTCTGCGTTTTGAGAGAACTACTTTGTGAATCTGGATAAAAACTAGGTTATCTTATCTCCGTCTCTCAGTTACCATACATAACAACACCAATTACGCAGCGATACTACTTTCGAAATTGATTATGACTCTTGGTATGTTTTGACGGGCTAATGATGTATGTACAAATCAAATCCATATTCTACTTTATTAGCAAACGATTTAACATGTGAACGATTTAAAATACTCTGAAAATAAAATCACTATTTCATTAAATGCAAACCTATTTTCTAAAGTGATACCTGCCACTTCTCTCATATAGCGAGTGTGAAAATTTCAATGACTGACAGCTTGACGGACATCATTCAGCCTACACTAGTGTTGCGAAAAGTTCCCTCGACATATCGATAGAGTTTTAATATTGGCGGGATTATCGGCCAGTGAACACCAATTTTAACTTCGGTCTTTATTCACGTTCGTTCACAGTTTTATTTAAAAACATTCAGTTTTTAATGTTACCGCATATTCGTAGTCTTGATAAATAATGAATTAAAATTCTGAATAAATCATTGTGTTTTATAATGTGGGATTGCAAGATTGTTTATTTAAATACGTTTGTACGATTATTTAATTTAATAATTCAGCAATAATAAGAGAATATACAATTTTCCCTCATTTCTGTAGATAATCGTCGGAATTTAAGTAAAAACAAAAACTACTAGAGAGAACATACGGAACCCAGCTGAAATTCAAGTCCACCCGAACGGCAGCCATTTTTATCTTTTTAGTATGTAAAAATATTCGGGGGAATTGTTTCAGTACTATTTTTTCGTGGAACAATCCCTAAACGTTATAAAGATTTTGCTTTTTAAATGTTTTTGTTGAATAAAAAAATAATTTATTTCCCTTTCATTTTCTATTTGCGTTGTTTCCTGCTGGGTGATTTCTGTTTTCTATGACAGGCCATTTAAAACTGTTTTGAGTTTGTTTACCGCGTTGAGGGTCTAGCTGAATTTTTATGACTTTTTTTCATTACTCTTACTTACTTTAAATTATTCTGAAGAAGAAACTGTAGTGTTTTTGTGTAACCTAATTTTATGATGAATCGAAGTAGCGAGTTTAATGTGGGAGGTAGTAATTTAGTGTACATTTAAGCCATGACTATTTACTTAATACGGAAATACTTTTACTTCAACATGGTCAATACTTTAATACTGCCTATATAAAATCGGCCCCATAAAAGCACCACAATCCATACCTCTTATTACTCAACAATATTCATAAAAACACATTTCACTTCGTAAGCATAAAATAACACACATCCATAAAATAAAATAAGAAACATTCCGTAATAAAAAACCCAACGAATCAGCGAAACAGATAATAAATTGCTACCTATTTGAAAAATATTACAGTACTCTGCGTATCTTCGAAATCTTACGTATATGGTGTAGGTAATATAATATCGTGAATATTCGTCCTTATCCATCGTAAAGTGGGGACATCATTGTTTTATTATGAATCGTATACCATTAGGCGAATTGCAAGGATTTTGCGAATGGGTCAAGGAGAACAAATTAACTAGCGGAGGTGACAGAACGGAAACTCACCTAAGAAAGTAGCGCGTCAAAATACGGGTGAGCGAGGCACGAGGAACGTTAATTTTTTCGCCCTATTGTGCCTTTTTTGGAACTGATATTTTTTTGTAATACCAAAAAATCGTTGACAGATGTCTCAAAGAACCTTAACGCCTGGTTAGTTCAATCGTAACTGATCATTTTGGTAATGCCCACCTTACGAATTTGACTTAGAAGAAGGCGCCTGACCTATCTGCATTATGGCATCTCCGCTCATCTTTCCTTGCTTCTTGGATCGGGTCCTGTCCTGCTGACTAAGCATTTATGGTCATCCTAATAAAGAGTAAGTGTGCGACCCTATGCTTCCTCTGCCGTTTAATGATTCTCTTTGGTCGGTTTTATATGGTGCTCTCGGATTTCATACTTGCGTCTGTAAAAAGTTATATTTCCAATTTCGATTTTATATTCTTCGTAAATAAGTAAATCAGGAATTACTTACGTATTTCATTTTCTTCGTGATGGTTATACTTATCCATATGATTGGTTTTAATCATCATAACGGGAACAGAAATTGGTTCTATTTGCTGAAAATTATTATCCAGCATTGTTTGAAAATAATGTGGGTCCATATTATATCCACATATTCACGATAATTAACTCTCGAATAAAAACTTGAAGCCAAGGATAAAAAACAAAACTCACAGCAACTAACAAAATATATTTCAGCAGAAGACGATATTCAAAAAACTTAACGCAGAGGTTTTGAAAAACATTCAAAATGAAATCTTTTTGTAACAAAACAGAAACGTAAGAATTATTTAGCGCTAAAAAAACTTTTAAAGAGATTTCTCTCCCGAAATACTGCTTAATTATGTTAAACAGTCGTCCCTGAAATTCTGAATGGCCTAGTTTAAGTGGTAGACATCCATTTATATTCAGTTTTAATGTTGTAACTGAAAAAATAATGCAAAAGAGCTTCTACGGTCTTTTGAGTTGCTACATTATTAATAGAATGTGTTTCGTCAAGTTTAAATTAAGTTTTTGTTTTGTGTAGTTTGCGTGTCATTTGTGTTAGGTTTCAAAATTCAATTTGTTATTTTTTTCAGTGGTATTTAATTTGGTTTCTATTTCACTATAACTATTTTATTTCGTTGTAGCTGTAAAAAAATGTACTAAGTGTCTGTTTTTTTAGTATTTAGGTAATTTCAGTAGGTGAAAATAAATGATTATTCCTGAAAATTGTACTAATTGAAAAAAAAAACAATTATCTTTTCTTATAATACTCTTTTTGTTCAAATAACCGCGCGTCTGAATCCGCACTCGCAAGTTTAACGCGTGCGAATGACACCGTTAAAAGAATTATTTATGGTCACCCATAGACAAGTTTATATGACATGTGACATTACGACGTATGATATTGACAGACTGGGCAACTAAAGTTGCACGACTGTCGATAACTAATATTCATCATCATATGTGGCAAAATATTGAGATGACCATCCGCTTGTTTTGACGAAAACGAGTCGCAAAGAGCAGTAGCAGAGCATGAATTTTTGAATCGCGTATTGCGTATTTGGATTTAACGTTGATATTTCAGTGGGAAATCTAAAAAATATTTACCAATATCAGTAGCTTTATAGGACGGAAAATAAGGATAACTACGATCTTACTGTACTTTGGTTTATGAACATATTCACTCATTATGAATCAAATCACTGCTTCATCAAAGTAGAACATATAGTTGCGCAACTATTAAATCTCCAACAACACACATAAAAAGTTGCTGGTCTACAACCAAAAATTCCGTATGTGGAGAGGGTAATAAACAGTCCAAATGTCATAAATGTCTCCAGTAATCTTTTTATCTGCGGCCGAGTAAGGGATTCTTAGATCTTAACGTTCATCATCACGCTGCGAGGGTAAGAGGGTAAGCAGGGGTAATGGTGGGGTAATGGCGGGGTAATTTAATATTGACAATGTGAAGTAATGTTGGTGGTTGGTTTAGTGGATGTTAATGTATGTTGAAATGTGAGTTTTTGGTATTTTCTTATATATTAGCGTATGTTGATTCTCTATCTCTCACATTCTTTTAGAGGGAGTTAGGAAACAATAATACTAAAATGCAGCAAGTATGAGTGTTATAACTCCAGTTTCTGATTCAAATAATCTAAAAGATGTATCTGATAACAAAAGATGAATTAAGTAGCAAAGCATCGGTGCTCAAATCAATGAAAATGTGAGTATGAATTCTAGGAAAAAAAAACTTTCGATACCGGTGTTTGGTTACGTGGGAAACGCAATATGGTTCAAAAAGATGCGAAAATTAAAAAAAAAACTGGTGATTGCAAATGCGACGGGAAAATCGGCATACTGCGGGCAACACAAAACAAGAAAGTATGCCTAAAGGAAAGGAGCACAGTATCTGTTGTCTTCTACGGCGATTTCTTGTACGAGGAGCACTGCCACAAATAAAGTTCAACACAAATCACACCAATTTTCCACTCAATATCGATTTTTTTATCGGAGAGAGACGTGAGCACTCGCGCGCGTTGTCAGCCATTTTTTTGTTTGTTATGTTGCACACACGACTCAAGGGCGCTAGTGTCGCCTCTCGCTCCAACGAATGCGTTGAGGTATGTGCGGGAAAAGGAAGGGAATAGGATTGCAAACACCAGTGAAATTACCAATATAACAAATTATGAGTATGAAAATTATCGCGCAACCAGTGTTTGAAGACAACATTACAAACAAGAACAAATTGAAATATTGTAGTGAAAGAAAAGCTTTCACTACAATATTTCAATTTTTGTGATGTGACTATAATAGCCAGGAGAATTAAAATTCTTCTAAAATCACGTTCTTAAGTAACCTTTAACTAGCTACTGTAGTAAGTAGTAAGTTTTCTTCAAACGTCATATTTTTACGTAACCAACCTCAAGTGACATTGTGCATTGAACTGAAATGATCCATTACTCGCCTCGGCTAACGCGATTGGTTTACGTATCAGCTATTATAGTAATAATGTAATTATGTAGTTATGTCCATCTCTTTACATATTCATTGAATATTATACCTTTGCTGTACGTACCTTAATAGGTCCGTTTACTCGAATTATTATGTACATATCATGTAAAAGAAAATGATCCGACTTCAAGAATCTAACTTGAAATCTTGATGGAAATACTGCGTATTTTTATTTCGTTCTGAATATAATGGCAGAAGAAGACTGACATTCCTTTTTAAAGATACACATGAATATCCGCTGAAAATGAGTATTTGTCCATGATTTTGTATATCAAGATAGTACATAGCTGTAGAGCTGAGTTGGCCTGCACTAGTTTATAATATCACACGCTCAAATTACTCGAACCAATCAACTAGGTAAAAGGTAAACCTTTCAAGGTATTAACACTAATATCCCTAAGCGATCATCGCCATTGAACGCAACTGGAAATCGCCATCGTACCGATTTATTTATAGCGTTTATGCGACTCACGCGCCTCCGTAAATTAGTATATCTTTGGAAGCGCGAGCGCGCGCGCGTCTCGGCGTTCAAAAAAGTCACTCGAAATATGAATCGGATTCCGATAATCGATGTTCGCAATACGAATGGGGTTGAGGCGATTTTTAATCGTTATTTGAATTTGAATTTTAAACGTTGTTCCTCGTGAGTTATTTGAATTGTGAACGTGTTGTGGTTTTTTTTATCGTGGATTTTGTTTTTTGTTCAGGTAAATATTGCTTTTTTGTTCTTTTTTTTGAACATTATTGTTCTAAAGATGACATAGTTTGATACATTAAAAAGATATCCATTTCTTTTACACAGTCATAATTAACTAAAAAAACGCTTTAAAATGCCAAAAGAAAAAGATTACTAATGTAATATAATTAATACTTTAACTAAAGACCATTGTAACTATAATAATTTTCTATTACAACACTAAATTACTGAAACACGTAATAGGTATTATATTATGCTTTCAGACGCTTTCAGACAAAATATTACCACACATTGTATTGTATTTCAGTCAAACAATTTATAATAACTAGCATAATGAATAACTGGTATTAGTCGCACAATGTACAATAAATAAAGACACTATTGTGAACTCATGAAAAGCATGGCTTTTCTATAGATATGTATTTATCAAGCAGCAGACAAAATCGATCATAATCTTTTTAACCAATAGGTATTTGGGACATTACGTTAACATCTATGTAACACCGCAAACTTTTCTGAAAATACAAAATGATTTTTGACTAATAATAGAACCGTCTCTGATCCTTATACCAAATCAATCTTAATGGATACAGCTGTTTTAACGTGAAACCGTCTCAAATATACCCATTTTCTGATTTTATATTAGTTAGACGAACTTGGGCAGTATATGGCTAAAATATACTCAAAATTATTCAACTATGAAAACAAATAGGTGTCTAGCAAGGTACTCTAAACACATTTATTATTTACACTCCAAATGATATTACATTATATTCGTATTTCTGCTCAAATAGACGTAATTTTACGGATTATTTGTACTTTTTATTAATTCAATAAAACACTCAGAATAGATGTTTTAAGTGTACTTTTTGAAATAGAGAGTAATTTTCATAAAACTTCAATAGATATTTTTTTGAAAGCCATTTTTTTTTCTTTTCTTTATTTTAGTCGCTGCTTGTAAAACGCACTCAGTTGCATTTGGTTAGACTGAAAGCCGACTCCAAGATAGTTGGAAGAAGGCTAGACAGATGATGATAATGTTTTTCAAAACCCTTTTCAAAAATAAAATGCAGTGACTTTGGAATGCTAGTAGATATGACCTCGGAAACAATTATTAGCTACTATTAACCCGTGGGTGCGTGAAGTGGTTACCTCCGGAGCCAACCCATAGGAAATAACTGGTAATAAATTAATAAGCCGAGTTTATTTATCACAGTTTTACAGTCCTAGGAATCTTGGGTTGCCTACATAACAAAGTTGAGGAGATCTGATCGGTCTCATGTAAAATTTTGGTAGGTATAGTTTGCGCCACGTAACTGTATAATTCTGAATTCAGCTATTTGACACCTCAAGCATGCACATTAGCGATTATTTATTTATTTTAGACGAAAGTGAAGTCGATAGCTTACAACTTCGGACAAGCAAACCTTCTCGACGTCTTCTGTAAGTAACAAACGGCCAAAAATTTACTTCAGAACAGCATAGTTACGTGGTGCAAACTTTACTCAGCTGGATTCAATGAGGGCTACCGGGTATGAAATCGCCGCTAGAGGCGCTCGTGTAGCGTGAGGTCTTCGAAACGTCAAATGCCACTGTTTGTTTACGCGCGAGGGTTTATATTTCTAATTAAATTAATATTATAAATATTTAACAATACTTTAGGTTAATTATGGCAAATATAGATCAGGGTTCTATAAATGTCACTGCTTCGACACTCTTTAATCTTTCGGAAACTTATGTTTGCATTTCTTTTTCGAGCAAAACGGCACTGCGCAACACTGTGGCATCGCCAATACGTTCACACTATAGTTCTATTGTATTACATATGATCTAATATAATCATCTAATGTAGATTTAAGTTTTAGCGCTCATAATACGAACTTTGATTGCCATAGTTTAAGACCTCACGCTACAGTTGCGCCATCTGGTGAAACAAAAAACGGTAGCCCCCATTAGACTGGAAGCCTATCCAACATATTTAAGAAAAATCTGTCAAAGATTGGTCTGGAAAATTATGGGCGTGTGAGGGCGAAAATATATAGCAACGTTCCTCGATCCCCGCACACCTGCATTTTGACGCGCTAATTTATATAAAAAAAAATATATATTTCATAGAAGATTTTACGTCAGACCTCCGTTAGTCATTTTTTCCATCATTAAAACAATCTCCCATCAAAAATCTATCTCCTACACACACACACACACACAGCACATAAAGAGGATGTGTCGAATTGAACAGGTGAGTCCCCCTAGTCAGCCGTGCGACCCGCAGTGGTTAGTTCGCGAATCGCACACGCAATTTGATCGTGCCCTGAATCAGATGGTATGATGTACGAGTAGTGGTGTGCTGGTATAGGGGCCCGGGTGGACTGGTTTGTGCAGAAATTGGCGGATTTTTTACGGTTCCTAATGACTTAAAAAAAGAATACAAAATAAGCTGACTTTAAGCATATCTATTCAGAACTAGCTTTCGCCCGCGGTTTCACCCGCGTTCCGTAGCCGGATGGTGACAAAAACTATCCTAAAACCTTCTCCCGGGTCTAACTTACCTCCCCTCTAATTTTCAGCCAAATCGGTCAAGTCGTTTTCATGTTATGTCGTGACAACGGAAAGCGGGTTTCATTTTTATATACATAGATATAGATAATCGAAACAATGAAATCCAGTTCTTGAACAGATAATGTCATACCGAAACCTGCCTAAGCTTCCTAAAAGTCACCCATAATCCTTAGGTCAACGATTTTCATCTTTTCTGAATATCAGTGTTCTTTCCTATCATTGGCGTATGATTCTTTATCTGTGATATGTTCCTTATTATTTATTCTGTTTTAACTGTTGGGTCGTCTATGCGTCACGTTTTTCTAATTTTTTCAAGATGTGTCGTATGTGTGACATTTTACCCGTATATAATTAGGAAAGGAATAGAAAAACACAAAAACTTCTTTTAATGCAAAACCGTTCCCTATTTTGAAACTCCCGAAAAAGCAGAGGCGTTAATTTCGCCTAAAAAGTGCTAAAGAGTATCGTCATCGAGTAGCTACTCGAGACCGATTTCTATAGAGCGGGTCGTTTGACGGCGGACTAGCGGCGGCACTTGAAACACGTATCACAGTGTGAAGTGCCAGTTAACTCACACTTTTGTACATACTATAAGTGGGGGTGTTAGTTTATCAGTATTAATCCTTCATCTTTCTGATACTATAAATAAGAAAATTATTCCTTTACTGGATAGCTTTCGATATAACTTGGGAAAAAAAACCTGTACCTAGAGCAGAATAACATTATTATAGGCTACGTTTTATCCACGCTCGGGAAAGTAGTTCCCTCAGGATGTTGGTGAAACCACAGGTGGAAGCTAGTATTATAAATTCGAAAATTAGTCTATCGCTATTATGTATCGCTTTCAGGCTAAGATCAATGAACCGATGATACACTGCTGTGTATGCGTACATAAGTATAGACGAATACATACATATCTACATAGTCTGGAGTCTCAGAAAGAACATAAATATGCTACTTTTTATCCGAGTAGTTCTTTAGCGGACGGAATCGCAGGCAACTAATATTAACTGTTACATATAAACTTAAGATCATACCTTCTACTATATATGTAGTATCCCATACATTCAGTTTAATCACCGATGTTTGACTTTAGTGCTTATTCATGAACTCAACTCATTGACAGATTTATTATTTATAGCGCGATTGAATTATTGCTGTACAATTGACGGCCAAAGATTAAATGCCTGGATGTTATACGTAACTGAATGATTAATACATAGAATAGCATTTACCTAGCCTTCTTGCAAGATGCAGTGAAAAAGTTGCTAATGACATATTTTTCGTTGAGTGACTCGTGGAGTTGCCCGGGTAACGCCCGGGGTTGAGGAGGTCAGATAGGCAGTCGCTCCTTGTAAAGCAGCACTGGTACTCAGCTACATCCGGTTAGACTGGAAGCCGACCCCAACATAGTTGGGAATAGGCTCGGAGGAGGATGGATGGAGAAAACCAATATATGTAGTTAATTAAAAAAGAAATATATCAGTAGTTACAATGGTTAAAGGATTTACATTATTCATTTGGCTTAACGAATCCGCTTAAAATTAAACCTGTCATATAACAAAAATACGATAGCTTCCATTAAAATTTATTTTATTTTCCTCAAAAATCTTTAAAAGATTTCAAGATAAATCCAGCCACAAGTCAGACTAACTACATTGGGCCAGGCTTATTTTTAGGTAGGTAGACAAAAAATACTAATGGAACAAAATGTTCTAATATAAAATCCTTCTTACTGTTAAATCTAAACAGGGGTTTAAAGCAGGACAATATTGTCCCTCCTAGATCACTGGACTAACTGGAGACGAACATTGCAAGTGCCTTCCCTATGTTAGAGATACGAAATCGCCACTAAAATTGTACTCACACGATTATGCGTGAGTAGCACATATGTGTAGCATTATATCGGATGAGTAAGCTATCACTATTTTTGTTGTGTTGCCTCACTGAATTCGTCGCGTGAATTATTAAACTCTTATACTTATCGATTTGTGGTTACGGCGGTTCCGTTCCGGTTGGTTAAACGATCTACGTCGTCCGCGCAAAGAAGGATTTGTCACGTTTTAAGACAAATCTAAAAACACTGGGCGGACTGTTTTTCTTCGCGTCTAATGGAACGAATTAAGGCGTCCGAATTTTGAGAGCAACGCTTTATGACATCACATTATGTTTGAAAACGTTTTGATGGTGAAAAGATGGCGAAAAAGGTTTTTTCGTGGTTTCCTCTTTTTGGGAAATTGTTTTTTAACGTTTGCAAATTGTTGAATGATTTATTTTATTTCAGTTTTCTTTCACTTAAGTAGTTGAAACAGTTATAGGTATATGAGGAAGGGAGTGGATGAAATGACGGATGGATTATGTGAAAGGCGATCTGGCTGGAAAGAATGAAACGTAAACTGTATGGAGGCGAATGGTAGTGCACACATTACAACTATAAGGTAACAGATAGACTAAACAGTTTGGTTAACTATCGGGTCAACGGACGGCCAGCAGTTTTGTCTATATAGTCGTATCATCTTTAAAGCATCAGATTTTGAAAACCACATCTTTATGAATTTACAAAATAAAATACACATTGGAACACTAAAGTCCGTTATAGAAGGAATAAACTATTTTATAACGGGAAACCACCATCAATTATTCTAATTGAACATTATGGTTTCCGTTAAATTATATTTTCGGCTGTCATTCGTTTACGGTTTTCGGCGGTATAAATATAAATAAACATGTGTGTCAACTCGTCAGTCCTAGCAGTATACCAACATTTTAACTTTCTGTTTTCCTCAAAGTATAAGTTAGAATTCAATAACTTTACTTCAAAGCCTACTTGGATTAATAAAACACTTATGTTACAGATTTAGTTAGATTTTGAAAAAATATACTATTAGGTACTTACATCATCTTCAATTGTTTTCTGGATGCGGGAAATACATAGTTTCTTTGGGACGCCAGTCGAACCACGGGGAAGTCCTAGTATAATTATTTCTTTAAGTAAATATAACTCAAATTTTTGCTTGACACTTACATTTAAGTACTTTTGCTTGTGACTTTTAACTCCCGGTTTTCTAGCTGAACCTCTAAAATAACAATACCAGATCAAAACTAGCAGTCTACTGACTGCTGTCATGAATTATCTTGCTTTGTGGATCTATATTTATTACTGAACTTACCAAATTCAACAGAAAGCTGTATTAGGTATCTAATAACCTTTTTATTTCCATACGAGATTTTCATATGCACGCACGCACGTGTATTTCATTATCCGTAAGCGTATGAACGTAATCCGTGCGTATATTAGGCGTGGGATATAATGATAATATCTAATATTATATTTTGGTGCACGAATAGCTTATTTGCTCAATTGCGTTTTATGTGGGTAGGTAGTATGGGTGGTACTGTCAGCTTTGGTAGTAGGTAAAGTTATAGTATTTAAATGGTAGATTAAATACATTATGTGTAAAATTTTGGGCGAGTCCACATCTAGCATGTGATGCAGCTAAAAGGTTGCAGTTTCGCAAACTTTTTAGAAATGTTAGCACGTAATTTGATAACTACTGTTTTCTAGAGCAAGTTTGTACTTTTGTAGCTATAGGAATCTTGACCTTAAGTTGTAAAATTATAAAATCAAAAATGTGGAATCAACCAGCAGTGTTGTTATTTTTTACGAAAGTGAGCTTTTAAATACAATAAAATTAACCTTCAGATGAACCTTTAAAAAATAATCATAAACGTGCAAAAAAAAAACAATTCATTCAATTAAACAAACAAAAGAAAGAAAAACACTTCACACTTACACCCTTAACTAACCGAATGATTTCGTAATCAACCCCCTGTCGGCCAATAAAACTTCAATCACCCACACACTAGGCTCGGCACACACTATCGACTGGACATTAATCATACAGTTGCGACGTCCGCTCGTGTGCGCCCGCTTATTGTTATTAATCGCTGCGGATAAGTCAATCGGTTTGTGTCCACTTTTATAGGGGAACTGTGCTCAAGGTATGTTGTGTATTTGTTTTTGATAGTTTTTTTGTGGTTTTTGTTTCGTGTGCTGCAGTTTTAGGTCATAATTATCAGTAAATTCGCTAGAGATTTCACACTCCTCCTGTAATAAATACACTGCGCAACCATTTAAAAAGTGTATGGCCTACCTCAACTAATGGGCTATCAAACTCTGTAATATCTTTTCAAGTTAGCCCAGTAGTTCCTATGATAAGCGCGTTTAAGCAAACCAAGAAACGTGACAATGTAATCCCTGGATCTAGAGAACCTATTTAATTTTACTAATATAAAATATGTTATTTATAAGAATATAGGCTATAAGTTATTCGGCTAAGAGAATAATTTCACTCGGAATACGGTTGAAACCGCAAGTATCAGCTGGTTTTAATTTATAGAAGGTAGCCGTGCCTTATATTCGTGTGAATCTAAGCTGGCTAAGGAGCAATAGGGTATCAACAATGCAATCCTAGACTGGTTAAGTGGCAATCAGATCCTCACTAAAGAATGTCCATAGCCAGTATACAAACAAACAGGCAGACAGATCTCATTCCATCATGATGAGGTGTAAGATAATCCTGCTGCGTCTATTAATTGCAATTGATACGAGTGCAGTCACATGAGCGATGTAGTCAATTAAGCGATGTCCCTGCTGTAAACAAAAATAAAAGTAAATTTTGTTTTACTATATGTGTATATAGCGGTTTATCCGCAGGAAGCCGCAGAGTCTAACAATCAGTCTCAGATAGGCAATCGCTCCTTGTAAAATATATCGAGTGACACTAGATGTCGATCTGAACTTAGTCAGGAAAAGGCTAGGCAGATGATGGTAGGTAGGTACAGCATTTAACTTCGGTATCGCAAGTTCAATAATTGCACTAGTATATTGATGTAAACTCTGTTGTCCAACATAAACACAATTCGTTTTTCTTGGATAGGCTAGTAACATGCAATAACAGTTGATAAACATATTTATGCTTTCCAGACATTGTTTTTATTAAATTATCTAAATGTGGGAACTTAAGATAATGTTAGCAAAAACATTATAACTGTAGGCACTATTTTTTATAAAATACATTGTATTCTCTACACATATCTACTATTCAAATAATTACAGAAATGTCAAAATATTTTTTACATTTCTACTTTTATTTATAACAGCCGAAAAACGTCCACTGCTGGACCAACGCCTCCCGCAAGTAAGGGGCATTTGCATGTAACCACGGCGCTGGGCATGTTGGTGAACGCAGTATAGAATATTTTTAGCTTGGGAGATGCGGCCGGTCATCACAAACTAAGGCATTTAAAATCCTTCTTGGTGTTGTGTGTTATATTCGTCTGTTTTTAGCAGGACACACCATAGACAGATGAGGTTGACAATTATTGCGGCAGCACCTTTTTGGTTTGCTCTCTTACGTCAAATCTACAGTGCTTACAAATTCCTCTGAATACTCAGTAAAATTGCCACAGTCTGGATAAATGCATCGCGTGATGCACAGCTAATTGAAGGCCATAACTATTTGTTTTGAGAATGCTCTCAGACCTCGCTTTGTCACGCTCAGCTCAGTGAGATTGAGAGGTTTGCTATAAGGATACCTACACAAAAGGTGCAGGTATACAAAAGGTACAAAATGGCAGTTTTCTCTTTGCTTCAAATGGAATGGAATTCCAACAATTACTTATGTGATACGATTACAGAGACGTGGACTTGGTTTTCTGGAAATGTCTTTGGATTCTGAAGTGATTTTATGATTTTAAAGTAAATTGCGTGTGATTTCAGTATGGAAAATATTATATGCTCACGACAGCGTTTTTAACTATTGCAAATTCTATAGATACTATTCATGCCTATAATTATATTAGCTACTAGCTTCTGCCAGCGGTTTCACCCGCATCCCGTGGGAACTATTTATAGCCTGAAGAAATTTATAATTGAAAGAAATTTTCAAATCGGACCAGTAGTTCCTGAGATTAGCGCGTTCAAACAAACTCTTCAGCTTTATAATATTAGTATAGATAAAAGAAGTATTTCCTTATTATAAAGGCACCTTTTTATTCGGGTGCATAGAGCAGTTCCCACGAGATGCGGGTGAAACCATTAGCGAAAGCTATTGTGTTCAGAAATGTGCAGAGGCAAACCACTATATTTAACCAAGTTAGTTAAATTTCACTTTGCATAAAAACTGAATGAGCATACCCACAAATTGGCGCACAAAACAATTGCACAGCTACTTCATTCACTCAAAACACGGTTCCTACTGTTTTTTCAACACACTTCGAAACTACACACGGAACATTTTCTAAAGAATAACAACAATACAAAACATACCTATGTTTAAACGCCATTACCATCCCACAGCGAAGCGGTTCGCGCTTGACCTATTTCCAACTACAATCGTTAACTGGGTAACTATTTACATTATAAAAGAATTCTTTAGTATAACACTTACATTTTGAAGTAGGTAGTTCAAAAGGCGATGTCTGTGCTTCCATCTTACATTTTTGCTTGTAGTTTCTGTCAATCATTTTTGGGACAGTTTTGAAGGAAATGGAACAAGTTTTTGTGATAGTTGGAATTTGACAAGTGCTGTCACTGTCACTGTCAAGTGGGATTGACATGTGAGTTTTAGGGTTTCGAAATCTGTAACTTTCTTGTGTAGATGATGCAATCGGTGGTTATGGAAACTTATTTCATAAGAGTAAAATCCCAGTCTATAACTCTCTTAGCGGAATCGTTTGGCCCGAATTTTAAAATGTTGATGGAGTAGGTATGAGCGAGATATCCAATTGGTTAATAAATAATATCCAATAACTAAAAGACAAATGATCGGTTTCTATTAATACACACTTCATTTGCTATTCCGCATCTGGATGTCCTAAGCTCTTCACTTCAAAATTCGGTTCAGTCGTTTTACATGAAACTGAAGCATACAAAGTTCCTTTCATAATATATTATATTTGATTTCATATATTGCCTTTTTAGAAGCAAAATCAATACATACTAATCTTTTCATCGCCATCAAATCATGATCGTTACAAGATGGCGAACCCCATAAAAATGAGATCGTTCAACAAAGAGCTAATTTTATTATAAACCGCTCAAAAACGGCCTTGGAAATATACCCGATTATCGTTTTTATTACTTTTTGATTCAATAAGACGGAAATTACGTTTACACATTACATTTTATGATGCTATTGAGTTAAGTGGCTTTATGAAATTATATTTAGTCTTTGTGTAATTGAGTTTAAAGAGTAATTAAAAACGGTTAAAAAGCGTTTACGTTGAACGCGGTTTGTGACGTCAGAGTTTATTTTTTACCCTACTGCTGTGAATTTGTAATGTATAAACGTACTTTATGTGTTTCTGTGTTAATTCCTAAACAACTACCTAATAGTAGGAACATGAGACCTAGATCAACTAGGTTCATAAAATTAATTTTATTTATTTTTAACTTTCATGCTATTGAACATAATATCAATATGAAGCTGTATTTTTCTTATATATTTAAATTGCTGTAGATAAGCATTGAGGAAAGATCATGATTACAGGATCAAATAAAAAGGTAGTGAAGCTTACTTACACATAAATACAAATACAGTTCAAGACGCAAATGACGAACACATTCAATCGTACAATGAGCAACACGTGCAAAAGATAAAAATCTATTTTTACAATCGCGGGTATTTTCCTCAAATACTATCAAGAACGCAAGATATTTCCTAAGGGAAAACATTGAGAAAGATACACAAATATCAATCCAAAAACGGTTTTCTAAATCAAGATATTTCCAGCGATAGAGGGTGGAACGCTGTCCAAACAGATTCTTGCACGGAATCAAACGAAAATAAACGAAAACCAAAAAATAGCTGAAGACATAAAATGTACGTCAAACGTATTATAAACAAGTAATAATTAAAGTATATATTTAGCGCCACTTCCAACTTTGTCGTCGACTCCAAAAAAGACCACCAATAAATCTCCGCAACCTGTATTCTTTTACTATCTACTGTTCACTGCAGAGAAAAAAGAACTTTCTATCAAAGTAGTAAAGTCTGATTTGGGTGTTGAAAATTCATAGCGTCTCATTACCCTAACGTTTGATGTAAAGTTCTTTGATCTAAGTGACATATTGTAAACTGTAGATGATTTGAGACGAGCGGGGGCACTCTCTGTGGCTAAAGATGATGTCGTACGCATTGTTCGAAATATTTTCACTAATTATAGAAACTATAAGTCAGGAAGATTAATGTCTTGAAGATTGACAAGGGTTGCTAGCGTGGGGGGAACAAAAATGTGCGTATGATTGACGTGGTTCAATCTATAAATAGGAATTTAGTTTATGATAGATGCGGTGTCAAGATGAGTAACTATGCTGAAGATACAATGTTTCCGTGTGCAGCTTAATGCAATGAGGCAATTTTAATATTAATTGACGTTTTACCCATGTCAAGGCATTGAAAAGACAAAAGAAAAGGCTTAACAAATAAATTCACCTGTGCACATTATATATATTAATGCCGTTAAGGATATATTTGTTAGGTTTTAGGTACTAGTAGGTAAATATAGATTGCTCTACCTACTATTGTGAACTATCTCTGGAAAGATTGATTCCGAAAAAAGTCTAATGTATAGCTTCATTAGACTTCAGAAATGTGTCATTTTAAGAATATGGTTTTGGAATGCAATCATAAAATATCCAAGACAATACACATAAAACCACCCACATACAAAACGAAAAGACAAAAATGGGGTCCTTAATTACTGTCACATTCATTTATACACTCGTTGCACGAAATAAATAGTCAGCAATATGTAAAAAGAAACAGCCCCATAATTTAATTAACATCATACAATCATAAAAGCATCAGTTACAGAGGGGAAAAATACCGTTTTGTTTAAAACTTCTCGTGTATTTATTGGAAACAAAGATGCATTCCCGATAATAATTTCAAGTAGCCGTAGAATTGGGTCAGCTATTTTATGCAATATTTACAAAGCAAACAACGTGGATCTTTAACAAAAGCTAATGTTCTGATTTATTGGATGTTTTGCTTCTGAACGATGAGTATATTAATATAGTAGCGGCGAAATGTTGCATTCAGATCATCGTTGTTCGAAAACTTGATATTATACCGAAAATTTAAGATACATTGATGAATAGACAAGGATTTGTTTTAGAAATTTCATGATATGGACGGTATGAAAATCTATCCATGTTTCGTGTTTCAATAGAAGGTACATAAGCAGTTTCTAAAATAATGATATTCTGTCAAAAAATAATATATAATGTAATGGAATCCGTACACTAATAAGTAATATTGTAAGTAAAAGGCTGGTACCACAGTTGAATTAATATTCTATTGATAGACTATTGCTCGTCTTAAATAACACTGAACTTGGTGGTATTGTTGTACTAATTAAAGTAACTAGCAACATAACTAGAGAAGACAAGCCATTACGGAAGAATGTGAAGTTCCCTAACATCTGTAACTCCACATATTTCTCCCACAACTTAAGCCTAGCACTTATTCAATCAGCAGCCTGTTTATCTTGAAGCATCAGCTTTCAAAGGGTACCAGTTATTTATACAATGTCATTTTAAACATCTATAGAGTTTCTCAGAACAGTTGGATTTAAATAAATTTCTGTCTCGTTGGCGCCATAGCAATTAGTATCAGCTATGTGAATCATGAAGTCTTTGTACTTATAAACGTGGCCTTTGAATTTAAATTTCTTACTAAATGTAGCTAAAAATATGGGTTATTGGTTTAGCTTGTGATTTCATTCGGATTTAGAGTGTCTATAGTCAGATTTTAGGTAAAGTTTTATTTATTTAGGATGTGTTTTCATTATCTTCGGATATTATGAAGTATTCATTGTTTAACAGCAAAAAACATCACTCAATGTCGATATTTTCATAATGTTAAAATTGTCTTTGCGAAAATAGGTTGACATGAATATTATGAATAGAGCACACGTCGCTTCTTTGCAATTCTTGCCATCGGAAATACCGATTTTCTTACGATTGTCTTCCTTCTTAGTTTTTCAAGGCAAAAGGATCTGGAGCATCTCCGGTGTCAAATATTATAGTACCTACTTACTGAACATCCAGTAAGAATATTATTTCTTACATGCTCATTTTGCGTTTAAAAGCTTTCTATGGTTCTAAATTGAGATTCTTATAGAGAAGAATCAGTCAGGAACACTATAGCTTTATACACTCTTTTCAAAAAAGAAGATTTAGGAACAATGTTTTTTTCGTATATAGACTAAAATATAATCCTAACTTTAGATTAATCCATGTTAAACAGCAAACTGGTTTGATTGGCAAGAGCCATCACGTTTCGATCGTAATAGTGGATAATGGTGATCATTGGTTGAGTCAACATCATTTAGTTGATACGTATCGAGATTGCTAATCATGTTTTGTCTAGCTGTCTGCCTATTTATGTAAACTGCTCTAGTATAATTACGATTAGTAAAGTATTTCATTTCGATTTTTTAAAAGTGGTCTTAGGAATACTTAATCTTGTTTTTTTATTTAAGTGTGGTTTTGGTGGGCTGCGGGATTTTTCGTAAGAGTTACCGCAGCCTTGGTACATAAAGGGCGTACGAATGAATATAGTCGGTTTTATACAGTAAGAGTCTGACACCCCCTTAACTGCACCCACAGAATTGATTTCCCATAAAAACTGTGGTTTTGGTGAGATGGATGTTAATAGGATGATAAACTAACTCTTTTCCGTCTCTTTTCCTCAGCAGTCTCCATTTTACATTTCAATCAATTTCACAGTTGCGAAACTACTAAAAGAGACATCAGATCACATTTCAAAACACGGAAGTCCCCTCCAAAGCGAAACACGATAAGCATCTCAACTAATCTCCCGAACAATCAAAGAGTAGCAAATGTAAAATTAAATGAGCATTAACGGCTACATCCGCATTTAGTGTCTGCTCCCCACAATCTTATCGGCAATGGTTACGTAATGCCCTCGACACGCGATGTCGTCGCTGATAGCATCATGAGGGTACCTTGACAGGCACAATTTGTTGCTATTGAGTCGTCATTGGAGATTTCGTGGTGTGATGTTTTAATTTTTTGGAGTGTTGGTTTCCGTTGGGGTTGGTAAGTGTGATAAAGTTTGTGTATTCATGTTATTTTTAATTAAAGTGGACGTAAAACATTTAAACATTCGATTTTAAATGTTCGGAAAGATGTCCGCAAAGTAACGCCGGATTCCATAATTTACATTATATTGATCATTTATTTTTATTCTGCTTGAAAGAAATCATGAATTAACATTGCCTTTGTATGTATGTCCAATTTTTGCATTACTTGAGGATTCAAAAACAGTCATCATTCATCATTTCATGGCCTCCATCAAAGCAAACCAATCAAAAACACCCAGCACGGAAGACAATAAGTCAATAAACAGAACGCCATCGATATAATTCTGAGTATTACCTGGAATTCTCGGAACTGTTGCATATTACAGTTTTATTATACCTAGACGATATTCAGTTTCCACTTAAAACGTACGCACACTGCAGACTAAACTGTCGGCCGACAGTTGACCCGATGGTCGCTATAAATGTTTTTTAAAAGAAAATCTGGGAAAATTTTTTAATAAATTTTTTACAATACATATAAAACATTATCCTAGTAAAGCAAAAAACAACATTGTAACTAAAACGCGTCAAAAAATTCATCCCCATCGCTGTCAGCTGAGAGCGTACCCAAGAGGCTGGCAGCATTTCCTCGTTGAATGGCCATGCTGATTATTTGTCCATCAAAAAAAATCTGGATTTCAATCAAAGTATTCAGTAGGTTTGATACCAGCTAGATACCTGATCTCTGTAATGTGCATACTACCATTCATCTTCATACTGATTCATGAGCCCAAACAAACTATCGGCCGACTAAAAGTTTGCAGTCTACAGGTGCACTTAAAACGTCAGCGCACAGGTTTATTTGCTCGTATTTGTAAACCAAATATCATTTCCTGTAGGTATTTGTAAACGGAATATTGTAGGATGCTGGTATTTTGTGGTAAGAAGAACATGTTTGTAGGTATAGCTTTTAGTATTTGTGGGGGTTTTGAATGCGGTAGTGATTGGCTGTTCTGTTTATAGGGTTAAAAACAACTGTTGTGACTACGAAATTGAACTAATGTAATTAATTAGATTAGTTTCTCTTTTGGGTACATTGCCGGGTGACAGCGATGAGGATCAATTTTTCGTCGTTCTTTATTAGTTTTAAGTTTCTTTTTTATGTAAATATAGATTCATTTAATTTTAAATACTGTACAATACCTATGTTTTCTGAAATATATAGATCCATGTAATTAATAATATAACATAGTTTTATGGCGCCGTGATTGACAAAGAATGAATGAAAAAAGGACACGAATCGCATGCATAAGTTATTATTCCTTAAAGCACTCTATCACAAAAACGTACGTACAAAATAAAGCCGAAGATAAAACCAAATCACATATCTCATAATAAAGAGACATCCACGATGCTTCAACAACAGCCAACGTAATGCATTGAAAACGTACCATCTACAAAAATGGAACGAATTCCCGACCATTCTGCCAGTATTTATACTCGACTGAAGTATTGTTTTTTCAAAAAACATTGAACGTTCAAATGTGGTTGGCATATTTTTATACGGTCACCGTTTCTAGAACCAACCCTTTGTGAGCTTTGAAAACCGTTCTGTCTAATATTTTTTGACCACGTTTGAAAGAGGTCTGGACGTTACTTAGTTTTAGTGCAAACTAAAATTGGCCTGACAGATTTTGTTTGAGGAGGTTTTAACTTAAATGTCAGTCAGTTCGCTTGTTTTAAGGCTGGATTTTTCTTTTGTTTTCGTTCCTATGTGTTGTGATATTAAAAGGATCGGTGAGAGGGTTGGTATTCCAGCTTTTGCTGTTATTGGTGTAGTGTGGGAGAAAAATATACAAAAAACTGGTGAATTCTTGAGACTTACATAAATATTATGTTTAACTACTTACTTTTTTTAAGTTACTTATTAACTGCTGTATGGCTATCTATGTATTGACGGGATCGAATCATATATGTACCCAAGTTAAAAAATCTAGGGCATTGATTCTTTAACTGCACTCCTATCAATTTTCTTCTGAATTAGTTTGGACGTTTTACTGTGTGTTGCAGAGAGACGAGAGAAGTCCAAACTAAGAAGTAAACTGAGTCAAAAATAATCTACTTAAAACCTTTATTTTCACTGTCCATTCAAAACCTTTTACCCAAAACACAGATAAAATAAACACGAACGTCACAAATCCACAGTTTCACGCGCTGCTTACCCCAATAGCCGGAGCTAGTCGTAATTATATTGTCGTACTGTTTGTTGGCAAACATTTGACGTCCAGCAAATTAGGTGAGCGAGTTACATTGCGCGTTTCATTCTGAGAACTTCCTACATTTGTAGTGTTAATGTGGTAATGTAATTTGAACGACAGGTTAGGAATTGTTTTTGGGTGTTTATTTTCTTTTTTTATTTGTGATGAATTGATTTAGATTTTTAGTAGTAGTGAGAGGTTTTCTAAATAAATAGTCCCAGTACATATTTTTTCAAATCTAGCAGATACGTGGAGAGAGTGATTATTCTAAATCCATTCAATATCAAGTCGGAAGTAGGAATACTCGAATAGTAAATGGTTTAACCCAGAATACATTTTCTTGAATCACAATACAATGCCAAACATGACTAGCGCCACGATAAAAATTAAAACACAGAACAACCCAACCCACTTTCAGCCAAAAATAATGCCACTAAAAAAAAACGCCCATCGCTCCGCTCAAATGGACGCCATCACGTATCCTGTGTACACTAATTGAATCAGTTAATTAACAATTTCAAGGTAAAGGAAGCGTGGTATCCGCGGGCGACAGAAGGGGAAGGGGAAGAGAGGGGGAGGGGAATTATTATTAGGAAGCAGCGGAAGTATGACGCGGTGGCGACAAATGTATGCTGAACTTTCAACTCTGCTGTTTCGAAAGAATTTTGGTTGTATTTTTGGGATAAACTATTTGGGAATGGAATTATCACGAATGTTTTTAAGATGTCTTTAGAATATCCTCGAGAGTAGGTATGCGAATGTCAAAGGATTTTGATGAGAGATCGTACCATTTAGGTGATGATGATTTATTAAAGATGATTTTACAAGAGAATAAAAAACTATTCAAATAAAAAAAAAACACAATGCAACGGAAACTATGTAAACTTTTGTTATAATTCAACAAAGAAAGAAAGAACGAAAGATATTTCAAAATAAACTTTAATAGCAACGAAGCGACTTCCCCCTTAATTCAAAAGCAATTATTAGTACACACCTTTCTAAAACAATCAACAAGTAAAGCCATACAAACCACATAGGAGGCGCCTAATAGATTGCTCTCGGTATCAAATAACTCAAAATTCCTTGTTTCAACAACGGAGCAGAATATTTGTGGGTACGCGTAGCTCGTGTGTTCATTATGGGAATTTAGTAGGATGACGATAAACTAATAGGTGTATGGCAGGAAAAGGTGAGGAGTGTTGATGAGAGAAATGTCTTTCTGGTTAAGTATGACACCATAGTTGAACGTTCTTGTGAGACTAAAAACGGTAATAAGCTTAATGGGAATAAAAACGTATCGCAATTGACTCTTTTAGTGGTGCAAGTAAAAATAAAAATTGAAGATGGATTACTTCTTACCAAGTTCGTTCATTCTTGAGCATGTAAATAAATTTGAAAAAATACATTTAACATTCATTAAAGGTTTACATGCAAGATCTTGTATCCCATTTCAGAGATCTAAAATAAATTCCAATCACACGTTTATGTAAGAATCTGTTATACATAAAATCTTCGCGGCTCATCAAAACACTTCATTCAGAATTCACAGAAATACAAAATGACTGAACACATTACATAACATTTGGTACATAATAACGCCGACCCAATTCCCATTGAACCATTCAAAGAAACACATGTTAACCAACTCACTATTTTTAATAAACCCGCTATTATTAATAGAATTCCCACTATAAACAAAACACGACCAATCCAAGAAGTGTTTAATTTATTAAAAAATAATATTATTTCGTTTCAGATTCGGTTCCGGTACAAAAACGAAAATACGGGGCAAAAGTTGGAGTTCGGCCAAAAAATTTTAGTTTTGAAGATGGTTTGTGTGATATAGTTACTGAAAAAGTGCGTTTGGTTCCAACAGTGACATCAATGTGTCGTGTTGATGATTCTGTCGATGTTGGTGATTCAGTGTTGGTGATTAGGACGCCTGTTGGTGATGATGGCGAAGGATATGAACTTGTGTGTGTTGGTGATGGTGATAGTGTTTCAGACTCTGATAGATACCAGTTTGGAGATCATAGATTCACGTGAGTACATTCTGCTTATTGTAATACTAGGAACATACGTATACTTTTGAATTAGTTAAAATATCAGGTCAACTTGAGAAAAGCATGAGCCGCTTATAACCTCTTAAATAAATTAAAAAGGAGCTTTGCCGTCTACCTCATCTTGAAGATGTTTGAGTACCTACTTATCACTCCAAATATTTCGACCTATATTATCGTTTCCCACATAAACTTTCTACCGATAGATCGCAACCATTAGGTCCAACGCAATATGGGAACCATGTTCGCCACTCATAAATCAAATACATGGAGATTAAAGTTCGGCTGATTGATGAAAATACCATGTTTGTTTGAATTTCGACGTTTGTTAAACTATCTGCTTTTTATTTATTTACATTTTATTACATGTGTTCTGTGTTACGTATGACAAAATAGGTCACATATTCGAAAAAATAAAGGGAATCTAGTTTCACCTTGTTATGATAAACTTTTACTGCATTTTTTTTATAAAGGTTTACTTTCGATAGTAATGGATACAGGCCTAGTCTTGCGGGCAAACTGGAGCTACAATGTAGGTATTATCATTGGCGCCTTAATTTACCACCAACCACTAAATCGTTACTACAAGATGATTGAAGTGCCAAAAACAAACTGGGAATCATTCGTAATCAACAAGATTTAATTTTAGTCTAAAAAATATACTTAGTCTTAGTTATTTACTTTACGGAAATAGAAGTATTTTGCGTAGATGTAAATATTTCAAGAATGATGCTGATTCATTCGCGTATTTGTGTGAAGAACTTGAAATTAAATCTAGTAGGTATTTTTTACGAACGTACATTATATTTCAGTTGAGTGATATTTGTATTTACATTACACTAAATCACAGATTTCCTTGACGTTGAAGCGACATTTGTTTATTTTGTAGGCGCCATCAAACGTGGATTCGAGAAAAATATGAAAAGCAAAAGTTACTTATTTAAATATGTCGTCTCAGAAAATGTTTTGAAGAAGTTGGTGAACTAGAGAAATATTTAAGACGTAATACGTCTAGATTTAATAAAAGTCTTGTGACAAATGTAATACTAGGAAAACTTTTATATTAGCATTTGTCACACATAATTTACGAATATGTTGAGTATAGCATAAATCTCGTTTCGCTGTGATGACAACGTTTTTAAGCTATGAATAATTTCTAACGCAGCGTGCTACAATATCTTATGTACCTAAATTAGTACCTAAATCAAATTTCTTGAAAGTATATTACATTTCTTTTCCTTGTATTTTTATTTCACCGTTAAATTGATATTCTCCGAAATGGATCTATCCACGTGGATCCATGTTTCACTGCATATAACGAACTAATTGTTTTTTCTCTTGTGTCCCGAGGGAACTTCTTCTCGGACCAGGGGGTAATTCACGTAACGTTCGCTGCAAGCGCTCATTTGCTTTCGCGCTATCAAAAATCTCGTACCCGCAAGATCGCACCCAGCCTAGCTTTACTATCGTAAACCGCTAGTCAACGTTACGCAAATCGGCTTTAGGGTTAAAGATAGCCTGAAGATTCACAAAAAGGAGCTTTCTATTGATGACAGAATTTTCAAAATCGATTCAGTATATCCTGAGATTACAAAAACTTTAACCTGATGATAATTAATAACAAAGTAGCTACGAATTAGATCCAAATTGATTGAATGACCTCTGTTTAGGAGTCAAACAAAGAAACAGAAAGATAGACAAACAAACAACGGAGATTTAATACGGTACGGAACAGAAACGGTTATTGTTACAGCATGGTTATTGGCATCAACAAATGCGTCAGCGCAACACAACGCGTCGTGTAATAATGATATATTAGCACATAAAGGTCACACGCATAAATAGAGCTAAGCTCAGCCTAGAAATAGTCTACGAGTTATGACTATCATAAAGCAGGTAATTACAGAAGTCACTGTTGCTACATACCTACAAAAGTATGGGGTTCACCTCAAGGTAGAGACGAAACCGAATAGCGGGATGGGCAAGGTAATGTTCGAGTTGTCATCATCTACCTAGCCTGTTCTTCTAAATTAGGGTCGGCTTCCAGTATAACTTATGTCTTCATGTAACTCGCCGTTTATGTTGTAAATTGAATAAACAAATGGATCTGACTATTTCACCTCCTCAACCCAGTTACCTGAGCAACCCGATACTACGACTGGTTGTCACAATTACTGGCTTCTGACTTACCGTAACAAAAGCGAAAGATGTTCATATGACAGCCAGGCCCCACCAATTTGACTCGTCTTCTGAAACATAAAGGAACTCGTTATACCAACGACGCTAAGCCAGACCTGTGCGGCTGTCTTTTAACCACGAGCTTCTTCGCGTTATTACATTGTTTTACTGCGCCATTGAATATGAAAGCCTTCTCTAAAATCTTATTGAAAGCGCCTTCTGTATTCACCTGCCCATTGCCTCCAAATCAGTAGTAAACACGCATTGAACTTTCGTGGTCTATTTTAACTTCATAGAAAGTGTCTCTGTCGACCCGCTTTTATTTAATCTGGCTACCATCCAAACTGAGGGCAATATGTTGCACCAACGATTTTGTCAAACTATGTTTCGAAATAAACTGATCTTTATCAATAAAGTTAATTTTGAGTTTATCTTTTATTTAATCTCACACTGGAGAATAATGTTCTGTCAATTTTGAGGCTTTAATTTGCTCTTTCTATTTCAATTCTAGTAGTAGTCATTAATATACATCTAGTGAACCATTTTATTTATTTTTATCAACTGGTACTCGAATAATCTTATCAAATTCGTTTGTTTTCTACAAAACGGTTCCCCAGACGACTATTCTAATTACAATCCACTAAAATACTTAGATATATATGTACCAAAAAACAAAGCAGAAAAGGCTTATCAATGCAGCATTAATTTAAATACTAAATTAAGTATTTAAATCCTTACTAATATTGTAAATACGAAAGTCACTTTGTCCGTTTGTCGCCCCTTCACGCCAAAACTGCTAAACCAATTTAAGCCACAGTTGGTACTGTAATGTAGTTAGAAACTTTTTCATTTGTAAGATTTTATTCATTATTTTGATACTGTCCGGACAATCATTTTAAATGCGTTCTATGGAAAATAGTAGATTAGAATTTTTATATTGAAGTATGTCACTTCACCTCTCGAGCCCAAACAATAACCGTCGTGATATCGAATCAGTTTTTCATTTTGATCAAGATAATTCTCTCCCGGTCCTACAAATTGTACACAGATAGTCTAATACCTGAGAAAGGACATAAGCTACTTTTCATCCGGCTGTGAGAGATAGTTCCCTCGAAACCCGGGTGGAACCGCGAGCAATAGCTAGTTCAGTAATAAAACTCAGATTACAGCTATCCTTTCGCTAAAGTACTGGGAATTAACACTAGGGTTAAAAAGGTCAGTTGACTTTACTAATTAACTCGACAAAGAAACACGTAATTTGTTTCGCTTTTCACATACGGGATACTAAAGTGTTTATTTATTTTATACTTTTAAATTGTAATCTATCTGTAGATGTATAAGGTTTAATTTGGATCTGAGGACATGGCACACTACCTATTTAATATTGTTACTGAAACATCTAAAAATACATAATTAGTTCACGATCATTATATTTTACCTTCTTCTTCTTATCGAGTGAGCTGCAGGCAGATTTAATCACCTAACAAGCTTAAGTGTCAGATTTTTCATAAGATCGATTTATCAAATGATACTAAAACCCACCATATGCTTTCTGAAATCCTTCACGTACTTGGACCGTGGTAGCTTTCCGAACAATTACCTAGCCCAACAAACAAAGAAAACTTCAAATTAAATTCTAATCTTAAAAAACAGAAAATAATCAAATTACAAATCCTAAAAACAATTTTTCCAATATCCAACACCATGTATCACGCGATTCAATTAAAGATACACAGGGCAACACAATAAACAATTTATACGAACAAAATCACCAATAAAGCTTAGGAAATCTATACTTGAAGCAATAAAAGAAATAACTTTAAACTACATGCGATGTGACCGTGGTAAGCCAAACGTTGTATTTTACTAGTAGACCAAGAGCCTGGGTCTGAAATACTTGTGCATTAAAGCTAATATTGTGTGTTCGCAGATTGGTTAGATTTTTTGTTTGAGTGTGCGAAATTGTTACTTTTGTATTGAAAAATACGTCTTTGGTAACCAACTTCATAAAAAGGAGGTTCTCAGTTTGATGGTTTAGTAATGGTTGTATGAATTGATTTTTGGACCTGTATGTATATATGTGCGATTATCTCACGTTTGACTGAATCAATTTTGATGCAGCTTTGAGTCATCGTATCTATTTGGCAGACTTAGGAGAAAGTTTTAGGTATATTATTATTGACAGCGGTTTTTTTTAAGTGTCTAGTATTTTCAAAACCCACTGCTAATCGAACGCCACCGTGATCAATTTTTGAAACCCATTTAGAAGTAAAATGCACACTAAAATTTCAGATTTTGACATAAGTCCACTAGCTCCGGGATCTCAGTCTACAGGATTATGCAGTGCACTCACTACTTTATCTCAAACATTAAAATACTTTATAGACACTTAGTCACCGACTACGTTTATTGGACCTCCGGCTTTGCACTGAATTATGATATCGTTATTTGGATTTTCAGTATTGGAATAATTGATTTTTTGTGGTCTTCCTATTTGCATGGGATGCGATATCCTCGGGCTGTTTGTAGATGATATGTGTGTGTTTGTTTTGTTAAAGGAAATAAAGTATTGTTGATCTGAAGATGGCAAATATTTTGGGTGACTTGAAGATTTTAGTGTCCTTCCTTCTTGCACACAGAAGACAATCAGCCAACGACAGTTGACAGGATGGTTAGCAATTTTTTTGGTTGATCTTGATTCCAATTAAAGATTTCAGTTGATCTGATACAGTTTACACATGATCTTTGAAATGTGGGTACTATTCATCTTCATGCTGATTTATGAGCAAAAGCATACTATTGGCTGGCTAAAAGTTTGCATTTTTCAACTCTAAAACAACAATTTTGCGCGATATCAAGCTTCCTAAAGAAACTGCTTTGCTTTGGAAACCCAGGTAAAAATTGCCATTATTATTTCACCGCAAAAGTTTTATAATGATAACCAAAACCAATAGATTCATTTAAATCAGCAAACATGATAAGGATACCATGTGTAAACCGTTACTATCTCTGAAGTTATCCTCAGTATACACAATAATATAATATAAACTTAATCTTAACTTAGGACGACTCGTAATACGCCATTAAGTTTGTCTTAATCTTTATTTTCACTTAATTGCTGTTTATCTAAACCTCGCTGGATTAACTTAAGCCATTCGTTCAGATTATTATAAGCCTACTTACGAGCAAACACAGCGTATTTTAAAGGAGTAAGTCATTAAAATAATTTCACTTAGATTATCTTAAGCATTATTGTTTAAGATTATTTTCTTATCAAATTATGAACAGTGAAATTGTTTTAGGTTATTTTTTATAGCAAATAAAAATTTTATAAATGTCCACTTTTTTAATTCGATACTAATTTTTAAAAATGAAGCACATCATGGTGAACATAATTTTGACTGGTCATCAAAAACAAAGTCTATAAATTAAAATTTACGTTTAGATGAAATTAAATTAAGGTATATAAAAAGTCTCTTAGTTACACTACCTCCAACAATTTAGAACATTGGAAAAAAATATAATTTAGCTTTTCTAAGATTTTGAGCTACACGTTCGCCTCCAAAATATTAGTAAGAAATTTACTGGAGCACAGAGCTGAGAATTCAAACTCCCTGGCAATATCTAGATCTATTTCCAC
The DNA here is from genome assembly GCF_030705265.1 of Helicoverpa armigera. Classification (NCBI taxonomy): domain Eukaryota; kingdom Metazoa; phylum Arthropoda; class Insecta; order Lepidoptera; family Noctuidae; genus Helicoverpa; species Helicoverpa armigera. The sequence goes on along the minus strand of NC_087139.1, from coordinate 975,595 downwards.
GCTGACGAAGACAGGTGTTGGAGAATCTAAATATACCAGGACTTATTTAGCTTCGGAGTTCAAAACCCTTGGTAATTAGCTGCGACATATTGGCAATAGAGATAATGTGACAACTACAAGTCGTGTTTTATGAAAATGTATGTTTTATTTTTGGTTGCAGATGATGGAATGTGGTGATGGCTATTTTAAATTTTTTTGCGAGTTCAAGGTCCTTGCTTGCGTACCTTTTGGTTTTTTTAGAGTTTCTGTTATCAGACCAATATAATTCTTTTATACTTGCAATGTTTTTATGTTTGGTAAAACAAAAACATTCAACTCATTCTTGAAACATTTTTGCCGGCTAAAACAAATCCACAGTTTTTACAAAATAGGTAGTCTAGAGGGAGATAGTACACGAAAGAAGTAACTGAAGCATGGTTTAATAATTCAAATTATGATTTATTTTTTAACCACTACAATAATATTCTTCCCGGAAAAGTGAGAAAAACGGAAAAACTAGTCCAGTTTTGACTTCATCCTCATACATCAACTTCACGCGTGGACAGTGGAATCTGGTGCGTGACGTCATCTGACAGACGTCAACTTTCAGCCTAACATGACCCGTTGACTACCCATCCGCTGTAGAAAGTTAGGTATTTTTAGACATAGATTTCGGTTCTGCAAGCGGAAATAAACTTAGTCTTTTTAGGGCTTGGAGAGACTTTTTTTTAAGAGTCTGCTTGGGTCCAAATTATCACAGGTTTCATTGAATTTACCTTAAACACTGGTTTGTACTTAATTGTCAAAAACTTTCGGAAAACAATAACAAAAGCTAACTTTGACACGTGGTTACGCATCTATATTCGTTCTGGCGTGCAGCCAAACTTCTTGCGTTTCCTTCAGCGTGGGGACAGATATATCCGCGGTATGTGGTTAGCTTTAATTATGATTTCTTATCTTTTGAGTCAGATTGTTGAGAAATTGAAAGAATCTTGGTTTCCAATTGTTGGTTGGATTATTTAGTTAATTTGTGATGCTTTGGGGATAGGTGAGATGCGTTTTTATGGATTATTGGTACTCATTGGGGTTGGTCTACACTTTGTAGACAGGACAATAAACTGATAATGCCTGGTGATGATTTTTTTTTTTATCTTGAGTCATATCCTTAGCACCCTCTATTCATTCATCGATCTGCGTAAGAAAGTTATTTTTACGAATTAGGCTTATGGATTCCGTACCTCTAATTTTTCTGATAAAAATATATATTCGTTAAGGTTAAAAGTTTTCACCATCTGTCTTAAAAATTCCTATTCCAGTGAAGTCGCTTCCTAGTGTTAGTTTTACGAGACTCCGTGACTCCGTGACACATAGCTACAGAATTGTCTTACTATACTTACTTTTACTACCAGATGGGTTTTACCGTCCCAATAATAGATATTCGTCTATTAAAACTACTGTTATGTGACCACTTGCAGCTACTAAACTAAATCTATTTCTTCGTAACAATCGCCCATAATCGTCTAGTAGTCAAACAGGAGTTAAAATTAAAACGACGTTTACGATTTCTCGGTTACGATCAAGAGTATCACAGCTGTAGTTAACCCTTTGTCTATTAACTGTGGTTTTATTTTGATCAACTGTCTTTGTTCCTCGTTTGGAGTGGTTCAAACTATTTGCTTCTGTTTTCGATAGTGTTTAGTGCGTTTTTATGTATTTCATTGTTCAAGTTTAGTGGGTGGGAATTTTAGAGGTGATCGTTGATTTTATGCGACATGGGTTTTCAATTATGTTTTCAGTGTTGTATTTTGAACAGGATTTCATGTGCAAAAAACTATGCAATACCTAGTATGTATATGACGGCGCCACCGTCGATGTGTCAACCGTCGATGTGTCAACCGTCGATGTGTCAACCATCGATCTGTCAACCATCGATCTGTCAACGGTGGACTTTATAAAGCGGCGCGCGCGCACGACTCGGGTCATTCGTTCGCCGACCGTTGCCGAGTGCACACCTCCCACAAATTCGTGATAAATAATTGTAGTGACTGATACTGTGTTAATTGGAATAAACCAAGTGATTGTGTGAGAACCCCTTTGTTTTATTTAACGATGTCGGATCCTGACGCCGACATCAGAAGTGGGATACAATCCAAATGCCCACATCTGTTAAGGATTGCCCTGCATCGCCCACGTGTTCAAAAAGTGAAGATTCTAGTGGCAAAAGTTGATACGCCTGATGCAACACTGCTATCGCATTGAATCAAGCCAGGCAAGCATAAGCAAGAATCCTGGGTGGTGAATCTCGTACTGCAACATGATGTTGGTTGGTTGGTGAATGACCAGACTGATTTCGGGAGAACTCGCCACGTGAAGATAAATTGCCTACCCACTAAAAATAAAAAAATGGAAGTCGATAATTTAAAATGGAGTTTGTAGTAGAAGATTTATTAAGAATTTCAGCGAAGGTGCAATATGGTAACCACGGTTATGGTAATGGTATCGGTTTCCATTGTTACATGTCAAGCTATTTATTGAAGGTATGCTAGAAAATTAACCGAATTTGTCTTTTTTTTTTTCTTCATGTTTCAACAATGACGGTGATCATTGTGCAATATGGCGAGAAAATTACGACGTTGAATGGAGCATCCCAGCTGAATGCCAGGAGCCCAACGTGTCATTGTGAGGTCGGAGTGTTGGTGCTCGTGCATCTCCGTGGCTTCACGTCCGCGAAAGCTTTGCTATACTGCGCGCCATAGCGATGTGCGATCGTCACGCACGTTGAGTGGAAAACCCGGTGAGACCAATCCATTGTTCAATCCATAGTTTTATGTTGAGGTTATTTTTTAGACGAGGTTATTAAACGTGGAACTGCCTCGTTGACTAGGGGTATTGGTAGATATGAACTGCGTCGTTGGTTTACTTGTGCGACTATTGTGCGCGGGCTCTCGGGTCGGGACGAGCTCGCTTTGCTGGTTTTGGAAATTTTCACAAGGCAGCCCGGAGCCTGGAAGATGCTGATTGACGCACCCTTCATTGATGTCGGTCCTCCTTGTGGTTTCACTCTGGTTGTGTTAGGCTGTCGCTATGAGATTGAAGGAATACGGTACATCTGTATCTGCGCAGGTGCCTGCGCACTACAATATGTGCGCGGCTGGCTGATCTCGTAATAAGGGCTAATTATACGACCGCCGTGGTCAACAATCAGCTGGCACACAATTATTGTCAGTGGTAGTTAACTAGTGGAATCACCGATGCTGAGAACTAGGTCCACGGGTTCCGATTAATATCTTTCAGTTACATAGAATAATTCAATATACGTCAGACTATAGATTTGTTGGCAAGGTGTTGTTACTTCTTACGCCTACTTAGTGATTTTTTTGTGTTATGCTGTACCTATGATGGGTATCGGGGTGACTTGAAAAAGACCCGTTGGCCTGTGCGATAGCAGCGTGGTGATCAGGAAGAGACTCGTGTAAATCTTTGTGAGTACAGTTAGTGTCATGTTACTGTGGTTCCTAGAAAACCAGGATGGGCTGATAAGTCGGCTAAGGGACACAAAGGTCGTGTAAAGCCTGTCGAGTGGAAGGCGTTCGTGTGAGTGACAATCGTAGTTGTAATTAACAATTTGAAAGTCGGACTAACTGTTGGATCTTTCTTTTATTTCATGCTTGGCAGCTGATGTGACCGGTTTCTTCGTTTGAAAGGTGTTGCTGTTCATGAAATCCGTAACTGGTGGTAGTGCAGCTCGTGATTGCGTAGGAAGGATGTGTCAGGGGAGTAGGTCTATTTGCGCTTGTAGAGAATGATTCGAACGTTGCGCGACGAGCTCATAGAAGTTCATTACAATCATCATCATACCGGTCTATGGCCGTGCCCTGTTGAACGTAGGTCTCTTCCAGTGAACGTCATCCATCCAGGACTTGGGCAGCCCGCATCTATCCACTACCTGTCTCTCTCTTCAGATCGTTGTTGTTGATGTTGATTGAGTAGCAAATAGTACCAGGTTCAGTGCAACGTACCGCATACCAATCTTATTTTATTTCTACGAGAACGATGTCTTCAGATCTAGCGAGGATCACTCTGCTTAGTCGTAGGTAGAAATTCGAGATACAGCAAACGGAATGATTTAGGAGGAAAATAGCTTTAACAAAACAGCGTTTTAATCTTGGAGTGACAGCAGTGAGATTCTTCTAGAAGAAGATTTTGTGCGTCTAATTTGAGCGGAAGGAACCGAAACTGAATTGTGTAGCAATTTCTAAGGCTTTTGCTTTCATTGTAATAGACGTAGATAATGATGAGTACGAATAATATGATAGGTATCTTCTATGGGGTTTCTTGCCGATTATTCTCCATGGGAACAACAGTATGGTCCCGTGCAACTAGTGTCGTGAAATTTTATAGGAAATCGCTAAAGTTCATTTGAAACCATCTTATAATGAATTCGAGTAGTAGTAAGAGCACTCGAAAAGTGCTGTAGTAACATACCAGCAGTGTGATTCCATAAGACTTCACTCTAAACTTCGCATCTGAATCCGCCGGGAGTCTCAAACTACACTAGCGCTACTCTTGCGAGCGTGTGAGTTGAACTAAATTAACCTCGAGATTTTGACAGATCAAGTATGAGATGATTGTTAGAACGTTTTGAACCGAATGCGAAGTGAGACTGAATAGCGAAGTGAAATGCGAGTTGTTGTCTGAATTTTATAGAATCGACGTACTGGTGTAAGCTTACTTGAAGTGGCTTGTATTCCAACTAAGGACTCAGGAGGCCGAGACGGCGGCTCACGATCATGGAAGGTATAAGGTGTCATCTGATAATGACGGTGACAGTAACGAATCTCAATAATGTTCTTTGACCTGTACTTATATGACACGACTTCAGAAATGATCATGATGTTCGACTGACATGATTTCAGAAAGTGATGATTGGTGGACTTAACGTAACTGACTTAACTGAACTGGCTCGCAGGGCCGTATTCCATGACACACACAAGTGTGACAAACCTTGGGGACTGCCCTGACACGTGACTGGTGTGACTGATTTTAGGAACTGGCTCTCTGGGTCAATGTTCCACGACGTGTGACATAATGAGTCATGTTAAGAGCTGGCCTTAACGGGTCGTAGGTTCTGGTGACTAACTGACTATTTTGTGTAGACTATGCGAGATTTTGTGAAAAAAAAGTAAGATAAAAAAAAAGAAAATAAAAAGGGGAAAAAAAGTAATAAAAAAAAAGGTTTAACAGTCTCCGGTTGTAAAACTGATGAGAAGGGTTTAACAGTCTCCGGTTGTAAAACTGATGAGAAGGGTTTAACAGTCTCTGGTTGTAAAAAAAAAAGGGCTTGCCGGACCAGCACATTTAAGTCTGTTGTGATTGACCTCACAACTTAAAGATTTGACTGACTTGATTTGATGTGACTGAGTATGTCAGGATGAGCGAACAGTTCGTTGTCTTGTTCTCAGATGCTTAGAAATCGCTCGAGGACGAGCGTATGTCAGCATGGCCGTGACGGCGCCACCGTCGATGTGTCAACCGTCGATGTGTCAACCATCGATCTGTCAACCATCGATCTGTCAACGGTGGACTTTATAAAGCGGCGCGCGCGCACGACTCGGGTCATTCGTTCGCCGACCGTTGCCGAGTGCACACCTCCCACAAATTCGTGATAAATAATTGTAGTGACTGATACTGTGTTAATTGGAATAAACCAAGTGATTGTGTGAGAACCCCTTTGTTTTATTTAACGATGTCGGATCCTGACGCCGACATATATATCTAAATAAAAATAATACTAAGTAATTTTAGAATGTAATGCAATTGAGTTGCATAGTGACCACAAGTTCTTTAACTGATTTCTGCTTTTCCACAGAAATACCTTATTATATCAACATACTCCTTAACCTAAAACTAATTTCCTTCTAAGCTGGTACTAAGTAGTGCACCAAAAAAGAGTATCTAATATCTTTTTGTAGTGGCGCTTAAGACAGAGGCTAAATCTGTCTGATCCCTGGCTTCGAGCCAGAGGATGCCGATCCCTAAATATGCTGTGTCGCCATGCAATTCTGTATTTAGGACACTTTTGATGGGGGAGCGAGGTAAAAATAGTACTATGATGAATTTTTCTGCTATTTACATTGATGTGGGCGGCTGTAATGGGTGTATTTCCTCTCATTACGGGGTTTGTGGTTCGTTTTAATGAATCATTTTAAGAATTATATTGTTTTGTATCGAAATGTGTTCTGGAATTTTCTCAATTGTACAAAATATGAACGTTCGATTGTAAATATTCTTTCAAGATACTGTTAAGAGCTCTTAAAAAGATTTCTCCACAAAATATTTCCATGTAAGAATTACGTTCCATTTTTTTTTCATTTATAACACATTTAGTTTCTGCTTATTTTAAAAAAAATATACCAGTATCCATTTTTTACATTAAGTTTAATCAAACCCCACAACCACGGTATTATGATTATCCTACCGTTAACAACAAATAGGTGCCATCGTCATGTGAATAGAACATTTGTGGGCTACGTGATCGAAATTGCGATTTTTCTCATTTTGACGGGCTCCGCCATTTTGTGGGAACGCTTTGAGAGCCCTCGTTGTGACTCTAAGATGTTGATAGTATTAGCTTTTATGTTGAGGATTTTCGCGGCTATATGTAGGTCAGGGTACGTTGTCATTTTTGTAGCTTGTAAGGAAAATGTTGTTTGAATTGTTGGATGTTTTGAGGTATGGCTCTGGTCCTTTGCTGATGTTTTTCTCACAAATGGGGTTGACCTCATGTTTATAGAGGAGGAAGTCCTAATGGCCTATTATTTATGTCAGATTTTTAAAACTACAATCGGCTGATAAATGCTTTTTAAAATGAAATCTGTCCGTTGTAGGTATATACATACAGTATATACATTGTTACTGTAAATAAAGAATTATTGATATCATCATCATCACCTGCCTAGCCTTTTCCCTAATACATATGTTGGGGTCAGCTTCTAGTTATTCCTTCTCCTTACCCAGTTACTCGGGCAGCCCAATACCCCTTGGAAATCATCGTTCCTAATGACGCCAAAACCCGAAAAAGACACTATTCAATACATTTTAAAAGATAAACCCTAAGACAGATTCCTTCAATGCCTTCAAAGTCGAGAAAGCTACACAATTGCCACAATATCCAGCTCATACAAATTCATGGGAGAATGCATATGTAATGCACGCGACAATATTTGTGCATAGCGTTACATACGTTAATTCTGTTGCATGAGTCAAGGAGACAGCTCTCGTTTGTTATAGAGGATTATTTTAGTTTATTCGGCTGGTATGTTTTAAGAAAGTGCTGTTTTTATTTCAAAGAAGTTTGCTTAAAATTGTTAAAGGTTCGTGTAGGTAGGAGTATTTGAATACAGTTATCATCTTGTATAGATTATGTTGTATGGTAAAAATAACATAAAATCAGTCCTAATTAACAGTCATTCAATGAATGGTTCCTGTGAAATATTTTTTGATGTTAATGCAAAAATCGCTGAATCGTTTGAGATAAAATTGTGTAGGTAGACCGGTGGTAGGTACCGTATGCACATAAACTACTTATGATCGGAGTGATTTCCCCAAGATAGATATATTCTTTATTATGCACACCAATTAAAAATCAACAAGATCAAACAAGATGTGATGATGAGACTGAAGGCGAAAGTTACTTTAAGATAATCCATTTGCATTCTTCTCCCAAATCACAACCCCCACTCTTTCTCAAACCAGCCCCTATCAAATCATATTCCTCCTTCCAACAATAGGTTGTACCCACCATTTGCCGCCATTCGTGTTAGCATCGTGTATCGTAAGCAACGCTCTCGCCGCATACATAAAACATGGGCCCTTTGCCGCATCGCGCAAGCTATGATCTAATAACGTGGTGCGTAGTGGTGGATGGGTACGTTGTAGCACGGTACGGGATTTTTTGGGACGTGATATTTTATAGGAGCTAAAATTTGCCCCCAATGCCCAAATAAAATTGTCTAACAGATCTCTCATATATTAAAGAAGTCGTTTTTTAGGTGTGAGAGCCCTTATCAGCTTTAAAAAAAACAGCCGCCTTGAGAACCTTCAGAACCTTTTTGAAGTAGGTTAAAAGGGGAAATTAAAAGTTACCTTTAAGATAGAACCTACTTTTTTGACAGGACTTTAACTTACTGGAGTCAAAGATTGATAGGGAAAGAAAGACCATTCTTGTTTTAGTTCATTCCCTAAACTAATGAACAGTCGTGAACATCTTCCTGCCATTGTCCAAATCTGTGAGCAAAATTTTACTTTTATCATTTCCTTGCAGGAGTATCAACTACCTATGACCAAAATCATACAAAAATCTCGCAAAACAATGAAAACGCACCCTCTAACTCAATTGGTAGTGTTCTCTTTTGATGTAACTCCGTCTTTTATACACGGCCCTTATACGAGCGCTAATGCGCCACCTTCTAACTATATCCAATTTGTTCTACCTTGGGGTAAGCAGGGGTGATGGCATTCCCAGATTTTGGAAGTGTGAAGATTTTATGAGTTGTAAAAAGATGAAGGGGGCTTTTTTTTGTTTGCGGAAATAAGTTACATTAAAGTTAATATACTACGGAGTACTGAAGAAAAAGCAGTTTTAAAAATGTATGGAATCTATGATGATGTGAGTCGCACTGAGAGACAAAATATCTTCATAAAATATCTTCGCCTAGCATTTTCTTCCTTCATTTCAGAAAATCTAATGAAATTTGTTTGTAATATCAGAATTGGGTCCGATAATCAATTTCCAAATGAGACACTAGCAAATACATCGAAAGATCTACTTTTCTTAATTTCAGGCGTTATGACCGTGGCAATTTTGTTCAAATCTATTAAGAGCGTTTGAGTCATACTTTGAGTAATTTTTATGAGAATATTATATTAGTCATGCGTACGATGGCTAAATACCATCTGGCAAATGATTTATGTGAGACAAACAAATCTGCAATAATAAAGATTAATTGATTGACCGCCTCATTCTTAGAATTTGATTACTACGACTATAGAGTACGAGGTCTTAAATTTGGTATCCAGGTGGAGCAAAGCATCTCCGATGTTAAAAGTGTATTTGAAAAATAACTCAATCTAATTTTGTTCGTACTATTGCATGAGTCTCGTCTCCATAATTGACTGCAAGACATGATGAAGCCTAGCTTGATAGAATAAATCAGAAAAGGCTTCGAATCACTGACACTTTCTTAGCCCTAGATAAATCGGGTTTCACCTAAGATAAAAGTAGCAAAAATATCAAGCACATATTAGACACAAAAAAAAATCTGCTTGTGTATGCGGCACTTACAACCCTAAGGTAGAATTCCGTGGATAGCGGCTACGACAGCCGCGCGCGGCTTACGACAGTCGTCGGCCGCGCGCGACAATAGTCAACATATGAAAATGTATGGCACCGCTGCCGAGGTCCGCGACAGTCGCGCGCGGCCGACGAATTTCGTGAGCCGCGCGCGGCCGTATGCATCTCAACATGGTCTAGCGCTTAATAACATCTATAGAATTTTAGTAAAACCAGAATTGAATTGTTTTTTATTTAGTCGGCAAAACTTCTTTTTGTTTTCATTACAATACAAATGCTTTTGAAACAGTATTTGGTAGTATCCTTCATCATTTCTACTTTTTAAAGATAGGGTAGATTGGTAATCTATTTTCATAATACAGCCACAGCAACACGTCATCCTCTTCTTCTTCAAGGATATCAATTAGCACTTCGACTAGAGGGAACGGACGAACAAAATCTACTAATTTCAACACAATGCGCGCGCGCGAAATTCGTCGGCCGCGCGCGACTGTCGCGGACCTCGGCAGCGGCGCCATACATTTTCATAGGTTGACTATTGTCGCGCGCGGCCGACGACTGTCGTAAGCCGCGCGCGGCTGCGTCAGCCGCGACCCACGGAATTCTACCTTAAGCAACAAGAAGTAGTATCACAATCATCTACCTAAGATGGTCTGTGGCTAATAATGAATATTTATGAAGTCATCATCTATCTGGTCAATTAAAGGTTAGTCACACAGAAAAACTTGGTGCATATTAATTACCATCGATACTTTTAGAAGTACACGAGTCTCCCTTGCTTGACAATATTACTATAAAGGTACGTAATTTTATTAAAATACCTCAAACCTTTTTTTCATAGCACCCAGTAAGAACTATGACAGTTCCGTGACCGTCTCGTACCCGATGAGCGGCAGTTCAGTACCACATCAATCTTCATAGCGACTAATGAGCGCGCTCTCTAAGGGATAGAGCACATGAGAGGACGGTGGATTTTGTTTTAATTAGTGTTGGTGGTGTAGTTTTTTGGACGAAAGCAAATGTTATTGTGAGCAAAATTTTTATTTTGATGACCATGCTGTACTATCTTGCAAGCTTTAGGTATGTATTTGCAACTGATAAAAATATTTATTGTTAATTCCATACAATTTACCTAAATACAAGACTAAAATCACACAGTTTCAGGTGTTGCATGAAAAAGCATTGGCCTGTTCGGGTAACTGGGATGAGGAGGTCAGATAGATAGACGGTCATTGTAAAACACTGGTACTCAGCTGTATGCGGTTAGACTGGAAGCTGACCCCAACATAGTTGGACAAAGAGGCTGGGCAGATAGTGATGAGATAAAAGGGTTCTACCTGGTTTACTATACTGGTAAAGATTATACTTTTAATCCCAATATTTGAATCAAATGAAACTTCGTGTTGATGAAATTGGGAGCAAAGACTAGTGACCTATCTGTCCTTGCCTTTACAAGTGATCATGAAACTAAAGTACCTACAAACCTCATTACTCATAGATTCACATGTAGATGTGAACAGATGAATTAGGGCTAAACGTTTAATTGTTATGTTATTATTAAAATGGTTATGGGCCGTCGCAATTGGCGCCTCGCTGGGCGCGTATTGGCAAATGTTCGGTGTTGACAAATGATGTTTATAATACATTGATGTTTTTGTAATATTGTTATTACAGTGGTCGGATGAGTTAGATTTAATAGTGATATTAATAGTCTTTACTTGTAACTAAATGACGCCAGTGGTTTCATCCGGGTCTCGTAGGAATTACTTAGCTTACTTACCTGGATAAAACACACTCACTCAATAAGTAGGCTATCTAAAACTAAAGGAATTTGTCTTATAGGATGAAAAAATCACTTTGGCTTAATAACACAAGCCACTTTGTATTCGGTTTTGTGGAGCAATTCACACAGGATATAAAACTGCTGGTGGATGCGAATAGATTATAAACATATATTATACAAACAAAAATAAATAACAGTAAATTTTATTACAGAATCAAGGTCATATCTTACGTTTCTTTGATCAGTAAAAGCTACAATATTTCATAGAACGTGCAACCACGTCACACTGATAAGATTATTTTCATTTCCATTTTCTACAGGCTGTAGGAAATTTTCTCAGAATCACTTACACTCTAAAAGGCCTTGCCCATACATTTGTTATTTCGCCGAAAATATGTAATTCGAACCTTATTCTATTAATTGTATGTAGTACAGAAATAGCACTTCTAGGAATTAAATAATGTTTGAGTCAGGCTCATCTAGATGATACGTAGTATTTTTAGGTAGCCTAATTATTTCAAGGATAATCTTTTGAGATTGTTAATTTAGTCATAGTCATGATAGTGACGCATTTTGGGTCAGAAATCGTCTTGAAATAGGTATCATATCGTAATTTTTCTAGGGTAAAGTTAGAGGCTCTCCCAAGTTGTCACTTATATTTGAAGGCATATTTCTATAAAGTATTTTATGAAAACCAGTATTAAAATAGTAAAACTCACATATTCACATTATGGACCAAATACATGAACCGGAACATCATAACACCTAGGTTTTTTTTTTTAATTCTTTCTTTTTGTTTTTATTTTTGTGATATTGTGTAAGTTTTCGAATATAATGTAACTAGTTTGTCGTATTAGGTTAAGTATCTGTAAAGATTAAATTCGCTGTTTTTTGATTCTAGTCTCTGTTGTTATCACGAAATCAATGGCAACCATCATCAGTAGTCCCTGTAGCTTTACTGGGGGAAAACTATTCCATCATAGTCCATATTATATGTCCTTTTTCTCAAAAGAACTGAAAATAGACTCTGTTCATGACATATAAAACCTCATTGGAGGATGTATTTTATTTTTATTTTTTCTTAATTGTCAAGAACAAAAGAAATGACTGTTACTCTGTACACATTTTTTCCTGTGAGCACGTTTATATAATTTCTTCTACAATAAAAGTTATTTATACCTATTTACCACTTGGAAAGCCTTTTTTCTTTTATGTCCCCAATGACCACACCAGCACGCTATCGAAGAAGCTAATTATTCAATTTTGTGGGGAACATAAAAATTTTAGTTAAAAAATAATTTATTTTACAGTTTTATCGAAAAGTATTCTAATTTAAATAAAATGACTAGAATAATGGCTTATGTCAAACGTTTTGTATTTAATTGTAATAAACAGAATATTAAGAAAAGGCAGGGGTATTTAACTCCTGAGGAGGTGGTTCTTGCTCTGCATGACTTGATTAAAATTGATCAAAGCTCACATTTTGAAAATGAGTTGAAATGTTTGAAGTCAAAAGTTGATCTAAGTTCTTACTTAAGTGGTTTAAATCCTTTTGTTGATGGCTACGGCTTATTAAGAGTAGGTGGTCGCTTGCAAAATGCAAACCTCTCATTTCAGCAAAAGCATCCTGTTATTTTGCCCAAAAAGTCAACTTTGACCAAACTTATCATTCTTAACGAACACATTCGCCTTAAGCATGCTGGGCAGAAGCTAATTCTTAGTAGTTTAGGTGAGCAATATTGGCTAATCAATGCTAACAGAGAAGTAAAATCTGTGTTGCACAAGTGTGTATTATGTTTCAGATTTAAGGCTAAAGCTTCCAGTCAACTTATGGGTTCATTACCACTTGACAGAGTCAATATTACACGTCCTTTTCAAATTGTAGGCACTGATTATGCAGGTCCTTTCAATGTTAAACAAACTAGAGTAAGAAATCCTGTTATAACCAAGGCTTATGTTGTTATTTTCATATGTTTTATTACTAAAGCAATTCACATAGAATTGGCGTCAGACATGACAACTAATACTTTCTTAGCTTGTTTAAAAAGGTTTATAAGCCGTAGAAATAAGCCTACAAAAATATATTGTGATAATGCTAGTTATTATGGAGGTGCTGATAATGCACTCAAAGATTTGTATAAGCTACTGAATTCCACAGATCATCAAAACAAAGTGTTTGATTATGGTTGTTCAGAGAGAATACAGTTTCAATTTATTCCTTCATATTCCCCTGTATTTGGTGGCCTGTGGGAGGCAGGAGTAAAAAGTATAAAATATCATATGAAACGTGTGATTACTCAGAGTGTACTTACTTATGAAGAGCTGTATACAGTGTTAGTGCACATAGAAAGTATTTTAAATTCTAGACCATTAACTCCCATGTCAAGAGATTGTGATGACATGTCTTACCTGACACCTGCACATTTCCTTACTGGCTCACCATTGACTTCATATCCAGAGCTTAATTTGACTGATGTAAATGTAGGAAGGCTTAGTTTTTGGAAACAATGTTCTCAAATGCAACAGCATTTTTGGAATCAATGGCATAAACAATATTTAGTTATGTTGCAGAGTCGACCTAAATGGAAAACTCAACTACCTAATTTAGAAATAGGCAATATGGTATTGTTTAAGTCTGATAATGTATCTCCATTGAACTGGCCTGTAGGTAGAATTGTAAAGGTCATTCCAGGAAAAGATGATTTACTTCGTGCAGTGGAGGTAAAAACTAGCAAAGGTCACATTGTAAGAACAAGTGTTATGAAAGTGTGTCCATTACCTATTGATTATAATTAATGTATCTACCCTTTATTTTTAAAGCAAGAATTACTCTTGGGTTTAGTTTATCTTTAATTTCTTTACTAATCCATTTGGGTAGTTATTTTAAATGTTTTAATTTAATTGTCATACTGGCAATGATGAGGTTAGCTTGTGGCTGAGGCCCCAGCATGTTCATGACATATAAAACCTCATTGGAGGATGTATTTTATTTTTATTTTTTCTTAATTGTCAAGAACAAAAGAAATGACTGTTACTCTGTACACATTTGTTTTCCTGTGAGCACGTTTATATAATTTCTTCTACAATAAAAGTTATTTATACCTATTTACCACTTTGGAAAGCCTTTTTCTTTTATGTTCCCATTGGCCACACCAGCACGCTATCGAAGAAGCTAATTATTAAATTTTGTGGGGAACAGACTCTGGATCACCAAAAAAGATTACCAGCATTACAAAGCAGCTTACACCAGGCAATCTCCCACTTGACCGCTTCTAATGATGACTGCGTACATTTTTTACTTCGTCATTTTGATGAACATCATAATTGCTACGTTTGAATTTGTTAAGTCCTTCATGGGAACTGTCAGTTTAAATTATAGCTTTTTAAGGGATCTTAGTTTTTTTTGGACTGTAAAATTTGTGAGTTTGATGCTATTTTTATACTTGCTTTATTTGAAGTGACCCAGACAGGTCAAATGGCGTGCAATTAAAAAAATGCAACATATTCTTATTCATTGTTTTGCATGGAATATTCATATTTCAATTGATTTTAATAAGCGTTTGTAATATGGTATACATACTGGTTTTTCTTGAAGTATGGATCAAACGAAATATAGAGGGTAATTTCCAAACTATTTGACTCAATAATTTATTGGAAAATAAGTACGGAGCAGATATGATGTCCAAATCTATTATTATTCGATAATTCTGTATCATCATTTGCTGTGAAATCGGTTCTATTTCATTGCGCCTCATGATCATTTTTGAATCACAAATCTTCTTCAAAACGTCACAACATATTTTCATAAATTCAGACACCTTGTTCATCTAGTCCATACCTATACTTTTACCACAGTCATGATACATCCATAGTCATACATACAACTACAACAATTTAATACTCCCACAAAAAATGTCCCCATAACGGACTAATAGCCACCCTACAGCCACTCGCCATATCCACAACTCCCAGATTTTTATAGTTTCAATAACACCTCGTTATTCAACTGGGAGTCCCGAAATTGGAATGGAAAATGGGTTCACAATATGGCTCCTCTCATCCGTTTCTACCGTTCCTAGTGTAGCAATTTCCTCCCGTACAGATGACGGAGTCTGCGTCAAATGTCTTATTTTATTTTATGAAGTCAGACGTATGCTTTTGCATCAAATTATATGGCGTGATGAGTCTTTTAGTATTCCACTTTTGATTCGGTGTGAGTTGGAAATCTGTTGGAGGGTTGGGTTTTAAATTAAGGGTTCTAGGGATTGTTTTTCAGAATTTTTATTGAAAGTAAAGTACTTTGATATGAAGTATTTTTCAGATAGTTTAGATATTATTATGTTTAATTTTGGAGTCTTCTCATTTTATTTTTAAGTTATATAACAAATAGATATTTTTAGTAAATATTTTTTTACTTCGCTAAGCAATCAATCCAATATTAATTACATCGAACATGATACTGCTTTTATTTATATTTTCTAGTTAATTTCTCACTTGAATCCTCTTACTTCCCTCAAAATGTTAAACTTTATGATATTAAATTCAAAAATGTATTTCTTACACTGCATGCAAAACTGCAAAAGACCCTACACTATAAATATTTCCCAGTTTCCACGCGACGCGTTCCGTAAAATATAAAATTACAGTTTGTTCTCATCGCATTACACTAATGTAAACGTCACATTTACACTTACACCCGTATTGTTTTACCGTGTGTTTGTTGAATTGATACTTTATACAGAACTAGCTTCTGCCAGCGGCTTCGCCTTCTTCGTTATATCGCGTAACCAAGATAACTCTTCAAAAGTCCGTGATAAAAACTATCCTATGGTCTTTCTCAATGTCAACTCTATGTCTGTACCAATTTTTATTGAAATCAGTTCAGTTGTTTAGATATGAAAGCGTAACAGATAGACAGAGTTACTTTCGCATTTATAATATTAGTAGGGATGGTGGATGTTGTTGAATTGATACTTTGTATAGAGGGATAGATGGCCCTTGCATTAGTTGATACGTGCTCTGTTTATTTGGATATTGACCTGTATTAAGAGAGCATAAGAAACTACTGCTGTCGAACCCTATCAGAAGCGAAGTGTTGTTTTGGATCTATTGATACTAATACTACCGGCTTAACCCGCGTCCTGTGAGGACTACTGCCTGTACCTGAATAAAATAAAGCCTATGTTACTCGGGAATAGTGTAGCTACTCAAACGTGAATGATTTTTTCAGTTCAGAAGTTTTGGAGCCTTCAGGGCCCAAAGACAAAAACACAAAAATCCTCTTTACCATATGAGTATAGATTAGCATAGACTGGCATAGATGCATCGTTCAACACATGACACTCATTTTTAGGGTTCCGTACCTCAAAAGGAAAAAACGGAACCCTTATAGGATCACTTTGTTGTCCGTCTGTCTGTCTGTCTGTCTGTCTGTCTGTCTGTCTGTCTGTCTGTCAAGACCCTTTATCTCAAGAACGCGGGGACGTATCAAGCTGAAATTCACATGAAATACTTAGGTCTATTGTCCCTTTAAGCTGTGAAAATATCAAACTTCTAAGCCAAGCCAATCAAAAGATACAGCCGATTATGTCGATATTTTCAACAAATTTTCGACACTCGCAAAGGAATCAAAACCTACAGGATACTTCCCGTAAACTCAGAGTCTTGAAATTTGGCATGAAGCATTGTCATATAATGCAAATATAGAAAAAATTACGAAAATCTCATTTTTTTAGTTATATAATGTAAAAAAAATATTTTAAGAAAATGAAACTTACTACCTTATTTCTCACAAACGAGTAAAGGTATCAAATTGAAATTTATACCAAATATCTAGGTCTATTGTCCCTTTAGGCAGTGAAAAAATCAAACTTCTAAGTTAACGCGATCAAAAGATACAGTAGTTATACCGACACTTTAGACAAATTTCCGTCACTCGCTAGGGAATCAAAACCTACAAGGTACTTCCCGTGAACTCAGAATCTTGAAATTCGGCAAGAAGCAACGTTATATAGTACAGATAAAGGAAAAATTGCGAAAATGATAAATTTGAAGTTACATAAAATATTAAAATATTATCAAATCAAATCAAATATTTTCCTCATTTCAATGGGGAATTTAAACGACCAAGTTTGACGGATTTGAGAAAACATTTCTTTGTAGTAAAAGAGTAAACTCGCCGTTTATTTCCATTGTCATCAGGTCAGGATCTGATGATGGAAATCCTGAGAAATCGAGGGCAACTATCAGAAATTGTAGGCATGCATAGGATTAAAACTTGATTCTCAGATGTATGTCTGGTGATACTATCAAACAGTGAAGGTTTAGAGCTTACCTGATGATGGAGACGTGAGAAAGTCGAGAGAACTCCTCAACGGTATGTTTTAGTAACGTCGTGTTTGGGCTTATATTATTCGTATTGACGAGAACTTTTCACAAAAGTTAAAAATAAAAACTTTTTACAAAAAAAAAAACAACTTCTAAAAACAACAAGAAAACTGTTTATATGCATCGGTCTAGATCTCGGTGGTTAAATAAATATAGATGCATTCTCTAGACACCGACTTCTAGACCGATGCACCTATCATCTTTTTAATTTCTTTCTTGCTTTTGTTTTCTTGTTGCTTTTTATATGTTTGAAGTTGGATTTGTTTGTAAAATGCTACAAAATAAAATAAAGCCGACTTTATAAAACAAAGAAAGGGACAGAATTACACTTTTGTCAAGGCTCTAGAATCGTAAAGCCAGCAGCCCCGAATCCTACTCTCTAGAAGTCGTTGTTACAATTCGACAGCTACAAGTCGTCAGGCGGTTTCGAAAAAAACCTGAAACTGGGGCTCGTTAGGTGATTAATCCCTCAAAAATAAAAGATCCCATTAGTACTGAATTCTCATCACCTAAAATAAAATAAGCCCCAACACGGTTACGTTATAAATTGTAAAGGAGTTCCCATAACTATATCTGATCTTTGCTATCGATCCCACAATGGCAGTCAAACTTATCTATGTGGAAAGTCTTCGCCAATACGAATAAAATAAGCCCAAACACGTGGTAGTTGCAACATCCCGTTCAGGAGTTCCCTCGACTCTCTGTAGTCTCCATTATCAAATCAGCTAAAAACCTTCACTGTTTACCAGTACCCTCAAAAATACACTCACATGTCTGGTTTTGACTCGATGCGTGCCTACAATATTCAAGAGTTGCCCTCGATTTCTCAGGGTTTCCAGATCCTCATCAGATCCTGGTCATCCGAATTGACATCCTCCTTCTTTATTAAAAGTCTTTAACAATAAAAACTTACATTGCAACCTGTACAATCCTCTGAAACTGCTTGTCTTTTATATTTTTCAAACGATCCTGGACATTCGTCTCCATGGAATTTTGATAAAATATTTATATTCAAAGAAACGTCATACCATTCTCCACGATTTAAAACTACTTTGATTCATGTCCGCCAGTTTTTACAAAATGGGTCAGATATATGCCCTTAATTAATGACGTTAATTAGCTATTTTCAATCAGATTTCTGAATGATGACTACAAAATGTTGTATATAAATAACTTTAATAAAATAACTTTTACAAGGTACTGGCCTACTATTTTAGATATATTATAAAATAAAAAATATTAAATATTTTGGTCTCACAAAATAATCATAGCTATGATTGTTCTAAATTGAACGGTTGGCGCGAGACTCAGTTTTTATCTATACAGGATTTGTACGGAACCCTCGGTGCGCGAGTCCGACTCGCACTTGGCCGGTTTATTTGCAATATCATAGGTACTTTTTCTCGTTCTCAGTCACTTAAGAATACCATCATTATTTAACACAATTTCCCCAATAAAAAAATATCCTATAATGCAAGAATTTTCTTCATAAAATGCAAGAGTTTTTAAGGTAATGCTTCTTGCGTGCCGCCGAGGTAATTGAATGTCACTCAGACTGACAGACTATTGACTTTAATTTGCATTAATAGATCCTGTGCATGTCGGCTTCATGATAATTATGTGGTGTAATCAATGGTGTTTTGGTTAATTATTGTTATTTAGTAAGTATGCTAGCAATGATGAGAATATTTGTGCATTGATAAAGATATAATTCATGTGATCTGTAACATTATTAGCAATTTAGGTACCTATCATTATAGAACCAATTATTCCAGAACTCAGGACTATAAACCTTTTAAGTGACCTGCAGATCAATCATCTGCAGACCAGCAGCAATACTGGTAGTTTCGCCAGCTTTCTGCAGGAACTATTCAAAGTACCCAGTATAAAATATTTCCCAAATCGATCTAATAGTTCCAAAGATTTGCGCGTTCCAATAAACATCACCTTTTAATTTAACTACTATAGAATTTATGTAGGTAATAAAGATGCTGTACCTTTCAAATTACACATAAATATAAAAGACACTTCAAACCATTTATTTATTTCCAAAGATAAAACAGTTTCCCAGCAGCGCAATAAGCTCCGATATCACTTAGCAACCACTTGCATTATCAATGTCTGTCCAAGTTTATCTCAGTTGACGGCATCGCCACTCCGTCTTTAAGAGCGTGTACGCTCGGCGCGCGATGTCAACTTTAGGTAATTCAACGCAAAAAACCGCGCAGACTAGCGTCGCGGCTGTGTGCGTGCCTATCATACTTCACGAATAGTCACACAAACCATTTTGATCCTTTCGAGTGAAATTGGTAGAACAAAAAATATATTATTTAGTAAATAGTTAATAGCGGGAAAATAGTGTAAGTCTATGGATGTCTAAAATATAAAAGCATGAAAATAAGTCGTTAATACTTACACTCTTTTGCAAAAAAAATCGGGCACCTATGAAAATCTTGGTTTTGAGGACTTTCTGTATATTACATACAATTTTCAACAGTACTAAATAGTCGACTGATGATTAATGACAATGTTAAGAGTTTCTGTATTTTAACCGATTTCAAAAAAAGAAAGGAGGAGGTTTCAATTAGATTGTTTTGTGATTGTTCTCAATTTGATTGTTCTCGATTTCTCAAAGACGCCTGGACCGATTTGAAAAATTGATTGTTTATATGAATGGTCCAGTCCATCCAGACCGAAAAATTGTGGTCAAATAACAACAATTGCCGGAAAGCCAAATATTGGTGAAGAGCTTGGGTTTACCATTGCAAATAAAGTTTTAAGTTATCTATCCTATATGCTTCAAAAGTTATTCGAGATCAAAAGTCAAAATTTGAGTACATCCAAAATGAAAAAAATAAAAATTATAGCTCGATTGGTAACAGACATCTGCAATAAGTGATTTCTAGCCTAAGGAGTCCGCCATATTGGATTTAGACTCGCGACACATTTTTTTTCGAGTTATTCATAGCAAGCCCTTTCATTTGATACCCATATCGTAGGAATGCATTTAAAACATTTTTTTCTCCATATTGGGTATACCGCCATATTGGATATAGAATCATACATTGTCATTAAAACTGAACATTCAAACAAAATTTCAACTCAATCGATAAAAAAAATATGCTTCAAAATTGAGCTTTAAATAAAATAGTAATGTATCAAGATTTGTTGGTCGCGCTTGAAATGTACTCTATTCTCGGTATCCACGGCAGAGGTTATTCACCCTACGCGATGTGACGGAGCGACACGTCCTCTCTCTGTGAAGCCTTGCGGCGGTCTGGTTTGAGTTGACTCGCGTGCAGCGTTTTATAGTAGTTTTTAAATAATTTATAAAAAAATAAAAACGAGAGATTAAATTATAATATAAAGTTTATGTTTTAAAGAAAGAGTTATAGTACTATAGTAAATAATTGTTATATTAAATTAAGTAAGATAGATAGGTAAAAAAAGCATTTGAAATTCACAATTTTTCACATTGTTAAAATATTTTTTTCTGAAAGATAGAGACCTAAATCAAAAAATGTTTTCAACTAACTATAGGCATGGGGATTTCGTCTATGAGTAAAAAAATAAATATGATTAGATTTGCCACTGTTTTCACATGAATTTAAGCTTCGAAATAGACGCTGAACGGGAATTTTATAAAACATCTGTTACGTTATAGGGGTTTTAAGTATTTAAACTACACAAATTGTAATTTATGTTCAATTAACTATATAGACAGTGAAATTACCTTGCGTTATTAAAAAATAACATAGTTATAGGATAAGTAGTTACTGAGAAACAGTGGTTTGAAAAGTACCATTTTAGGCCAAATGGCGCGCGGTTGACGTACACGCTCTTAATATTGCAATATCGCGCGATTTTGATTTGAAATGTAACATTCATTTGTGATATATGATGTGAATTTATTGTTTACGGGTGGTCTGGTTAAATATGTTAAGAGTCTCATAATATTTTTATCTTCCTTCATTTCTTCAAGTGGAGAAAGTCTTACATCCAGTCATATCAAAGGTTTGCGAAGGTCAAATAGGCAATTACATCATGTCAAACACTCACCTGCACTTTACATAGTTTGATAAAGGCGTACTATGTAAACAGAGGCATACAAGATTAGCTGTTTCTCGCTTTTACTACTAATAGGTACTGCCCGATTAAAACCCGATAGTAGCCTACTTATGTCTTTTCTCAGGCGCTAGACAACATTTCCAGCGGTTCTGTAGCTAATTATGGCATGAAATCCAGGCAATATATGCTATTTTCGTATAAATATCACTAATATTGTTAGGATTGAAATGATTTAGCGGGGGAAAAAATGTACACAAATAAAAAACACAGACCTAAGAAAACGCAGAGAGCACACACACACAACTTTACTAAACAAAAAAAAAAACAAAAAAACTATTTTGAATACCAAAACTTCAACCATCCAAGGATCTAAGAACACTTCCCTCGTTCCTCTTGACTAACCCAAATACAAACGACAGTCTCCACACGACTTTATTCCAAGACAGTCGGTAGGTGCGGAATGCTAGTTCCGTAATTTCCGCTAGACGGCAAGCGCAGCTGGTACAATCCTGCTACAATCCTACTTGTATAGCTATCGTATTTATTCTGCTTAGATTGTTTCGGCTGTTAAGTGGGGAGCGTTTTTGTTTTAAGGGTAAATGGGTTGAGGTGTTGGGTTTCAAGTTTAGTTGTGGCTGCAACTTGGTCAGTTGTCTTTGAGTTGGAGTTTGGTAAAAACTTTTCAAATTATATTTTCCTTGAAAATCTCAACCTTTGGAATAGCTTAAATTTTTTATGAAGGTTAAAAGAGTCCACACAGGGAGAGTTTTCCACGCATACTATAAAGATCAGTCATTTAGCCGGTATCAGACTGGCTGAAAACTTTGATAGGATTCAAGATTTTCTTAAAGTTTACTCAGTATTCGATTAGTCTTCGTATTTCAACATTTATATAGTTAAGTACTGTGAACGTTTCAATAAATACGACATAGAATTAAGTCCTAAACCTAATCCCCAAGTAGCTAAACCAAGCACAAATCTACCCCTTACACCTCTCTCATTTAGAGTGCAGTATTCCGAGTTACGCCCGTCTAGTCCCACCCTATAGTGGCGTTTAGCAACATAATAGTGACGTTCTAGCAATTTCCGTCGTCAGCCGTTTCACGCTTCGCATACGTTTTATTAAGCATTTCCTAAAATTTGAGAAGCGCAGCATGTTGGCATGAGTCAAACTAAAGACGTTAATTATTTTACACTAGACATTTTGTAGGAGGAAGTTCTGATGTGGAACATTCAAGGTGCTACAGTGAGATGAAGATGTAATAGTGTAAGGCTTAGTTGGTACTTGATTATGTGTTTTTGAACTTGAAAATTGTTTTTGAACTTAAACAGTGCTGGTAGAATGGGAAAATATATTTTAAATTATAATTGAAGACAAAAACTGTGTATATTTTAAGCTAATTTTTTTTTTCTACCTAATAGTATCTTGCTAGTCTAAAAATAATCTCCAACTATAAAATACACCAGCTACATAATAACCGCTGGAATTTTGGGCAACTTTTGGGGAATTTAAGCTCCCAAAAAAAGCAGTTCTTCTACGCGTGCCATATTCAGCGGCAAATAGGAGGGACATACAATGAGGCTAGTTTCTTTCAGGCAGTGCCCCAGTTGTGAGTAAAAATGAACGTAGCTGCAACACAGTTGGATGCAAATTGAATGCGCAACTTGGAAGTGCTCTGAACAATCGTATCGGACGCCTGTTGTAGGGTTACGAAGATATAGATGGGGCAATTTTGGAGGGAATTGGGAAATACCTACTTATTTTATTTAAAATGTTATGTTTTAAAAATACGTATGTAAGATCTTTTTTAATAATGGAAACATCGACACGAAAGAAGAAGAAGAAGAATAATGTAAACAGTTTATATCAGACGCTAATGAATACTGCCCTTCATTATTAAATTAATCCATTAAGCAGGAAGCTAGTCTACGCAACCATGCGAACCAGCCAATCCGACGGCTCCATCCAGGCTGTTAGCCAATCCGCATCGTGTGTCATGCTGTGAAGGATTAGTCTTAACCACAGGTTAAGACTCATTACGTCACGCAAATTCCTATGTAACTTGTTGCACTTGGGAAAACTCTTACTCTCTATTAAATAATATCCAGGTCATTTTGAGAATCATATTTTTAGTTGGATTTAAAATTGAAGCCTTAGGATTCAACTGATAAAAATATTTCTTAAAATTCATTTTACATGTGGCTCTTCCGAAGACTTACCTAACAAGTCAAATCAGCTTCCTAAAATAAATTTCTCCTCGTATAAATCACTCTTACATACAGATAAAAAGTAATTAAAAGTCCATTACAATGCAAATAATGTCGTATCTACGCTTTTCTGAGTCTGCGACCATCGGGAACAAAGATATCGACTGTCTACTAACTTTGAATGCTATCTCAGTAAATGAACATTCTCATTCACAAATATGTATGTATTGTTTGACGCCGTTCTGAATTAGTTATTGTGTTCATTTATTATGTGTTTGCCCTGCGACATTTAGACGAAGCACGTGTATGATTTTGGATACTGCTATTCCTTATTTAGGAATGGTAATCATGATGCTTCTATTTTTGGAACTTTAGGTCTTTATTAAATTCTGAAATGTATAGTTGTTTTGATGCCTTGCGGTTTACGTAGAAACAGTTCAGTGGTTTGGATGAAAGTCATTAAGATGTACACATCAAATGAGTACTTTCACTAAGGACTACGTCTGTTGGGCAGAAAGTTGTAGTGAAGACAAGTAAAGAGACAATTCGAACACAGGCTTGCTGCACGGTAATTTGTCACAGTATGGAAATGTATGTGGGTGACGCCTGTCATCAGCCACGTGCGTTGTCTCGAGCCGTTGGCAGCGCGTGTCCGTCTCAAGACGTCCGTGTCCGAAGTATACCTTTGGGTTAGTGTGTATGTATTGACACAGTCAAATAGTCTAACCAAAAGTAGGATAGAAGGGAGACTTAGAATATGCCTCATATACTTCATTAGATTATACTTTAATAGCTTAAACAAACAGTTTACCTGCTTTCCGAGATTCGATTCCCGTGCCCGACTAAAAAAGAAGCCTGTAATGTTATTTTGATACGTAATTTCCTAGCCTTAACAATATGCATCTGGTAGCTTTGTGCGTTGAAAAATATACCTACATACAAGTAGCATGATCCGCAAAAATTTAAGAAGAATACCAGATTTTTTCTTTTTAATTTCCTCTAAACCTATCCATGAATAATTTCCCGTGTCACCATGGCAACTATACTCAATCATCTAGTGGACTAACCAGCTAGCTAATGAGATAAAGCACATAGAGGACGGACTGTGATGTATTAATTTTGCACGCCTGACAATGTTCGCGGATGCTTGGGTGGCTGGGATAGGGCTGGCTGTGGAAGAAAGTTCTGGATTGACAGTTTAAAGGAGTAATTTTAATGTTGGAGGTAAATGAGGTTGTGTTTTGTTTTCATGGAAAACGGCTAGCACAAGGGAGATCCATTTGACTGGATAAATATAAACAGGAGTAATCAAAAATCTGTAGAAGAACAAAAATAAATAGTAATGTTTTTAATGTGACTTGAATGTGACTGTAAAGGAACGTTTATATTGTATTTGTATGCGTAAGCTCATCAGCGCTCAGTAGTGGCTGTGTCACATACATAGAGGTGTGCTTTTATGTACATTTACACATTAATGAATCGTTCGCCCACTTTGGTAAAACAAAACATCTACAGCATTTTACTATCTCTATCTCATTAAATACCACAGATCTATCAATTAGCATCATCCAATCTGTCTAAAGTTTACCTACCCAACAAAGTTACTTCGTTGTACTGAAAACTGTAACTATCTTCAAGCGTGAACCTCGAGAAAAAATCAGTATTTTTTATATAATAATCACGTGAATTACCATGGGTGTATCAATCACCAACATCCAGAAACCCAACCGTCGGGCTGTTTTGTGAAAGACTCTTTAAACCCCTAAAACCACTTCGACCCGACCCGGGAATAGAACACAAGACCCCAAATAGAAGTATCAAAAGATCATGACGATATATAGAATTCCAAAAAAACAAAACTTGTTCATATTAAAATAGTTCTAATAGACGAATTTTCTCATGATGTCAACCCTACAGTTTCCTCTCTCAGGCACACCATATGCTTTGTTCGGTCAGTGAGATTTCCACTGAGATACTATCATTAGCCGTCAGTAATTGTAGAATAGGCGGATGTTACTGCATTAGCCGGAGATATAACTTCATATTTCTATGGAAATCTTTAATAGTTTATGTGCAAAAATAATTTTAGGAGAGCAAAATGATCCATAGTTTGATTTAGATCATGCTTGGATAACTAAGTATCATCATTATTAACAAGCTTTTTACTGTCCATTTCTTTACACTCATCAACTGATTGTAAACATCGCAAAGACATTTTATCAAAAAGAAATTGACCTATTTAACTATACCACTTAAATGTGGGACCCCCACTTGGTGACACCCTATTGGTAAACCCTACGACTAATACACCCTGGAACCCTAATAAATCAGAAGACAAATATACCTTTGGAGGCTCTTATAAAACGTTACACTAGTTGTCAAACAGTCATCGAATCACGCCAATAAGTCAAAAACGAACCAATCAAAATTATCGTAACAATCCAAATCCAAATAGCCAAGCAAGCAACAGAGCCCTAATCTCAAAATCCGCACCTCAAATATTTTGATATTTGGCTGATATCATTCAGAAAGCTCCCATATTCGTTAGTCGGGTTGGATCGATGGAGCTCATGCATATTCATGTCACGGACACAATTAGCCTGCTCCATAGTTTTGAACCGGACCGAACCGTCAATTATATTTCACAATCTGCACGGAGGTTTTTGCGAGAAGCACTGATTTGAATAGGTAACATCACGGTCAGAATATTTTACGTCGAGTGATAGTTAGGACGCAATGTTTGGGGTATTCTTTAATTTATTGGTTTTTGAAGTCGAGTCGAAAGTTGGAAAATGTCTTGATTGAATTTTTGGGGACGTGATTTGGGTGGAAGTGCGGTGTTGATGCTAATAGGCTGGTCTAGAAACCCTAATTAAGTATTTAAGGAGCCGTTCCTGAGAATGGTTTTTCAATGAAAGCTCTGGTATACTTCAACTAAAGTACAGTCAGAAAGGGTTTGTAAAATTCTATACGTTTATATGTCTATTACTTGTAGACAATCTGGGAAAAAATAACTTTGTTATCTATGCTGAAACCGTATGTCTAAATGATCCTCAACTAAAAACTCCCATAACCATTAAAATTGAAACCACACCTGATCTCGCTGACACCGCTCATTATAATTACTATTACTAACAAGAATCAAACATTAACGTGAGCACAAGTAAAAGTTATGTTTAATGCCTGCTTATATTTATAAGGGATAATAGGGGTCAGGCTTAAAGGCGATAAAATCATCAATAACTAGGCATAGCCGTCGTAACTTTGGTTTACGACTTGAAATTTTCATTAGCAGCCGTAAAATAAAGGTTATTATGTCACTTAAAACTATCTTAATGTGCGACAGAATCGCGTTAGTTACAATGTTTTTGGTAATTATGTTCTGTTCAGCTTTATCTCATTTTGTAGATAATGTCTGCGAAATTACACACTGTATCAATTCTTGCTAGTGCAATGAGAATTCTGATTGCGAGCGAAAATATCTTGCTTTGAACTCTGGGAATGTTTAAATTGGAATGTGATTATTACTAAGTAGATAACAGCGACTATAAATATAGCAGAGATAATTTTCGAAATAACTCACAACATAAAATTAATTCAAGATAAGAATGAGGAGATGTTTTTGAAGCCAAAAAGTGGTAATGAAAACGCAATTGAAAACATGACCAGCATAAACGCAAACTTTTAAAATTAAAATAATAAACCTGCCCAAAATTAATTCGGAAAACACCTGAAGCCAGGTACGCTATCAGAATTAATCCTTAAAATCGTACCCTTTGAAAATCCTAAACTTTGATTTCTCTCCAAACGATTCCCGGGATTACTCGCCCAGGTCGTATGTAAATCGTTCCGGATCCCGGACACAATAAATGTGCGGGACGAAGCCCGGTTGATCCGTCCACTGGCGTACAAATGGAGAATGGAAAAGTTTAATTTCCATGGAATATATAGGACGATTTAAAAAGATTATGGGAGCGCAGAAGTTTGTTGACGGTGCCGAATAATTTTGAAAACGTTTGATTGGAGATACGAAATAGGGTCACTAAAAGATGGATTCGGGTAAAGAAGAATACATATAATTTAATTAGGATATAACCAGACTTAATTTTGTTGCACAAAAATACACTTGTACAACAAAGGTGAGCATTGACAAGAGAGAGCGACCACAGATAATAACAAAAACAATTACAACTTAACCGAGAACAGATATTATATTGAAGTTTATAGATTTAACACTCAAGACACAAATAAATAAATCGGAAGACATAGAGATGAGAAAGAAGATGTAATAAAAGAAAATAAAAACATAAAGGAAAAAATAACAAAGAGTGCAAATAAAACAGTTTCACATGGCAATGTAAACAATAAAATTAATCCTGAAGCATTTCGCGTTTTACTCGAAGTACTCACCCTTATTGACATAGGGCATGAAGTCAACTATAATGTGCATATGTAAAATGTTTCTGCCATGAATCAGACGGTATTGTGACATGGTGTTAGGCTGATCTCACACTACCATGTTGTCATGATCCGCAAAGCAAAACGGCGCTGATTGTAAGCATATCACTGTTTAACCTAGAATTTATGGTTAAAAAAAATATGACGCGACAATAGTATGCCGAATATACTATGTAGCATGAAAAATAAGCTATGTATGTTTGTGTGTATTTGTAAAAGAAGATTTTTATGTAACTGACTTGGCCATTTACTTTCATGTCAATCGCTTAACTGTACTTTTTTGACTTGTCGATGCACTTGAGTTAAAGTATGAGTCCACATAAAACATACGTCTTGTTTGCATTATGGTCTAAAATCCTAAACGAATCAATACTGTGTGTGCGTCCACAGGTTTGTTTGTATTTATGTCGCATGGTCAAAAGGCCTTAGCAATGTGTCTTGTCATATATCGCGTGCTAGTGTGAGGTCCACCAAAGTCTGTCATTACAGTCCCCGCTAACGATCAGCTCGATTAAGATTTAATTGGTTCTACTTTAACATGAGTGCGTACAGTTGGTGCGATGATTGTGAAACGAATGACATGATTTTATTTTGTGGGTAGCTCTGTTTAATTGTTTCAATTTTCGGCTGTAGGCCCTGAAAAATAATAGGTGTTGTAGCCATTTGTATAAGGAGTTTTTGGTTTTTTTATTGCTTGTCATGAGTACCATTGGTCACAAGGAATAATATAAAAGTACTATTCTAAAGCACGTCAAAATTAGCACTGCTCCAGAGGAAAAAAATCTTGATTTTAACAAATAATCACAATGTAAATGGATGTTAAAAATAATATTTCATACACTCTACATTTACAATCTTTAAAAACTAAAATACTATAACTTTAAATTAATTCACTTGACTTCTACTATAAAATGATGAATCAGGCTCTCATACATCAAAACATCAAACGCAAATGCAAGTATTAACTAGATGATACGAAAAAATACTCTCTAAGCATCTTTACATTAATGCATTAAACATTATTTATTCATACGAAGAAATCGTCGATGCTAAGTATGTAAATCATAAATAAAAAACTCGTTTTCATCAATCAAAGATCAGTGTAAAAACATAAACGATTTGTATTGAAATCAAAGGCGAATAATTTTCTTTCGCTCCGCTAATATGGATTGGACTTCAAAGAGAAATTATTTTTCAGAAAAATAATTTGATTTTCTAAGGTTTTAATTATTGGAGACATTTATTAGAAAGGACTCTTTGAAATGCTGATATATTACATTCTAAGAAAAAATAAATAGATGGAATTTTGATGCTTAATCTAAACCCCTTGGTAAGACTAAAGAATGGTTTTGAGACTTTCTGGCTTTTGATTACCCGAAACACTAACAAAGACAATGACAGACAGACAGTCAGGACCTACACGTGCCTTCGAAAATACAGAGAAACTCGTCATAGCAAGATGGACAGCTATCCACGGACCGACCTTGTCAAGCGTCGTTTAACTTATGATCGATCGACACGTGCGGCTGTTTAGCCACGTGTTTCTATCTACTCTTGTAAAGGCTTTCTTTCAATTTTCTCATCACCTAGCTTAACAATTTATCTAAATAAAACATCCAGACTTTCTAGTCTAGACCCATCTTTTTCACAAAAAAGCCTAAGTGTTATTTCTTTAATTCTGCAATTTTAAACTTTAACTCTAGGGTGTAAAGTTGCAAATCCGTTAAAGCTATTGGGCAGATGCCAAAGTGGGTGATAGCCTAACATAATAGGCCGTAGATCGGTCAAACGAGTGTAATGCCGTATGTAGGCAGGGGTGAGGCAGCGGTAGTAAACATTATTACCTATTAGTAATGGGATTGAGGGATAAGCTTACAGCGGATTTAGTTTATCAATTTAATTGAATCTAATAATTTTAATTCCCTCATATGTACGGGAAGTGATGATGGTGTTTCGTTGTTAGTCACGATCCTTTTACATAAAACAAGTAAAGGCTCGTTCGATCCCCAACCTATCGAATTCTGATGTAGACACAGAGCATTTTGTCTTCATTCTCTTGGCGTTCTACAGATAAATTCAGTTCTAAAGATAGGGACCTCCAACGTTAATCAATCAGTTCTGTAAGTTCTGTGTAAGTTGATTAAAACAATCTTAATCTTGTTAGACTTAAAAATACTGTAATCCTTTTACACGCTACAAAGAACACAAACCTATTTTTAAAATGACTAAGATATTTTTGAAATGCTAGTTATTATTTCGTCCAAAAAGATTTCTCTTGATTCCCATATTCCGAGAATAGACCCAGACTTCTTTTGGAGCTTACAATTTGTACCACCCACATTAGCCGCTCGCTCCAATTTGTGTTAGGGCTTATTAATGTGTGGAGACAGGCGAAAAACTCCCATCAGATGTACATGGCCACTATTTACTGAAACGTCGCCGTTTTTCATCTTCACCGGCTTAATATCGCCGCTTTTGTTCTACTAAAATATTTATAGCAAGCGATTTTTGGTAGGAGCTCCTTGGAAATATTGTGTTCTAGAAAATTCGAGTGCTCTTTCTTGATGACGTAAGCGGAAACATTGTGAGCCTTTTGTGTTGCGGTTGTAAGTAATTGAAATGAAGGCGTGATTTGACAGTCTGGGTAGTGGAACACGTAGGTGTCACGTGATGCTTGAGACGTGATCTTGAAAAGGCTGAATGTGGTGGATATTCTGAATACTGTTATAGTACCAAATAGGTACGAGAGCGGTTTGACACTCTTATGGATAAAAATTGTTGGGATACTTGGCATAAGGCTACACCATCACTTGGTAAACTCATTTTGTAGTCCACGTGGCGAAATTCCCGGATAGAAGGTCATGGTAAAAACAATGGCACCTCAAAAGAATTTGTTAAAATTGTAAGAAAATGGAATTCAGAGTCGCCATTGAAATTCTTTTTTCTTCAGCGTCGTTGAGGGCATTGAACCATTGTTTCTCGGAATTGTACTTAAAAGGAAACAAATGAATTCAATAAATACTGTAAAAAGGAAGTTTGATACAATGAAAGGGAATTTTCAATTATAACAAATAAAAGGTGGCATAAAAATTGTTATACTTAATAGTCGTTGAACGAGTAACTATAGTTTTCCACCCAAAAGATCTCGTTTAATTAATTGTGAATCACCTATACATATAGACATACCAACAATTTAAAGCGCTCTATAAAGTGACATAGTGAGCCAAAATTATGAGGGTGAAAATACGTAGATCGACGAAGGGTGTCTACTATCTATGGCGTTATTTAGACAGGATAACAATGGGAAAAAATTTGGTCCGCCAATAATGAGTCTTACTTTTTTCAAAGCAAGGATAGTATCTATAGGAATGGAAAGCTTCTAATTTTAGAATTGAAAAATAGATAGTGTCTTGACCTTTCGATAACTACAAATGATCCCAAAACTCCAGTAAAACGCATTACCAATAAGATTTCACGAGAATAGTTGAAATACACCAACAATACCGCCATCCCACCCTAATATTATTCATGGACAGCCTACATTGAAAGAGAATGGAGATCAAAGGCCCCGAAACGTGTGAATCGAGTTAGCGGCGGGTGATTCCCATCCCCTAGGATGGATAAAGGAGGATGGATACACAAAAGCTCGAGCCATCATTAAACACGAGCTTTTCCTGTACTAATGTGATGGACAATACTGAACGGTTCTTTTTTAACCCCCCTCCCACTTTCCCGATGATTTCCTTTGGAGAATCTTTTATCTTTTGAATGTGATTCCGAATATAATGAAGGCTCCGTTTGAGGCGACGATCGCTGCTTTATTTAGATGTTCTGGTTCATAGGGTAGATACGTTTAAGATTTAAGAGTCAATTTATTGAAACTGCCAATTTTGAGAAATGAATATTTTTTTTTGCCATTTTCTCATACTGAAGGTATTTCTCCTGCTACAACATTTTATTATTAGCCTTTTCAACCTCAGACTTCTTTATATCGTGAAGAATTGTTCAACTAGTTAAAGGACTGTGGTGGACTGACTGTCTTTGGAAGACAGCATGTTAACATTAGATAAGTCAAGTTTACGTGACAGTTTGTCTGCTATTGATAAACAGAGACCTATCCCCCATCTCCTAGAGCTACCCCAAATATTCTGGACCTTATTTTTCAGGCCAATAATGATGGTTGGTTTGTTTCAGATGTGATACAAGTATGGTCAGCGCCGGGTGGGATGACGCGACTACCGTGCGACCTGGCGGCGCCTGTCAGCGAAGTCGCGCTAATGTTCTGGTTCAAAGAGGGGGACAGGATGCCTATTTATACGTAAGTTTTTCTTTTTCTAGTTAATTTTTATGAAGTAGGGTCAAATTTTGATGAAATTAAAAAAAAAAACTTGGCTGCAAAACAAGCACTTTTTGAACGTCACTCAAAAGACAACCCCAAAACGCCCATCCTATGTGTTTTTGCTGGGATTTAGTGGCGCAACAAACTTCCCAACAATTCTATGTGGACATAGACGGGAGTCTAAAAGAGTGGAAAGTTTATTATTAAATATAATAGAAAACATTAAACTTATTACTAATGGATTTTAAAGTATTTTTACTAACAAAACTTTATATTAACCTGCCAAATACAAACGCACAAAAACCAAACCAAAATTCCATCACAATTTGTTACTATCATCAACTTTCTCACGAATAGTTTCTAGTTCTCACGTTATCAGGTCAGTCAAGTTTTGATTCATTAAAATTGGGTTCTGAAGTTCCGATAGAAGTCGGAATGGGCAGAAGTTTTAACGATGTGCTGGTGTATGACGCAGCCTCCCGGCGCGACGAGATAAATTCTAGAATTTTCTTTGGATCCATTACGTTTGTTTGATTCCTGTCTTTGGAGTTTTTGTTGGGTTGGTTTCAGTTGTAGAATGCAAGAAATTGTGGTGGATTTAAGAAATGCGAGATTGAATTCGTTTCTTATATTTTTTTTTATAAGCAGGGTAAGAGATTTATGGTTATAATATGTACCATTACTGGTTTTACTCGCTACATAATAAGGACTACTTCAGATTGCAGGATAAGCTTTACATTACACCTTTTTCCAGATGTAATCTATTCATTCCTTTTAGAATTTTATCGAATCCGCGAATACGTAAAGTGAGCTACATATCACTGCAAAAGCGTGATAGACAGACAGACTCAGTTGCTTTAGCATAAGCAACATTAGTAAAGATTTGACAAAGGTCCTTATATCGTGGGAAGAGCCAAAGAGTGATTCAAAGGGGAAAAAATATGTCGAGTTACACATTTTCCTGAAATAAGACGTTACAGGATTAACAAAATATGACACCAATTTTCCAACAATAGATAATCCTCTTATACTAGAGATACTTTTTCATCCTTTGTATTATCCCTCAAAATTGCCCTGCTAACAACATCATCTACATACATGAGCATTTCTAATTATCTACATCAACATAGATATTCAGGAAGTCAGTATAGGCTAACCATTCAAATGTACCATCTTAGCTATCTGGCGATATAATCGTATTATATATGGTCACGTTCAAGTCAGTCCCGTGTATGTATCGGCTATTGTCCACAACTGATTAAGCCATTCAGATAGGACAATGGGCTTATTAAATAACGGTGCATAGATTTGCAGGACTTAGTTATTAGTGAAGTGATCTGTCTTGGGAGCCATTTTGATGAAGATTTGAAATGAGAATAGGACTTCAAAGTGTCTTGAAGCAGGATTGATTTAAGATTGCAAAAATAATTATCTGAATATTCCATTTGATGATTGAATTTCCATTCCAATTGATAATAGAGAGTCAATGAAAACTAGTATATTCAATTTAAAAGGGCTTTTTGTACATTCTCTAAAATTATAACTTTCCTTGTTATTTATGTTTGAAGTTGACTCTGCGTGTATTTTAGATGCATATCTACGCTATACATATATGGGATCATTTAATTTTGTCTACCAAGTACATAATATTCTAAACCTATGTACAAGGGCACCAAAACTATACATCACTAAACCGAACCCCATAAAACAAAATACCTTCAACATAAGTAAATACATAGACAATCTCGCGATAGTACTCCATACCATAATCCTATGGTGTTCCGCGTTTTCCGAGGCGCTTCATTTGTCTAATGGAATAAAGCCTGCACGTTGATTGGAGTTCTCTGCCTATACCATGAAGAAAAAAATCACTAGCGGAGATGTCATAACGTAAAAGTAAAATCTCCTAAGAAAGTAGCTCGCCAAAATGCGGGTGTTCTTGGACAAGGGACGTTACTAGCTCCTCCCTCATACGGTCTGATTAGAACCCGCCTGATTTTTAATCTTCGATAGATTCGTCTTGATTTGATAAGGGACACGAAAACCGGACTCCGAACACCTCGTTATTTCTAGGATCTGATCACTCCTCCCGTACATTACTTGACCAAAAAGATGGCGCCTGAAATACCTGCCTTATAGCATCTCCGCTCATCTTTCTTTTCTCCGCGGTATACACCATTTTTGTATACAGCGTGTATTCTGTTAGTTTATTCTGTGTTGTTTTTGAAAAAAGAATGCAGTGTAGTTTTTTTCCGCTTTGGTAGACGCAGTTGTTGGCTTTTGAAGATGGGGGATGTTAGTTTTTTAATTATGGAATTATCTGCAATCGTGGTTTTGATGAAAGAGGAGGAACTGGTTTTTACTTCCACATTTTTTTTGTTGTGTGTTCACAGAAAGCATTTTCAAAACCATAGCGTTATAGCACTACGTTTTTGGGTTACACATATTCTTATTTGAGTAACATTTGAAGTGGCTGCATATAAGCCCCTGCTTGTTTAAAGATCATCATTATGGACCACCGTATAAAGCCTACCTTCTCACCCAAAAAGGCTCTACAGGTCCAACTCCGAAGGGTCAAACCCACCACCATATACCATTATAATCACATTCTGGTGCAGATCTGAAAATAAAAGAAAAAAAACCTTATCTTCGGTACATAGGAGTCGTAAAAATCGAGCGTAGGATGACTTTTACGAGGGACTGTGAAAGGGGACAGAATAGCACGTCGTTATTTCCTAATGTGATCCCCGACGTGTTAACCGACTGCGAAGAAGAGGAGTTATGTGACGTATGTGTAGTTGACCATTGGGAGTTTAATTTGATCGGCTGTTAAGGACCTTTTATTGGTAGGTTTTGGGTCGGTGAGTGTTATTTATGTTTGAAGTAAAGTATTATAGTATTTTATTGGTTTCATATTGTCTTAGCAGTTTGTCCAGAAGATTGGCGTATTGACTGTTTACTGGGTGTTTACAATAAAAGTACTTATTTAAAGTAGCTGTTGGTTTTTAGCATATATGTTTTTCAGGAGTACACCGGGATACAGTTGTGTACCACGGGGATATGGGTGGATAAGTCTACAGGTTTCAACAAGATTGGGAAGCGAAACTAGAAAAATACTCTCTCTTTACTCGTTTCTTTGGTGTTCAACAAATTGCCCACTAATAAGACAGTTCACAGAGAATTGTAAAAAAATATGCTAAGTCACTTATATCATAAAGTATCATATTTTACAATATCAATTTCATACAGGCAACAATTTTTAATAAAAGTACGGAAACCATTTACCCCTCGTAAACTGATTTACTCGCAATGAATATTAATGTTCCGACAATTATCGACTCTGGGCCGTCAGCCGTCAATAGTTGGAGACAATTATGTTCCCAAATTGCTATTACTTTCCGATATACGGGCGAAAATTTCTTTATTGACCGTTATTGATATGAATACGTCAATGAGCCGTGTAATTTGCAGTTGTGAATTTTGTGGAGTTTTGTGTAGTTCTGGTGGGCTTTGTAAATTGATAATTGCATTAAAGAGATTGTCTTTAGGTATAATTTGTTTTGGTGCAGTTAAATCTTCATTACCAACTACAAGAGGTGGTTCAGGTAACCCCATTGACAACTAAGAAGTCACGCATATAATATCAAAGACCATCTCTCCTAACTTCCCAAGAATGATTGTAGCAGTGAAAGATTATTTCGATTAAAAAAATATTTCTTATATTTTTTTTAACAGTCTCTTTGTCTCTTTCTCTCTCTCTTTTTGCCAAGAGAGGTATCAGTGTTTCTTTAGAAGTACACCAGATACCTACATTACTTCCTAGTAAAAACGTAAATTGTTTCTAATTGCTGGGACCCTTCTTTGAAATACGAATCAGGTACGGTTCACAGATACGGGTGGATAAAACAATTCTTTGAATTTCTCGGTTCCCCGAAATCTACCCCCTAAGAGCCTTCTCACTTTGCACAATTTTTGTCGAAATATAGTTTGATCAGGCTCATTAATCACATTGTAGATGAACTGTAGCACATTACAGTAATGTACACATTTTAACAGTGATGAGATATTCGGCCAGAATATAAGATGGGTATTATCTGGTCACAAGACACTTTGAGCTAGACATCAACGTTAACAACAAGGTAGGCTAAAAAATACTAATTAATATACAAACAAAAACAAAAGCAGACAAACAGAAACATCTAAACAGCGCAAATATTAATCATTTTAACACAAAACACCGATACGTTGGGTTGACAGTCGGAATCTGCTTGATTGATTAAAGCGAGCCCGTCGGTAGAATTCGACGGTCCTGAATATACTGGTGTCATGGGTAGAGATAAGGCGTGTCGACACTAAATGGGTTGGACCAAACTTGAACTGTGTACCAGTAAATAAATGTGTAGATTAATTTAATAAGTACTCCAGAACTCCATCATCTGCCTGTGTAACATTATATAAAAGCCTCTCATATTGCGGGTTTTGATGACCGTATTTAAGCATACACTTTACATGACAACATTACATTTCTAAGTGGTGGTCCATCTATCACATTGTCTCATTGGCAAGTTGCCTCAGTGCCAAGTTGTATCAATCCTTAGAACTCACATTTCCTCCCGGATTCCACAGGATTTCTACATTAGCCTGATTTTACGTTATTTACCTGGTTATTAGTATTTTCTAACCACTAATATTCGAAAATAAGATTTTTATTATCATTAGCCTGGGTTAAATCCAGTGTCATAAATAGTTTCCTAATACGAGCAAAACTCTGTAACCTCACTACGCTCTAGAACTCATTTGCCAAATCTATGAAGTGTTCGAACCAAACAAAAGACTACTACAATTAATAACGTTTGAACTTAGAACAATGGTTTCACACGGATCCGTTGTACTGACGTGACGCCACGCTATGATGTATCGACTCCGTTTGACGTCGCGTCGCGTCGCGTCACGTCGCGTCCAAGTCAAACGCGCGATGTATTCATTTGTTTCCATTTATGTATTGACAGATGACTTGCTCCTGTTGTTTGCAGAATATGTGTGTTTATTTGTAGCCCTTCAAATGTAGCTGTTTGTTTTTAAAATCGATTTTATAATGTGTTTGGTGATTTAGCGCTGACATATCAAAAGAATGATTTACGCGATTGCTCTAAGTGTATATGTAGCATACTTGAGTTGCTACAAAAAACCTTAGGGTCTATAAATATTCTAATATACTGGGCCATGAAAAAGAAGCTACTAATACATTCCCTTACAAACCCACACATGTCGATCACCCCGATCTTATTACCATACTTTTTCTTCCCCAATTTTCGGAACTACCCACATCTTTCTCACGTTCGGGCTACACCTGAAAATCTTTGCGAAACTACCCCAATTAGTGGAGATCCGTTTCCAAGAAAGCGGCTTAGTATTCATCCCAACAAAGGGTAGTTTTAATAGTTACGTCACGTTTATTTGTTAATTAGAACCGATATCCGGACAATGATTGACTGATCAACAAAGGGATGGAATTATATTGCGATTATAATTATGCGTTTGATTAAGTGTGTGTTGTTTGAATAGCTTGATATTTACTTATTGTCTTCCAATCAGTTAATAGTATAGTACCTAAATTGACTTTAAACAATGTGGTAACTTTAACTAAATAGTACACGTCTTCATATTTTTGGCTGCCCGGGTAGTTGGGTTGAGGAGGTCAGGCAGGCAGACACTCCATGTAAAATACTGGTACTCAGCTGCATCTATAGAATCTAGAGGTATAAGTCGGTCCAAAGGAAGCTAGGCAGATGATATTAGATGATACTAGATTGAGTTTTGCCAAACTATACAAGCAATCTTCAAATCAAGTCTCAAACCTCATTTGTATTTTTGGAAACCCTCAAATAATTTCAAGTCGTCTAATTTAGCTCACCCCTCAGTCATCACAGCGGATCGTTACACACGACCACCCTGAATTTCCCATGCTTCTCACGTAGGTATATGAAAACATAGCAATTTTTATAGCACCACAGGGACCACTGGCTACAAGATAGTTTCCTGTCCTAATTGAATGGTTTTTTCCTAGTACAGCTAGTTCTCTTGTATTGAGAAAAAAATTTAGTTCATTCTTCGTTCCAGAAATGATGACTAGTTTTAATTTAAGGGTATAGTCGGTTTTTTTTTCTCTTCATTGTTACTGCTTAAATAAGAAACAATCCCACCAAAAACATTAAATGTAAAAAAAGCCAATCCTCTACGCAATTGCTCCACCGTAAAAAGTTTTGAGATCGCATAGATAGAAGCCAAGTCCTATTCAACTTTATTTGTAATAATAAATCAATATTTTGTGACTATATCAATAGTTTTGTTCACTTTACAATAATATTGACTTGGCCATGAGCACAATAAACTATAAATATAATACAGCATATCTTGGAGAGGTGAAAGTCAAACATGAAGTTTAATATCGCAGAATTAAATACTTTTAGTTTATTCAATTGTTACTAAATGACCGACAGTCAGTATCATCCAACATCAATGAACTGCACATGTACTATGGCGCTTGTTTAGTCCATGGTGATCTCAAATTCCAATCGGTCCATAATCAGTCCAATCGTAAAATCATGTCCATATAGAATATATCAATTCAATGGTATTTACACATTATTTCAAGGACCGACTTCTAACTTGTGCTCATGGCCAAGACAATATTATTGTAATGTGAACAAAACTATTGATATAGTCACAAAATATTGATTTATTATCTAAACATATAATAAAATGATAGGAAAGTCAAAACTGTACATTGAATATTTTTTTAAAAGAATACTTGGGGGGTGATCTATTATCGATTCTGAACCCAAATATATAGTTTTTGGAATTTTTGTCTGTTTGTCTGTTTGTCTGTATGTTTGGTCTCACTGAACTCGAAAAGTACTGCATAGATTTAAATGAAATTTTGCATGAATATTACCTGGGGGCCGGTTCAACATATAGGATATATATTATCACGCTATCACCTACGGGGGATGAGCAATGAACGATAATTTCTGTTAACGTTTCTGCAACAGCGGGTGCAATAATGACACATATTTGAATGTTGAACTTTGTAAGTTTATCGGCCTATTATCAATCTTTACATAGAAAATAACGCTTTTATAAGTAACTTGAGCAAAAAACTGAATTTAAAGAAATGATGTCCTAAAATTATAGATGAAGAAAATCATGCAGAAACAGATGTGCCATAAAACTGGTAGTAGGTAAAATATCAATGAAAACAGACTTCACTTTGTCATGGCATGCTCTTACTTTCAAGAAAAAATTATATGACAACGTGTGTATTTCGCTACTATAAACACACTACAAGAAATATCAGCGCATCATCAGGGACATTTTTATAATTCTTTCACCATTAGAAAGCTACATTATCTGCGAGTAACACAGGCTATATTTTATCCCGGTGCGGGCAGTAGTTCCCATGGGAAGCGGCATCCACGTCCCGAAGAAATTATGAACTTCCCCACATTCTTAAAAACTCTACATATGTTGTCTGACATAATATAAGCTATACCTCTCATAAACATGAATATCCATTCATTTCATCCAATAACAAACATGCATCACACTGAAAGTGCATTGCGAGTCTAAGATTATATTATTATAAAAAAAAAAAAACATTGTAATTAATATTCAAACATCCTGAAAAATAAGTTCCTGGTTTTAATATATTACATTATTTTGAATTCACTTACATATAAATCGGAAGGTCCTTATTAATATACTTTTTGAGTAATGAAGAATGTAGGCAAAATACGACCGAAAACTTTGTGTCACTTCTAAAATTAACATCAATGGGATTAACTACCTGTCACAATACGTCAACAAGATGTCAACAGAAGACAAGAGTTCGTTCGTTCTGAAAACGTACAAATTACGCGTCGCAGGCCAGAGACATACTTGCTTTCAACTTCTGATCACAAATCATCGAGCTAAGAATTATATCACAAATACACCGTTTACAATTACGAACAGTCACAGTTAGACCCACGGACTGAGTCTAAAAAAACATCTTTTATATAGCTACGTTTATATCATTTATATTATTGAGTTACTAAGACAGAATTACTATCAAACGTGTTTTTGCTAAATGTTCTATTAGTTTTTGCAAACATACATTCCCAACTCTGATCTCATGGAGGTGGCGCCCGGGTGTCATCACTGTGCGGACTGTGCGACCTATCGCACCCGTCCCCGGTTTAAACCATGATCTGGAGCGAGAAGAAATGGGATGACAAAGAATGAGGCGGCGGAGCGACTGAAAATTCCCAACTCTCATCCCAGCCACTGCGGTAAGACACCACGAAAGCCGGGTGTCGAGAGACGACTCCCGGCCACCGTAGGCGTGAGCGATTAGTTTTGAGTGGGTCATCGACCTTCCGGCTTCTGGGAGACCCGTTATTTCACGCGCCCCTCAAGGAGATTCAGCAAACCCCTGTGAGGCCCACTAGGGCCAAAGCCTGACACTCCCTCACGCTGCTCAAACTGATGGCTGAGAATTACGTAACTTTCCAGGATGCCATGCAACATGTTGCAAATGCCCAGGCCTTTGGGAGCTTGGTAATCCTTTTCTCCACCTTAACTTGAGTTTTGTGGTACATGAACAAATTAGAATAGTAATGAATTAGGTCATCTTCATCACGTATTTACCAACTCTTAATGTTCATCATGCACACCCGCTTCTCTAACTTTATTGAAGGATCACTAAAATTGTTTCAGTTAGTTTAACTACGCTACTATAGCCCGTTGTCAAACCTTTTAATATCAATTCTGTACAAGTGTGAATATCGAATGTGTAATATATCGAATTTCCGTTTGTGCATTGCACAAAAACCAACGTTATGATTTTCTAGAAGTCAAAAGAGTCGGTCGGCTAAGAATTATATTCATCGTTGGTTAATTGAATACATTTTCAGAAACCACAATAACAGTAGGAACCAAAGCGAATGATCGCTTCATAGAGCTCTGATTTTCTCGAGGCGATCAAGTCAGTTCTGGTCTGTTCGCTCATCAGATCTTTGAAAGCGGTTCGATGATAATATACTGTTGTCCTGTTTACCTACGTGTGACACATAATATGGTATTTAAACGTCCCCCGCAAGAGAGCGAACGTTTGTGCTATTTATAAAGACGAAATTTTACCGTTGTGCAGTAGTGACGCACAGTATACACAGCACTTATGTTTCTTCTGATCTGCTGGCTCCACCAAGAAATGACAAATTGGGAGCGTACATTTTGAAAATCTAGGAAGAACTGCAGGCTTCAAGTGCCAACACACGAATTGGACTTACTATCTCGGACGTATACTTTACCTGATCGTGAACTAATGCAAACATTTCGGTGGAATTCCAACATAACATAGTGAGTGAGTGCACAGAAAATCCCCGAAATACAAGTAGTGAAACTATGCGCTTGCCTGATGACTCAGTCATCATCCACCCAGCTATTCCTCAATTGTGTGGGTGTTGGCTTCCAGTCAAACCGAATCGTTTTGAGTACCAATGTTTACTTGGAGTGCCCATCTGATCTCTTCAACCCAGTGAACTAGACACCGCGTTATCCGTGGTAAGTAAAACTGTTTGACAGACTTTCTGGCTCCTGATTTGTCGCAGCTGCTGCATAAAATGTACAAATGACAACTTCGTCAGACCTTTGTTTTATGTGAGAATTACGTAATAATTTCGGTTGACTAGATCCCGAGATTTCCTCAACGTCACAAACTTTACTTCTTTTGTTTAGATAAATAGTCACACATCGTCGACACCACCTTGATTGATGAACCCGTGCTGCTGCTAAGTGGTAATCCTAATGATATTGTTATGTAAAAGAATACACCTACGCTACGGCATAAGTAGTATTTTGACAATTCCAAATTGCCCACGCAGACGAAGTCGCGGGCAACAGCTAGTAATAACAATATACCACACTACGTAACAATAAAACAAATACATTTGTACATAAATAAATAACAAAGTTATGAATGCAGTCAAAATTCATACACAGTGTTCTTGAAAAACCGCAAATATAAATTTGTGTCCTATTTTTTTATTAAGTTTTAAGGTTTTTATAATTTTCCCTTTATATGTAGCTAATAACCTACCTTGGTGCCAAATTTGAAGGTTCTGAGTTTGCTAGAAGTACCTTAGACTTTTGATGATCGGTCAGTGAGTGAGTCAGTGACAAAATGGTGTAACTTTGATCGCTCATAACTCGTAAACTATTTATTCAAATGTCTTGTAATTTTGAGACTGAGCTTGTTCTAATACTTACTCTTGGTCATCGAAAACCTAAAGTCCTAGCTTTGTTCACATGGAAGATACAGGGGGCTGAAATACCCGCGAAACGCTTCGAGAAAAGATGGTACGGCCGTGCCCGTTTTGCTCGAGTCTTGGCTGGGGCACTGCCGTGCCCTCAGATACACGAATGGTTTCGTTGTGTGTTCCCTATATAATTTATTTCAGTATTAGATAGCCACTTCTTGATCCGGAAAAAGAAAGCTATAGGCTAGTTTTTGTTCAGATGCTCGGAGTAGTTCTCCTAAGTGGAATTTGATACTGCAACCCAATTTCTATAGAAATACATAAAGTGAGTCTCATAAATTAAGTCTAAATAATTCACCAAAGAAATCCAGTGTTAACAGAAGTTACAAATAATTCCTGTAGCTAACAAAATTGTAGCTTGAGTCAGGTCTTACATTCGGTACCGATCTGTCTGCAAATGCATTTTGTACATCGCCTCCGAGTTATGTTTGCATACACATTGCACTTACCTTTCGCTCACACTAAT
Source organism: Helicoverpa armigera (assembly GCF_030705265.1). Classification (NCBI taxonomy): domain Eukaryota; kingdom Metazoa; phylum Arthropoda; class Insecta; order Lepidoptera; family Noctuidae; genus Helicoverpa; species Helicoverpa armigera. Next base: position 932,197 of record NC_087139.1, on the reverse strand, counting down.
GCATTTTATATTTCAAGGCTGCTGGAAAGATGGATAACTTGTTATTTGCAGGTAAAATGTGAAGGTGTAATATATGTTTTTGGAAAATTACGGTGGCAATGGAATACACAAGTAGCTACTGCAGTTAATTGACATAGTATCGAATTACTGTAGAAGAAGCTGAAGCTGTTAACCATGGTTCTACCTCGAGGGAACTATTTTCTGCATCCAGATAAAAATAGTCTTTGTTCTATTTGAGGCAATTAAGTTTTGCGTTAAAGTACAACATACAGACGGGCAGAATTACTTTAGCATTTAGGTATAATATTAGTAAGGATTTAAGCAAAACTACGTAATAATTTTTTGATAGACAGAATAAAAAGAAAACAAAACGGGCGTTTTGTATTTTTACGAAAATAGAACACTGTAATATACTCAAGGTCCAGTCCGTAATTGAAGACCATAGTCCATACATCCCAAAAGCATTCAATAGATCTTCAAAAAACAAATGACATTCTACCCAACAATAAAGAAACAGGTGTCACACAAGTCCTTCCAATTAATTAACTGAAGGTCGAAGACGAAGTTTCATCCTTATTGCTCCGGATCTCTTAAGAGTATAGATAATCTTGGATCAACTCACCGAGGAAGGAAAGATGAGCGGAGATGTCATACTGCAGGTAGGTCTGGCGCCTTCTTCTAGATTAAATTCGTAACCAAAACGATCTGTTACGAGCGGTTTGCATGACCAAAACGATCAGTTAGTTGTGAACTAACGAGGCGTTCGGGTTCTATGAGACATCTATCAACGATTTTTGGTATTACAAAAAATGGTTGGGTCCAAAGAATTCGTATAAAGGTGAAGACAGTAACGTTCCTTATCCTCCGCGCACCAGAATTTGTGGCGCGCTAATTTCTTGAGATTTTCCGTTATGGCATCTCCGCTAGTCATTTTGTTTTCCATGGATCAACTTTACTAAGTTGAACAACATTGTTAGATGGACCGAGTTACCCAATGGGCTCATGTTAACATGTTTTGTATTTCGGGATGAAGGAAAGATGGTGTCGAAACTCGAAATGTGGTTGAGTTTGAAACTTATTGAAGCATGCATGTTGAATCGATGTTAGGATCACGTTACGCGTAAATCTGGTATCTACTACTGGCCTTGATTGTTTGTAGATAGTTCAGTTTGTGTATAAAACAAACGTACAGTTCTCATCCAATTAATTTCACTGATCCAAAGTTGGCACATAGCTTCAGAAGTCAAAGTGTTTTTAACAGTGGGTAAATTACCATCAAAATATTTTATTGAAACTCGACGGTTTTTTTGAAATCGATAAGCGGCCGGTATATTTTGTTGAGTAAATACAAAAGTAAATAAAATATAATTCTATAAGTAATACTAACAGAACCTCTTAAAACAAACGACCCTGCAAAACTATTGCCGAAAAACATTGAAAAAATACTTTTGTATGCTCTGAAATAAAACAGAAAACATATCGGTGTGGGTTACAGCAAAATTCAGTTTCGCCTATGTATCGAAAACCGTGTTTGTTAATCTACTAAGTGCATATTATTGGGAACTTCTGAACGGTTGGGAACTAAAAATACATTGGGGTAGCATCGTTGAAAGTTCCGTTAACGGGGGTAGGTTTTATTGAAACTAAAACGTTTTTAGTGGTACGGGTAGCAAGGGTTTTTGTGTAGTCAAGCTATTTACCGTGGTTGGAGGTTTCTTGAATTCTTTATTTTATTTGGTAGTAGCTGTTTCTTGAGGTTTCACCCGCGTCCCGGGGGAGTTTCTTGCCCTGCATGTGCAAACATTTTCTTATGTCATCCGGGGATAGGTGTAGCTTCGCAGCAGAGAAATAATTTTTCAATTCTGCTCAGTAGTTAAGAGACTAGGGTACAAACAAAAGAGAATTTCCTTTTAATAACAATAGTTTAGAAGACGAAAGTTGTTTATCATTATCATTCGGTAAGCGCGAAAGGAACGTTCTTGAACTTCACTTAAATTATACAAACAAACTGATTAATCAAACTAATAACAATGTTCGAAGACGTTAACAAATTGTAACAACTAGACAAAATACTGACAGTTATCGATCCTACAAGACCTATAAGTTGCAGACGTGCGATAGAAAATAATCTGAAAACGATTCTGTCTGATAATAATAGTGTAGGTTTTTTACTAAAACAGAGTAAAACTATGTGTTTTAGATTGGTTGAAGTGCTTCACAGTTTTGAAGAGTTCTTTAAACGTCATCAAATCTCTATTATACATAAGCATTTTCCTACGACAGAAATACTTATAAGTGAAACTTTGAGTTAAGTAACATTGAAATGTTACTTAACTCAAAGTTTCACTTATAAAATTTCAAATACTGAAGTATTTCGAGGTCAGTCACCTGATGGCCAATGAACAGCCTGTTAAGTTGACCCTAGTCTAGAATAGCCTTATAAGTTAACCCAATTTCTATATCTATGTTCACTGTCTTTAACATAACAGTCGCGGTTAAGACACTTAAACGAGTGTCAAAAGTCGGTCGTCTACCCAGTCCTTACAAACACTCAATATTACCTACAAAGTGAGCTTAGAGTTAATTTATTAATGGTGTTAGAACAGATTTAAGTGGTGCCAAACAGAATTCATTTATACGCAGCAAAGATGACGGAATCTGTTATGAATTATTATCATTGGGATTGAGTTGGGCATCCATTTTGAAGGGATGAGTGGGTAGCTTCACTCTCACTTCGTCTTTATGAAGAGAACAATGCTTAGATATTATTTTGGTAGTTTATTACTAAAGGGCTTAGCTGATGCTTCTCTGGAATTAATGAGTGATGATCTATGTACTTGATTTCAGTGTTAGAAACCAACTTACAGTCATACCTAATATATAATCGTCAGCCCTAGGTCTCGTCGCATCATATAGGCTTATTCGTTATAGAAAATAGGAACAGCCTAAATGTTTTCCATCACCATTACTCTGATTAGTGTTTAAGAGAGATATTCTTAAATTAGGAAGAAAAATGTAAAAAGCAAAATCTTACTAAAACGTCATGATTTTTGTATCTATACGGAATATCATCTTGCTCAAAAGTCTTGCAACAATTATAGCACCATCATTTCCATTTGAAAGGATTCTTTGAAAGGGAATTTCGATATCTTGTCAATCTGTCTTTATGTTTAACTTACTGGTAGTGGAAGTAGCTTTTCATTCAACATCGGACCATTATTGACTATTACAAGAATAGTACCTAATAGGAATTCTAGGAATTTAACCGTGGTACCACAAAAACTTTTAAACGTCCATTGAACACTTGTCTAAAAAATGACAGATTATGACGTTGAAATAAAGTCCGTTTTGCAGCCACACTTTTTTTAAGACAAGTGTTAAACAGATTTTTTCATATTACCAGCTTTAAACATACAACAGACACCAGCTTTAAATGTTTAAAATTAAGTAATAGGAGTACTATGTTAGACTACTAATTAAAACCACATAAGGGTTTAAAAACAAGAGTAGGTACTTTAAATCACACCTCGATGAAAAAGCCAAGTAGGAGTGAGTTAGAGAGGGTGTGAATATAGGGGAAAATTCCTTTGAAAAATAACATCATTATAGGAATTTCAACACTTAGATACAGAAGCAGGGGTGCGATGGCGTGACGTATGAACCCCTGTCACTTCAAATCACAGTAATTATTTGAAGTATTCATTGATTTTTGATACACTAGTTTTATCTCGTGGTGAACCTGCATAATGACCTGCATAATGTACCACCATTTCAGAATAAAAATATTACTCGTGATATCGCTAAAATAACTCCATTTACTTAATTCAGTTTTCTCTAAACAAATGATATATACCTCTATATTTACATCATCATCCAGCCTGCTTATATGGTCCTTTCAGCCATTCTTCAGTTTTCTGCACTAAATTAAAACGTATATTTTGGTAAATAAGGCTTATGATCAATAAATTCGATGTAGCTTTCAGACTGAACTTTAGTCATCAAAAACATTTCTACTGACCATTAAAATTACTAAGAAAACCCTCAATAAATTCCCAAACAAAATATAAATAAATAAGCTGTATAAAATTGCTGATACTTCGCAAGTAGGCTTATCGAACTAAAATATTTATTGAAAAACTTTTGGTGCAACTTATCGCTGTCTCTGCAGGTTTTTGAAAAGTCTCGCCAAAGTTTCATGATATTAATATCGTAGTTTCTAAGTAGTACTTAGATATTCTATTGCGATATTACTTATTATCTATTGTATTAATATCTTATTTATTCATTTGAAGAGTTTGGAGAGTCTCGCTTAGCTTTAAGAAACAATACCTAGCTATATTTTGGACGCAATATTATTAAGCAATATTATTAGATCAGTGTTAAGAAAGACAAATCTATGTCATGAAAGCGGTCAAAGATTTGGCAAATTTTTCCAAAGGAGGAAGCTGCATGTTTGTTCGAAAGAATTATCTCAGCTCTTGTACATAAATGTCTTAAGAAGGAACATGATGGGTTTTAGTCAGTGGAAGTCTGACACTCCCTCACGCTGCACCCACAGCGGGAGTGGTCATTTGATGATTTCCCATAAATGAAAAGGGGAAGCAAGAGCAAACGCTGACGGAACTTTAACTAGATACAAGAGCAAAAAAAACCTCTGCAGTATCTAATACAATGAAACGTTTAAATAAAACGCAAGACTTTGTGAGATAAATAACGATGCAGTTCATCCATATGCAGCACTTGTAATTACTCAGTCGACGGCGTTCGCTAATGTGATGTAACTTGCGGAATGGAGAAGCCTGAGGAAGGATTCTACAGTATTTATTACGTATTCCTTTAGATTTTAGTGGGAATAGTTTCTGGGTATTTTCTAGTATTTTTTGGGTTGTAGGTATAGTTTTGCTGAGTTTAGGATTTCAGAATATTCTTATGAGATAATGTTCATAAGTTATCTGATGTGGTGTTCCAAAACATAAAAAAAGTATTATCAGTTTGACAGACTTTTGATGTTAAAATTGCATTTGGAGCAAGTAAAGATTACGGTAACAACGTTTATTGATAGAGCATTGAGAAATAATAGTGATGATCTAAAAAACCCCTATTAATTTGCCTATTTAATTTTCAGCTAGTCCAGGAATACCTATAAGAAACCACTTCTTTAAGTTCCCAAGCAATACCAGTAAAGTATCCTTACATAAAATGTAGTTTTTGAACCAAGTTTGGATCTCCTGATTGGTAGCGAGCTTGGCTGGCATTCTGCCAATGTTCCTTACACAAGTTAAATGTTAAAGACTAGGTACTTGTCAGCTAAGGGTAGAAGGCTCAGCAATTTTGGAGATATCATCTATAATGTTTTGGTTAACAGTTTCATTAGAACACCATTTTTGTAGCCTAATTAAAAAAAAATAATGAAAGATTTCCAAAAGTATTATTTACCTGCATTTAGATGTACTTGGATGAGCATAAAACAGGGAGACGGCCAAAGAAAAGATGGATGACTTTTAATACATTATATGAAAGACGATATAGCTGTAAAAAATCTTAATCGTGAGTTGATGGCAGAAAGAGATGTACTAAAAAAATAAAACCAAAAGACTTTGAAAAGAGCTTGATAACATAGCCAATAGGAATTTTGCCATACAAAGCTAAGATAAAGAAACTAAACTCCAACTTGAAAAAAAAAACACTAACATAATAAGCTCAATCCAAACAGCTTCTCAATATAAACAGTGTGCAGTATATTTTAATTTTCTTTAAAGAAACAAAATAATGAAAGTTCGCAATGAAGCCGGTACAGTTTATTGCGCCACAGCTCGCCTTGTTTATGATCGTGAACGATATTGTTTCTATAGTCCTGCATTGTTTGGTAACTGTACTGTTAGTGTAGGATTTTCAATGCTAAGTGTCTTTGTTAATGTGTATTGTGATTGGGTGTTTTAGTATGTTTGAGGATAATTTTGGAACGGATATTTTTAAAATATTAGTTTTAAATATAAATGGCATGCTACTAAAATATGGTTTAGTAAATCAATTCTTTTTAACGAAAAAGCTTCATTGAGTGTTGTGAGTCTCCTTAAACTATATTCTATATCTATTGTATTCGCGGGAGCCAGCTGGTAGAAGATAACTTTATGTTCTCCATACAATTTTTTTTTAAACACAAGACTTGATAACCAACCCTGACTAACTTTTTTGTAAAAAGACCATTTGTGTGTTGTATTGTTGGATAAATTTCAGTACTAAATCTTCCCATTTCTATGTCCTAAAGTGCCAAAATTAAGCCTTTATAACATGTATGCTTAACCATATATATGTTATGGACCAAGTGATAAATTGGGCAGTATACATAATGCCCGGTCATTATGAATAATGCCCAATATGAGAGTGCAATTTGATAATAGTTATTCAAACAATCAAATTGACCGGGCACTATACATATTTCCCGTGACCTTTTGGGCAAAGTAATACAAACATATTTAATTTCATTTTTTTTATTGTTATTGACATTTAACTTAAAATAAACTAAATATAACACATCCCATATCAATTGACAGAGCATAGAAGTAAGCATGCAACATGCAGCAAGCATGGCTTCTGTCACGGCTCCGGCGCTGCGGGGCTCCGGCGGTCCCATGTGAGCTTATCGTCGCAGATGGTTTTCACGCTCACCACCGCAGCTTCGGCTTGCTGGCCGGCTCAGCCGGCCAGCCTAAGCCGCGGCGGCGAGCGCTTCAAATACCTGCGCCTCAGCTCGCAGGCCGCCTCGCCCCTCCGCGCCTACGCGGTTTTGAATTGCACTCTAGGGGTAGGGCAGACAAGACTACGGGGAGTCGGTTTTGCATCAATTCGTTTTCGTCACTAAGTTCAGTTTTTAATACAATGTTTTGAATCCAAATTACATAAATTTTACCATAAAAAAACGAGCCAAGAAAAATGAGATCAAGAAAAACGAGGCCGATTTAGTAAACTAGATGACAATTGTCCAATTAATAATTTTGTGGCTAGGCTTATAATTTCCCATTAAAATAGAACATATAATTTAAAACAATAATCATAAAATATGTAGCAAGTAACATGATTTATTTATTAGAACAACTGCCACCCTCGCACCGCATAAAATATAGCTTTATTATCAAATTGCCCAACTATCATGTAGCAATATAATAATGCCCGTGCAATGTGATAAATAATGAAGTTAAGATAGTTATTAATCACTTGGCCCGATAAAGCTAGACATTATTCATAATGCTCGGTCATTATAAATAATGCCCGAATTAATCACATGGTCCATAACATATATACCGTATGCACATCTTTCAAGCTTATTTTCCTTTTAAAACACATAATACATCTGTATTCGCAACAACGCACGTCAGGGCGTCGAGATGAATATGGTCCATAGGTGTCGGATGCAGGTCATGTCGATATTATTTAAAATGCAGCTCGCAAGCTCCTCTGTGAACTTTACGATCTTACGGGCACGTTAGTTTTAACGGTTTACATTTTGTCCACAAATTGTTTTTGTGATGAGCCGGTTTTTTTAATTGTTGGGATGTTTGGGAGAGATTGATTTTATTATTTGCCAGTCTGCTTATATTCTGAGCTTGATTTAAAATGTACTTGAAGTTTAGCCCTCTTATTATAAAAACTGACGCAAGTAGTGGTTTAAACCAGACTGAAGACGGTTTGTTACGGTACTTACGATAGTCTTTACATCCTTATTACAAAACGTAGACTAAGAGAAGACTGTTTGGTACTTCGATTTGTCTGTGGTTCAAATAATATCCACAGATTATAAGCAACAAATACTTAAATCATTCGTTCAATCGTTCCGAATTCTATGCGCCGTTCCTTTTTACATTATTTTGTTAAGTCTATTTTGATGAAAAATAATTAACTATGATAATGAAAAAAAAACAATATCTCTGCAGTTGAAAAGATTACTTTTTATTATTTATAGGTAATTTTATATTTCTAGTATCTTTTAACGATATACATGATCCAATTATTCTCTTTTAAACAACTATCGACTTTGCGCGTATAACGGAACGTCAGCGCGCGTATCCGAGTTATGTTTTGTTTTTAGGTTAGAAATAACTTGGATTATTTTCATCCCGATTTAAATGATTAAATAAGACGTTGTGCATCTAATTAGAACCTCTTCAAAATTAAGTCCACAATAACTTACACACAGAATATCGTGTGCATTAAATTACCAAAAGAAAATAAATCAACATAAAAGTAGAAAATTATATTTTATTCCGATGTCTATTTATACAGTTAAACGCACTGATACATGTTGGACACTATTCTTCATCACACAATCTTGTTCCCTTTCTCATCTAGGCGTTTTTGTACATTTTAGCAAGCTTCCAGTCTTTTACAAACATTGCATATTACTGGCAGAGATACGGCGTGTAAAACGCCAAAATAGTCTTGAATCTGTAAATAAACAGCAGACTGTATGATAATCTGATATATTTTCGGAGTTTCATCAAAATCCATGTGGTAGTTTATGCGTGGAACATAAACAAACATCCATAATAAAAACTTCCACTCTTATACAATTAATTAGGATGTTTTGGCAACCTACTTGCACTGTAAAGGCTACTTACTTTATGGCGAGCCCAGTTGAGCATCATATCATCATCCTGGATCATCATGGATTATCATCATGCATTCAATTGACTATTATTTCGAAAAATGTAAACCGATATTTACATCGAAAATTGTCGTCAGGTAATTTGAAGAGATTTTGTCGATGACGCACTCTGTTGGGTTCCCGGACACTCTCAATAGTATTCTAACACATCCAAGTATTCTAAATCACACATATTTATATCCACTATCGTTTTTTTCATCACAAAACAAATAACCTCAAAAGTAAATAATGTCGGAATTTGACGTTTGTCGACTAAGTGCTGCAGTTAAACTAGGGGGCTCGATGGTTTATCTTTTGTACTACAGATAGTAATAGGACTTGCGATAAACTGCGTTTTGTAATAACGTTATTTCAAGGTCGTACTTAAAGCTGGATTAAAGGTAGTACAAAAGCCGATACTTATTTATAATAAGAGGGTAGGAGACTAAATCCAGTATGTAAATTGTGAATGTCATAGGGCATATTTTACCCAGGAATGGGAAGTGGTAATTCAAAATTTCTGTGTAAAGAATAATGCTGCCAAGTGCAAGTTTTTAAATCGAAATGTCTACTTGTTTGAGACTCTGACTAGCCGAGAACTACTATTTAAAATGATACGGTACACATTAATGAAAGTGCCAACTATATTGGAAAGACACAATTCTAATTAGAATTTCGAATCCAATTTTTGATTTGGACCCGATAAAATTCCCAAACGGCTTTATTTACCGAGTCTCGACCTAACTCTATCTGAACTAAATCCACATTATACGCTTAACTCAATCTGAAATTTTGAATTAATCGGAGCATCATTCCGCGTCTCCCACAAAGGGGGGGGGGGAGACCAAAAAGGGGTGGGGAGAGCTCTAAATTAAATTTTGACACAGACTGAACGTGGGACCACTTAATTGCAATTTGCTTGACTTATTAGATGCCGAGATGATGTAACTCAATTGTGATACTGCGAGATTTAAGTCGGTTACTTCGGAGATGTTAAAAGCTGTTGATGGTTGATGTCTGGAGAAAATGTTGTTGGTGTGTACTTTTCTTGGGTCTGTGACGTCATTCGGGCCTATAGGAAAATATTGCGTGTGATAACTTATTTATCTCGGCCCTATATGCTTGTAGTAATTTGACTGATTAATTTCTTTACCTGAAAGAAAATTCATCTACAAGTCCGTCAAAACTTTGAGGGTGCAATTAGAGCAGTAGTTTTTGCAAGCATATACTGAAAGAACATTAAAAGTTTCCACATAGCAAAAAACAGTCATATTAAACAATGGTACATATTTTGTCTTTAAGCTTTGAAATTTCCCCAACACACAATTCAATTAACAAACTTTTTAAACAATTAATCAGCAAAACAAAAACCACTTACTTACAAGATCAGGTGGTCATTACCACGCACTGGCATCGAACCCAGGCTGCATCGCTGGCTTCGAGCCAAGTCTTACCGCACCCTCTGCTTTCTGCGGATCACAGGCTTGTGTCTCGCCAATGCACTTTTGTAGTTTTTTTAAGACGCTACCATTTGGTATATTAGGTAGAAGATTTCTTGTGGTTTGAAGAAGTTTTTTCATGCAAGCCGATAAAGAGTGCGTTCTAAGGAGACAGTGTTTTGTTATAGAATGTTAACCAGTTCAGCAATTAATTATGATTTTTACGTTTACACTTGAGACATCTAAGAGAAGTTACATCTGATTTTATAGTACAAATTTTGAACATAACTGTAGCAATTTTGGTTTTGGAATACATTAACGTAAAGCTAATCAATAACTTAAATTGTCTTACGGCCAGTTTCTTCATCAAAAGTTAAAGTAATGTCTAAAGTAAAGGTAACGGTCAAAATCGTTTTTTAAAGGCTAAAGTGACAGCAAAATTCATAGAAAAATTTAATTTAACCGTTACTTTTACTTTAGACATTACTTTGGCTTTAACTTTTGATGAAGAAACTGGCTGTTATTTGAACTAAGGCAAAACTAAAACATATTGAACTTTGCACAAAACATGCTACTTAAAATCATAACGTGGTAAGACATTCTAAAAATTACATAATTCTCGCTCTTAAAACGAAAAGATAAAATGCATCCTCACCACTGAAAATTCATAGGAACACGTTCAGTCTAGACTTTCAAAGCGTCTAGACGGATATGTTAGTTGTACCTAATTTAAAATGTATTTTATGCATGTCTAAATCTTAGTTGGTTCGTTTGTCTTGCACCAATGTGTACATTTACTTGGCCACTGTCCAAGTTGTCTCGATCGGTCAAGGTATTAGCCGATACTGCGTTTTGGAGTATAACAGTGTTGAGAGAGCGTAAAATTGAGGCCGAAACTGGTAATGAAGTAATAGTATCTTGATAGTTGCAGTCTAAGCTGATTAACTAGTTTTTCGATGGTGTGAACTCAGTATATACAACTTTATATTATATGCGAAAGTTTATATAAGCATGTACCTACATATGTGTGTAGATATGTTCGTTACTCCTTCTCGATAAAACAACGGGATCGATTTTGATAAAAGCTAGCAGAAGCCAGTGATATAAATATTTATAATAATATATGCGTTGTGGTCAACGCGCAAACTAAAGGCGAAAATGTCTCTTCAAAATTAAATGCGTCGATTTTCAGACAAATATGAAAGAACATTCAAAATCACGCCCTCAAACATCAGACCCACCAAAACAAACACTCAAACCCACAAAAACAGAGCCAGCAAAAAACAAAGATTCTTAATAACACTTCCCTAATACAGCTAGAGAAAACAGTGGCGTCCAAGTTATTTATTCTGCTTTGAAGGAAACACTCGTGCTTGCCAGATCTAAGCAAATATTTCCTTCATTGTAAGGACGCTTACAGACGGTTCTGAGTGGCGGTGAAATGGTTCGTGTGTCAGTTTTGCGGCACTGCAGTTGACTTGGCATTGTTTGTGCAGGTTCCACGTCAAGTTTCTGAGGTGGCTTCTGTTTTGGTTTGTTGTAATTTAAGTAATGGATGTTGTTGTGAATCAGTGCGAAAGGTGTGAATGTTTAAAATGGTAATGTCTGGTTTGGGAAATTGATCAGTTTCTAAATCGTTCTTTATTGATTGCGACAAGTAATTTTCGGTAAGGTAAATTATATCTTCGCAATTATCAGTTTTTTCTACGAAACGTCTTTGGCTCCTAACTATGGTAGCTCATTGAAACTCAGATCTACTGCCATACAAAGGACTTTTTGTTTTCTTTCACAATACCCAAATGGACAATAAATAATCCTATATCCAAAATTAGTTTTTTCTCAAATTTCGCCATTTTCGCAAAATTCTGCAAATATCATCCATGTACAAAATTCGCCACATCCAGTCTGAGGGGTCCCTATACCAATATTTCCCCATTGATTCGCTCGTAGCTGGACGTTCTCCAAGTCGGAAGCCGGCCGGATTCTTTCAGTGTATTGGTTCCTTCCTATGACGTGGCCACTTGTTTTAAAACGTCACTATTTGGCAGGGAATATCGAGGGAATGTGGGATGAGCCTGTGTTGCTGTGTTTTCCTTGGTTTTAATACTTTTTGTTCTTGTGGCAGGTTTCTTGGGGTTTCTGCATTTTAAAAGAATTTTATAATGTTGTAGCACTAAATACATAATTATGCAATGGTACATCTTTTTGAAGGTTTGTATTTGTAGGTCTTTTGGGTTTTATGAAATGTGTCAATAAAACATTGAAGATTTCTTTACATCCTTCATTAATGTAAAAACCAAACCTATCGATTATTATATAAGTTTATATGAATAAAATTCAGGCTCAGTCAAAGTATTACAGTTACAGCCTTTTTATCGTCCCACTGCTGGGCACAGGCCTCTTCTCACACGGAGAAGGATTGAGCATTAATCACCACGCTTGCTCAATGCGGGTTGGTGATTTCAGACTATATAGTCCAGGTTTCCTCAAGATGTTTTCCTTCACCTTTTTTTTATCAGCAGCAGCATTGGTGTCTCAGATATACATACTTAGAAAGTACATACAAACTTAGAAAATTTGCATTGGTACTTGCCTGACCTGGATTCGAACCCGCGCCCTCATACTCGAGAGGTTGATTCTTTGCCTACTGGGCCACCACGACTTTTTCAAAGTCAAAGTATTGCATAGACTCAATACATATAGCTTTACATACTGTTGAATCTATGTACTTACTATTCTTTTCGAAGCTTCATCCTAACCAATCCAATTCTTCTTTGCAGAGTGGACTTCAGAAACGGCCCACCAGTCCACTGGGCAGTCGCCGGAGAGTTCGGAGCTCGCACCCACTTTGTGCTCAATGAGTCTGATCCATCATCAGCTCACCTGGTGGTGGAGAAGGTGGCTCGCCAGGATGAAGGGGTCTATAGGTGCAGGATAGACTACGTCGATGCGCCGACAAGAAATTATAGGGTTAATTTAACTGTTATAGGTATGTACTTGAGTGAATTTTTAATGATCCCTTGTTCAGGTTTTCTGGTAATAGGATATCTTGAAAGGCATGAAGATAATCTAAGATAAATTATGACTATTCAGTTCAATGCAAGTTTTTTGTTTCTAATGGATGTATTAAGAGAAACACAATGGGATTAAAATAAATCCTCAAAATATATGAGGCAAAGGAAAGAGTAGCCCCAATTATTTTTAACGGTATTGAATTAACTAACCTTTATTATATTACTTTTCTTGAATAGGGTGGAACATCCATTACTGAAAAGGAGGTTACCTATTTATTGCGAAAAAGTACCGTACTAGATAATACCTACGCACTTTTCTATTTTTATAAACCAATACGAACAGAATATAATATGAAGGATGATAAAAGCGTGAAAATATGTTTGTCTGGGAAGCTTTCATCGGGAAAGAAGCCTAGAAAAGCATTAGAAGTACTTTTGTTTCTTTTACAGTAAAATAATTTCTCTCGAGATGTTCAATTATTTTATGACCGATGTAAAATAAAATGTTTTCTTTTTGTTAGTTCCACCAGAAGCACCTCGGATATACGATTACGAGGGTACAGAGATTCTGGGGTCAATAGCTGGACCCTTCAGAGAAGGACAAAATATCCTACTCTCCTGTCAAGCTGCTGGAGGTAAGTTCTTTTAAGAGTGTTTTATGTGATGTAGAGGTAAACGGACTGCTTTATATCCTTAATATTATATACCTACGACTGTAACCGCCACTAAAGCGCATTGATACGTGGCACAATTATATTTAAAACTAAATTGATATTCGAAGGAAAAAGAGTATTGAAGATTGCATTTATTTCTAGGCTATTACGAGGCCTGTAGTCGCTACTGATCTTAACGTTTTTTGGAAAGAGTTCCATAATAAATTAATATAGTCCACTAAGTAGATACTGAGATATAATTTACGTTCCGTATTGTTAGGTATAATTAAGAGTAATAAATAATAGCTTGAGAGGATATAATATATGTAAAAGCTGAAGACTTCGATTAACTTTACCTATAAAGCAAGCCTTTTGACCAGATTTTATTTTTTACCCATAGCACCACCGGCTTCAAAAACCCCAACGTAAAAATTTCTATAAAAATTCAAAAGCCACATTTTTCAGGCAAACCTCCCCCTGACGTGTCATGGTACAGGGGCGAAGAGAGGTTAGCGTACACAAAGGAGGGTTCCGTATCGCAGTTGCACCTGCCCAATTTGTCCAGGGAGATGACTGGCACCAAGCTGCAGTGCAGGGTTGAACCGCCGCTGCTGCAGACACAGTCCAGAGAAGTTACTATACGGTTGTATTGTAAGTTGAGATTATAATATAAAACGAAGAAAAATTATGTTATAGAATATCATGTTTTTGAGCTTAAATTAATAGAAGCATTTGAGTTGTATTTTAATTTTAAAATGACAAGTTTTGATCATAACATTATGCCAAAAAAAAATGAAACAGTATGCCAAGAATATTATTATTTGGATATAAGAAGAACCTTGTCTAGAAACGTATCATTTCTCTACTACCTGGTTACAATACAATGAGCCCTATCTTGATATTGAATGGCATTAAACTTCTTTAACACATTGATATTATAACCCTTTTGTTGAGTGTGATGATTTTCTTCCAGTAAAACCACAATACATTCGAGTAACGGGCAGTGGTTCAACAAGAGCAGGCATGGACAAATCGTTTGTCTGCACCACGCGGGGTTCGAAGCCAGCCCCAAACATTGAGTGGTTCATTAACTCACAATTGGTGGATTCCACATTGACACAGGTAAGATCCCAATATGGAAATTATTTCTTAACAAACCGTTCTATCGCAGTTTCACCCGCGTACCTACGTGAGAACTACGGCCCGAAACGGAATAAAATGTAACTTAATATGTTACTCGGGAAAAGTGTATCTTATGCTTTCCAACAGTGAAAGAATTTTTCAAATCCGTTCAGTAGTTTCGGAGTCTTTGGGGTACAAACAAACAAACAAATATATAAATGTTTCCCCTTTATTGTTCAGCAGTATAGATAATAATGCGTAGTAATTATATAATTTTCTTTGTTTGAGAAGAGGCTTATGCCCAGCAGTGGGAGAAAAACGCTGATGATGAAACACAATGTAAAAACTAAAAGCTTTGAGCAGTTTTTCTACTCGTCAGAATTGTAGTGATATCTTTGTTCCCGGAAAAGAATTAAGGGACAGTTGTTTCCAATTTTTGGATTTTTTTGGAATGTGTCATAAAAGCCGTTACGATTGATGTTCCGGGAAACAATTTTGAAACTGGCGATGCATGTTACGTAGTATCATAGCTTTGTCTTTTTACAAAAAGTTTTTTATCCTGAACCTTTGTTCTGTTATAGGAATAGTTGAAGACTCGTGTTATTGCACATTGCAAATTTCAATAACTTGTCTCTCCACGAACTTGCTTACTGAATATCGAATTTAAACATCAGCCTAACATACGTAACGTCAAATGCCTATCTCCAGTAGTCAATCTAAAAGATAGATAGCTAATTGCAATCTGCCGATGCTTACAGCTTGTTAGTCATTTGTTTTCATAGATGTCCTTTGTTCACAGGTGGAAGTAGATGGAGAAATAACGAAGAGTGTTCTAACTTGGCACGTGCGTCGTGAAGACAGTGGGAGGCAGCTGACCTGCCGTGTCTCCAACCCTTGGTTCCCAGCGCATACTCTAGAAGACTCAGTCACTTTGGATGTTATGTGTAAGTAGACCAGAGAATGAGAATTGGCAAAAGTCCACTAAATTCTGCGGTTTTAAATGATAGTTTGCTCCATTACTGTGGAATTATGGTTGGTTTTGAGTTCCAGATAAGCCAGCTTTTCATGAATTTTGAATGAATTTTTCGTTCACGTATAACCTGAATTTGGATTATACCTAATACTCCTGTTCAACAAAATGCGTCAAGCGAAAATTATTTTATTCAAAAATAAATTTTTGCACCAATTCCCTCACAAAACATTTGCATTTTGCGCAAAAATCAAAACGCAATAAATTCTATAACGGCCAATCCCGAACACGCGATTTACAAACACAATACAACTGCGGACAAAATAATTGACCCAGTAACAAAAACAAGTGAAAACCTACGGGCGATATATCAAATGCACACCACATACTAGATACGGGAGCGGCAGAGTTCCGGCGCTGTTTGCCGGCGGCCCGAGTCGTGTGCCAACAACTTTGTCCCCAAGTTTAAATATTATCGCGAGCTAGAGGCTCCGTGTACGGCCGTGATACACGGAGTGTCGCAATACGGGTTTATTATGAAGTATTTATGCTATTGTTTATAAACATAGCCGGCTGAAACTGGAATACGGGCCGGTGTTAGCATAAATTAGACTGTGGAAATGGCTGTTTAGCATTTGATGACTAATTACTATAGGTATTCATTAGTTGTGGGATTTTGCTAATTGCTTTTACTGTTCTGAATGCAAATCTATTTATGTTAAATTATGTTTGTGAGTTAACGATGCAGCTAATCATGAGATGACTAAGCAATTTGGGGTTATCTACCCCAAGTGCACTAATTATTTTTTCTACTATTGATATGGCTGGTTTAGCCTACCAGGAAAAGAAGTTCAAAGACCATCTGACGGAAATTAGAACTCGTGGGGAAATGAGATCAAGGATTTTACGGCACGTGGAGGGACTTAAAAAATGGAGATCAAAATAAGTCTCTCACTTATACATCCCACTATTACTTAAACCAAAACCTAGATAAATAACTTGCAAAACCGGATAAATCCAGACCATTACTCTTACCGATAGTTAAGATATACATAGCTCCGAAGCGTGCCTTATGTAATATGCATTAATACCACGGCTATAACATTCATTAAGCCGACACACCTAATTTACTCAAACCTAATGAAGTAAATGAAGCCATGAGCGGTCCTGTGTGAGTATCTGCCATTTGCTCTGAGACTGCTAATGCATTATTAGTACTATGTCATACGTTGTTGTATTAAATGCAATTGGCCCATTAATTTTGTTGTTTTAGGAGTTATGACTTGGTTGTCAGTCAGGTTTGGGGAATCAAACTATGGATACAATATATGATTAACGATTCCTTCTATCTAAATATATAAAAATGAATCCCCATATCCCTTGGTCACGCCATCACGCATAACCCGCTGGAAAGATTAAGCTCAAAATTAGAGGAGAGGTAACTTAGACCCGAGAGGACGTAGGATAGTTTTGACACCACCATTTGGCTTCGGGAAGCTAGTTTACGCTAAAAGGCGTGACTTGCAATTGGATGGTAAAAATGTAGACTATGATGAAAAGGCTAAGAATCCTTCCAAGAAAACTATAATTAGCAAACAAACAATGAGTATTGACAAGTAAATGAAGCCGTGAGCGGTCCTGTGTGAGTATCTGCCATTTGCTCTGAGACTGCTAATGCATTATTAGTATTATGTCATACGTTGTTGTTAAATGCAATTGGCCCATTAATTTGTTGTTTTAGGATGGCACCGTTGATGGATTTATGAGTTAGCGGCTTGTCAGAAATTAATAGTCTTAGTTGAACTATGTTTGGTGAGGTCAAACTATGGATGGGTAACTACATAATATATGTCATACAATAAAATGTCATATTATTATTAACGCTCATCCCTTCTCTGTACGGAAAGAGGCCTATCTTCTGCAGTGGGATAGTAAAAAGGCTGATGATGATGGTGAGAATCCAGGAGAAGAATTTACATTAGTAAGCAATGTATAACTATAGTGCCTAAAAGTTTAAAGCATAACTAATTCATTATTCAAACAAAAACTATCAAAACAAATCCTTATTTTTGTTATATTTTTGTCGCATAATCCGAAAAGACAATTTACCCCTTTGGGAATGTCAGTTTAAATCTAAAACTCTAAATTCAACACCACTCAGTTTGAAACTATCATAACAAGTCAAAACAACGTAAACAAAATCCGGTGTAGTAGCAAAAACTAACTTTTGTATGTCCATTATGTTTAAAGAGAAATAGTGTGACAACGTAGCATTTATTATAAACTGGGTTTTAACCGCGGTTTTATTCGCGGATTTAGAAAAACTACTTGTCAATTCCTGATTTAAAGAATCATTGATTTTTTCTCACTATTTGTCAGAACACATTTTTAACCAACTTTAAAAAGGGAGGATGTCCTCAATTCATCAGAGCCTTTATTTTGTGAGCGGCGATCAAAACAATTTTAAGACAAAGAATTTTTTTGTCGTTGGTTAGATGACAATTCTAAAAATCAATTTTTTGCCAGAATAGTAAGCAGTATCCTTAAAAATTGGCGACCACAAGCATAAGTATTGGTCTTTAAACGAAATTCTTTAATTTACTTTAATGAAGCCACAAAATCAGCAAAAGACAAATATTATAAACTGCAGGAGAAATGTTTAGTTTTTATCCGGGAATGCAATATTCCCCCAGGAAGCAGACAAAACCGCGCAAAACAGCTAGTGAACTCATAACACAAAGTTGAACATAAACGGGCTAACACGATTACTTCAAAAACGTAAGTCAGCACAACTTTACTTGAGCCGAGTTTATCTCAGGAAGTTAAAACATTATCGCTTATTGTCAAGCAGTGGTTGGTATTCGTGGCCTTGTGTGTAATGTTGGGGCCAATGTTGGAACAAACTTGTTAGCGCATACTTACCGTTTTTAAGATGGGTGACATTTCATTTGTAAAAAATAACAGATTTTTTATACGGAAAAATGGTTAGTAAAATTCCTAGAAAAATTGTATTCATACCTGACGATGGACTGGAATCGAACACACTTGAGTGGTTGATACTTTACCTGGAATTTTTAGTGTTAAAAAATACTATTAAAATTTAAAATCATTTAACTGAACCTACACTCCAAAATTCCAATTTACTTTTTGTTGAAAACCAGAAATAAATCTAAATAATATTGTCAGCGAAGATAGATTTTACCGCGGACTCTTAGAAATAAGTTATTCACCACCCTAATTACTCAATAGAGCATCCATATAAAAGAATTTTCGTACACTTAACTTTAACCTCATCAAAATAACCAAAACAACAACAAACACCAACACCAAACATTGGTGCCACACAACCAACACAATACACACGCGTGCAGAATAACCAGCCACCTTATTTAACTTTTTGAACTTGTTACTAAACTTACTTAGGGATGTTAAATAATTTGGTTATGATATAAACAGTTAAGTGTGAACCCTCGGGATTACAGACAGACGGATTAACTTTGACAGTGATAAAATAGCGGCTTGTTTTATCTTAACTAAAGTTGGTCAACTGTTTTAGATTGCTCGCTTATCTTTTATGGGGTTTTTCTTTTGTTTTCCTTGTGTATAATGGTGGGCAATTTTTAATGTACTTATATAGTGAAGTGCTGAAATGGTTTATGTTTTTTTTTATATCAGAGATGATTCTAAAGGTAAAGACTTCCAGCCTTACTACAAAAACTTAAACATCTGTTGAACACTTGTCTAAAAAAAGTGTGGCCGTAAGACGGACCTTATTTCAACGTCATAATCTGTCATTTTTTTAGACAAGTGTTCAACAGGCGTTTTCTTCTCTAAAGTGCTAACAGAACATTTTCAGACTTGAATGACGTCTGAAAACTCAACGCGTTTCAACGAGAGCTTACGAAGTATCACTTAAGGAATACTAAGTTGCATAGATTTTTAGGGTTTTACTTTACGTACTTACTTTGAAGATAAGATGAGGTTTTGAGTATGCTGTTTAAAATAGTTTTAAATTAAAGCTGGCCTAAGAGCTGATAGAAATTTTTAAATGGTATTTGAAGGTAGCTGTAAACTTGCCTTATCCCTCTTCTTGATACTCAATCCTTAACTGCAGACCTTGTGAACAGTGGGGCTTTTCATAAATCTCATCATCCTCATCCTCCGAGTCTTTTTCCCAAACTATGTTAGGGTCGGCTTCCAGTCTAGCCGGATGTATCTGAGTACCAGTGCTTTACAAGGAGCGATTGCTCCATCTGACCCCCTCAACCCAGTTACCCAGGCTACCCAATACCCCTTGGTTAGACTGGTGTCAGACCTACTGGCTTCTGACTACCCGTAACGACTACCAAGGATGTTCAATGACAGCCGGGACCTACAGTTTAACGTGCCATCCGAAACACAGTCATTAGTGCCTAAGATATACTTAGAAAGTACATACAAACTTAGAAAAGTTGCATTGGTATTTGCCTGACCTGGAATCGAACCCGCGCACTCATACTCGAGAGGTTGGTCTTTGCCCACTAGGCCACCACGACTTTTTCTTTTCATAAATCTATGGACATAAATATGTTTAGCCGAAACAAAAAATCTAAACACACATAAAAAACAACAAAAAAAACATTATAAAAACAATACAATTTCACACTTCACAGTAACAAACTGGGTGAACGTTAAAAAACAAGTTTTTATATCGCACGCGGGAAATTACAAATAAAATTCGTTATTTTCAAAAACTTATTTTATGCACGTACGAAATGCAGTAATACGAGTTGCAAAACAAACAAACAACGTAATAATTGTACTGTTGCCCGCTCCCCAGGTTCGAAGTGGGGGCAAAGAGTGGAATATTATAGACAGGTCAAAGCTTTGGTTTATGTAGAAATCGTTGGTCCGGGTATGACATAGCAAACGTTTTTATTTTTCTTTCCTTAGAAGAAGTGTTATTATTATAGACTAAATTGTGTCTCTATAAGTCTCAGTTGTGTTAGCGGTAGCTACGAAGATTTACAATAACATACCTTAAGAACCTTAAATCCAAGCAAAAAATGTTTATCAATTTTGGAAGCTTTAGAAATTCTTAGATCATCAACTAATATTTTTGTATTAAAGTGTACAGTGTCATTTTCTGCCCATTTAGTAAAAAATGTGTCACATTCTTGATGGTCCACCAAGCAAGCTAAGTACAGTTCTGAAACCAAAATCAAAGTTCAAGTATCACTCACAATTTTTCCGACTATAAGTCCTCTCACCTCTGTAACCTACCTAATCTATGTCCAAGCATTATGTAGGTCCGACTTTGTCAGAGCATCCGTGCCCTGAATAAACAATTCCGTCGCTGTCTGCCCCAATAGAAATATTCACTTATCTTCACGCTCTTTGTGCTAAGCGTAGCGGCAGTGCTCCAGCCTCGGTGACAATAGTCCTTGTTGAATTAACAGTTCTTGCAGCTCTTAGAATATGTCTGTAATACGTGAATTATGTTAAGACAGGCTGGTTTTGGGAATAAGACAATCTGTGTCTCATTCACTAAATTTTTGCTGAAAAATAGGCTAAATTCAATGAGCTACAGTTCAAAACATGACTAGGGAGCTATATAGGTACCTATACCAAGTATGATCTATCCCGACATATTTTATATTCATTTGCAAATTAAAAAGAAAACCTATTTCAGCGTATGAATCAGCCTAATGCAAAGCCACGTACATGAAGCCTAAACTAAAAATAAATAATCTAACTTTTAAACCAAAATCCGCTTGATTTTCCCAACTTATTATCTAGAAGTTAAAAGTCCTTCAAGCTATTAGTTCAAATTGCAAATACTTCGTTGCTTTCAGAAATTTCCAAAGTTAGTGACAGCTTTAATCAATCAAACTTGAAGTTAGTCACAATTTTGAAAGGAAAATTTCCTATTGCGCACTTTGACTTCCTAGACCACATTTCTGAGTGGTAAACTTTTTTGAAAAACTATTTTGACAGCATGGAATTCTTGTAGATTATCATAATTATATAATCATATAATCAATATATCATAATTATATAATCTATCCAAGGGTAGTCGATTTTAATACCTAACTGAATTAAAGTTTATTAAAAAGTAATATTTTGTTTGGCCCTCAGAAATAGAGTAAGCAAGATGTTCAAATATTTAATTATAGCTCTGTTTATAAATAAAAGCCAGTAATCTATTGGTCAAAATCAGCACTTGTAAAGCATTCCAAAAATCTGACTGATTTTACAATAGGCATTGAAAACATATAGCCCAAAATTTAAGAATGCAAGAAAACTATCACTTTAAAAAGGCTTCATAAACGTCATACCCTCAAACTTATATCCTGTAAATAAACTGTATAAAAATGAATTTGTTACAGATCCACCAGTAACCCAAATATCCTTGATAGAACCAAAAGAACCTCGTCTACTGCGAGAAGACGAGAATGCTGAGCTTCTGTGTTCAGCCGACGCATCACCACCCGCTGTCAACTTTACTTTTTATAGAGGCCCTGAGGTAAGAAGTAATCACTTATGTACTATAGGTACATTATGTATTGTTAAAATGTATGTGTCTCGGACGCACTATAAAGTGTACAATAAAAGTCGCGTTTAAATTAACAAGACTTCTTATTTAACCGTGCAGTCAAAAGGGAATTAATAGAACTGCTTAGATTTCATATTACAATTTTTCTTTAACAATTAACAGGAACAATAATCATTAATGTAATCTTAAAAATATCTTCAACTAATCTGCGATCTGGATACTAAGAATTTGGATTAACTCTTTGACTCATCACATACTGATTGCCACAACGCCAACTTTTATTTATTTACTAAGTAAATAAGTTCATACCATTTTAAACACACGCTAAACAATATTAAAGATTTTAAACCCCAACATTATAAAGAAATTCAACTAAGTTACCCGTAAATAGTAAGTTGGCATGTTCAAGTACGTAACTTAAAGTTGGCGTGATTCGATAATGAGTATTTAATTGTTTCTTCATGAAAATTCAATTTGTTATGCTGGCAAATAATAACTTCATAATAACGTTCGGTTATGGAGGTAAACACGCTGTCATAATTACTTATCGATTTATTATTTTGTTAAACCTTTCCACCATAAATAATTCTACATTTTTTCTTGTGCTGTACTAAGAAGATGAACAAATTATTTTCTAAGTATCCACCTAAGTACAGGAATGCGTTTGAGAAACCAGCCGATCAGTATAGTTTTCCTCGCAATGACCAAAAATGACCTTTTGAAAATCAATGACGGAGACCTATCATATGTCATCGAAACGTTTACAACTGGATAAAGGCTTTCCCCAAATTGGGGAAATTTGACATTACTCGCCGCATTGGGGGTACGCTTGTTGGTGAACGCAGTGCGGGATATTTTTAGCTTCAGAGATGCTGGGCTTATGTTCAGCTGTTAAAATAATAACGATCATGGATGACCGAAAAGAAAATAAGAACCGAACAATACATTGTTTTTTCCTCTTCACAGGTCCACTTAATCCGCGACGATCCTATCGGAGGTCTTTCGATAGAGAACAACAGGCTAGTAATTAGGGGTTTGAGAAGACATCACTCGACCGTGTACCGGTGTCGAGCTAGAAACTCTGAAGGGAGTGCCTTGAGTGACCCTCTCACCTTGAATGTTTTGTGTAAGTATTATGATGTCCATCACTAGTACTGGTACTTTAAAATTATTATCAAAAAGATAAAATTCTGAGAAGGGATCTGCATAATTTAGTTTTGGGTAATAATCTCAAGGTAACAGGATCCTGCTATGATATCTTCTTTAAAAATATTTGAGTCCAATCTTACATTAGCGAGTGCCATACATAATTTTACCCTTTCGCATAAAGATCTACTGTCTTTAAGATCTTGTTCCATCAGTAAGCAGTATTGAAAAGATGCGTAAAGGCCTCTTTAATGTTATTCGTCTTTAACAAGTCTCATTCTTCTAGCTCGACCAGAATGCGCAGCAGGCAACGTAGTCCAGCAACTGGCTGGTGCCCCAGGTGGGGAGGTGAGGGCGAGGTGTTCCGTCTCTGCACCCTCCAGCCGAGACGCTGGCCCACTGCGGTTCTACTGGACTTATAATGGGACTAAAGATGTTTTGCCGGTATGTGAAGACTTTAACCGAATTTAACTTATTGCATGTTGTTATTTAAATATAGCTCTAAAGTTGATAGTACGGCATTTTTTAATTTGCCACTAAGCGATCTTCAACCTAGACTCAAACTACCCAAGATCCTCAGTGAAGCAATCTTGACTAAAACATATCAGCATTAACAGGCGTTTGCCCAACATCTCAGAATACCTATTATAAAATTCAATCTCTTTCTTCTCCTAGATACCAGCGGCCAACGTGACAGTAATGGGTTCTACAAGCACAGTCATCCATGGTCTACATTCAGATATTGAAGAAGACTTGGGCTGGCTGGCGTGCTGGGCCAGCAATGATGTGGGTAACCAGCGGGAGCCGTGCCTGTTCAGGATATTGCCTGCTGGTAAGTAGCACGATACTTCTAATATACGAAAAAGACCAAGCTCTATGAAAATAGTTATGCCTTCATGAAATTTACCCTAAGTAACTCGATCTAGTCCCACACAGAAGAAAAGCTCAGCCTTGTCTTATAAAGCTATTTAATTTGTTTTTGGCTTTGTTTTCATTTGTGTATAAAGTTTTTCAGAAACCTTGGAGTGTCATTTACATTTAGTATTAATTCAATTCCAGTATTTAATCATCCTTAAATTGCTTTTTGAGTAGTCTAGAAATAGTTGCCTTAAAAATATTGCGAAGACTTTTAAAAACTTATTTTTGCATACCACAAAACCACCACCTCACGCACACAATTCGCCCATGAAATCCAGCGCTTCCTGAACCGCCCAGCAACTGCGAGATAGAGAACGATCTCCTGCACTGCGAGCCAGGTCATGACGGTGGTCTTCCGCAGCGGTTTCTCCTTGAAGCTTTGGAGGTACGACACCGCGCTGAACCACCTCATGAGGACAATGAGATCTCCACAATGAATGATCAGGTGAGCCGTGGCGTGGGTTCAAATGTTCGATGTTCGTTGCTTTTGTGTATCCCTGTCTAATTGTTCACCACCTCACAGTTCACAGTCCTCTTGTGTCCTCATAATAGTTTTGATTTTAAAAATCCATTGCATAGTTAACCTATGAGCATGTTATCCACAGAAAATATTATATCGTTTCTGTGGTGTCTCCAAAAAAAGATTGCACCTTTCACGACATTTTAATAAATTGGACTACGAAATAGTACACGGTGGCAAATCAAAAGATTTGTTACAAACAAGACATTCATTCCACAATCTCATATATTATTTATGAATTAAACCCATATTTCTCTATTCGTTTTGTTATGTCACGCTGATCAAGTATTTCAAAAATACCTTTTTGCCTTCAACTAAAATGGCCTTTTTTCTCCCTAAAAAACGTTTTATATCTATCCAGTAGTTACACAGCTGTTATTCAATTTCAACACCAAAAATACTGCAAACTTCACAGTTTACTTTTACACTGAAAAAATGAATTCTATTTGGATTGTACCACTCAATAGATTTGTATGACGCGTTCGGTAATACATGCCCTATTCTATCGTTTTTCATTTGAACACAGATATTTTTTGCCACGTTTGCATGCCATTGCTAACATTTTATGTTCGTGTTGGGATTTGTTAAACATTTTACCTGTTTTCTATGTGTCCTGATTGGTACTCAATTATAGTTTTATGCTATTGAAAAATAACTTATATTTAAAATTACAAAAACAATATAAAAAAGTAGCCATTATATTATATCTACCAGCGATTTCGCAACGCTGAATGACATTGCTTTGACTGAAAATAAATATAGGTAAAATTCATTTTACATGGATTACACTTACTTATATCCATCTTTTACCGTCTTTTTATTACGTTCCAATTTTTCGAATATGCATGAGATATTTATGAGGGCTTAATTTTATATCGAATTCGATATCAAGATATATTTCATTCTAGTATTTACACAGCATTTTCTTTTCTGAATACATATGAAATAAATAATAATAATTACCAAATATTTTTTCTGTCTAAGGGGATCTCTGCTTTTGGCCTGACTGAAGCGGTTTACCGAGTCAGGAATGACAAGCCTCAATTCGCTTTAGATGCCTTATCTCCTGGCAAGTATACATTGCTGGTGTACGCTGAAACTCCTCGGGGAAGATCACAAAGACCTGCAGCATTGCACAGCGTTCGGATACGAACCGCTGATGATTTGGATAGACCAGGTGAGGCATAGTAGCATTTTTATTCTGTTTAATATCATTAAGTCCTTACAGGAATTGCGATGAGTGCAATAATCAGGGTGAAACAAATCTATCTGCAATTAGCACTTGAAAAGTTGGTTTAGCCGTGGAATACCTTATGACAGTCTCCCACATGGTTTCTGTCTGATAAACAGTCTTGTAATATAGTATGAATATGGACTGGCTTACATACTAAATACAAACTGATGTATGGATGTCAATCAGGCAGATACTCCATTGCTATTCAGCCAATAGAAGCCGGCCTCAAAATCATTGGAACTAGGCTGTCTAGATGATACCATGGAATTAGGGCATTCGCTTTATCTAGTAACAAACATCGTACATACAAACAGAAACGTCTTCCTTACACATGTTGGGGCTTTGATTACTGCAGCGGCACAAAATATTTGTATAGCCTACCGATTGATCTTCCAGGGACGTTTGTTTATGTTGTGAAATAGCTAGTCTTGCCAAATGCCTTCACAGATGGAATGTTTTTGAACTGGTTGGTTCTAGAATAGTGGAGTCTGGTTCTTGACATGCATTTCATTAATTGCTGTCATAGAATTCACTAGAGTGTTCACTTTACAATTTAGTATAGATTTAAGACAAAATGATGTACGTTGGAATTTTCAATAAACTGTGATTTCTGTTATAGAACTTGCGTTGTTGCGACGTTATTATTGTCCTTGATGTAATGTGATAGTCATTATTTGACAGTTGATTATGAGCGTTTACGACGCTCCAATAATCGGTATCCACAACTTGCCCTTTCGTTTCTATTCTTTTAACTTCAACCACAGTCTTATTCTCTTCTAACTCCTCGCCATCACCAGGGTCTCTCCAAACCATGACACCAGCGCCACCTCCTCAGCCACAACCCTCGGACAACAGCGTGGCATTACTGGTCGGAGCTGCTTTATCCCTGGTGCTGCTAACTATACTGACGACTTTGTGTGTGGCCATGATTGTCATGTGCAAGAAGAAGAGTAGGCCTAGGGATCCGGAGCAGAGGTATTATTTTTTTAAATTGGTATTAAGATTAATTTTATAATAAAATGATGGACAGCTTGTTATGTACTTAAAATGCGATAATCTCAAGAACTACTGGACTGCTTGTACAAGCGCCCGTTCGATGCAGGCTGTAAGCTTCCCGAGCATTTGTGCAGTATTTCCCATTGTACATGGGTGAAACTACGAGCAAAAGCTAGTTCAAATAGGATAGAATCGTAAATATAGTATTTTTGCGTAGTTCAACTATATGCCTACGTACAAATCTGGATGGTGTCACAATAATATGACAAACAGAATTTTTATTTAGATTTGCATTTTCAAATTAAATTTTTGTATTGAATTTAACGCAGTCTTATGATTCTGTACAAATACTCAAATGCTGACACTATGTATTTATTTTCTTTCTTTAGCACCATACTAAGAAGAAACGTAGGAGTATCAATGTACGGTGGCAGTTCTACGCTATCATCCAGCGTAGTTCCAACAGTGGTGGTCAGAGGCCACAGAGGATCCAGGGTCTTGGCTGCCAGATGGTCAGGGGTCCTTGACGATGCTCCCCTAGCTGTGCTGGCTCTGGACACAAGACCCCATGGTAAGTAGGTGGAATATTCTGGAACTACCCAGAAACACCTCAAAATAAGCTGCTTAAATATAAAGTACTTAGTATATTGTTTCGTAACTTAGTACCTAAACAATTATGAACGAAATTTTAATTAAATTATTAAAATCAGTAGGTAATAGTTTATAAAGTTTCTAATTCAGTTGAAATTTTAATTGCATTCCTCTAGAGAATTATCATTTTATTTGTTAAACTATTCTATGAAATAACTCGGCCCATAATTCTAATATATTTTAATGAAATTTAGTTTCATAAAGTACGTTTAACTGATTATAGTTTCCATAATTTTCGTAGAAATAAACTCAATGTTTTTATTCTGTAAACTGATTTTTTTATG
The DNA here is from genome assembly GCF_030705265.1 of Helicoverpa armigera. Lineage (NCBI taxonomy): Eukaryota > Metazoa > Arthropoda > Insecta > Lepidoptera > Noctuidae > Helicoverpa > Helicoverpa armigera. The sequence continues at coordinate 904,074 of NC_087139.1, read as the reverse complement.
TCGCGATATTTACTTCATACATTTTTATGGTATTCTAATGACACTTTTAACATGGTAGGAAAATCAAAATCAAAATTCACATACAAAAATCATTTATTCAAATTTGCCTGCATGACAGCACTTTTTGAACGTCAGGAATTTACAATAGACAGCCCCCAAAACGCCCACCCTTCACTTATACGAATTACTTCTACTTGTAAAAAAATAATTTTTGATTGGTAAAACAAAACTAGATCATTTTACATTAGGCAGAGTCAACAATATTCATCAAACTGAAATCTAACCATTCGATTGTTTTCAGGTGATTCAGATTCAAACAGAAGTGAGGACGAAATACAAGAGACTGAATTGACGAGAAACGAATTAGAAACGCATACTTAACGTACTATAAAATAATGTTCTTAAAATCATGAGAAAGTAAACATCAAACATTCACTTCAATATAAAAACACAAAAACAATTCACCAGACAAATAAGAAAAAAGTGCAAATCAGATTTTGTTTGTTTAACGATAATCTTTTGAACTTCTAAACTAGTTCAAATCTCAAAACTACGTTGTTTCGTTTCATGTATAAATTAAAGGAGGCTATTTATTATTGCTAATAGTGATCTGAAAACGAAATACAGCTAATAATATTGATGAAGAAACTGTATCATTATACGGCCTATAAAAGAAATATAACAACAACAGAACTAAAAGGAAATAATAAATGATGTCTTAATATTTATTTCATGAAAGAAAACATTAGTGATAAGACCATAGCTAGCATAATGACTTAGATAGCACACATTATGATAAATCGTGGGAGATTTATTATTCCGAGGAAATTTACTGCATTATGCACTCCCAGAGCACACGTATGACGATTTTTCATAAGCTTACTGTATGGTATTATGGATATATTTTACAGGCAAATTATAGTAGGATTTCAAGTCCATTTTCGGAATATCCACTTAAATGTGATGAAAAATTGGAAGATTTTAAATGATTTGTGGTTTTAAAATGTGGTTATTTTATATTGCTTTTATTTTAAAGATTTAAATTATTGAGGGTTCATTTTATAAATATAATTGGCTGAGTATTTAAGTATTGATAAACGGAAAAAAATAAATCTTTATTACAACTATGCTTTGTTACACCGTTGAATGTTTTTTTGTTCAAATCCACAGATTATTTTATTTGATACCGACACTATAACACACTAGAAAATATACATATTATGTATATGCTACGTTTACAAGTTACGTAAGATTATGTATGAAAAGCACGCCTTTCCAAAGTAGGTACTTAGGCGACAGCTGTTCATCAAATACTAACACAAATACTAACTGTACAACATTATAACTAAAACGATTATACGTGAGCTCATAACAATGTGATACCTCATAATAATATATTTAGAATAATAAATCACCCACATTTATCACTGTGAACAAAGCCTTATAAGTGAATATAATAATACGTCTTATAAATTTAATAAGAAAGAGTATCTTTTATAATAATGATATTATTAAAATGTAAAGTGTCGCGAAATAGAGTAATGCTAAAATGATTATTCAAAATGATGTATAGAAGACGAGATTTATTACAACTTTTAGAGTTGGAGCACACTGCATACTTTTAGTCGGCCGACAGTTTGTTTGGGCTCATAAATGAGTATGAATATGAATACCATTCATATTCGCGTACGCACATTACAACGAACGGTACCAGACCAACAAAAAAAAATATTGAATTCACGATTTTCTTTAAAAAATATTTTTTCCAAGCATCTGTCGGCTGACTGTTTAGTCTCCAGTGTACCACTTTTAAGTACATAATTGAAAATGAGTGATACATTTTAGAAAATGATTGAATTTCATAACAATATTCTTTTGTGTCGAGAATTGAAATAATTTATTTAAGTAATGTTATGAAATTGCATTTTTCAAAAGGAATTTTTGTATTGCATAAATGCGTTGTATGCATGACTCAGTATTACTTCGTAGTGATAAAATATTTACTTGGATTTGTATATAAAATAATTTAAATTTTCTTTGTGTAAAGTGTTTGCTTAGATGTTATTGATATTCCAAGCTTTTTTTAATTGATCCTTAATGTCACATTTAATGTCTAAGGCGTTTTCAAAAACCTGTAGAAAAAGTGCCTTAATATTTTTAAATATGAAAAAGAAAACAATTTATTAAGAATTTTATCTACGATATTTAAAATACCATAAAATGTGATTTTGACAAAAAACATTGGGTGTAACTATAGCCATTAGTTTTTTAGTTCCTCTTTAAATTCAGTGTACGAGGAAGCATGTACAATATACCAAATACATATAATTACAGTTTTTTTATAAAATAAAATAATTAAGCTGCCATATTTACATAATACGGGTATTAAGATGTAGACGTGTTAGATATTTCTTCCATAAATATGATATTGTATAATTTAATGTTATATCTATGTAGATGACATAGTTTTGTAGTCACATCTCACCGATTTTTTATGTATTTGTTAGTATGGTAAGTTTTGGCATCCCTTTCCTGATAAACATCCAATAACTGTTTTTTTCATATAATACGAACAATCATATATTAATATCGTTTAGGTATTTAAATAATGACAATATCATAAACAATTGATTAAAATGGTTAAGCAACCGTTGGCGCGGTCGTTTCTTAGATGAATATCATCTATTTCACTACAAATTTCGTCATGTCAGAAGGCACGTTAAAATTTGTTTTCTTTTTGTCTAAAAGAACGGTAAGCATAACACATATTATTATTTCAAAATGACTGAAACATCAAGAGCACCCTTTAGAATTCTGAACCAATAAACGTCTATAAAAATCCCACAATTACAAAGTACCTCACTCCCGTTAACGACAAACTGCATTCGGCAACACTAGATGGAAATGTCAGTGTTCCGAGTCCAGTGTATCAATTTGCTTAACAAACAAAGTATCGGGTCCCGCGATAACTGACATCGGATTGACTACTCTGTGTTTAACGGGAGTTATCGAAGTGTGTGTAGCGGGGGTATTATGCTGTCTAACGGGGCTATTATGCTTAAGTCTATGTCGAAAGTTTTGTCGGTTTTTGGGGGATTTTGATTGAGGTACCTATGGGTAGAAATGGAAAAATGAAGGAATAAAGTTGCAAGTGAAGACTTTTTTGGGGTTATTTTTTTACTTTTGTTTTTATTATTACAAATTTTTTTAATAAAGCTAGACAGCATATTAAAATAACTATTTGACACTTGTGTTCGTGGAAAAAAATAAAATAAAAAGCGTTTACATATTATATTCGAGTAGCAATGATAACGATTTTCGTCATGATTATTTTGACGTAGAATATTTTCAAAATGTGATTAATAGTAAGTTCTTTGAATAAAATATTATTTTGACAAATGATATGCCAAAGCTTTCCATACTTTTATTCATATTATATTTTAAATCAACTATGTATATAGTTTTAAGTTTTTAAGAGTACACAATATTGTAATAATGTAAGACCAAAGAATAGATACAAAGATTTTGAAGTTAAATCTAGACAACATTGTACAAAATAAATGGTAATTTTAAAGATTTATTTTTCATTTTTATTTTTTAAAAACAGGACAGAGCGGAAATTGTAAAAGATGAATATACGCATATACTTAATGGTGTAAAATAAAGTTTCTGTAAAAATAAATATGGCAATACTTGGGCAAGTTATTAATTTAATGAGACACTGTTCAGCTTTTTTTAAAATTTTGATTTGTTCAGCTACTTTTGATTGTACCTAGGCCATATTATTTATTTCTTAATACACATGCAAATTACACCTCAATTTTTTATCTCTCTGAAGATTTGCCTACTGAATACAATAAAAACGAAATCAAATGTATACGTTTTAGTATAACATTGTATAGAAAATAAAGAAATATAAACTTTATATTTTATTGTCTGCTTTTATTTTAAACCTGACATTGTTTCTTTATTGTAAAGAATTTATGTTTCATAGTAAAAAGTTATTGAATTTGTACGTTTGTTTGTCAATATTGAATATCTTTGTTGACAAAGATGACCTGACAAAGCAAACAAGATTTTTATTGCTTTCTGACTTTTCCACGTATTTTTGAAAAGCTCTGTGAGATTTTCTTTTTATTTTTTATAAATCTTTTCCTCGCTGATGACTAGATGGCGCTGACCTAGGTACGTGAATGCAAGGAACAGAAATTTTTGAGAATATTTTGTTTGGTAAATTCCAATCCACTTCTGCTACTAAACAGTCCGACACATTTTTTTTAGGAAAGTGAATTCAATCAGTTTTCAGTCGGTCTGTTACCGGACAAATACCTAATTGTTGTTATGTGCATACTACCATTCATTTTCTTACTGTTTTATGAGCATAAACAAACTATTAGCCGATTAAAAATTTACGTGTGCACTCTTATCAAAAACATTATCAATTCTATACAAGAACTTTTAATACCTATTCAACACTTTTTCCTCACAATTTTCCCGTCATAACAATCCTTTGTAAACACGTCTCGTGCAGACAAATCCTGTAACAAAAGTCTAGTCTCACATTACGATTCACGAAGCATCTTTAATATGACATTAGGAATTGTGAGAGCAATATGTTCTAAGTACAATGATATTTATACTGGTAAGCGGATTGCGAGGCGACGAACTCGAGTTTATTATAAAGATAATAGGTTTCGTGTTGTCTTGTTAAAGAATATTTAATATTGAGCTTTTTAAAAAATACCCAATAATTTTTTTATTTTATAGCGATATGAACCGACTTAATTTGGGGGTAAAAGTATGTAAACTTTTACCATGTAAACTTGTAACTACATGTAAAATGTGTTCAGTGGTTTTGAGTTTGCGGCAAACATAGTACATACGTTTTAAATAAATTTTATCTTTATCTTTATGTAGTACCTATTTAAGGTTTTATATATATATTTTTTTTTATTCTTCTTTATTTAAGGGATTTTTGTACACAATAAGCGACGAGGTTTTATATCTTCCATGGTATATAATAGTATATAAGGTGCTTTAATATTACCTGCCAGGACTTGAATGGGGGGTAGTATTGCGTTTATAGATCACAATAATAAAGATAAATAATTGATTATTTGTCATATTTTTTTCATACAAAAACAAAATACGTATAAATTTGACTTAATTTATTAGTATATAGAACCATCCAGTGGAGTTACCGCGTTGCCGCTCCGTACCGAATTCTTTCCAATTTATTTCGCAAAAAGCGCGGCGGCGCCTTTCATACGCTGTTGCCATACTTATCAGACGGCGCCGGCGCGCGGCGGCTAGACAGACTGTCGTCAACGCGCAGCCCCGCCAGCCTGGCGCTGGTGCTGGCGCCGGCGCATGCGATGAACGGGGTAGTGCGGGTGAGGGTGGGGGCGCGCGGGGCTGCGGCTAGACAGACTGTCGTCAACGCGCAGCCCCGCGCGCCCCCACCCTCACCCGCACTACCCCGTTCGTCGCACGCGCCAGCAACCGCTCGCTAGTCGCGACCCGCCGCCCGCCCGCTCGGAAGTAACTTTTTAGCGGTTTTGGTTTGCGGCTGCCTTTTAAAATGCCTCCGAGACGGTATTCCAACCAAGAATACCTTGAAATGGTATAGTGCTACCGCGAGTCTATCAGCACATGCAGTGAACTTGGTTCAGCTGAGGTTTGGTGTGCGAGTGAGCCATCACACCATTTTGAATGCCGCGTACAGGTTCAGTGAACACGGCCGCTTTGACCCGCCACCCGTTGACGTAGGCAGGCCTCCATATTCTGCCCATCTTGAAGAGCAAGTGCTGGATTTCTTCCGGCGTCATCCTCTTGCGAGTACCAGGGATGCAGCTCGTGTCTTCAATGTGAGCGACAATTACGTGTGGCGACTTTAATTGTAATTTATCGTCATTTGATAATAAATCGTTATCGATAGTTTAAACAAATGTGATTCTTTACATTAAGTAACTTGTCAGTCCAAAGCCTGTTTTAAGTGTGATGGGAAGTTTATCATCTTATTTACGTCAGTTTTTTGGAAGAATGCGTTATCTGGTAAGTAATTACACATTTTAAACACTTCTTAGGTAGAGTCGAAACTAGTCAGCTGATTTCAGTTTTCATTCACGGAGCACCTTATATATGGCATACTTAAAGCCGCACTTGATGCAAACGATCCCTGGGAGAAAAACCCTTATTAATTTGTTTATAAATAAATAGGACAGCAAAAAGTGAGATGACGGCAAGTTAAGAGTATGGTACGAGAAAACATGCTGCGCCGACCCCGAATAAAATTGAGATAAGAGCAGGAAGATGATGATGACCTACAGGTAAGTGAATAAACTAATCTCTTTGTATAATACAAAAGTCACGTAGATAAATTAATACAACATTGCACTATTACCATTTAACTGGTTTACGGTGTAAGCGCTTACGCTAACCGTACGACCATCTTCAAGCCACATCAGTTTATTATGACTTCGGACGTGTGCCAAGAACTATGTATATGAGTAACTGTGGCTATGTGTGCCTGTATGTATGTGAAGTCACCATGTCGTGTAGGCAAATGTGTTTTAATGTGATTTTTTTGTACCTAAGTAATTTTTTAATTTGTTTTGAAGTAGAGAAGACAACGAAAACAAGAGCAACAGTTTTTCTTTCTTCTTTTTAATTGTGAAGGACAATAGGCTTTTTATGGATCCTGGACTATCAGCGGCCTGCGATGATTTTAATATTGACGGATGTAGTATGGTTCTATAATTACTGTTCTGAAGTGCTGTCCTCGTCGTGTACGTAAAAACTGAAAAATATGCACTCGTAGGGTTTTTAATCTGAATTAAAATTCACAATAAATAGATAAAACGGGATTAACTTTAAAATAAAATAACTTCTAGATAAGCTTGAACGTCTGCAGAATCTGTGCATTCGCTTCATTTTCGGGCTCAGAAAGTACGACCACGTGTCGGAGTTTCGGAGTCGGCTGAAGTGGCTGCCTATTCGGCGGCGTCGAGATGCTCACATACTTTCTTTTCTTTTCTCTCTTCTCTATAATCCCTTCTCACCAAGTTATCTTCGGGAACGTTTTGAATTTCTTGTTCCGAGAGGCAAACCTTGTCGTACTTCCTCATCTCTTCTCCTTCGTGTCCCTTCCCACACTACGAGCCGCTATGATGGATCGTTCACTGTTCGTGCTGTGAGACTGTGGAATTCCCTTCCACACTCGATACGCGAAAGCCAATCGTTGGATGCATTTAAGAGACGAGTAAAGGAATACTATTTATCAAGATGATATTTCTGTTCTTATATATATATATATATTATATTATATATATATTATATTCTATATGTATTATGTTTATATACTGTGTAGCTCTACTACATACATATGTTTAGTTTATTGTTATTTAATATTTGTTTAGTATTTCATATTTGTTGTGCACATATAATTGACCCTACCTCTATCGAATATCTCTATCGCTTTAAGGTTGGCTGTAAGAGAACCCAATTCTGGGTTAAGCTCGCCGTTGTACATAACTGTCTGTATCCCGTATGTATTTACTGTTTAGTGTGCAATAAAGAATAAGAATAAGAAAATTATTCAATTCTCAAAAAAGCAAGTACCTATTCATCTGTTTAATTCACTCGAATAATTTCACACAATCGATAAATTCTAATCGATTTATTCCATTCGAATACACTGGCTGTATGATTCTAATGTCATTAACACCATAAAAAAGGTTCAATCACCTAACTAAAGAGCCGTATTTTGTAAAATCTCTCAAACTTATTTCATTGGCATTAATATATTTTCCAGTATATCATAGCATTTTCTTTTAAAAAGATAAAAAACTTTATTTTCTTGGACATTTCGGGTGATTTGTTGAAGAAACGGCGTGTGACTAAATTTTAAATGTGAAATGAATAGTAAAGGACTTTTATTGCACTGTTTTCATTTGAAACAAGTTTTTATTTTATATAGTACATATACTGGTTCGCCCCGGTTACACCCTGCGTACATGGCCCTTTTACATTACTAGTAGGCCTTCGTAAATCGTAGGTACATACCAAAACGAATAGATATAATGTACCTATAACTAATGGAGAAAACCACATGAAAATATATGTAGGTTTGTGTAGTTTTTGAGCTTATCGCAAAAAATAGACAAACATTGCTGACGAATTTTTAGTTTCTTTATATGCAGTGATAATCTTGTAAGATCCAGCCTACAAAACACCCAACTTGTTCCTTACTTTAAAATTTTCACGATACGACCTTTCTACATAGCAAGCACATTTTCAATAACCTACGTTAAGATAGAAGCTGCAACAATATAGACGAGGCGATATCTAAGCTGAGCTCGTAAAACTGAGCGACTGTACCAGGCTCCTATGTGGTTAAGGAAACATTGTATTCTGTGTAAAAATCTATGATTCGTAAAGTAAACGAAGATATTTTATGGCAGTCTGTAAAATCTTGCGTGTAGTGAACTGTGATTTTGTTTACAGTTTACTTAGTTTCTCATTTGCTTAAAGTGTAACTTGATATAGTTTAGTCTAATGGTTAAATGCGACCGTTCACTATCTAGGTTTAATTTGATGGCCCAGAATGTTTTTGACAAAGATGTGTCGCAGGTTCGATTCCAACTTAAATTGCCTAGAACATTCGTATACTTTACTAATTATTTCTAACTAGCTTCCACCCGCGGCTTCGCCCGCGTCGAGTTTGGTTATATCGCATTTCCAAGAGAACTCATCAAAAGTCCGGGCAAAATATCCTATATTTTTTCAAATTTTATTAAAATCAGTTCAGTGGTTTAGACGTGAAAGCGTAACAGACAGACAGACCGACAGACAGAGTTACTTTCGCATTTATAATATTAGTAGGGATAACATATTCAACAGATATTTCCACCACATAGAGAAAATTTAAAAGCAAAAAGATGATGGGAATCCGATGGAAAAATAAGTTTTAACGCCAACAGACTACCTTCAAAATTAGCAATACATAAAATGCAATTTACACCTAAAAATCCTTACTTTTTCATTGAAGTTTCTTCAATAATACTCAAGGCTCTCGATCTAACTCTTATCTTCGTAAGTGCAACACAAGCATTGTTAAACAGCATAGCAATGAGTATCTAAACATACAATTGCTTCGTTTTACGACTAGCGCTTAGCCGCTTATATTGTTGCCCTCAGTTTATGGTTTAAATTACAAAGAAAAAATATTATAGAAGGCCCAAAGTTAAAAAAAAGTTTTAATTACGGACTTAATACTATTGTAGCATTGTCAATCTATGTGTTGATTTGCTTGATAAATATTCTCGGTGTTAGATGGCCTATTATTAAGTAAAGCTATAGGATATTTTTTATGCAGATACACAGATTTTATGTCGAAATGAGCACGTTTTCTGATCATTCAAGTTTTGTCTATAATTAGGATTGCATCCTTATTTATAAGACGTGAAATTATTTCGTATTTTGATTAGCTACCAACTGACCAATACTAGACCAACGCTAGGGGAGACCTTTTTCCAGCAGTGGACGTTCATAGTCTATGAAGAGGAGCAATTGATCTTCTGTGCTACAATTCTATAGTAACCTAACACTTTGTCATTGATGCGCTAGTACCCAGTTACGTGAAGGTGTCTATGACTTGAAACAGAGCCTTAATGAGGACAATTTCGTTATTAATTTTAGCAGGCCTGCGTTACCAGGGGTTATGTTCGGCCAAAAATAATGAGTTATAAGCATTTTATTACGAAGGATATACTGGAGAAGAATTATAATGAGTATGACGAGTTTGAGCCTGGCTTTTACTGCTATATATATTATAAGGTATATTTTTTTTTTCAATGTAAGCATATTTCATTACAGGACAAGGAGGGGAGTAAAAACTAGTTAATTACTGAGTCCAAGCAATTTACAGTAGTATTATAAAAAGTTTTTTTTGTTTGCTTGTGTGTATGTAAAGCCTCCGAAGCAAAAATCTGTCGCGGAAAAAAGCCAGTATTTTATAAACAGACTTATCTTCAGAAGAGTTATTAAAACAGAAACAGATCGTAAAACAACTCAAATCCAAAAAGACACAAAAACTAATTCCATTACATCTTTTACACCGACGACAAAAAACAATAACTTTCTTTTATGTTTTTCACAAAACTCCCACAAACGGCAGTTAGTGTTATATTTCAAAAACTTAGCAATCTTACCCAACTCTAGATCGTCAAGGCTTCAAAAATAGGCTTTCTTGTTAACATACAAAGTAAGAATTCCCTCAACGGAGCTGAAACCGGGCTTACGGCTAAATAAACAATATTAATATAAGCATACATAAGCTTTGCCATTCTTAGCTCATAAAAAAGGGATATTTCCCTACTAAACCATTCCATAAACACAGAGTCTCGACTAGACATTTTGCTGTTAACACCACCCTTATTTTCTGGGCCATTGAATCTGTTTTCGATTGCCCCAGCTGTCCAGATTAGCAATGTATTCAGATGCTACGTAACGTCTCTTAATTCTGCTATAAAAGTATAGCACTTTAGTTTATTGCAATCTAAAGTTAATAAGAGTTGAGATGGCTGCCTTTTTGGGGATTATATAATGTGCCTTTTTTAATCCCTGTGTAACAATGGAGGTAATACCGCCGAGATGAAGGTACTTGGGGAAGATATCGAATTAAGAATTTTCCCTATCACCCGTTTGGTAATCTTCATGATTTTTCATTTAATGGGGCTTACTATAGCTATCTTAGATATTATAACGTTTTTGGACTATATTCATAAGATATCAATTACAACGAAAGATTGTTGTAGAGGTTTCCTAAATATTACACTCATAGAGGTATAAATAGGTACAAAAAAGACCCAAAAAAATATTGCATTCAATACTCGTCTTCTGCGAAAACCGTCAGTAAGACTGGTAGGTAACTGAATTTTAAAATTTACGAAATTTTTTTACTCAAAAAATTGTCTAAACGCAACAACAGCATAGAATTTTAAATAAAAACATTACGAAGGCTGTGGTCGGAAGATTGGACTGAAGCCAAATTTCATCTTACGAGCTCATTTCACTTGATTACTTCGTTGCTGAAGCAAAAGAGATATCATTTTAATGTCATAATATATGTTTTACTTGCTAAGTGTTATGAAGAAGTTTTAGATTTAGGGATATTGATGGTGGGACTCCTCCTTTTTAGTGTAGTTTGAAACGTCTTTCTCTTTTTCTTTCATGTTCAAAATGTCGTTTAGCAACCTCCTTCTTAGTTATGTATGAATGTAATAATTAAGCTACTTTACATAATGAAACAGGTTATAGAGTGGTTAAAGAGCATCAAGGATATCTCAGGCCAAGGGTGAAAATCGTGATAATACAACATGAACTACATAATAAAAAAAACATAATCATTTCAGAAAAAGGAAGTTATCAGTCAAACATAAGCATTGCTTTCCAAAAAGACCGGTGGGAAACGACCTACGTTCAGCACCACTAAGTGTAAGCCTAATTTCTCATTGTACGGACTGGACATGTCGGCACACTAAGGCCCAACATACAGATATTAGTAACAAAATATAGTTTTCCCAAACTCCTGACTAACCTGTAAAATAAAACAAGCAAATGCCATGATTCACTCAATTTCACAAATCAAATAAATACGGTACATTCTATTAGTCCTTAAAACAACACGAATGAACAGTAAATCTAAATGGCTAGAACAGTCAGTAGTCAGCATTCTTAACATCTAGTATCGGGTTACATTTCAAGTAACTACAGATTGCTATGTTTCTACTGAAGCAGAGACTGATGAACGATGCAGATGTAGTATGCAAGTGCTGGATGTGGCATAGTGGAACTTTTTGGTCAGTGTTCACAGGTGTTTTTTTTTTTTTTTGGTAAAATTAATAAAAAATACTGGTACTGTTGAACTGCTTAGAAAAGTAGATCGTTTTTGTTCAAATACTTCTAAACTTGAGTAATTTTTTGCATACTACATTAATGCTCAAAGAGTGCCTCAACATTACAATAACTATACATGCAAAGCTTGAGTTTTCAAACTATGATAGCATAAAAACCAACACGCATCTATATGCGATTTATATAAAAGAGATTCTGCAAGAGAAAAGATTCAGAAGAATCTACTTTCATTTTCTTACATTTATACCTACCTACATTTACCTTCTTAATAACCAGCTAAAGTTCTTACCACATCCAGCACTATGAAAATCAAAGCGCACAACTGGACAACCATCGACCGCGGTTACCCGACGCCTGACGTTTCGCCAACCCGACTACTTCTCTAGCAAATTTCCTACAAAATGAACCGAAACCATTCCAATATGGTCTTTGTGAACCTCCCTTAGGTACCAAGCATACTGCATACCAAAATGTTGGGCAATAGTTGGTTGATAATGTGTTTTGAATCCAATCACAGTTTAAGTCGGTCCGATACCGGCGGCGAAAAACTGTAGGTCCCGGCTGTCATTTGAACATCTTTGGCAGTGGTTACAGGTAAATCTGAATTCAATGAAATGAGAAGCCAGTAATTCTGAGAATCAGTCTTACTGAGGAATTCCGTCTTACTCGTACTAAGAAGTTAGAGAGAATTGGGTTACGCGGGTTGAGGAGCTCAGATAGGCAGTCGCTCTTTGTAAAACAATGGTAGTCAGCTGCATCCGGTTAGACTGGAAGCCGACCCCAACATAGTTGGGAAAAGGCTAGGTAGATGATAATCATTACCTGATCGTCGTGATGTGGGTACTACTTATTCATCTCCATACTGACTTGTAAGCCCGATCAAACTATCGGTCGACTAAAAGTTTTCAGTGTGCGGGGTTCTTATAGTTTCCTACTTAATAAGTTACTTAATAAGTAATTTTCAATTATAAACTTGACGTTAAGTTAATAATTAAGAGCGGTAGTTTGGTTTGAACGTTGGAAGACATTGTTATTTGAATGTCATGAGGTAATCAGTCTACGAAGGCTGTAATTTGATGAGTTAAAATAAGACGCAGTTTAAAATAAACTTGGGTACTTGTAATCATTTTAAAGTTTATTTTCCAGTAGCTTTGATATTTACAAACCGCTGATTTAAAGGACATTTAAATACAATCTGTAATAATGGCAACACCCAAAAAAAGTCTTTAACCTCAACAAATAAAAACATCCATCAACAAATATTTCAATTTGAAAATTTTGCCAAAAAAAAAAATCCTAGAAAAAACCGAGTAAATAAAAACATTCATTATGAAACATGTCAACCAAACGGTTGAGACGGACCCCAATTTTCTTGGGGAGTTGGGGTCCAAAATAAATAAATAGAAGACCAATCACGCTTTAAGTCAACAAGGGCTATGTTAAATGGAACTTCTGTGAAGCGAAAAATTATGAGGTCCGAGGCATGGAAAATTTTATGAGAAAAACTTGCTTGTTTTTCTATAAACATCTAAGAAAAATGTAATTTGAAAATATGCATTTACGCAGTCCATCTACATCATTCACAGAGAGACTAAATATAAATATTGAAGCTAAATAACAAATACATATAAATATTTGCTGGATAAAGTTTAGTTACCATAGATACCTTTACCTTACATAACGAGCATTCGAATTGCGGGTTGAATTTGAAAAAAAATCGAACCGTCAAAATTTACTTTTTGCTGCCACAAATTTTACGTTTTCGGGAATCATTTATCTAAATAATGTTGTAAGTACAAAAATTAACCCATTTTACACGACATTCGTAATATCAGCATAACCCAAATTAATCATTCACTACAAACAAACTAAAACAAAACATGACCAGCCTGATTTATTTATAGGTATATCCTTAAGCTAAATCCGAAAGTTAGGCTAAACTAGGTCATAACTCACATTAGGTCGGTTTCAGCCAAAATAAACGTTAGTACGAAACTTCAGGCTGAAACAAACGTATTAGTTTTATGGACCGAAAATAGAACAAACGGCCAGTTATTTAAAGTTTAGTGAAATAGAAAAGTGTTTGATTTAGCACTTCAAAGATGAGGTCAGAGATTAGTAATCTGTTCTAATATTATCTTCAGCTGAAGTTTTTTTTTGTTTGTTAGATTGACTTACTTAAAGCCAGAAGCTACTAAGTCTGACATCAGTCTAACCAAAGGGTATTGGGTTGCTGCGGGTTGTTCGAAAGAGATACCGCGGCCCTGGTACATAAAAGGCCTATGACGGAACACGACGGCTTTTAGTCAGTAAGAGTCTGACACTCCCTCACCGCTGCTAACCCACAGCGGGAGGGGTCATTTGATGATTTTTAACATCGGAAAAAAAAAGGGTTATTGGCTTGCCTGGGTAATCGGGTTGAGGAGGTCATATAGGCAGTCGCTCCTTGTAAAGCACTGGTACCCAGCTGAATCCGGTTAGACTGGAAGCCGACCCCGACATAGTTGGGAAAAGGCTCAGGAGATGGGGAGTTTGTAGGTTCTACTATACAATACGATACTAGGCCGATTTGAGGACTTCATTTAGTGAAAGATATAGCCCATTTATTGATGGAGGCTAAAAGAGTGCTTGCGGAACTCGGGTGAAACTGTTCGCTGAAACTAGTGTTTTTGGTATATTAATCTATACTAATATTTTAAAGAGGAAAACTTTGTTTGTTTGTTTGGTTGTAATGGATAAACTATCTATATGTTATCCCGGTGCAGGCAGTAGCTCCCACGGGACGCGGGTGAAACCGCGGGAAAACAGCTAGTGTGTAAATAAACTGCGTTTAATGTTAATGTAAAAAGCAACCCTTTTTCTTTTTCAACAATATTTTTAATTAAAAGTTAGGTATCTGAAGACACAAAAGCTTAGTCAATCTCATATCTTCATATTTAATCAGCTGATTCTTTTTTCACTATCTCTAGTTACAAGCTAATTTATCCTTTGGCATGAGTTTTCTGTCACTAAGTAAAATGGGAAAGAAAACCTACTTCGAGCAAATAAACTCTTTTGCAAAAAAAACGGGCACCTATGCGAAATCTTAGTTTTAAGGACTTTGCGTGTATTTCAAAGGGTTTTAATGATTGTAGTATGTTTCTAGCATCAAAAGAGTTAGCCGACGATGCGTGAGAGTGTATTCTAAATTTGAATTTTGTACAATTGCTATGAAATTGGTTAAACCTTGTTTTGGACTAATTGCTGGCAGAAAGTTCGTCGGTGTTTTGAAAAGTTTTTGAAGTGATTTTCAGGAAAATGATAATGCAGTTTTAATTAATGATTAATGTACTTTTTTGTTAGATCAAAACATTTTTGAAAAACTATGCGTATTGGATAAAATTTTCACCTGCTCTAAATGGGCTATACTGATGATTGAGGGCAATGTTAAGAGTTCCGGTATTTTAGTGTAAAGCGTTCTATTGTTTTAGTTATTGTACCCATGTGTTTTAAAATATCGCTTTTTCATAATTAAACACTATTTAGAGGAGTATCAGTACCTTTGGTTGCGACAAAACCAATTTAAAGTAAGCCGTGCCGATCATAACCCGTCTCCTATCGGACTTTGATATTTAAAAAATACCAAACTTTGTGATAAATGTTAAAATTAACCACATGAAAAATGATGAGGAGGGTTTAAGCTATCTAAAAAGTCAAATTATTGCCTCGTTGAAGCTCTCGATAACTCCATAGGTATCGGGTTACTAAACGACGATTTAGCTGAAAGGGAGTCAAGAATTCAAAATTATTGGCTAAACGTATGTTTCTTAAGAAATGAGCAGATAGCCAATTATTGTTATGATTTAAGCAGGAAAATGCTGCAGATGCCAGAAAATCTCGGTGTAGGCAAGTTTATTTAATAAAATGTCCGTGGGATGAAAACACGCTATTTGAACGCTCAGACTCATAGATCTTCAGAGGTCTACGGAGTTTTCCAAGAGACGAGGTTATTTAAAAATCAGTGATTACGAGACCTTAAGACCTCGTGCTCACAGTGTATGCGCTATTTTCTTTATTTTGTAGAATTTCAAGACTTTTAAAAATGTCAAAGTCCGATAGGAGGCGAGTTGTGATGGGCACTGCTTACTTTAAATTGGTTTTGTCGCAGCTTAAAGTACTGATACTCTTCTAAATAGTGCTTATTTATGACAAAGCGATGTTTTAAAACACGTGGGTAAAATATCTAAACAATAGAACGCTTTACACTAAAATACCGAAACTCTTAACATTGCCCTCAATCATCAGTAAAGCCCATTTAGAGCAGGTGAAAATTTTATCCAATACGCATAGTTTTTCAAAAATGTTTTGATCTAACAAAAAAGTACATTAATCATTAATTAAAACTGCATTATCATTTTCCTGAAAATCACTTCAAAAACTTTTCAAAACACCGACGAACTTTCTGCCAGCAATTAGTCCAAAACAAGATTTAACCAATTTCTTAGCAATTGTACAAAATTCCAATTTAGAAAACACTCTCACGCATGCTCGGCTAACTCTTTTGATGCTAGAAACATACTACAATCATTAAAACCCTTTGAAATACACGCAAAGTCCTTAATACTAAGATTTCGCATAGGTGCCCGTTTTTTTTGCAAAAGAGTGTATAAATCGATCTTCATTGTAACTAGACATTATCAGAACATGGATAAGTCGGAAGCCTGCAGATATCGGCTTCTAGACTCATATCAAAAGTTTTATTTTGTCAATAAGAACTTACGTATGTGTAACATTCCAAACGTCGAATTTGGCATTTATTATTGTCGGGGGATATTAATTGTTCTAGCTTTAAGTAGTAGTAGATATTATATAATTCTTTAGAGAGTTGCTGGGAAAATCATCAATTTCTTAAGAAATCAACGTAAGGCCATCAATAGCTTCTGAACCATAATTATATCAACTTTCTGCCATTCACCTTCTGTGCACCTCTACATATTTGCACCTTTGCACCTGGTCTCCCTTGGGCAGTCCAGCTCGTATTAACATTGCTTTGTGGAGCCTCAACTTTGCCTTTTACAAAACTGCATCGCGCTTATCGTCGAGTAATGAAGTTCTACATCCTATTTATAAGTTGCTGGTCAAAGGATTTTAATGGTTAATTTAGTTTGTGTTGATGTGTTAGTGTTTAGCCGATTTTAGAAATGGTCCGTCTGATTGTGTGCTGGGAAAGTGTTGGTAGTCTAAACTATATTGATGTTATAATTTTTAATCGGCAATAGCACAGTTGATTTAGGGATGTTTAATAAAATTTAGGTTGTCTTTTACGTCGCTGCAACTGAAATTAAAAAATATATAAAAATTACAGATTGTGATAAATAAACGATTTAATTTTTCCTCATTTTTGGCAAGTCGGTTAAAATACTCAAAAACACCAAGATAACTAAGAGATCACCAGAACCAGTAACGGCCGGTTTACACATGTCTCCGTTTTACTGTTCCGGTTTATCGTGTACGTTTTTTTTCGTCGATGGCGTATGTATTTGTATGAGTGACTTCACACATGGCACAGTATTCTGTATACAGTAAAAACGCCATCGACGAAAAAAAAACGTACACGATAAAACGGAACAGTAAACCGGAGACATGTGTGAACCGGCCGTAAAGGAACGCAATAAACCAACGAAGGAAACCACAGACACCATATAATACACGAGGAATTAAAACAAAACAAACCATTTCCTTTAAAACAATCGAAACCAATAAAAGCAACAAGAAAAGCGATATTTCCACAATATTTACAAGTTACAAGTATTACCACGGCCATCATCGATCACATACGTTAAGACGTTTAACCACGGGGTTCCGTACTTCAGGCCCGTAAATAATATCATGACGCGACGTACCGTGAACCAGTTGAAATATAGATGCAATAAAGACCAGTATGTGAAGGAACATACTATGTTGTAGATAGATAAGGGATTTTGTCATTTGATGAAATGACCAGGTTAAACTTGACTCACATAAAATTTTGTTGATATTTCTTGTAAACACTAAATTATTGATCGTAAGATAGGTTCAGGCCATGGCGCTTGACTAACACTGACACAAAAATCAAAGGTATCACTTGGTTTTTCAAGCTTGATTTGGCCCAATTTTCAGCTGTTGTATATTTTTAAGCTGACCATAATATAGCCATTTTGAGAGACAGGCCGTAGGGTAGGTACTGATTAAAATTTGGACGTGTGAAGTAGTTCCAACAAGATTTGGATAAGATTGCTTTTGAAAGAAATAAAGAAAGAAATTTTTTTTTTCCCATCGCTTACTAGTAGAAAAAAGGTAGTTCGAGATACTGCACCAAAATAAATCTTAAAAATTCCCACTACGTCTCAAAAACCATCGCTATCATAATTTCCTTTAACGACTGCTCACTCATAAAGTTTGAGAATTTACGACTTGAATATGATGAGTCGGTAAAATTAAAAGACGTGAAAACTTCAAGTTTCAGAGTTAAAGTTGTTATCTATTGCAGTTCCCACAAGGGACGGTTATGGACTATAGTTTAAAGTGCATCTTAATTGTGTTTGTGGATAACATTGTGATGCTATTTTGAGCTGTCTAGCTTAGTTTTGTCTTTGAAATCGACATAGATTTTTCAAACATAGATTTAAGGATCTGAAATGACTGTCATGATTTGTGGGAAATGCGAAAAGTACTACGTATGTCTGGCTGTCGTGCTATTGCTTGAAAACTACTGAAGCTATTTGAATAGAACTTGGTAAGGATATATACTACGTTTATTCGGCGGTAGTTGTCTTAGGACGTGAGTGGAACCAAGGTGAACAGAATACCTAAAATTGAATTAACTCCGAATGAAAAGCAGTTGAAATTGACATGTAACATCCATCCCTCTATTAGCGAACTATTTACAACCTATCGTAAAACCTTTTGTAAGGAAAAAAGGTCGTAGTTGATATCCACTTCTTCACTTGTAGACAAGTGCCTTACAAGTTACAATAGGCTTTCAATCTAATTTGTAACAGTTGTTCTGTTTACAACGTTAAGTGAATGGCGATCCTGAACTTGTTATGTGAGAATTCTTTTAGCTAATTCAAGAGAATCAAAGAGAAATAGATTTGGTTGACAAGTAATCTAATGATAAATAATAGCCAGCCCCTTCTGAGGCTCTAGACTCTAGACTTTCTGCGCAGATCATTTTGTAGGTCATATTGTCATTTGAATTTTTTTGCAGCAATCTTTTTAGCAGCTATTTGAAAGTCGAATAACAAAGAGAGAAATTTAATTTCGTATTAGTAAAGATTGCAA
The DNA here is from genome assembly GCF_030705265.1 of Helicoverpa armigera. Taxonomy (NCBI): domain Eukaryota; kingdom Metazoa; phylum Arthropoda; class Insecta; order Lepidoptera; family Noctuidae; genus Helicoverpa; species Helicoverpa armigera. Next base: position 884,856 of record NC_087139.1, on the reverse strand, counting down.
TATTTAATAAGTATTAAAATTGCATACTGTAGTGCCTTTCACATACAAAGATTCATCCAGTGGAACTGTCAACATATTTTAACATCATAATCACCAGAAAGCTCTCAAAACATCGAATTCAAAACTTCCCCGCAACACAGTATATATCTCCAATAGATGGAATTGTTGTGTAAGGAAGACGCGATTGTGAATTATTGGGAGAAATATCGACAGGAATACACAGATAGGTGAAAGCTTCTGCCCATTGGGGTCCTAACATAGATATTATGGGTCGACTTCGGTCGACTTCGGCCGAGTTGGGGCGAGATGGGGCGAACCCGGCCGAAGTCGGAAAGGGTCAGTAAATACTGATACATTTGTCGAATGATGCATGGTGTATCGAGAGTAGTTTTTTTCTGATTGATTAAACTTGAAGAGATGAAAATTGGATGGATGCTTGTTAATCAAGATGAAATGTTTTTAGTGTTTGTTTGTTAGCTTTTTACTAGTAGTTTTCGTTGGACAGAAAAACACTAGCTTCAGTTTCTGTAACAAAAATAGTAGGACACAATATGTCTACTATGCCTTGAAGTATTTTCGAAGATGCTTTAGTTATCTTACTATACACTCGGCAAAAATTCATAACTTAATACAGGTTGAAACTCATTACTTCAGCTACTAAATCATAATTTTAATTCCTTTGTAAATGTACTTGAATCTATCCTCTTTTAACTTACACCCCTTAAGCAAAACCAGCGGTTAGTATCAAGCAGAAACAAATAAATCAAGGGAGTGGATTCGGTTTTAATTCGCAGCGCTACAGCGCTTCTTAGCCAGAGTGCAAAGCTGCGTACAGCATACGTGGTCCACCTAACGCCCTGTAGGACGAGTCAGGATAAAGAATGGAGAAGATATTTCGAAAATGATGTAGATTTTGTCGACGTCGTATTTTGTCGTAAGACTGAAAGTGTTTATAAACACTTTTTATGTAAGATTGAAATTGGTGTTTCTACGGTTTTGCCCATATTCTGAGATGTATATTGTTCAGGAGTTATTTACTCATCAAATTATGGTCTGCTATGGAAGTGTTCCTGGCTTAATAAGTTACTTTTGCATTGTAGATGTGTGTAAAATTCCTCGAATTATTTACGATCGTTTCCGTTCAAATTCTGGGTCAAAATAGTTTATGAGAACTAGGCTCATTAACTAGCTACTAGCAACAAGCACTTTTCACATCAAATATTAAAATATAACCAAAAAGCCACCACTTCCGAATGTAATTTACGTCTGGAAAGAAGAAGCGGTGACTAACAAACTTCTCAGCAATAAATCCCAAAAATTCATATTCATATTTGCCTTTTTGAAAAACTTACTTACCTACAAAAACTTACCTCCTCCGCGCTTCGGACCTCCTTGTGAGATGCATTAGGCGTCCAGTTTACGAGGCGGGCGGACACGCGGGACGTGCGAGATCATTCGATACATCTCCTTCATCATATAACTTGTGTTCGATTACTGCACTGTATTCAGTATAGCTGACTCCTTGATAAATAGTTCTAGGTAAAAGGTAGGTAGTAGGTTGCCCGGGGAACTGGGTTGACGAGGTCCGATAGGCAGTAGCTCCTTGTAATGCACTGGTACTCTGCTGCATCCGGTTAGACTGTGTTTTAATATTGTGCTCGTGAAGCTAATTGAAAACATCAGGTTATAATTAATGTCCTAGAAGTGGTGTTTAACGTCTGAGGTCTCAAGAGTCTCAAAGTTACCTATATAAAGACTGCATCTAAATGTATGATTATAATTTCATACATATGTTGCATTTTGCTAAATCATGAAATTCAAGTAACAATATGCGAGTGGTATCGCGCGACATTCCTGATAACTTTTCTAACTTAATTATCTATGCAAAAACTGCAATTTAATTTTATTTTATTTATCTAAAAACAAGTCCAATTATAAACTCTGCTGTCCCACAAAAAATATAGCAACTTGATGTCATAAACAAATGAGTTAAGGTCCCTAGAGCTTACATGTTCCAACCATTCGGGCCCCTAGGGTCCCAGCAAAGAGATAAATTGAAACTAAAACATTTGTACAAGCCAGTAATAAATTTAAAAGCAAATTAGTTTTCGGGGTACGCTCTCCAGTATTATTTTATTACTCAAAACAATATGGAATAATTATTACGCGAGTGGTAAATATAAATAGGCATCTGTTGTTTAATAATTGCTTGGAAAATGTACAGATATAAATTTCATTATTGCGACTGGATTAGATAATTTGATAGGTCCATTAATTTAACAACATTAATGTTTCTACATATCTATGAATTTAATAAATTAAAACAAAAAGTAGGAAATACGTTAAACATAAAAAAAAAACTCATATTCGGTTTCATTTCATTAAAATACTGAACTAATCAAAATTTTCTAATATATTTCATGAAACTGTTTCATGCACAAATAGGTACGGTATACTGCACATCAGTGGTAACTGTCATGCACCTTAACTCAATAGTAATAAGTACGATTTTCCTATAAAACTGTTACCACTGACTTGAAGTTGACTGTACATCCTTTGACTTTGATTTTCCAAAAACATTATGAAAATTATTTTCCCATTTTTTCTTAATTAAATTCTAGTGTTCTATCAACATTGTCCACCCAAAAAATTGACACAAAACAGTTACCCCATAACAAAACCACAATCCCACAACTGGGCATACATACACATACATACATGAATAAAAAGCAGCCGCCCCACCGAACAGTCACGTACAATATTGCCTGCGTGCCGTCATCTCACCTGATCCGATGCGGACTTTAATGTGGCTAAAATGTTGAGGATTAAATGTCATAGATGGGCTTGAAAGTCGTGTTATAATACATATTTTGTGGGAGAAGGAAGGACTAAGTAAAGTGCCATATATATTCTATAGTCACTGAAAAAGTCTTGATGAGGGAAAAGTATTAGATTTTTCGTAATATTTTTAAGTAATGTTTATCTGGAATTTACTAACTCAAAATGTTCCAAGATTCAATATATTGTATATTTTCTGAAATATGTTTCATCTCACTTGATCCGATGCGGACTTTAATGTGGCTAAAATGTTGAGGATTAAATGTCATAGATGGGCTTGAAAGTCGTGTTGTAATACATATTTTGTGGGAGAAATGAGAGTAGGAAGGGCTAAGGGAAGTGCCGTATGTAGATTTTGTAGTCACTGAAAAAAGCCTTGGATAGGTAAAAGGTTTTTTTCGAAGTATTTTTTTGGTCGCTATTCTTGTTGTAGTAATGTGAATTTACTAACTGGAAAAATTATGAAACTTATAAATGTAAGAAGATACAAATGCCTGTTTTAAAAATGTCACTTCCCCAAAATACTTTGAGTTCCTATTTTATTGTGATGAAACATCGTGGGAGAAAAGTAAAAAAATCCTCAATGGTTAATAAAAAAATATTAAGGCCCAATTTAAACCTTTACTGCAGACAACTGCCCTAGTCTATAATATATAACGTACAATTATAGTATTACTTAAATTTTCTTCAAAGCAATTTTCACCTACTCAGACTTGCATAATTACAAAATGACTGTACTCCTACTTTCAATTATTATTCACCAATAACGAGTTACGAGTTCACGTACTTCAAGGCCATTTAAAATAAACGTGTAAAATAACAATCTTCGAGCAAAAAGAAATATAAGAAATCTCATTTGATTGAATACAACGTGCCTGCGTCAAAAGCAATAATTTGAATAATTAAAACTTTGCTCGGAGAATTTTGTTAGGCGTTTAATGATCTTTCTAGAACCCAAAAACGTTTTCTTAATCGGATTACGTCAAAAATTATCGTTACTTGCTTCATTATTTTTAAGACTTAATATTTGTGCTGCAATTTGAAAACAATTTTCTTGAAAATATCCAGTTTTTAAGGGATTTACTAATTTAATTTGAGTGATTAGGAATTACTTGGTAAGAGATTTGCAGTAAAGTTATGGATTAAATTATTTATCTTTGCAACTTTATTATTATTTATTCCTAAATTATTTAATATTCTAGTCTTGTTTATAAGGTTCATATTTATGTGACCTTTGGGTTACATAGTTGAGGTTAATTCTTGCTTTGAATGCAATTGCAAGCTAAATCATTAAGGCCTGATCCTATTATTGGTCTGATCTCCACAGCCCAGTTACAGGTTAAATCCTTTAGCCTAAATCCTATTGATCACTTCCCTATTATTTGAACGCACTAATTTCAGTAACTAGTGGTACAATTAAAAAAGCTAGTGGTATATAGAGGTAGTATATCTATCGAAAAAGGCTATAAGTCTTTTGCTCGCATGCGTTTAGTAGATAGTCCTCACGGCATGCCATATAGATCGCTAGTGGACGCTAGTACTCTATCTAAGGTATACCTAATGGCCGGTTTCTGGGCACCTTTATCGGTGGTTTATCTATTCACTTTTAAGGAGACATGAACAGATACAGTACCGATAAAGGTGCTCAGAAACCGGCCATAAGTCTCCATCTATAACTCTATCCCAATTACCGCAGATAACTTAAACAAACGCAGAACACACATTCATTAGCTATCACGACGAAGTCCTTCACTTTCATCAGAGCTTAGATTTGAGACTCCATTTAACAATTAATTAGTTCCCTGAGCATAGTTTAGAACATAACGTAGATATTTCAGTAATTCAATTTTGAAAAACCCAAAAAATTGTATATGGCAAAACGTAGGGCAAGAATCCCAAAATTTGTACTTACACTGAAAACATAAAAAATATCATGCTATACCGTGTCCAAATAAAATTGAAATATAGAGCAAGAGACGATGACGATGATCAAAGAACATTGACTTATTTTTTTATATAAAATGATATTATATTCTATTCCACAGGAACTTAACAGAACACAGCAAAGAATAACACATTTTCCTTCTGCATAGCAAACCAACAATATTTCCACCTCCGAACTAAAAAGTTCACTAAAATATTTATATCTCCCGCCGTCTAACTTCTAGAAACAATTTAAACTTCTGTATCTACCCTGCAATGTCATAGTGTAAGTTTTCCTAATAAATTAGTAGTACTTTATCTTAGTGTTTGCTGAACCGCTCAGCTTCCGAACTTAGGAAAGTCTAAAACAGGTGAACCCGGAGTTATGCTTATCCATCCATTTTGTACCAACTTGAGAATTGGGGGAAGTTAGTGTTTCTTGTTCCTTATTAGTGTGTAAGTGATGTCAGTTGATAACTATGTGCTTCAGAATTATCTATCTTTATGATGTTAGTATCTATGTGCTGTGGTGCTACCTTCTTTAATGGATCTTCATCACGCACAAGGAAAGTAAATGTCTCTAATTTAAGGTTTATAAAGGCGAAAATATCCATATCTGACTGGCACTGATGCAGAGTACTTTCCATCTCTAATTGTTTGGTGTCCAGTCACCCACAAACTTTACTGGTCTTAACACAAAAACTTTTAAACGTTAGTTTAAGACTTGTCTAAAAAAATGAAAAATTATGACGTTGAAATATGATCCATTTTGGAACCACACTTTTTTAGACAAGTGTTTGACACATGGTTAAGTTTTTGTAGTAAGACCATTGGTGTCTTGATCTTTACAATTAGATTCAATACGTACAGCTAATTGTCAATCAATACATGTATTTCATCTAAAAGGGCTGAAAGAGTTCTACCTATGTTTTAATTTGTACTCAGCAGTTACTTAATACTTTATTTGTTATTTAAACAACAATCAATCTCTTCATCTCAGTATGTTTACGATAGTAATTAATAAACTATAATATCTTAAACACAACTCACTTTAACCTCGTTAATTACAACGTCTCAATTTGCGAATTAATTTAACAGACATTTAATTAAACCTGTTTACTCAGACACAGTTAACAACTAAATTTAACTATAAAACAATTACTTAATGTTGTAATTTAACCTTACTGTTGTGTTATGAAAATCTAAACTCTGTTATAATTAAAATAAAATTATATAGATTTTATAATATCTGCCTTAAAGACGGTGATTGTAAAACAGTTCGACATTTAGCAAAAAAGATAGAACGCTGATAATATATCTATAATAGCCTAGAAATAGACTAACAAAATCGATAAATAAAAAACAAAGCTCAAGCTTCGATCATCATATTTAATGACTAGTAATACAACAGGAGTAGTAAGTCATCTATCCAAATCAAACAATGATAACATAGACTTAAACTCACTAGCTGAACACAGTGGTGTATCAATCCTTTCCGTTTCACACAATTTTGAAAAGTCTACATCATAAGTTTTCTTCGTTCTGTCACTGTGAACCATTTCTTTGAACCGATGACCCCATAATATGTCATGTTCTGTATAACTTGTCCTTGCTTGAACTAACTGCCCAGTAGATTCAATTACTCCCTCAAAAACGGCTAAAATTTCAAATTTTCCAACTAATAAATCTGCAGCAGAAATACTGTATAGAGGACTCTTTTCATCTATTACATGGATTACAGAAACAGGCCATAGGAAAAACGTTGACTCACACCCATTAATTTCAACTTCTAGTTCAGTTTGTTCATAATTCTCATCATAATCATCGCCAAGTTTCAAAACAAATACTGAAGCTTTGATATTTAATATTCTAGATTTTCTCATATCTCCTACTCTGAAAATCATGCATAACTGGCCATCTCTCAATGTGATAACTGCTTGTCTGCTGTATAAAATCGTTTGAGTCCTTCCTTTGGGTCTCGTTAATTTTGCAAAGAGTATCCCAACCATAAAAGCTTGAAAGATTGAGCAGACCATGCATTGGAAGCACATAGCTGTAATAGTTTGGGGACACTCCAGAGTAATGGCTCGTTTGCCGTACGCAACTGTGGTATGGACTTCAATGCTGAATAGAAAAGTGGAGGTAAATCCGTAGATATTTTTGACACAGGGTGTCCAGTCTGTTTCGTTCTGGTATGGAGGGAGATGGTCCTCAGTCAGGTCGCCATGAGTCAAGGCAATAAGCCAGTAGATAAATCCGAAGAACAGCCAGTCTCCGGTGAAAGCTAAGAAGAAATGGACAAGAGTCCACCTCCATCGAGCTTCTACCATGGTGACGAACCATCTTGAGAAGAAACCCTGGTGGTTTGTCTTGCCTTTATAAATGTTGAAATCTCCGTTTTTGAAAACGAATCTTCTGGTTTCTTTGTTTGATCGTGAGCGTGCTTTTTGAACGTGTTGTGGTCCTGAAAGGGAATAAAATGTATTTGTCATCATAGTTTTTGTTTGTTTTATGTGAAGGTTACATAAGTTTGATAATATTTTGAGTAGATAAGATATTAATCAGAACAAAGAGATATAATATGATTTACAAGTACACTTCATTGCTCTACATGGCACAATTCTATGTGTTGGCATCTGTAACTTTACACATCTGACGGGACAATATCGCATAAAAATTTGCATTTAAACCCTTTAAACCTTTTTCACGTAATGTATGGTAAATATAAATTAGGTATATTATCACTATACTCACTATTTTTGGGATAATAAACACCCGGTTCTATAAAAACAGCTTCAACTATTGAATTTTCTTCAGTATCGTCAAAATCTTCTCTGAAACATTTGAAGACTTCTCCTTCACTCATGACTGAATTCAGCTGAAACAAAACATTTAGATTTATAAAATTAATGCAGAAAGTTTAGACATTGTAGTACCATCCTGACAAAAATTACGTAGGTATATTCTTATGAAAACTTAGAAAAATATTTTTGCAAATTATCAAGCATTACAAAAGATGTAGGTTTGAGAAGGTGCAACCGTGGGTTTGCAAATATATCGTGAACAGAGTTAACGTAGGTTGTAATCCCAACAATAATTTCACAGAAAACATGTCACTATGTTACTAAGAAATTCTGAAAAGGCACTACGAGTACAGAGAATTCTACAAAGTGATACGTAACATTTTCAATTGAGTGGTGAGTGAATTGCTGTACGATTTCTCGTACTTGCCCTTTCAACATAAGGGAAACATATCGCTTTGTGCAGTAATGCATCAATGACGTTCTCTTTTTTGGTAAAAAAAATATACAATTTGTTGGAATCTGGTAAGACATTAATATAATAATAGGATAGTGGAGTTTTTGATGGAAAGTAATTATGAAATTAAAAATTTTGTTTAAAGTTAACCAGCAGCTGTAGTTGCATGAAAATGGTTTGTAAATGAAGGAAATGAAGACAGCAAAATCATACGGATGGTCACCAATCCACCGGGCCGACTGCTCCAAACTTTGCTTACCCTAAAATGGGAAGAAGGCAAAAAGATGATGATGATGATTTGGAATAACTTCTGAGGCTAGGAATGGGAGAAAAGGCCTAAACCAAATTTAAATAGAATCAAATGTAACATATTATATTATCTGTCTGTATATTTGCGTAAAACATGGTATTAAAATGGTGTTAGATTCTCGTACAAGTTAATAGTATGGACAATCTGTTGAACTAAGATAAAATTAAGCTTATAAGCAAATGTTAGGTAATAGTTGATCTTACCTCCTGTCAAGTAGTTTTGCAGTCAACAGAGATGAGCCTCAAGCACATGGAACACAAAATCACAGTAACAGTCATAGAACGTATCGCGATGTGTTTCATTCTCGCAAAGCCACCGCCTACTGATATCATTATCGCGAGATTTTAGCACTAATTACTATAAATACCTACCACACTTTGGCTTTGATAACAGAATTTGTTTATTCATCTTCAAGAGAGTTTTCATGGTGAACAAATGGTGCAAATTAGAATTTTCTTTCATATTAAATATGTGAAAAATAGGCAGCTTTACCTACAATGGGTTGTTGAAGACAATCGTATTTCTTTTATTTTTATTTCATCAAACAAAATTAGCTCTACTCTCACGTGTTGGTTGAGTAGGACTAAAATAATTTAATTGAGGAAAGATATCCATTTTCTTACTGATATCGTTTATTTTTTTTGAGTGAAAGGAAAGTATGATTGATACTTTAATATATTTTCTTGTAAATTAATCACGTTATATTTCCTCGGTGTTCCTTCCTTCCTGTAGTCTGTTGCTGCGTTTTAGAAGTATTTTCATAAAAAAAAACTGTGCAGCAATTGATTGTAGGTAATTTTCACACACAGAACCTTTGTTGTTCTACCCAAATACACCTGAAATTACATTATTTCAGCTAACAACTATAGATAAACCAATAGACAGACACACAAGATCTTTGTGTAAATAATGAAAATATTTATAGAACACTTAAACTCGTTACCTCACAGAGAGATAAGATTTCCATGACGTATAAAATATTATTTGTTTTGGCTTCTGGCAAGATTTTATGAGATATGTTGTCAAAACAGAGCTAAATTGTGATTAAATTAAAATAATTTTATAGCTGGGCTTAAGTTAGTACTTTATATGAGTCAACTGCGTAAAAAATATCTGTTTCCTGTGAATGTTATCATCTGCCTAGCTATTGAACTTTTAAACCATGTCGTTTGCCTTACCTCTGTAAAAAACCTATGAAAATATACCTACCTAGCTAAAATATTTTTCAAAACTATATCTATCCTGTATATATATCCTATATTTATCCTGTAATATATGGGAAACTTAAAAATTCAGGCATTTATTTCAGACAAAAATGTAATTTACAAAATTCTTGCATTATTAATATCACGACTGATAACGATTTTGATACTTATGTAGGTAACTACGTACCTCCCGAGACTTATAAGCCGAAATTAAATAATTTTAGTTTTAGCAAACACTTTCTATTTACACTTTTTATGACGAGCACAAATACTAGAGATTGTAGCCTTAATTAGCTACATTCAAGTAGCTATTAAATCGTAACAAATTTTGCAATAATTATATCATGCATAACTATTTCTATGAATATTTGACGAAACTTACATAGTTTAATTTAACATACACTATGAATAAAAAAAACCGCTGAACATGCACAAACAAGAACAGTGTATTTCAATAATCTATCTACATTATAAGGATTTGCATAATAGAGATAGAAATTTGAAATTACTCGTTCACGTTCACGTCAAAATTTGATCACTAGTAAGAGCAAATCTACATATAGATTATCGAAACCTGCAGTAACAGAATCGGTTTAGATCTATTTTTTACGGGAAATTCTAAGCCGAGGAAAGCCCTAATTTCTATCAGGATTTTTTCACCCCACTGGTTACACTACAACCATTTATCAGTGATATAAACAAGGCTAACGTTACGAACTTATCGCTACACGGGTGGGGAGGGTGGGGCGTCTTCTCGCCTGATCGAGCCGCCCCACCCTATCGTATCGCGTAATTCATTACGACATTATCTAACACAAGAAATTGTTTGGAAAACATCAGCTGTATTATAGATTTGTGTGGGAAAGTGGGGTAAGTTTGTAATGTCAGGTTTTTCATCTGAAGTATTTTTTTAACGCACAGACTACATCAAAGCAGAGTGGATATTTTTAAACACTCAGGAATACAATTGAGTGAGCGGAGGCAAGATATTTGAAAGTATAAAGAGATTCTTTTGGTTGTTTAAAAAAGCTTGGAATCTGAACCTTTAAAGTTATCTTAGGTTTGAATAGTTTTAATAACATAGGTATTCAGGTACTAAAAAGATGCGAATAACCTATGTACGTGTTTTATATCTTCTGATCAGATATTGACCAAAATAAAGGCCCTGTTCAATTACTACATTATTTGTATTGACGTCATAGTTTTTAAACACCAATGTTTTATAGACAAACCGGCTCATCAACCCTCAAAATCCTTAAAAACTAAGTTACACCACTTTACCACCCAGCTACATCCGGGTAAGGCCGGGTGAAAAGGGCTTCTGACAGATGACGAGCATTCCCTCGACGGGTGTTTGTCATTCTATTAGCAAAGAAAACATTTCCTAGCTTGCACTCGCCGAGTTTGGGAACCGTTGTTAGTAAGGAATTAAATAGGCTGTGTAGTGTTTTTGGAAAAAGAGGTTTTTGTTAATTGAGTTGCAGTTAGTTATTGGGTACTTCTTTAAAATAATTAGCAGTTGGTATAAAAGACTTGCAATATGTGCTCACAAAGTGTGAAAGACGTAGAGTATGTTTTAGGTATGTTGCGTACATATTTAAGGTTTTGTTTCTCGTATGAATATATGTTTTTACAAACTGTTCCCCGCGGTACTAACATCGTGCCAAGGGAACTACTGCCCGCACCTGGATAAAAGTTATCTAAGTCCTTAGTAACATTCCTAATGACTGTAAATGTTTTTTTTTTTCAAATATTTGTGAAAATTACACATTGTTCTTTCTAAACACTCATAATTATTAACAAAAGGCCCACCAAATCATAATACCCAAACACTTAACATCAAGCAAGTACTAAAACTATAAACGCAACATAAAATACCATCGTTTCACAGAAGACACCCGGACATAAAATGAGGAAGTTTCCCTAATATTAACATAAGAATTTCATCAAGACTCCTGTCCGAAGTGTGTGTGTCCGACTCTGTCCGAGAGTGTCCGGGAGTGTCCGGGAGTGTCCGAGCATCGGTCAATGTCCAGCTGAATCTCATATCCGGATAACCGAACCGTTTTAGAAACGGCTAACGTGAGCATTCAATGGTTTTCTACAGTTTTTGTATGGTTGTAAAACTATTTTGTTTGGTTTTTAACCCCCGACGCAAAAACGACGGGGTGTTATAAGTTTGACGTGTGTGTGTGTGTGTGTGTGTGTGTGTGTGTGTGTGTGTGTGTGTGTGTATGTGGCATCGTAGCTTCCAAACGGATGATCCGATTGTAATGCGGTTTTTTTTGTTTAAAAGGTATGTCAGTCGGGAGTGTTCTTAGCTATGTTTGGTGAAAATCGGTTCAGGTCTTCAAGGTCATCAGCTCGTTTGCTAGATGTGATAGGAATGTTACACGCTCAGTTCACTTGCAAGTATATGTGGGATCTGAAATTTGAAACACTAATGTCTTTTGGATCCACTGAGCTGGTCTGCTCTTAGGGCACGAAGGTAGGAGACGTAACCCTGAACTGCCTTTTAGTAAACTCATCGAGTTTGGGCTCGTTGAATTTGTCTTGACGAGTTCTCTTCATGTTTCTGATTGACGAGAACCTGATGCTGAAAATGGGATGTGGCGGATGAAACCCTGGAATGCCGGAATGAAACGGATAAACCGATTTATATTTTCGCTGAAAATCTAGAATGTTCAAAGGTTAATCTTTATTGTTTCTCAATCTGTGCAATTCTCCCAGAGCCAGTTTGTCATGAGGATTGTTAAACAGCTTCCTTTGGCCGAGATCGCATATAGCGACCCCATCTTAAGATAAAATAAATTAAATGAAAGAAGGAAAAATTAAGGAGCTCCTTTAAAAAGCATGAAATAAAATTAAATTATAAATTTAAAAAAACCCCCGACCCAAAAAAAGTACGCAATAATTATGACAAAAGGTTAAAAACGCTAAACCTTATAAAAAGCAAAAAATAACTTTTAACACTACGTAAACTAAATTTTGACGTGTCGGGGGACCGCTTTTTACCTTCATAAATACTTACATAAATCAAATGATACCTACCTAATTACAACATTCGTTTAAAAAAAAACACGTATCTAAAGTAATGAATTAGAGCGGTCCCCCGACACGACAAAATTTAGTTTACGTAGTGTTAAAAGTTATTTTTTGCTTTTTATAAGGTTTAGCGTTTTTAACCTTTTGTCATAATTATTGCGTACTTTTTTTGGGTCGGGGGTTTTTTTTATTTTGTAGGTGTTTCCTAGAAGTTTTCATTCTGAGCCTATTCGTGAGTAGGGTAGAAAAGCTTATAATCGGTTGCAGAGGAATTATTGAGAAAGCAATCAAAGAATGGATGGGATGTCTAATTTCACCAATTTCAATTGAATCAGTAAAGATAACACTGCGAAAAAAATATTACCATAGCATATATGTTTATTAAGAGTGCTCTAGATATTCAAATCTAGATAGTAAAATATTCCAATAATAACATCCCAATTAATTTTAGTATTTCAAGATTTACCAATTAAGGACTAACCTCTTAGCAGGTCCATCTTCACCAATAAACTTATATTACTAAAACAATTACAAATAATCTTAAACCAACTATTTTAACGAACTCAAAACAATAATGAACCAAAGAATTTCAATTACAATCAAATATTTAAACCATTAAGAATTTATTGGTTAGCATAAATTACTTGAAAATAAGCTTCGAAGTTTACAAGACTTTGAACAAGTGTAGGGTTCTCCTAAATCTGTAGATGTCGAAAATTCAGGCTTTGGGGGAACAGTAAAGATAAATTAACGTTGAGTCAATTAGAAAAGCCGTAGTATAGTGTATGTACTAAAACATTTTGTTGGTCTTGCAGTGTTTACAGAATCGATGGGTTGGAGTCACAAGTTCTTAAGAATCTTAAGAAACATTTTCTAACTAATCTCAATGACTATTGTATAACTATGTAGAAAGTATTTCTTTTTAGTACTTTAAATTAAAATATAAAAATTGGGTCCTGATATTTTATTTATTATTTTATTTTGTTGGTATATTTTTCAATTTTATTTTGTGTAAATATTTTGTGTTTCTCATTACTTGGAATGTAGAATCATAGTGAGACGCCTTGAATTGACTATGACTTCCATAAAGCCACGGCAATCTAATGTCAAAAAAACGCACACTTAAAAAAAAAAACTAACCAATAAACATAAATTCACCTTAAACACAAAACAGACACTTATTACGCTAAAACTAGATACAATTTCAGTAAAAAAACAAAGCTGCATTCTTCCACGTTCCTTCTCGTGTAAAATTTAAATAAAACGCTTATAAAAAGTTGAAGTAATAAAACGGGAGAATTTCTCTAATAACTTATTCAATGCAAGTTCGCCGTTCAACGCATTCATGGCTATTATCCAACCTTAAAATTTCAGCTTTCCTTTAGTAGGAGGGGATTGTGTATAGTAGTAGCGTAGCGAGAGATACCTATGCTAAAAGATATTGTTTCGAAGAATTTTTGGTGAACAATTAAATTATACTGGGGTGAGGGCAGCAGCATGATGATATTTGGTGAAAGGCAATATTTTCAAGGAGTTTTTAAAGTTGACCTGGTTTCAGAATACTTGCACACTGCAGACTAAACAATAAGCCATCAGTTGACCTGATGGTTGTAAATATGTTTTTAACGAAAATCTTTATTCTAATTAAAGTTTTCGGTCCGGTACCGGCTTAATATACGTACTGATCTTTGTAATGTTCATAATACCATTCATCTGAACAGTGATTTATGAGCCAGTACAAACTATCGGGCGACTTAAAGTTTGTAGTCTGCTCAGCAGAGGCACAAGATTAACCTGTCGTAGTTACATACTTAATATTATCATCTCATTTTTTAGTTACCATTGTGAAAAAAAAATTCTGATACTTTTACTCTTATTTGGAAACTTCCACACAAAGACACCATTAAAATCTTACTACTACTATAAAATAAAATATCTCACAATTACAGCTTGCGATACACCATCACTCTTACCCAAGGACAGTTTCACACGTAACTGTTTTCCATCTACCGACACAGTGCTTTGTTTAATCTTATTACAGTGCTATTTGTTGAAGCACTGTAGTACACGTTTATTCTAAAATGCTTGTACGTATAATTAAGTGGATGTTTGTATGTAAGTGCAAGTCTGTTTCGGAATTTTCTTTGTTTTGTGGCTATTTTATTTTATGTGGTTAGTGAGATTTGATTGTTAACTTAGTTTGTTTATAAGGATGGGTTGAAATTATTATCTGAAATGAATTAATTAACCATTCATTATTTGAGTCGTGAACTACTGAACATTGGCCTTCGTATACGTCCAGTATCTCTTTATCATATTGTTTGTCCATCTGGTTGGTGGCCGCTCTACGCTATGCTTTTCTTCATATTATATGCCACAGGCTGTATTCTTTCGAAGAGTAATCTAGTCAATTTCCTGAATATTTCTTCAATAATATTTAAATGGCCCTACTCTATTATCTCAAATACAGTTCACAGGTAATTCATTCTACAAACAAACTCTGATAGCAATCTACAGAACATTTCTAAAGCAGCAAAACCGTTTCAAAATTAGACACATCAACCCAACTTACCAACTGAATGAAGTTAAGTTATGATCAGCAACTTAACCAGTGTGATAGTGAAATTATGACGGCTATTAGTTAACGTACGAACAGTTTTCATCCAAGTTGCACCTCGTCTATGGGTGAACAGTCTAAGTAAACAAAGTTTAAGCAATAACAACTCTTGCATAACTTAAACTTATACTGTATTAGGTTTAAAATTTTCTTGCATAATGTTCCAGTTTCCTCAAATTGTTATACTTATTAGCACACATAGTTTGCTGCAAGGAAAGTTTGGTTAGTGCGTAGATTATAAACGTCTGGTCTATGTATCGATAGTTTTAGTAACTTAACTTAGGTATCGATAAAAGACTAATCATTTGCATGATTCGATGTTTTGCTCAAGTTTTTTTTCCTCGAAATAGGAAGCGAGTCATTGTTTACTCTTTATAACTATAAAATTTTACCTTCTAGCAAAGTAGCGCAGTGGAATGAAAATTTAGTTCACTTTCAATTTAAATATATCGGTAGAACTGAAAATGGCTGCTAAATGCTTCCGAGCCTAAAAGCAAACACTAATCAACACCTATCCATGAATTTATTATATATTTAGGTGCTCATGCTAATCGTTCTTATAAAGCTAGTAGACTAGCCAGAGTGAAAAGTCGTGGTGGCCTAGTGGGCAAAGAACCAACCTCTCGAGTATGAGGACGCGGGTTCGATTCCAGGTCAGGCAAGTACCAATGCAACTTTTCTAAGTTTGTATGTACTTTCTAAGTATATCTTAGAAGCCAATGACTGTGTTTCGGATGGCACGTTAAACTGTAGGTCCCGGCTGTCATTGAACATCCTTGGCAGTCGTTACGGGTAGTCAGAAGCCAGGAAGTCTGACACCAGTCTAACCAAGGGGTATTGGGTTGCCCGGGTAACTGGGTTGAGGAGGTCAGATAGGGCAGTCGCTCCTTGTAAAGCACTGGTACTCAGCTACATCCGGTTAGACTGGAAGCCGACCCGAACGTAGTTTGGGAAAAAGGCTCGGAGAATGAGAATGATGACTAGCCAGAGTGAAAGAATTAGTAACCATTAATAACCGTTTTAATTTGTAATTAAATACATACATACTCGTATAAAATCCAATGTTTTATAAAATCTTGCTAGATTCGGCATGTACTTTTATTTAAGCCTTTTATACCTAGATAATTTATTTGTTACATGGAAGACTTACAGGTAAAATAATTTAATAGTAGCACAAGATCAAACACCATATTAACCAAGCATTTTCATTCGTAGGTACCCCAAAAAATCTCCAAGTACATTACACCCATCTGCAGACCAAAACAACAATATTTCACGAGATCCAAACACACGAAAAGCGAGTGTCCAATAGCAAAAGGCCGATATTTTATTTAAAACCCCATATCAAAGGCTCACGGTACACCGACCCCCTGAATTATACACCGTCCTGCGCTTAATGGGTTTAATTTTCAAACTCTTGAAAAATATCTCTGCAAAGTTTTCACGTTAAGTGCGACCGGAGATTCGAGGCGGACAAGTTCGGGAAATCTTTTGTCAACTTCATGTGACGTGGTGAGGATGAATTTTTAATTTGACGTCCATTTTTTTTTTGGGTTAGATTTGAGATTTTTATGGCACGGTATTCATTTTGAATGGGTTTTTCGATTTGATATGGTAGTAAACTGTGGTTATATTTTTACCATAGCTATTACATTCGCTACTTTTACATTTCCCTTAAAGACTTTACATGATATCATCTGCCTAGCCGTTTTCGAACAATATTAATCTAATCAATTTGCTAGATTAGATACATAAGTCCATATTATTTTCCTGTATGAAAAATGAAAAAAAAAGAGTACAAACCGTAACCAAATTTCCCAATCCAGTCATTAGAGCAAATCACCGAATTTTCGCAAATTATCCTCCAAACAAACTCAAATCATATTTTATTATTTCCATAAAAGCTCATTTACCTACGTTCCAATTTATACTGGTACACAATAAGCATGTATCCCCCTCAAAAAAAGTTAAACAAGAATTGTTAAAGTAACAGTTTTCTTTGTATGCAAAACATTTTTGCGAGAGCGTTCAGGTGTGATGTTCGCATAGCCCATATGGATGATTTCATGCCTCATCGGGCCACGGTCGCTAGGGATCGCGATCGGAACTCCGAAGCTTCGGTTGGAAGATTCCAGAACAGACCGTGTTTTGTTTTGAGAAAAGTTTTAAAAATGTTTTTGAACATACGGAGGTAAATTGTTGTTTAGTAGAGTATTTAGTATAGTCTGTTGCGAAGTTCTGTAATCTCTTATTTGCGATATTTACAGAGCTTTCAAACCAGCGAATTTTTCGCGCGGCAATGCTAATAAGTAAAAGGTATAGGCAATGTAATAGGCATCATCGCACGAATGAGCGTTATTTGTCAATTGACAGCTATACAGTCTAAAAAAACTTTTTGTACAGAAAAAAATAATCCTTATTTTATCCGGTCTAATTATAGGAATTAGCTTTATATTTAACTCCAATCTTTACTTATTTAGCCGCAAGTAAAACATCCAATTCGCAAGGAATCAATGGATGCAAATCTGTGACGACACTAAGGAGATTAAGCTACGTTGTAAAGGATAGCTCGTCTGTAATTAGTGGGTCTAAGCTAATTGCTTGTATTGGATAGAACGGTGGTCTTGGATAGAATAATTTGTTGCTCTATTTTTATTTTTTATCTGGCTTTACACCTGTTTTTTCTATGCAACCAAAAGTTTAATGATAGTTTTAGTAGGTCCATATTTTCATCGTTATTGTAACAGTATAAACAGATTTTCGTCAGTAAATTTACGTTTTATTTTGCTTTGTCTTTACGCCCTTGTATGGGTATAATTTCTGGAGTGAAACTCCTAGAAATCCAGCTACATTTACCTTATTTCTTTTACTGCTAATGAAAATTCTATAGAAATGCTTCTTTATCCTTAAACATGATTCAATTACAGTACTATTTAATAACAATAGTAGTAAGGAAAAAAACAATAGTAGCAAATAAAGAACAAAAGATCAAATAAACTTCTACTTAGAGGAACTTTCCAATTATTATCCCTTAAACGTGTGTCGTTACTATACTTATACCAACTTAACTTCTAAGTGGAATAAATACTAAGAAAATCAAAGGTCAATCGTTGTTTTCTTTATGTTAATTGAATTAAATTTACGGGAAAAGTCATTAAAATAAATTGAATATGTAATGGAGGAAAGAAAGGTATTTACTTTTGGAGAGCACGTGGAATAGTGACCTTGTTAAACACACTGTAATTTTTTGGGCGTCTTTTGTTTTAGTTTCTTTGCACACATTTAAAATTGTGAACGACTTGTAGTTTAATCGAACAGCGCTTTCGCCCTTCAAGATTTTCCAATCGATTTTTCTTTCAATCAGGTAGTACTTAATGTTACTTACTTATTTATACCTTAATTGCAGGTGAATAGGGCCCATGCAATAGAAACTACAAAAACATATATATAAATATACATAGCAATACTATAAACGAATACATACAGTTATATGAACTATTTATTATCACTCTTTGTTTACATTTGTTATGCGCGACAAAAACTTTACTATCTACGTAAAAAAACAGCAGAAAATCCGCCAAACACATCGATACAAGAAAAACAAACGTTATTTTTTATCAATAAGCCTTCAACATCTATTTCCGAAAAACGTTAAGAGGACACACCGACTACCAAAGCGATTGATAGAAAATCGAAAAAAAAAATATATTGAGACTTTTCCCGGTACTAGTTGGTCCGAGATGCTCGTACTCCGAATTATTCCAAGCATGTTCTTTGTAAATTGGTACAGGTTACGTTGAAAGCTCCACGTGTGTTAGATATATTCTGGTCCTCAGTCGAAGAGGATATGAGCACTGGATGCACTTGTGTGTCTGACTGTGCTCTGGTAAAACTTCCTTTGTGTCAGTTCTGTTATTGTTATTTTTGGAGATAGAAGATTTTTCCCGGTATGTCTGTTTGGTTTTTAGCCGAAAATTAAAAAGGAATAGTTCTTGGTGCTTCTTTATAGCTCGCATCGCAATTCTACATGTACGAAAAATAAAAAGGAAATTAAATATTTAACCAGAAATAAAAATATTTTAGCAAATAAAACCGAGCCGTAAAATCTTCCCGAACTCAGTTCCGTCGAAACATCAAGACATTTTTAAAGCATTATTAAACAGTTTCGAGAAATATTCTAAGTGAAAATATAAGTTAACTGTTCAGTAGATGAAAACTTAATAGTCCAGGTTTCACTGCGGATTCAATTAGAGCTCCGTTCAGGTGCGACGCGAGCTGGTTTGAACCACCCGTAGCCGGTGTAAGGCGGAAATATCCAGATATTTCTAGAAATTTCACTCCACGCGCGGGTTAATTTCATTTGGTGCACAGAAAACTGTGTGAACGTTATTGCTCGAACAGTTTTTGTATATATTTTTAGAATTTATAATAATAAAATGTTGACCAAAAACAAGGGTTGTGTTCCATTCTGCATGTTGTTTTTCGTTCTCTTTAAACTCGCACGGAATTGTATTTTTTGTACGATTGTTTAAAAACTGGTGCAGAATAAATAAAAGCTTGCTGAGATACATCTGAGAGTACATAAAAATATATATATCACCAAGCATAACTTTGACTATATTTTTGTACTCAACTGTATCTACACTATGTTTTTCCCAGTCAATATTCAAAGGGTCTCGCTCTAGGATAAAGGTCTTAACAGCAACACATGTTGACTCCGCACTAGTTTGAGAGTTAGCAACTCGTCATGTAAATATGGCGGACAAGGGATGGGACATTGAGCAAAATTGTTAAGTGGGTTTAACTCGAATTTAGCGCAAAAGTTGCTCATAGTACAAAACAAGAAGATTATTACCTGATTTGTTCAGATTTTTTTATCGACATTACTAAAGATGAGAAGATGATAGGTTTTGTCTTATTGTAAGATGCTTATTAGAATTACAAACTTGCACTAAACTTTATTTTGTCATTACCTTCATCCTTGTTTTTTTGTAAGTACATATTTTCAATTTACACTTATCAATGTTATTGTGAAAACTTTGCAAGTTGACAGATAAACATAATCATTTTGCAATTAGTTTATCATTGAGTATATTGAAGACGGAAAGGACTAGGTACTCCTGAAAGCCATATACTTTTATCATTAAAAATATATAAAAAATACTTAACCAGCAATACAAAATAGCCATCACTAGTACAAACCAAACGATATTTTGATAGCGGGCCGCGGATGAGCGATGTCGCGGGCAAGTGTGTTGCTTCTGTCCCCACCAGGTTCATTAATTGTAAATGTCATGCTTGTTTTGGGTTGCACTTAAAATTTTAAGACACGTTGGGTTTTTGAGCCTTTGTATGTAAGAGTAGTATTATGTAGCTGAAGTTTGTTGCATTGGATGTGCTTATCTTAGAGCTGCTGCTCCGATTTGCAAATGAAAAAAATATCTTGTTTTAGATAGTCCATTTAATAAGTACCACGTAATGAAAGTACTTATTGATTTACTGTTAAACCATATGGCACAATAAAAAAACAGTGATTCCTTAGTAAATTTTTTATCACAATTATAATTCACACACAAAGATTTTTACAAATATGACCCGGTAAATAGAGCCGGTAGTTCTTGAGAACCTTTCAGCTCTGCAATTTTAAGCATAAAAGACACAGAAAAACGAAAGCAACATTACCAAGAAAAATTATATCACACTCATACGTAACCGTGCTCGAAAATTCACTTCCCAATCCTTCCGCAATTAACTAACAAATCACCTCAAACACTCAAACACGACAAAGACAAAACCAACCTTTGCAAAACTCCCAACAATTATTTCGGAATCTTCGCGATCATTAAACAAAAAGGACTTAAAACTTTCGATACGTGAGTTGTGTTTATGTTACATACGGAAACGGAAGTTCGCAATGCGGGTAGGTACATAAAGGAATGGGCCAATCGAGTATGTTACTGTAAACGCTGTATTCGGCTGCATCGTATATCTTTTCGACGGAACTTTCTAGAATTTAGCAAGCGTTTGACCTGGTGTGTGAGTGATTTGTGAGTGCTCGGTGTTGGTTTGAATCCTGTTTGGAACAGTGTTAGTGCCAATAGGCGTTAAGAGTTCGAAATGAATGTTCGGACTGGATGTTTGGGATTCGGGTGTCGACTATTCTTGGTCACAGGACTATAAAACTTGAAAAAATAAGAAGTAGTTATAGGGTACGATGTAGGTACAGAAGGCTTTTACAAATGCGGTTGTTATAAAGTTCCTTACACAGACACTCTTCATCACACTCAGATTTACCACTGTTTTATTTAATGTATGGGTTCTATTTAAACTTTAAAATAACGATAAAAGCGTGGCTTACCACCACAATCGATAAACACCTACAAAATTAACCACCGAATACCCCAAAAAAGGAATTCCAATCCCATGTCAATTTCCCTTTCTTAACAACAAAATACTCTCACAGCATCCCTCGACAAGCTTCGGACCCAACCATGGAAAACAAAATAACTTGCGGAGGTGCCATAGCGGAAAATCTCTTAAGAAAGTAGCACGCTAAAGTGCGGGTGTGCGGGGGATGAGGAACGCTGCTGTCTTCGCCATTATACGCCTTCTTTGGACCCGCCCATTTTTTGTAATACCAAACATCGTTGACAAATGTCTCAAAGAACCCAAACGCCTCGTTAGTTCACTCATAACTGATCGTTTTGGTCTTGCCCACCGTACGAATTTGGCCTAGAAGAAGGCGCCTGATCTACCTACATTATGGAAACTCCGCTTATATGTCCTTATTCTGTGGACCCAACCCACGCTTCAAATAGTACCTACCCACTTAGGGCATGTTTGTAGAGATAGAACGAATATGTGACGTATCACAATATGGGATCGACTGGCTAACTTACTATAGATCCTTGGTACCCTAAATAAATATTGGAAACTATGTTTGTTGAGAACCGAGTGTCTGGTGGCTTAGAACTGTTTGCGGCAACTTTGTAATTGATTGGATGATTTTTTAACCTGTTGGGGATAAGGGGAGATGTTCGGTTGTTTTAATTGGGGAATAAAGCTAGGGAACTGTTTGAAAATGTATTCAAAATTCATCTATTAATAAAACATATTATATCTACTATTTACTTCCATACAGATCTCAGGAACTATCATTTTAAATGTTGGTTAATGGTTGATTTTTAACCTGTTGGGGATAGCAGTCTGAAATTATAATCGGATTCTAAAAAAAATCTTAAGATACATAAATTGTTAAATATTATACACAGATTCAGATGATGAAATTCGATTGTATTAGTATCTGTGTCGATACCAATGGGGAACTTATATTTTAAATACCTAAACCTATATTTTAAATCAAAAATTTAAAAATCAAATAAAGACTTGCCAAATGATCACTTCATTTCTTAACTATTCCACTTACATAATCCCTATTTCCTTCCCTTTCATATACCAGACATTAAAAAGAGCCAGCAACCGTTCAATAATAAGGAGTTACCGAGAAATTGTGAACTCAAGTTTCCAAAATGGGATTTGTCTTTCGAGATCTTACAAAAGTGCTGAGTCAGCGTTTATCATCAGATCATAAGAGGGTTGAAACTCTCTTTGCTGATCTGAATTTGGACATGCTAATGCAGCTCTTAATGAAGAATTACTTGCAGATAGGAAGGGAACTTTGTCTTACAATGTTTTGGAAGAAACTTTAACTCGGTGTGATTTTTAAACTAAGTTGTATGGTAAGGTTTTAGTATCTTTTCTATATTTATATTGAATAGTAAACACACGTACAGAGCGGTACAATAGATTGCCTGTTTATTACGAAATTTTCACAAATACATAATATAACGAAACAATAATTATGTAAAGCTCTTCCTATGTTTAATGTTGCTAAGGATTTTTGGGACGGAATTCGAATTCTTCAAAACTTACGTCAAAAACTATACTAAGTACTACAATAAGTAACCGTTTTCCTTGATACATCAGTACAAAAAAACACGCAATATTTTCATATCGACAGCCGTCAACGAAACACAGATGTTTATATACACAAAGCCTTTGAGCTATGAATATTTTAATTTCCGGTTCGCCCGACACTGAGATTAAGAAGGTAAAGTATGAAATACTTTATTAACTGTACCCGACTGTACCCAGCTTCGTTTTACGTCCGCTCCCAATATGCAGTCTATCTCTTGTTTTGCTTACCAGAGATAGAGGTTTGATATTAGCCTCATACAAGTAACTGACGTTGACTGAGTTGACTGCCTCGTTGGTATAGTGGTTGCGGTCTTGCGGCTGCTGTGCTCGAGCTCTCGGGTTCGATTCTGGTGCCGGCCGAAATCGCTTTGTGGGTCTTCTTAAAACTTTCACAAAAGCAGCCAAGTAGTCTGGGAGTTGGTGATTGATTTACCCGTGCATTGGAGAGTACTTTAATGTCGGTCCTGCGCCTGATCTCTTTCAGGTCGTGTCGGATTGCCGTCTCATCGGGTTATGAGAGTGAAGGAATAGGGAGTGCACTTGTGTCTGCACAAATGCTCGTGCACTATAATAAAATGTCCTACGCAGCTGGCTGATCTCCTTAAAATCAGAACAGCCGCCGCCGTTTCCAAAATCAGCCGTGGACGCCATTACATACAAGTAACGTCAAATTCCTATCTCTAGTTAGCTAAACAACAGATGGATAGATTATTGGAAGCGGCCGTTAGCATAATGTGGACGAACTGACGACCCGTTTTTGTTTTTTTTTCACCATGAATTTTAAATCAATGTGTGGGCATTTGAGGATTACCGTGTTTTTTTGGGTGGATTTAAAAATGATTAAGGCCTTTTTTGGGGAAAAAAATGTTTTGTTCGTCGTCATTATTAGCGGTTTAGACTTTTAAATTGACTGTATTGAAATTTGAATCTGTTTTTGCGATGTTGCTATTTCGTTTTGGAAATACTATATTAGCATTTATAGGGATTTTTTAATTGAGTCTTATTGCTCAAACAATGAAAAATCTTCACAACCTTTTACTACAGCAATCTTTATACATAGAAATAGTTAAAACGAGTCCAATAAATTAGCTAAGTCTCTTTGCCAACATTTTGAAAGAGTTCACTTGGAAACCAACAGGCACGCTCAATCACACCACAAAACACAATAAAACACAATTATATACAAAATTCCCCATTACCCGCCGATTTCACTAACAACCCGTCACCATGACAACGGCTAACAAGCACAAAAATATATTTACACGGCGTTCCAGCCAAAAAACGTACCTTTTGTTGAACATAAAATTAATTAGGCAGTCACAGGAAAATTTCCAAATTATAATTAGTACTCCTGAAAGTTACGGGACAACAATTATTGTCATTAAAATATGAAAATGTCAAAGTTAGTACCTGAACATGTTTTGATTAGCTATTTTGATGACTGAGAAATTTTGTGACGCGGTGTCGAAATTAAATTTCGCTAAAGTTGAATGTTAGGCATTCTGATTGTAGCTTGTTACCACATATTTTAAAGGGCAATAATTTTCGAAAATTAAATTAGGCATTATTTAGATTATTGCAGAATTGTAAGCTGGTTTCAATCGATTTTTTGTTCTTTGTACAGAATATGGACGTTGTCCTCATCTTAATTATAATGTGCAGAGTATAGTATCAAGCTACCTTTATAATTATTAAAATGTTAACTTAGCAATTAGCCGCACAATAATATTAAAATTCTTAAAACATTGTTCCAGAGATAAGGTTTTAATGTCACAAAATTGTAAAATTCCACCTTATCTCCCTTTTAATGTGAAGGAAAAACAATGTTTTAGGGACGTTTGTCACAATAAAGAATACACAGAAAGCCAACTCTGTTCAACTTTGTAAAGAACTAGAAATAAGTAAAGACAAAAGAGAATAATTGCGCGCAATGCCTGATCACATGCAATTTACATGGGTGTCAATTTAGAAATACTGACTTGTAGTCGTTTGGGGAGGCCTATGTTTCGCAATGGACAGCAAATAGCTTTTAAGCTGGTGACTCGCGTTACTGGTAATGGCGCTGATCTTCCACTCAGTCTCAGATCTTTATACGAGTGCTTAGTATACTATACTCGTCCACCGTGCCTTTGATCTACTATGTGCTAAGGGTTCTTGGACAATTTCATTTTTATCGAATTCATGATCGTTAAACTTCTGTTCATGTACTTTTGCTACTTTATGTAGGGAATGGATTTACGGTCGCTGTAACTAATTGAAATTATCATTAAAAGTTTTTTATTGTTCAGATAAAGGTGAGTCTATGTTTAATTACAGTTTTGTACCTGCTGCTATTGTGTTCATGCCTTTTTTGAACTTGAAAATGTGTTTGTTTTTCTCAAGCTTATTTGTTAGAGGTGTCTGGCTTTTTAATTGGTCTGTGAGTAGTATTTGTATATCCACTTTTTTCGAAGTTGTGTTATTTTACTTGTATTAACGATATTATCATCAACTGCAATATATATTTTTGCATTTTCAAATCTGGTTTCAGTTTTCTGTTTGCCTCTATCTTGGTCATTATTCTGCTAAACAGGTATTTTATAGTCTGTTCAATTCTTCTTCTTTCTTTTTCAATGTCTTCTTCAAACTAATCATCATTTATACCTTACAACACCATTTTGTGGTGAACTTCTTCAAAAAAATATAGGCACACCTTCACCAACACAATTCTCTTATACTCAATCTTCTAACAACTTTCAACATAAAACTTAGCACTTTCAGTTATAAATTTAAAGGCAGAATCATTAACAAAAGGTGTGCCTTACGTTTAACTGTGAACTTTGATCCATAGTCGAATGGTCTCGGTGTCGTTTAGCCATCGATTACTGGGAGTTTTTAGAGACGTTGATAGATCGCCCCCGGCCGGCGATTCTACTTCTACCGGTTATACCTATTCTTTGAGGGTTTAATTCATGAGAACTTGGTATTTTGTCTTCAGGAAGTGTTTTTTCATTGTATGTGTGGGTATGTGTAAAGGAAAACTGATTTTTAGGCATTCATATCAGTTTAGATTGGTTGAGCAGGGTAAGTTAAAGATATTCTATTCTTGCAGGAAAAACCTGCAAGTGCATTTCAAATTGTAAATAAGAAAAACTCATACAAATCTATTTACCACCAATTATTGCAATTGCAAAATATTTTTTATCTTATATCGGGTGTGTCGTTCATAATCACATTAAATTCTATCACATGTACTTCATAATATTCATAATTACATAATCCATTCAGTGGTTAAGCCACAGGACTCATTTTTCGTTTTCATAATTTACAACATCATGTGTAAAGCAGAGATAAAGTTAGGAGTATCGAATGTTTTGATCAGTTGACAGCTGTCAGTTTTCAAGGGAGAATTTCAGCTGTTTGTAATGACTGACTTCTATATGGTGTTCTAATTTTCGCAAAATTACTTTGATTGAAAAATGCATTTTTTTTTATTTTTACGTATTTTTCTTTTTTCTTTGTGTTAATCGACATATATCAACCAGTATATTAACGCATTTCATTTAATGTGATTATGAACGACACACCCGATATATAAGATACTATATACATATAATCTTCTTATAGATCTAACATATAAGACTAACTTCAGCCAGTACTTAGTTTTCACCCGCATCCCGTAATATTTGTATGGATTTCGTATTGCACTTTCCTTCACAAATATGTAGGTTAAAAATATTCCTTTCCCCGTTACCGCTTATAACTTAACAAGTATAACGTACTGTCATTTAGTAAGTGTAAATATAGAGCTAAAACTTTTCTATTACTGCCGTTTGCGATTGGCCAGATATTTCGGCGGGCAGGTCTTCAATCAACATTCTTTTTTTGGTAGATTGTGTGAAAATATTTTTATGTACTGGTTGATTTGTTACAGTGCTTGATGTACAAAAATATATTATCAACTTTAATACAGCGTTGTTTGATATTCCTGATAATCATTATTTTATTTCATGAATTCATACAAAAATGCTTTCATGTTGAACATAATTATTTCGTTGAAAGTTAACATATCTAGTTAGCTGTGAAATTAAAAAAAAAATAACAAAATGGCTTTACCTATAAATTACAAGAAATTATCGATTGATTTACAAGGATAAACTATTTCCACTGTTAGATAGTTACTTCAAAGTTTGACAGTTACTCTAACTTACTTTCATAAACAGGCATTACCTTGTCTGTGCATATGCTGTAAATATAATAAGATCTACATAAAATATTGGACTTAAGTCCAGTTTCATGGGTGAGTGTCTAGACGCATGGATCATTCTAACAAGGAATGTCACCCTGTATGTATTTATGTCACTTATCTATTTCAGTTATATTCAAGCAAATATATCGTTCTGTTGAAGGAAAATACGTATCTGTTTTATTTATTGGCGCTTTATATCGAATGTACAGCAGTATTTCATTATTTTAATAAGTCGTATCAGTCCTAATTGTTAATCGTCATCTCTCAAGTAACATTCCATGAAGACGCAAAATATTACATAGATACCCGTAATACAACTGACCTCCTAGCACCTTGTAATCCATAAAACAGTGATAAATGAACTCGTGTAATACTTTCAAACATAATAGGCCTACAAATTGAATGTACAACGAAACTAGCTTTACTATATACATGTTATTTGTCTTGATTTCACTAGCAGTAAAAGAACCAACCTCTTGAGTATGAGGGTGTGGGTTCGATTCCAGGTCAGGCAAGTACCAATGCAACTTTTCTAAGTTTGTATGTACTTTCTAAGTATATCTTAGACACCAATGGCTGATATAAAGGTGAAGGAAAACATCTTGAGGAAACCTGGACTATTAAGTCTGAAATCGCCAACCCGCAATGAGCAAGCGTGGTGATTAATGCTCAATCCTTCTCCATGTGAGAGGAGGCCTGTGCCCAGCAGTGGGACGATAAAAAAGGCTGTAACAGTAACAACAGTAACACTAGCAGAACAAATTTCATGGCGTGAGAAATGTTCCGCGGTAAATTACTAACAATTACTACTTCATATAGGTACTACATAATTACTGCTGTTACTAGTAAAGTGATCAGTAATGTTTTGGTGATTGGTGTTACGAATTATTTTTATAGTCCATGACGAATGTAATGTCATAACAGTAGTTTTAAAGACTGCCTCGTTGATCTAGTGGGCGCCAAGTGCGTGTATAGTACACGATACCTCGGGTTTGATTCTCGGATCCAGCGAAAGTTGCTTTATGGGCTTTAATTTGCTTTATAAAATAGCCTAGAGTCTCGAAGTTGGTGGCAGTACAACCGTGTATAGGAGAGCACGTTAATGATGGCCGATCTCTCTCCGGTGGTGTCAGATTGCTGTCCTATCGGGCTATGAGAGTGACGGAACAGAGAGTGCACCTGTGTCAGCGGAAATGATTGTACACTAAAATTGTATAAGGGTTTTTTAAATCTGTATTTATCATTTACACCCGTCATATTTTTTAGGTACCTATGTTGTAAAATAATGAACAAACATATTGACATACATCACAAAACAAATACAACAATTTACATAGAACTGATTTGTAATTAAAATATTTCCCTGTTGATGTATCATACACCAAAATATTTGCTCCAGGCAAACAATGTTTTTGAATTAATATTCGTGTACCTTTTACTAAAATTTTGTTATGATATTTTTGTCCACGTAATTTATGAATAAATTCTAATTTTACCCTTGCTTTTGCCTTTTTGAGAGGAAAATATGGATCATTCAGCCTCTTCATTATTTTACGGAAACCTTGTTAAAATGTATTAAATATAGTACGTACCTTCAAACATTGCTATCTACTTTCACACCAGGACTCATCTAAGCCATTTTCTTTCAAAAGATACTTCCATTATTATGAGCAAGTAAGCAATTTGCAAACACTATGTAAACAATATCAATATTATACCTAATGTAAAACAGCACTGCATAAGGAATCAAGGATGATCAATAACCATCATAACTTCTGAACATAGACAAGACATGTATGTAAGCCAGTCCAAACTTCTAGAAAGTTTCGTAGTTTACCTGCCTTACATAAACACGAATCACGAGGAAAGAAGAGTGGAGATAGCATAATGCAGGTAGGTCAGGAGCCTTCTTCTAGGTCAAAAAGGTACGGTGGGCATGATCGAAACGATCCTTTACGAGTGAACTAACGAGGCTTTCGGGTTCTTTGAGATATAGTGTACCCAAAAAAATACTGCGAATGTAAAAAATCTTTAACAAATTGGATAAAATTACTAAATTATGACGACACCGAGGCACTCTTGGAACACATTAAGTAAAATTTTTATGCTAATCAGGTTGTAACAATCACACAAATAATTCACCCCTATATCTATAAACAGCATATGCACAACATACTAATACTCACACACACACACACACACACACACATACACACACCCACACACACACCCTCACACACACACACACACCCACACACTCACACACACCCTCACACACACATACACAAATAAGATAAAGAAATCGTAGTTGTAATTAGTTTAGATTTTGTATTGCTTAGCTATGGAAGAGCGGAGCTCCCCAACACAGGCATTACTTGCTTACAGGGGAGCTCCAAACACAAAAATTAAGAATGTAAACTTTTTGTCAGCTAAGCGGGCTCTAAACCAAGAGATCAACAAGCACGTACGACGCGACCTCCGGTGCTCCAATACTCTTGACATTGAAAGAGCAATTGAGCTGAATCGGGGGTCAAAGGTGTTCGTACAATCTCTTGGAAGAAGCCACTTGACGAAGCTGACCACAACAAGTGGAGAAGTCGTTTCTTCGGTGCCGGCAGTCCTTTCGGAAGTGGAAAATTTCTATGGCCGGTTATACGCATCGCATGCATCTCGACCTGATCCCGGAAATGAGGATTCTAGAGCCACATTAACGCGCCATTTCACCGAAGACCTGCCAGAAGTCAGCAGTGGCGAAATCGAGATCGCTCTGAGACAGCTCAAAAATGGAAAAGCCCCTGGCGAGGATGGCATTACAACAGAGCTATTAAAAGCAGGAGGAAAGCCCGTACTGGGGGAGCTCCAGAAGCTTTTAATGCCGTCCTGTTTGAAGGAGAACTCCAGAGGCGTGGAGTAGGAGTGTTGTCGTCCTGTTCTTCAAAAGGGAGACAAAACCCAGTTGAAGAACTGTCGACCCATTTCCTAAGCCACGTATATAAGCTGTTCTCAAGAGTGATCACGAACCGACTTGCGCGAAGACTCGACGAATTCCAACCACCGGAGCAGGCTGGGTTTCGGAGCGGATACGGCACCATAGACCACATCCACACAATGCGGCAGATTATACAGAAGACCGAAGAGTATAATCAGCCCCTGTGTCTAGCATTTGTGGACTATGAGAAGGCCTTTGACTCGGTTGAAATCTGGTCTGTTCTGGAGTCCCTGCAGCGTTGTCAAGTAGATTGGCGATACATCCAAGTGATGAGATGTCTCTACGAAGCCGCTACAATGTCCGTCCAAGTACAAAATCAGCAAACAAGGCCCATACCGTTGCATCGAGGAGTGAGACAAGGGATGTTATTTCCCGAAACTGTTCACTAATGCAATGGAGGATATGTTCAAGACGCTGAACTGGAAAGGACGTGGCATCAACATCAATGGCGAACACATCTCTCACTTGCGATTTGCTGACGATATCGTCATCATGGCAGAAACGCTGCAGGACTTACAACAAATGCTGAACGACCTGGCTGAATCTTCTCTACGCATCGGCCTACGGATGAACTTGGACAAAACCAAGGTCATGTTCAATGAACATGTTCTACCGGAACCGATTGCGATACACGGCGCCGTTCTCGAAGTTGTTCGGAAATATGTATACCTCGGGCAGACATTGCAGTTAGGTAGAAACAACTTTGAGGACGAGGTGAATAGGAGAATTCAGTTGGGTTGGGCTGCATTTGGGAAGCTACGTCGAGTCCTAACATCGTCGATCCCACAGTGCGTAAAGACGAAAGTCTTCAATCAGTGCGTCCTACCTGTCATGACTTACGGAGCCGAAACGTGGACACTGACGGTACGGCTGGTCCACAAGTTTAAAGTCGCTCAGCGGGCTATGGAAAGGGCTATGCTTGGCATTTCTCTGAGGGATCGCATCAGAAATGAGGTAATCCGTCAGAGAACCAAGGTCATCGACATAGCCCACCGAATCAGCAAGCTGAAGTGGCAGTGGGCTGGCCATATTAGCCGAAGAACCGATAACCGTTGGGGTAAACGAGTTCTAGAGTGGAGACCGCGCCTCGGCAAACG
This sequence comes from Helicoverpa armigera, assembly GCF_030705265.1. Taxonomy (NCBI): domain Eukaryota; kingdom Metazoa; phylum Arthropoda; class Insecta; order Lepidoptera; family Noctuidae; genus Helicoverpa; species Helicoverpa armigera. The sequence continues at coordinate 853,369 of NC_087139.1, read as the reverse complement.
TAGTGTAGGACGTCCTCAGGCACGGTGGAGTGACTTGCGCAAGACGGCTGGCAGGAGCTGGATGCGAGTAGCCGAAAATCGATCTCAGTGGCGTGCACTTGGAGAGGCCTATGTCCAGCAGTGGACTGCGATAGGCTGATGATGTATGTGAAACTTTTTGAAGCAATAAACCATTTGTTTGTATTTGTATAGTTATCGGCACGAATCTTGAACTCTAACCTATATCTGCGCAGAAGTGATTTATTAGCAAAGAACCAATCCCGAGTGACGGCTATGACGCGATGCACTGCGGGCCAATCACCATTTTTGCCCGCCCCCGCGCCTCACTTCATACCACAAAAGGGACCCAATAAACTACTTCTGCGCAGGTGAAGGTCAGAGCTCAAGATTCGTGCCGATAACTATATCTGTCAACGATTTTTTGTATTACAAAAAATGTATCGTGTCCAAAGAAGGCGTACAAGGGCGAAGACAGTAACGTTCCTCGTCCCCGCTCACCTTCATTTTAGCGCACTACTTTCTTAAGAGGTTTTCCGTTATGGCACCTCCGCTAGTAATTTTGATCTCCATGGTAGGAATATTGTTGCGGTCGCGTGAGTATGTAAATAATGAATGAGTAGGAGGATGGGGATTTAAGGACCTTTGTGATGTACCCGGATATTGTTGTATGATGTCCGTGTCCAAATTTAGATTTAATGGTATGAGGTAAATTGTAATAATCCTATTGATTATACGGCTATTGGAGAATGATTGTGAGTCTATTTGCGAAGTATGAGCATTGATCATTAGGCTTGCAGACAAACTCACTTTATTGTAGGTTTCACTCACTTTATTTGGTTAGGCCGAAGCCGATAGAATAAGTACCGAACTAGTGTACGACATACCATTTTACAATTATTTTTCTAACATTACTTCTTTATGATATTTATGAAATAAGTAATCGTTAGCATAATAATAATAATAAATCGAAGCAGAAGAGTCTCACCTTACTAAATACAAAGGTTACACTTATAAAGAAATCTATATAACTCGGTCTTTTCAAATATCGGCACTAATTAAAACGATCTCTGGGAAACAATTATATTTCACGTTGGAAGTACATAGGCACCTAGTAAGAAGACATGTCAGTGTTTCACATACGTAAAATGCATCTTGCTCATGTTCATTCCATTCTTTCATGTTCTCTCAATCGGCCTTTCCTTCCAAAGGCCGCGGCCACTCTTTGAAGATCTGAAAATTACCTTAAAATAAGCCGACACCATCAACCCAGGTGTCTTCAACACACTTACCCAAGTCATGGGAAAAGCCACCACATTAAAAAGCAGGAAGCTAGAACAAACAAAATGGATATGTAGTAATAGCAAGAATCTACACATACTAGGTCGAGTGCCTGTCCACTTGCTTGAACAAATATTGGCCAAACAAGTTTCTGTTATAATAATGTTTGTCGCCAATGTTTGTCTTATTGGTCGTAATGATGCACTGTTGCATGTATGAGGTCGTCGGTAAATGGGGACGGTTTTTTTTTCTAATTGCTTATTTATTATTTTTAGTTTTAGTTTTAAAAGTCGTTCGAAGAATTGTGTTTAGTATTATTTTTAGTAAAATATCAAAAGGACTTTTGATATTTTGTTTTTGTGTTTTTCTGCGTGCTTTTTAATGATGAGCCGTAAATATGGCTTTTCTAGGAAAGCTATTCTTATTTTAGGGATAGCTTTTTTATTTGATTTTAAATTCATTTTGCAGCCTAAACTATACCATAAATATATCTGTTAATTTAATAATATAAATTAAAATTACACATAAAGTGAGTACACTTTTTCCAGTAAGCGTTTCATAAAGGCGGTGTCACACTAATGTGATGTTAGGTAACGTGACGCTCGGGAATAGCGGCGACGTGAGACTCGCGACTATTACTATCGTAATTTTTATATGATAAGTATAACAAAGTAAAACGTTTTTTTGTCTATTTTTGTTAATATTTTAGAAAGTTCATTCGGTTCATTAAATGGAGGAAATAAAGATAATAATATTTTAGTTCTAACAAAGATAACCGTCAATATAGGTACATATTTAGAATTTTTAATGAACGATCATCGAGGAATGAGAAAATGTTTCTAGGTAGAGTTCATCTCAAAATGTTCGCTTTTAAGCTTGAACAGATCACTTAACACCTAATATGCAATATGATACTCCATATTATAACAAATTTAACATTCGTACCTACTACATTACGTTACCCTACTGTCTTTTACATGTTTATCTTAAAATCTAAGATAGTTCACTAACATCGTACGTAGCTCTACAACCCTCCAAAAGGAAATCAGAATCGACGTAAAGCTCTCCCAAATAAATATTTCAAAGAGCATCCTGTAGAACCTGAAAAAACACGAGTCACACGTCACGAAAAACAAAACGTCTCAATCTGCCGCAAAATTAAGACCTCCATAAACCACTTTACGGAAGTGCTACAGAAACCCTCACGTTTTTGTGTACACCATAATTTACAGATGCTACCAACGTGTCGAATGTTTAACTAAAAAAACAAAAAATAAAACAAAAAACGGCACGTGGAGACAGAGCTTTAAAGCGCAAGTTCTCGCTTTTGTGTATGCGTGGAATGCATTTGTGTGCGTGCCGTTGCAGGTATCGCTACGGACTTCAGTCCCCATCGGGCAGTCGACGACGCGCGTTGTGTCGACGCTCTCTCCCCGAACGAAAGCGTTCGACGAAAATCATTTTCGCGATCGAAGAAAATTATCGAAAAATTTTCATTCGTTGGATTTTTGGAAACTGTGAAAAGAATTGTGTGTTCTGTGATTTTTGGATGCTCAGTGGATCGAGTGTCGACAGTTTTTAATGGTTTTTGTGAATGAATGTACAGGTGTGAACTCGTGAATGGTTTTGGTTTTTTTGTGGGATTTAGAAGCAAGTAAGTTATAGACAATAATTTTATTTGTCTACTTATATACCTAAATGTTCTATAATAATAGGAATAATTTCAATAGGAAATCAACTGGTGTTAATAAGAAAATATTATAACTAATGTAACAGTTCTATGAATAAACATAAAGCCATTGGAATAAATTAATTTATTGATACAGTTTGATTCCAAATTGATGATAGTCTAGATATTATAAATGAATCCTCATTTAATAATTTATTAGTCCGACTCACTGATGATATAGATGCCTAATTAAAAATCGATAGTTAATTGCAATTATGACAAGACATGTTTTGCGAATTGGAACCGTGGACTGGAAATTAATTAAAATTCTTAAGTATCATGTTGGATCAATCACTGCTGCCAATTATTTTTTAGCTAATGTAAAATTATCTACACATTTAATCTAATCTATTTATTAACTGACCACCATGTCAATTTAAAAAGCATATTTTTTTATTGCAATCAATTAGGTAGTTTGTCGATTTTTTTTCTAACAATCATTTGTTTTACTTTTTTTTTCTTACGGTGCGAGTACAAAAAATAATGACTTACCGCTATTGTGTTTTCAAACTGATTGTCATTGAAGAAAAAATATCCGGTGGCGAAGAATAGAGTTAATTATTGTTAAACTTCGATTTGAGATCGATTTTTGAAGGTCAAGTTTGGAATGACATTTAAAAATGTATCGAGTATCGACCTTTGGTAAAGTAACTATTAGGTAATACTCGACATTTATTATTGGGTACAAAACTACTATTTATTCTTGAAATATGAAGCTTTGAATTTGATAAATGGACTTGATTGGGCCTTGTTTTAGATATAGAGCAGTGTTGCCTTAAATATTGAAAGGTTTTCAATTAAAATGGAAACAGAAATATAGGTGTCATATTTACAGGTCACTTTGAGTCTGATATACTTTATTCATAAACCAAAGTAAAGCAATGTTTTATTTTCATAAATTGAATGATTTTTCGTTTGGATGGAACTATTATAGATCAGTGTTAAAATGTTTTGGTATATTATGAGCGTAATTTGCGGAACCTTCTTCTCGAGTGCTCTACTTATGCAGATGTTTTAATACTCATCTTTGATAATGTAACGCAAAATAGAAAAATATTGACTTACCTATGTCTATTTACTTATGTCTATCTATCTGATCGATCGGTGAACCAATTGGAAGCCTTTTCAGGTTTCAGTAAATGCATTATTGACACGATTTAATGAAAACTGAAATAGGATTAATAACCCATGAAGTGCTGGATGTAAGCTCATAACTGCTAGAAAAATCTACATAGTACCTTAAAAAATATATAGAGTTAAGTAAAACATAAAAAATCTACATCTTATACCTATTTAAACAAAGCACTAAGGCAGTCTATGAGTGAAGGTAATTTCTTGTGATTTTCGTCACGCATAAACTTCGGCATTGAACCATAATTACTTATGGTCATAGACCTAAATTTAGGCCAGTTCAGTCTAGACGCTGTTACGTTTTTGTTAGAATATGTATATAACAGCCAAAATAATTGGTTTTTGTAAGGGTATAAGTCGTCGATAAACCTTTCTTTGTAAAGTAACTACATACATACTTGAGTTTGGTTGCTGGGTTTTTGTTACTATTTCAAGTAAAAGAAACTGTACCTAGAGTTTTCGATGAAAATTGACACAAAGTATGTAACACAAATCTAAAGAAATTCTTGTTAGTCATAACCTATTATTGATCAGGTTCTGCTAGCGTTTCAGTCGCATCTTCTGTGATAACGGCTTCACACACGGGGATTGAAAGTAGCTATATTCTTCCTCGATAAATGGAATATCTAACACACATTTTTTTAAAATTCAGTCAAGTGGTTCCCTAGATAAAGCGCCCGATCAAACTCTTCCTTCAGCTTTATAATATCTATTAGTTTAAACATTTTCACACCTTTCAATATTTCACTAACAAAGTCACAGTAACGGTTCGTTTCGACATTTTTCTTCAATTAACTACGATTTCTTGACCGAGTTACAACTTCAGACTTTAATTGCCAAACTTTTTGTTGCGAATATAATTTCAGCATTTAAGTAATTTGTCGCTAACTCGAGTTTCTTTGAAACTGTAAAAGATAAGACACTGCAGAGGAAATTATTTGCAAGTTTCTTGTTTTAAAATGCCCTGTAATAAAAGTAGGGATTGTATTCTTGTAAACTTATTGAAGAACCAGATCTTAGCTCGGACCTCGGACTTTGTCCGAAATATGAAGAGATCTACGTTTCGTATCTGAATGAAAATGCGCTATATTTGTTTCAAACATACTATACCTATCTCAGTCGGTTCAACCGTTTAACACGAAATGCTAGGTAACAAACAAAATCAATTTTGAATGTGCAATATTGGTATAGACGTTATTTTTAAAACCATTAATACCGGTCTAGTTGGTAAAAAAAACCTTTTCATTCAGCTTATTGCGAAAGATATAGATGTTCTCTTATGATTCATAACATTATTATGATCGTTCTTCATACCAAAAATTCCAAAGTACTGCACCAAAAAAAGTTAATTTCACGCCATGTGTCATCGTGAACGAATTTCAGGGAATTCGGTGATACATTACTGGCAACCCTTTGACGCCCCCTCCGTCACATTTTATTGCACCCACGAGGGTCCAAGGGTTCACTGTTATTTAGATGCAGTGAATTATTTCCTTTACGACGTCATATGCCAAGGGTTTAACATTATCTCTCCTTGGACACCGTTTATTTCTATCAAAAGACTTTACTTTAACAACTTTGTGAACACTTTAAGTTAAGCTTCGAAATTATCAGGCTATTTTATTTGGACTAACAGATATAAGATTTCAGTTACGTATGCCTATCTTATGTATCACTCAATCTTCAAATTGAAGCACCAAACTTCTGCCGCCAGATTTCTTAAATTGTCACTCAAATGACCTCAAAATACTGGCAAAAATCACCAGTCATTAAACTTAATAGCACTCAAAATAAAATCTGCCTGTACTGTAAACACATAAATGCAAAGCAAAAATTACATAAAGATTTTAAATCGGCCTAAAACTGCTTCTATCTGTAGTCCAAATATAAGGGCTACTACACATGTAGTTACCTCATACCCCCATGAGAAAAACCTTCCTAAACTGTTTAGTACAGGCGTAAAACACCTGTCTTTTCATTAAGTTAAACGCAACCGAGTAAATAGTCATAAAATTAACGCCCATGGGAATCTCCCCCTTCGTTGACAGTGAACTTGAAATGGAAAACAAATATTTAAGAGAAAAGGGTTATGTTTGAGAATGTGCTGTTTTATACTTACTTAGTTACTTGGGAAGATGGTACCTCTGGTGATGTAAAGAACAGTAGACTTGAGTGGCAATTCAAATATGAGGTTATTTATAAATTGTTATCTTACTGTAGTTTTTTAAGGTAATTGAGTAATGATACAGTAAAAAATTACAAAGGGTATTCGTTGAGACTATTTAATTAGAGTATTGACATCAATATCAAAGTTTAAAGTATGGCATTTATTTAGTCAACGATTGATTTCAAGTTAATCATTTGAATTATGAGGTCAGAATTTTGCCACGCCTATAGATTGGAATAGTCATGTACTGTCGCTGTACAGGCTTATCAAAACTAATTTTCTACATGATTCTGAATTGAAAACACATATCAATCACGTATCAATTCAAACCTGTTAGATACGTTTTTGCCACTTTTTACGAAACTATCAAAACATCAAGCTACCGACTCAAGGCGTAACATTGGCACCTTCCAATAACTCAGCAAGAATTCTCGTCTGTTACGTATAAAAACATAATTAGCGCTTCTCGAAGCGTAATCCCCTGAGATTTATCATGAAATTAGCGAGCCCCAGAAATAATGGACGCTCTCTTAGAATTTGAATATTTTCGTTCCTCCACATTTTCGAGATTTTTAGAAGAGATTCAAATGATTCGGTCTTGGGAATTGAGTATGAAATGCCTTTTGAAGGGGTGGGTGAATTGTGATTTTATATATTTTTGCCATATTTTCATTAATTTTGTGATAAATGGTTGGAAATGACACTGATATTTATCTCTCTTTTATATTAAACTAAAAGTGTTAGTATAGTTTTTTGCAGAAAACTTTAGTTTTCACCTCATATTAATGGTAGATGTACTTATTAAATGAAAATTAATTTAAATAGCGCTCATAGAGATAAAAATACAATACATGTTACACTGTAAACCCTTTAAATGGGTTCTCGCTGTGGCGGCATATTGGGCTGACAAAGTGTAGTCTCACAGACACGAAAGAAGAAGAAGAACCCTTTAAATTATAAAGGCCGTCGAAAACACAATATTCATTAGACTTCTCAGGCTGATTGCAAAGTATGATATAAGCTTAATAAAAAACAACTCGTTCGACAAACTTACCCTACGATACTACGAACAAAACCCCTCTAAAGTCAGCTTCTAACCTCAAAAACGAAATTTAACCCCATCAAAAATTCACAGACAGACACAACACTGCAAGTAATTTCATATAACCAACAACATTATACAGCCCCTTTTTCATGGAACGGCGGTATATTAAAAAATAAATATATAAATATAATAAGCCACCGTCCCTTTCATCTGCATGTCTGGATAAAACGCCTCGCTTGGGCTCATCTTGAGCCCCTACTTACATTACAATAGGTAATTGCTTGGGACATATATTATTATGTTTATTTTGTGATTTTTGATGTAGTTTTTATTGAAAAATAGTATGCTTTAGGTAGGTTGCTAGTAAAATGAAAAATTTGAATTTATCTAAACTAATATTCGGTATAGGTTGGCTGAAAATTTTATTTGTCAAGTTTGCTTCATTGTGTTAATCTCAGAAACTACTTGGTCGATTTGATAAAAAAATTACGTGTTCGATGGAACAATGTGAATTCAGCAAGGTTACTGTTTATTTGGGTTCATTTAGATTTTTTGCGGGTTCAACCACTGAAGAGAAGTTGAGAACATGGAATTTTTATGAGCATGCTTGAATTTCAAGATTGATATAATAGCCATGACAACATGGCATGTTTTAGAGGAGATTCAAGTCGAACAACGAAACTATATGTATAGAGTAGATGACTATTAAAGCGATTTTTTTTCACACACTTTATCTAACCTGTAAACCTAGGGCTACTATGTAATGACTAGCCTAGTGCTATCGATCCGTATAGTAACAGTTTACTAGGAAACCAATAAAACTCATTATTTATAATTCAGTCATTGGAGACTAGATGACAGCTTTACTACATTGTATGATATTACCACCTTACCCACTGAAATACAAAGAGGTACTTTCGCATTTATAATACTACTAGCGACCCGCCCCAGCTTCGCACGGGATTACCAGTATTTACCCACTATTTAATGGATGTTATTATACATATAAACCTTCCTCTTTAAACACTCTATCTGATAAAAAAAACGCATGAAAATCGGTTGCGTAGTTTTAAATATTTAAGCGTACAAAGGGACATAGGGACAGAAAAAGCGACTTTGTTTTATACTATGTAGTGATAGTGAAGTAATGATTGTAAAGAAATATAACATTTTACCATACACTATAATCCATGTCAGAGGCAGTCAGGCGGATTAGAAAAAACTCTGACACTAGGGCTTGTTAGGTGTTTAAAATCTGCAGCTCTCACGATGACAAAAAATAATTTTAGACTAGGGTTGTTCGAAAGAGTTACCGCGGCCCTGGTACATAAAAGGCCTATGACGGAACACGACGATTTTAGTCAGTAAGAGTCTGACACTCCCTCACCGCTGCTAACCCACAGCGGGAGGGGTCATTTGGTCATTTGATGATTTTACGTCGCTAAAAAAAAAAAGACTAGGTAGGTACTTGTTCCTAGTCGTAACAATTTTTTTTATATAAATACAAAAGCTATACCGTCCTTTGTACTTAATGAACAAAAAAAAGTCAGTTAAAAACACTATAATCATCTTGTCGAATCATTCAAAACATTATGGAACCATATTGACCAAGAGTTTTTTACATCAACCAGTAATTAAATTATTAATATCAAGCTTGACCTTTATTATATAACAACTAGTGTCAATATTAATAAGAACCGTGTTCCGGTTCATCTGAAGAAAAAAACAGTATTTTTTTGATGATAAATAAAATTCTGTGATGAACGGACTTGTTTGTGTATGTACTCGTAAATATTAAACTACGCTTCGACTTTATCGAATGATTTAAGGGCCTTTTAAATTAGAAAGATTAAAACTACTGTTTTATTCAACTGCACATGGAGTAGGGGTTAGGGTTTTTTCATGATTATTTTTCCGACCCAAATAACCACCAATAGAATTGCACCATTCGACGTCACGTGGTACAACCTACATGGTATTATACTGAAAATTTTTTGAATATTTTCTCTGGTCGTTGCTACGTCAAACTGACAGGTTGTGGCCGACATTTGGGACGGAAAAATAATCTCCCGAATACCACACGATAATTATCTGGCATTTCCTCAGGTTTCTGCAAACAAATAAAGTCGTCAAGTTTTTCAGGAAAAATCACTCGCGCTTCGCGCTCGTTATTTTTTAACCTGAAAATCTTGACTCCTTCATTTGTTTGCAACGAACCTATCGGGAAATACCCGATAATTTTGAAGCTCTTGTGGTATTATAAGTGATAATACTGAATATGTCAATTTGTGGGAAATGGTTTTTTTGGTGATTAAGTACATACTTTGAATAAATTACCAAGAATAGTATGAAGTTCAAAGTACACAAAATAAATCAAGAGGAGATTTTTTTTATGCTATGTATTAGTTCTAAGTCATTTTATACGTGAATGTATAGAATATAGCTTATTAATTTTTTTCCGGATTAAAGGTCCCTTCTCAGCCAAAAAAGTTGCGAACTTATGAGGTCTTCTAAAATTGAGGATCCAATATTTTCAGGTGCTTTACCACAGAGTATCATTAGCAGACTAAAAATAAATTGTCTAGACGTTCGTGTATCGTCTTATATTTGTGGGCAGTCCACCTACATAGGCTTTAGCTTAAAAGTAATCCTTACTAATATTATAAATACAAAAGAAACTCTGTCTGTTTGTCTGTGAGTCCGCCCTTCACGTCAAAATTATTGAACCGATTTATATCTATAGGTAAAAGTTACTTAAAGCCCGAGAAAAGTCATAGGATACATTTTACCCGTTTTCAGGAAGTTGGTCTTTCAGGAAGCGGGTGATACACTCGTGAATTAATAAAACAATCAGATTTTTAATTAATTGAAACACGTATTTTTGTATTCATTGGATAGAAATCAAAAAAATACGTTCTTATGAGGAGAGATTGAAGTATTTCAGAATGAAATCTTTAGATACGCGTCGTAAACTCAATGATGCTATTTTTGCGTGCAAAATTTTTTCCCACAAAATTGAGTCATCTCAGTTGCTGGCTCTGTTTAGGCTTCGTGTGCCGTCGAGAATTCCACGTAGTCCTATCACACCCTTGTATGCACCCCAGCGAAGAACAGTGTTGGGCGCTAATTCTCCCTGCGCAAGGCTCTGTAAGGTCATCAATGGCTGTAGCGATAGATTCGACTTGCATTCACACAAAAGTAAAAAGTCTATTCTCTCGGGCCTGACTGAATTCTGACAGTTTTTAGTTTTTCTGTATTAGTATTAGTTTTTCTGTTCGTACTTATTATTTTTTACTGATGATAATTTATTGTAATGTCAATCAATTAGTGTTGTTTTAAATTTGTTAACTTTTATCGCTTTCTTCCTTTTGTAATTATGTACATTATCACTTTTATATATACTGTTTGGCTTACTTATTTAATTTCACTGTACTTGTAAATTAGCAATTACGTGCATGTCTATACTGAAATGTTGAGTTTACCTATAAGTAATTGTTGTACAACTGCTATTCTACTGTACTAGCTCGTAAGTTCTTGTTTCTTGTATAAACAATTGTTGGTGAACCAGATACATAAAATAAAAATAAAAATAAATAAATAGAATTAAACGTTTAACATTTCCCAGAGCACATTTCTGCTTATACCTGTTGAAACTAAAAGGTTTAACATTATGAGTTATTTAGATTTATTCGTAAATCAGATTATTTACGATCTTAATCAGTTGCCCTTTACCCTTTGAGGAAATGCCATTAAAAGTGTTGTAATTATTACGACCATGAACTTGTTTTAGATCAATCTGATTTCTTGTAAATAACATTAAATTTTAATTCGTAAACTAGTTTATATTTCGTAATATTATTATCACATGTTGTTTCTTTAAGGCGTTAGGGGTAAGAAATGTTGTCATAACAAAGATTAGGATTTGTAAAAAGAAATAAAACTACAAAAAAAAAAGAATTTTTGCTGCCACTGAAAATTACACAAAATATTTTCTGAACCAAGACTCGAACCTAGGACTTCCTATTCAACAGTCGTTTCACTTACTGAACCTACAATTCATAAATAATTCAAAAACATTTCATTAAACCATATTTCAAGTAAAACCAACAGATTAATCTTGTGTTATGAATAAACATTAAACTTGATATAGGCGTTTGAATTTCACGCATTGGTTCATTTTATTAGCGGCATAATTAATAGTTTTTTAAGTTACACTAGTTAATAATAGGAAAGACATATCAACTAAGAAACGTACTATAAACAAGGGCAATTTAAAGATGGGTCACCATAACCATTTTCATGCAATAAAAAGATTATTATTATCAGAAAGCCTTTCAGCCTTCAGTACCTAACAACGCGTAATCCTTAGTTATTGTGTGTTGGTGGTGTATGTTGATAGATCATGATAGAGGTGTATATTGAGATAGATGAGAAAATAGAATCGAACAATACGAATAATATAAGCCCAAACACGAGGTTGTTTACATATTCAGTTGTCGAGTTCCCTCGACCTTCTCAGGTCTCCATCATCAGATTAGCTCCAAACCTTCACAGTTGCAAAGGTGTCGTCAATACAAAAAACCTCTCGACGTACTAAAACCTACCTTTGTTCCTTCTGTTTACTAGCCAGCCAGCTCCAAGACCAGGCTAACTTTTTCGAAGCCCCAGCTCCTTTTGTTTTACTTGGTTAATGAACTAAAACAAGACCATACAAGCCCTCCTGCCAAAATTCCCCGAAATATACCCCATTTACTCCACAGGCAAATATCACATGCCACAACTACCCTACGTCAAAACATGAGCCTGAGCAAATGTATGGGAACCAACAGCTGATTATCTTTCCGCTCGACTTCCATAATGATGCCCTCTAGCTGTGGGCTTCAGCCATCACATTTGGCATATTAATTACATTCCTACTGGCCACGGCAGAATAATATTGCTAATGTGCCTTTTGATCGAATTTGGCATAATTGATATTTATTACTTGTGCATGATTTAGGAGAGATGAATTATAGCTGACATTAAAAGAGACTTCTGTGAAACTATTAAGTACCATTGTCAATAACAAGTTTAAAATTGCCACTACCAATTTTTCAAAAATACTCAGTAAAAAACCTCCCTCTAGTTCAAAATATTTAACTAGTAGAAGGTGCATTGATATTTTTTTTTAAATATAGGTAAAGGAAAAGAGCCTTTGTTTCAAATTCGTTCTTTGTATGAAATATAAATTTACCCCACAATAAGAAACATCATCATCATATCAGGCAATTGCCATCTACGACAAAAAGAATAGTGACCTCTATACTCTAAACTTTTTATACTACCATATTGATTACATTACCACTCAATGAGGTAACATTTCTTGCTACTTCTTCCATAATTTAATGCCTTTATGTCAAATATTTCATAACGATCCCATACATTGAAACCAATATAAGCTGACCTGTGTAGAATTCTGGAACTAAAATTCCAAGTATCTGAATCTTTGATTTATTTTCTTCATCTTTACAATTAGAGTTGCTATGAAGTACGGAATAAGGAAAGATGAGCGGAGATGCCATAATGCAGGTAGGTCAGGCGCCTTCTTAGGTAGGTCAAATACGTACAATGGGCATTACCAAAACGATCTGTTAATAATAAACTCGAAGCTTTCGGGTTCTTTGAGACATCTGTCAACGATTTTTGGAATTACAATCATGGGAGGGTTCCAAAGAAGGCGTATGAGGGCGGAAACAGTCAGGTTACTCGTCCCCCGAACACAAAAGTTTTGGCGCGCTACGTTCTTAGGAGATTTTCCGTTATGGCATCTCCGCTAGTCATTTTGTTCTCCATGCTATGAAGTCTCAAGTTATATTGGTGATATTTCTTTTGCTAATAAAGTCATAACGACGTGAGATATTCAAACGAGTTGTGATTGGCTATCAGCTTTTTTGTATTTTATCATTTTACTGACATGTCGAATTTCTTATGATGTAGTATCAAATGATTACTGTGAAGATTATTGTGGATGTCGTAAGGTTATTTGAGGAACGATATCTAATGAGTTTATCGTAAATCTGTCAGTGTGAATGTAATATAGAAATGTGTGGTAGGTAGAAAGTGAAGTTTTATGTAACAACATTTGGTAACATAAAAGTACTTTATAATAAAACAAGGTCAGAAAATAGGCTATTATTAAAATAGTCAATATCAAAAGAGGGACCAAAACAATAGCGCTTAGAAGCTTAAAGTTGGTGCTGTATTCTTTAGACAAAAACTTGATTTCAAGTAGATTATTAACAAGTGTTAATAATTCAGCACTATATGACCTAGCTCAAACAAAACCTACGTCTTTGAACAGCAAAAAAACTCAATCAGGAACGCTAAAATTATATTCGCCTACAAAGCAATCTAAAGCATCTCATTACAGCTTATTATTCAAAACTTAAGCTAATCACTGCGTCGATCAATCACCACGACCGTCAGCCAATATTAATGAGTACTAGAGTAACACGAGAAACTTTTTTATTTTCCAACTAATTACTGTGTTCAATATTATGTTGGCAGGAACTGTTTGTTTTGTAAGTGGACATAGGCACGGAAATAAGTGTGTGTCTTGTGTCAACTTTGCTGATATGTGGAATGTTCCAGTGTTGGACCGTGTTCTAATTGCGAACGGTTGAATTCGCTTGAAGTATGAGAATCCTATAAGAACAAGGCATAGCTGACATATTTGACAAAGGAATACTTTAATTGCGCTTTACTTCGTTATACCTATTGGTAACAATTTTGCCTACAGCCTCCAGGAAAATAATCTAGTGACAAAAGACAAGCTCCTTGTCAGTAGATCTTTTCCCCCATCATCACTCCTTTTCAATATAAGCGAGGATCGAGGAAGTACCCACCGTAGGCAACACACTCAAACTCAACTATATCCTATCATCACTATATCCCATAATCCAGCCGACCCATACGCACAAAACCTACCCTTAATATTAAAATACACCCTTTCTACCATGTTTGGCTTGAATAAAAAGCAAACTTAGAGAATTACCGGAATCTATGTAAATATTGACGTCGACCCTTCCCGACTTTTAACCTTTTTTTGGGGATCCGTTTGAAGGTCTCTATTGGTTCTTCGTCAAGGTCCTTTTAAATGGGAATAAATAGAAGAGGAGGATGTAATATCTGTTCTTTTACACCGGAGCTAACAAAGGGACTTTTGAAAAACCCTTTTTTTAATTAAGCAGCAACAGCCCACTTTATTAAGGTAGTCAGTTAAATTAGAAGGAAAATTTGTTGTCTATCACAAAAGATTTTGAAACAATCCTCCCTTTTCCTTTCTTTTTTACCTGTTGTCTAATACTATTCGTTAGTGTGTCTCAGCTATGATCCTCATGTATCCGATATGTCTAGATTTTGCTCTTTGTATGGATCTGTGGACATCACTTCTTTTATTCCTAGCATTTTCCCTCATTATAATTTTGAAGGTTTCTTTGGGTTTCTTCTCCAATTCAGCATTTTTATTTTTATCTATCAAATAAAGACTTTTCTTATTTTGATTTGATAAATGAATTTACTATAGTGTAATATCTTCAGAGTACTTACATGCAATTGTAATAAAATGAAAACCTAGTTAAGTTTAGGCCTTATAAAAAATCGATCGTACTTCGCCTAGGTATCGTTAATGCGATTAAACCTATTAGGTATTTTTCCTTTCGTAGAACTCCTATCGTTTGGCTGTTGTATAGTGTTAAATAAAATGAAATTAGGTTTTTCTACCCACCTATTATCGTTTAGATTTGATTACATCGTCGTGCTAAGTGAATTGAAAAAAAATCCATTGTACCAACAAATATAGGTCCATTGTTATTGATTGTTAGCTTTTCAGACATGTAATCATTAGGTTTACTAATGTTTATTATCATTACGGAGCTTTTAAATAATCCATCGATCACTGTACTACACAATTATCACCAAAATGGTGCTATAAAAGCAAAATGTAATCAATTATTTAAACAGAACAGTTTGACCTTGACTGAAACTGAAAGCTAAGTAAAATCCTCACATTAACACATAACCAAAGCCAAACAAATACAAATTAATCCCTAATAATTGCAGCACTTCTAATCCTGATGCCTAAAAACTCCCAACTCAAACGCAAAAGTCCCCGAACCTTACCTATGCGGATTATGTTAATTCTGAGGGTCCAAATATTTCGTTTAACATTTAAAATAATTCCGTCCAGTTGGTACGTGTAATGGAACAAGTTAAAATCTACTCGCTTGTTAGGCGGTTATTAGCTGAAGTTTAATCTGATTAAATCTTAAGCTCTGTTGTTAATTTTTAGCGAAGTATTGCTGGATTGGTGTTGGAATTAGTGAGATGGGTGTTAGTCTGTTGAATTTTGGAAAAGTAGAGTTCATTCTTTTGCGAAAAGTCTGAAAAGGAATACTCGAGACTGACAAATTGATGGCGCACTATACCACTCACTTTAGAATTACCTTGAGGTGACGATGTTGGTGAAACAGTTAGAAATCGATATTAATGATGAGAATTATAAAATTATTTTCTGGAATTTAGTTTTAGTAACAGACCTTATCTAGACCCTGTTAGAACTGTCGGTCATTGTTCAGCTACGAAAAAAGATCTAGCTATTCACCCACTTTATCCACATCATTTTCACTGGAATAATGTTAGTAATAACACGTGATAATGCCCTGAAGTCTGTTCTTTTAATAAAAATGGTATCCGCTTCGTCATAACACGTTGTACTTTCCGTTGGTTAGGTAACTTGTTGCTAGGGGCTTATGAAGTTATGATTTTACTTGTTACCTAATACTTTGCTTCTAGTTATTGTGAGTTGGGGCTTTATTGTAAATTTTGGGCTCCAATTTAATGAATCTGGATTCAGGGGATCGAATTGACGGTAGGGTTTTATGACCCTTAAAAATGAATAACCACAAAAATGAATACTTTTGGTATTATTTTATATTCTTTCAAATGTACTTTGTTCTTGTTTCAATTCTACCTTAATATTTTTGTTTTAGCCCGTAGTAACAAAGGTTTTACTTCTGTAATCCAAATACTTACCTCTAGTCGACTACCATCTATTCTAAAGCCGAGAACGATGATTTTTTTTTTTTGAAAAATGTTTTGAATTGTGGCTCTCTAACCCATCCACAAATCAACCGTGGCAAGACCAACTAGCTTCAACATATTCTATTAACCTGTCTGTCCATTACTAACCCACGACAAAAACCAGACATACCAAAGAATAATTGAATATGATTTGATTGCACTGACGAGAACTGATGGATTGACTCATTCATGACCACACATGGCTACATAGTAAAAAAAACTGTTACAATCTACTACAGAACTAAATTGATCAAGATTGTAATAATATATATTCTTAATTGCTAATATTGTTTGTAATCTATCTGAAATATAATCCTTTCTTGATCTGCTTAAGCGAAAAACAAATTGCCTGAGAATTTCTGAGAAATCCTGCTTTGTTTTTCTTCATCTAAGCTACAATTCGTCGGCAAATAGGCTGATAATACCGTTGCTTAATCTATAAGTCTATTACGGGTTATAACAAATATATTTACGTCATTAGATACAAATGTGTTATTGTCACATGAATGTCAGCATTACATCTAATAATAGTTTCAAGGGATTCTAAGTATTACCTTTATTAGGATTTTTTAGAAACCCATGTATGAAAATGACACTCATCATAATATAACCCAAATAGTTCTGGCATTGATGAATAGGTTAAAAACTTAAAAGAACCCAACCTACTGCCCAGAACAAACCCATAACATTAGTAAAAATGTTTCAGGTGGATGAACTCAATAAATTCCATCAAAAAGCTCTATAAAAAAATAGCAAAAACCTAAAACAAGAAGTCGTGTAACCAAAAACTATCTCCAAGCAGAGCAAAATTAATGATACCAATCAAATTAAAATTACCATAAACTTTATATGAAACGGTATGCAAACGACCATCGTTTCCCCATAGAGGCCTTGCTTCGTCAACTCACCATTGTACGTTCCCGTGAATACGTGTTTTGATTTCACTTATGTCAGCAGCACCATTGATATCTAAACAACCAAAAATCGTCTCTATCTTCAACCACTCAAGGTTGGTTTTCAAGCGGTTGGGTGTTAATGTAATAGCGTTTTTGACTTTTGACTTGAAGACATGTTGTCAGTTTGTATTGACAAGCAATTAATTTGAGTTCTTCTATTGTGCTTATGTTGTTGGTTAAGTAAGTTGTGATATGGATAATGTCTTCGTTTTTATTATTGATAGTTCCGCGATCATTAATTTTCTTCATATTGAAATCAGCAATTTAATATTCTTTTATTATTTAAGTGCCGTCGTGTAATTTGACTCTTTTAGCCTTATAAGTTGTTTTAATTGCATATATTTTACGACCGAGATTTCACGGTTTGGTTTGACCTATTTCTTTGACACAGTTCAAACTTTATTTAATCACTTGAAATTGTCTTTTGATGTATGATATTTTGGTAAATCACCTTAATTATGAAATGCCTTATCTGTAATATCGCCCTAAGTTTGTTTAATTTTGCCTTGTATGTTGTATTTAGTATTACAAGCAGGTATACGTATTGTGCAATATACATATTTCATCGGAACGTCCATCAAAGCTCATCTTAGATTCTAGTATATAAGTAGGTTTATGCCAGTGAGGCAGAAAGGTCAAAGTATCTACGTTTTGTCTCTTAAGGTGCTCCTTAAGATGTTTGTAGGTACTCGTATTACCAGCGATACTAGAGAACAACTTTAGTACCGAGAAATCCTGGATGAAAGCAATGAAGCTTGCGAAAATGGGGCTTGTGGAATTATTGTGATTTTGTGCAGAAATCAATTTAATTAGGAAGGCGTTTCTTGCAGGAGGCCTACCTTCAGCAGCGGATGGACATTGACTGATATGATGATGATGACGATATAACTCGAACATAGATAAAAAACTAAACTAAACTTTTATTCAAGCGAAACATGTGTACGACAGGCGACCACCTTTACTTTTACTTTATTACAACTGGCATAGATAAATAAATAAATGTGTCATATGCACTGTCACGATAATTTACAGTTGATTGTCATGTCCATGTAAGTGATATTCAGAAGTGTGTCTGTGTGTGTAGCGGTTGTCAATTTCTATTTGTTCATTTCTTCTTATTCTTTGTCGTTATACCTTCCATGTAAGGTACATTAGTATATCGTCTATGTAAGGTTGACAGATAGGCACCATATGATTTATTTATACAATTTTAACGAAAATAACTTTCTTATTTGTTAAAATCTGAACTTATATTATAGGCTATTAAATAAAAAAGGGCTCAAACTTTACTAAAGTACAGTAAAAAGAAATTACTTTCAAAAATTAATTAAATTTTCCCAAAATTTCCCCAGACAATCTTCTATCTTTAGACAATGACGAATTTAGGAGGTCCAATTAAAATTATTATAAAACTAATCCGCTTAACGTTTAAATTATTATCGTACACGGTACCTCTGACCCTAATTAATTAAACAAAGGGTGTGATTAAAAGGTAATGGGACCAAAGAGTTGGGTTACCCGCGAGATAGTTCAGAAGAACGATCATTCAGAAGCATAATATGGAAAAAACTTCATAAAAACACATAACTTCCCAAAATATTTTAAAGAACTTCAAAGCGAAGGTGATTTATATAGCAGCATTTTTGTTGTTATGTAACGTAAACTATTCCGTTTTGTTATATCACTCGATATGTTAGCAAAAGCACTTGACAAAAGTGGGGACAATAAATTACACCATATAATATCGACTGTTGTTAAGTTAAAATATCCAACGTATCCAAAAAAGGCGTATCCTTCTTGAACTAAGAGCAATTTTTAAAGTAAAAATAAAAATATCACCAAAAAACAAGTAAAATTCAATATAACAACGCTGGAAATACGCAAGCTAAGCTTCCATGATATCTTCTGACCTTATTTTCCGTCATACACCCTTATCGTATAAAGTGGTCCTTTTGTCCGCTGTCTCTTTGGTACCAAAGGTTTCCAGGGGATAAAGTACTGAGTACTATGTTTCTAGGATTATTACGCGATTAAGGCGAAGCTTAGAGATGGTATGAGTGTACCTTTACTTAAGTGTTCGTGCGAGTGGTTCGGTGTTAAGTATCCTTTGCTTAAGGGAGGTCCTAATTCGTCATTTTTGTTTAGGTAGTGTAATGAAAAATAGCACTTGAGTTAGAGAAACGAGAAGATAAGAGATTCGTGTTTTCGTTGAACTGGTGATATTTTTGTTACGACGTTTATTTCTTCCTGTCAATAGATCATCTACATATAAGTGTTTTTTACATGGACAATTTTGTGACCTCTTATATCTTAGTCAATGTTTCTTTCATCAATTCTTGGAAACAACACGTAAATTCGCAAGGCATCCAAATCAAAACAAAACTGTTAGCGATCCCACGAATTTCACAACTAGAGGTATATTACTCCAAACATTTTGTCCAACTCAGCGATTAAGAAAACAAAATAATTACGGGCGTACTTACGCAAGCGAGCAATTTTCCGCTGGCTCGTCGTACTGTACATTATACTGATTGTTTTTTTTTACTGTCCGATGTCCACTGCGCAGTCAGTACTGTGGAGTCCGGTGCTTTCTACTTTAATTGTTATTATTGTACTTGGTTGCAATTGAAAAGATCGCTAGTAGAAAAGACAGGGATAATCGTGTGTTTCAGATAGGTTTCTGATGAAGTTTTTCTTGAAATATGTTTATGGACGACATAACCTTCTTACTTCTTATACATCACAGAATCTAAAAGCATATAGCTTCATAATACGTATGAAATGTCATGACTAGTTCCCCCGATGTGAATTCCACCCTGACCCCAAAAACCAGCGTCGAAACAAAATACCAAGTATCACTTCGTTTGTTTTAACAGCCAAAATATTTATCTGCCCCAAAAAACGCAATATCATTATTTTCATCAACTTCGGATATGCCCATTAAGTACCTCTCGAGGATTGCCTTCAAAAGTTCGCGGAACAAAAAATTCAAATAGCAAGTCCGGCTTCAAAACCATGACAACGTAGCGATCACAATCATTACCATTAATGTATGTAGGCGTACGTTTTACTCCATAAACGGACTGAGGTCATACCCTGGCATTTTAAAGAATTCGTTTCTAAACAATGAGGCCGTGAAATCTGTTGTTTTGCTCCCCATTGTGTTTGCGAATAAAGCGAAAGTCCATTAAGTTGGGTTTAAAAAGATATATCTAATTTTTTTTCATGGAACTCTGGCTGTGAAAGAAAGCAGCGTTTTGGCTTGTTTTCCTAATGGACGAGTTTTAAGGGTCTTATTTCACAGACAATGTGCAGGGAATATTCGGTGGGGTAGGTTTGTAACTTGCGCAGACTTTTATGTGGGCGTTATTGTTTGGCCCTTCAGATATCGAATTTCAGGTGCTCCATTTTTTACTTCTGTCTTACCATACTATGGGTCCTTTGGTAAGCAATAAATAGCGCTACGTATTCAAAAGTTACCACATTATTAAACATTCACAAATTACGACCACTAGACCGATAATTAGTATCGTTTGTGTAAGGTCATACAAATTGGTGCCTCTATTCAGATTGATAGACCTAATTTATTCCATTCAACTTTAACAAGATACCCATGAATACTAAAGGAACTTTCACAAAAGTCTAGACCCGGTCTAGTAATGTTTGACACTTAATTTTTCAAACCTACCCTGTAAACTGGCGGCGTATTCACGTTAGTGCACTTCAGAGCCCTACGGGAAAAGATATCCATCTACCTTCACACAAGACTCGGTACTTTCATACCACCAGATCCCAAAGCACGCATACTTAAAAGATATTACGTTCCTCAACTCAACGTTATTTTAAAGAGACCGTTGATATTTAAGATGTAAGCCATTTTAATATCGGCTTGCCATTGAAGACGCTTTATTGGCGAAATATGAAATTTCTAAGAGGGTCTACATCGAGGGTGTCTTTGTGAAGAGATTGGTGCAATTTTGTGTCTTATAGGATCTTAATGGTTATTTAACGTTGAGGAAATTAGGACAGTTAATTTGTGGAGTAGGTGTGTTTTCGAAGATGATGTTAACTTTGATGATCGATAAGATCTTTTGGTATTCATTTTTAACGAAAAAAATGTCTTATGCTATTTGAATAATTAGAAAAGAAACAATAAGAATTATGACTTACAACATATTACCGCATAAAAGTTAAAATTAGCTTACTTAATAACATGCAATTATCTACACGACAAAGTTGTCAAGTCCAAAACTTCAATCACACGACGGCATGATGTAACAGCGACGGAAGAATCCATTATTGTAATGACGAAATACCGCTCAAATGACAAACAACATTTTTAGCCACTGTTTACACACAATGACGACCAAGTGCCGCTCATTTCAAGTTTTAAATAAGTGAAAGTAAACCGACTGACCATTGTGTACAAGGACCATTACAAGCACTCTACAACACCTAAAACAAATAACCCATCATTTGAAGTACAGCCAGGCTTCGTTATTACCATTAATCAACACACTCAAAAACTTTGAATGTCAACGCTTTGGGCATATTACGTCATCATTCATACGTCATCATAACATATGAAATATTCACCGATCTATTCATAATTAATTATAAAAAATGGCTTACCAAAAAGTGAACTGTAGATACAGTTATTCGATTTTATTCAAGCATTTCAATACTTCCGTAA
The DNA here is from genome assembly GCF_030705265.1 of Helicoverpa armigera. Classification (NCBI taxonomy): domain Eukaryota; kingdom Metazoa; phylum Arthropoda; class Insecta; order Lepidoptera; family Noctuidae; genus Helicoverpa; species Helicoverpa armigera. The sequence continues at coordinate 831,250 of NC_087139.1, read as the reverse complement.
ATGTCGACGAAAAAGTCTGCTCCCTCGGTCTCATGGCATTTAATAATTAAAAATATCAATGAAATGTTCGCTTCGGATTGATTAAATTCTTTGTTTGGACGTATCGTAGTTTTATACTTTATTTAAATGTTGTCCGAACGTGTTGTAGCATGTTTGATTTAACAAGGTTACATCGAACATGGGACTGACATGAGAGTGCAAAAATAAGGGACAATTGTAACTTTTTTACTACCTTTTTTGTAAATATGGTGATAGATTTTGTCGCTATAACGTTCATGATTTACAGAGACGTGTTAGAGCTATCAGAAATGGTAAGGTTTTTTTTCCTAACTCGGCTATGCGATTTGTGCTACAATTTGTTCTTTATTATGGCAAAAGGACCAGCAATATTTGGTACTCTCAAACCCAGCGAAACACCAAAATTATTCATGATTATTTATAATCAAGACTCATAGGTGAGCGGAACCACAACAGCTGTACCTCAATAATCCACTTACAGTTTGCCAACTTTGCTAATGATGCCGAATACACGGACAGTTTCCAATCAACAACTTGCATATGCAAATAGCCTGGCTTCGCCCGGATTCTGCGTTATCCCATTTAGTTCCCATTTCGGACCAACATCCGAGCTCCTAATTGCTCGCCCTGTATTAACGATTCGAAGGGTTGAATTTATAGGGGATGGGATTCCGTTTTGTTTGACTATCGTTTTTTGATTTGGGGTATTTTGGATTGAAAGTTTGAGATATGTATTCCGTTTATGAATTGGTTTTGATGCATGGAAACTTCGAGAAGCTATTTGGTCCGTATGTAGATTTATTATTGTACATATTGTTAGTTTCGTGTTTACTTATGTTATTTTTTTCTGATTGAGTTGGAACATTCGCGTAATTAGGTATGTTTTCTTGTCAATGTTGGTACCTAATGATCTTAACTTTTTAGTCTAGCAAAATTTTGTTGGTTGGACTCATAAGACTTGGTATAAGTTAAAAGCAATAAAGATTCAAGTTCACAAGAAAAAGTGATAAATGCGATAAATATTTCAAAAAGCCTGAAATTCCATTGAATTACATTAATAATAAACCTCGGACGAAAAAGTCGCGGTACGATTTAATTTTCCTTATTCACAATCTTTTAAATAATATAGCTGAAAGAGTATTTATTAATCGTTATAAATTATTTTTGAAAGAAAATATTATTTTCATTAGATTGAAATTTAAATTGGAATTTAAGACTTGTGTATTAATCAGGTGACTTTATCAGTGACCAAATTAACGCACACAGAAGTACGTAAACAGATTGTAAAGACAGATCACAATAAATAGGTAGATGAAGACGATAAAAATAAACCTATCTCCTTCCAATTAAATTCTAATTTAGCACCACGTTAATTAGCATCAAACCAGCTTATCTACCATATTATCTACCAATTAGTAACACGTCAAAGCAAACTAATAAAGACGAGATAAATATCAACATTCTGTATAGCCTATATACCAATAAAATATTTACATACATCTGGCCAATTTAGTTCTAAACTCCCTGAGGGTGTAATATATTATTCTGGAGGGGAGAGAGGAGTACAATTGGCAATAAATATGCGTTACTTTGCAATAACATACGAAATGAATGGTTATTGTTAGTGGTTGTGGTTCCATAGTTTGACTAAAAATATGGCCCAATATTTGGGTTGTGTTAAAGCCCTGTTCTTGCATTTCAAAGCTGGGTTCAGACGATTGATTTGTGAGGTTATGATTAGTTTCTATCTTTGGATCAGGTGTTCCTGTTCTGTTCAAGCGTTTTGTATTTACTTGATTAATGTGTTCTGTACATATTTGGGATGTTCACATTTTCATTTATATCGATGATATGTTTTGTGGTTTAGATTCATCATTTCTTCTTCTGGTCTAATTTCTACAATGTCATCAAAGCCTTTGTCAGATTCATTTGTGTCTGTTTCTGAAATTTCCTGTTTGGACCGGTCACACGTAGCTTCTAAAACATCGGTTCGCCTTGATTTGATTTGATTGTTCTGTTCCGCAATTGCATCGCTCGCGATCCAAACTCCTTTTTCCAAAATTCCTGCTGTTGAAATTGGTTTTCGTTTGTCAGTAGCCTACCTACGTACCATTTTGAGCTACCAATTCATTCATAATGTCCCCTAACAATGACGTGCAATGACTAAGAAATAACCACGATCATGAAATAGTAATAAACTAAGAAGAAATAAGTATCATAAACAAAGCCTTTCCAAATAACTAAACAGTAACCGCAATTCCCAAAAAATATAACAAATAATAATAGAATAAAATATACTCGTACTTTTTATTTGTCCCAAAACGCTTATGACAAAATTTTATTGCCTACTTCGGAATAGTGCGAAAAAGGTCACACCTACTCCAAACAACGTTTCAAAACTACAGTTTTGCCCCAGTTCGGGAAATATATTCAAGTCGAACCCGCGGAGCTTAGCGTGATATATGTGCCTTTTAAGCTATCTATGTACAAATGATTTGTATCCTGTATTAATTTTAACATTCCCATGTTTTGTTTAGAATTTTGCCGAAGTAATTATTTTTATTCAAATTGCTACAGAATTCAGAGAGAGGTACCGTTCCTTGCGAACCAATTTAATTAATAAGCAAAGTTATACAATATGCTTCAAATGAATTCATTATGTAAGTCTATTGAGTGATATGTAAATAGTTTATGCTATGTATCGTGTTTCATGTTTTATGTAGTATAACTTGCGGTTCAGTGTACATGGTCTCGCAATTGGAGCATTTGCTACGAGACATCATGATATATGGTGACATGTATTAAACTCAAGATGTTAGTTTGTGCGGCTTTGAGTCGTGCCAGCGCATTTACTTGCTTCACTGTGTTTGCATTCAGCTCGACACTACCAAATTTAATAGATGTAGCTACTGATTTTACTATAAACAATGTTATGTAAGAAACCCAAAAATAACCACCAAACGCGGAAGACAAAGTGAACAAATCCATTTTCGCAACAGCATCTCCCGAAAAACGAGAAGATAACAATTTATTATGATGTTTTGACTAAAAGCTTATGAAAGGAGGTTAATACACCTAGACATTATCTTGTCAAGAGCCCTGACAAGGAAAATTCACTTATTAATTCATCAAGATTCCTCCTAAAAACAGATGGGGGTGGCAAAATATGTATTTTTTTAGCAACCTCTTCCTTAGACACCTTCGTCAAACGAATTCACCCTCTCCCGAGATTTTTAAATGTACAGAAAATATCACACTTAATTACGGTCATTTCACGCGGACGTTTAAAGCTTGCCTAAGTAATATTTAAGGGCTTCAAAATCCCTACCTTCAGAAACGACGTTAATGTATTTTGGGAATACGCCTCTGTGGCGAAAGGAATTTTTTAATTGAACACAATGTTTCCTTTTTTGTTTCCTTTTATGCTAGGAAATAAGAAATCGTATACATGGAACAGTTTTCCTAATACAACTATTCTTTGAAGACTACATACATAGAATTGTTAGATCTTCTAGATTACTAATTAGGTTAGTACATCAAGGATCAGATTCTCTAAGACATAATAGGATTACCTTTGTTTTCGTCTACATTTATATTTTCAGATAATACTATAATATTATATCATGAGTTATTGTATGCTCACATAAGAGCTATTCTGAAGTATACAGTAAGTAAACATGTAGAGAGGCGAAATTTTTCAACCGAGAATTGTATGGCCCACTCTCGCTTCTTTTGACATTCTAATAAGCCTTTTTTCTCGGTCCTCACAATTCGTAACCAGCTGATACAACATTTCCCCTTCTCGATGAGCGTTGAAATACCTATATGGATAATAAAAGTCTATTCGTGTAAAAAACGCCTCGAACCGGGATGATTCACTGAGGGATACGAGTGTGGGATAAAAAGAAGTAAATGGACTGACCATTAGTTTCCATCCCTTTCCGTGGGTTTTCTTTAGTTTTATTTTATACTGGCCCGGATCGCGACCCCGGTTGTGGTTTGGTCTATTTCTGGATCGTCTGTGATATTTTGTTTTGAGATGAAATCTTCCAATACCGCGGAAGGATGGGTAATCAATAACGGCTGTCGGGCTTGATAAATATTTACGAATCAATTTCCAATACTACAATTTTGGGCTTGATGAACACTTTGATAGGCCGTGGAGTCTAAACAATCTGATTTATCTTCAATATCATTAGGAGACAGAGGCATAAAAGGTGTCTGAAATGAGCATTCTAAAATTAGGAAATTATATTTCTGTTCAAGCTCCAGTTTTCTGGATGAAGTGTTAAAATTAATTATTGCCATTTCTATCAATTTTCTTATATCATCAGGTCTTACGCGTACAACCGTCCTGACAGTTTCATTTAATATAAAAGAATTTCTTTCTCCCCAGTAAGCAATTCTGTGTCTGCTACTTGATTAATTAACTTGTTAATGTTTTTTTGGGGTTCTTGCTATTCCTTTTTGTGTTGCTTCAAGGATAAATGAAGGGATCGGATAAAATACTACTAATGTTTAGAAAGGCAACAAAATTTTATTGGGTTACGCCGGGAGTAGATTAACGCAATATCTGCCAGAGGGTTTATGTGATGTTTTTGGTGTGGTACAATTATTAACTTTGTGAATGATTAATCTTATCTATTCGATAGAGTGGAAGTTATAAAAATAATAGTTGAGTAGGTTAGGCGGATTACGATTATGTCTTAGCCTATTACAAAAGCATTTCTCAATTGAAACAAATACTATACATAATCGTAATCTCAAACCTAAAATTGGTCTTTTAGCACTTGACAGTTCTAATACGAATATAATAGAATTGCAGGAACTAACAATCATGAAACAAAAGAACAACACAATATTCCATTCCATAACACTTAAAGCCTATAAGTACTTTAGTATATTATTACACCAATTTGATAACCCGACCCCTATAACTTTCAATAAACCCCATTTACTTGGGCCACTTGCTTCTTCAAGCACGTTCGAGCACGCTAAAAGTACACGCTCCGTGCTATCTTCTTTATCTCATAAAGTGTCACGTTTCTTTGTACCCTCTATTATAGAATACTAGCGTTTTAAGTCTTCTAAATCATGAGCGGTAGCGTTTTTATCACAACTATTTCTATCATCTTTATTTTTGTTTATATTTTGAACTTTAGTAGGATTATCTTCTTTACAATAAATTAGGTTTTGGAAAGGTATTGGGTTGCCTGGGTAACTGGTTTGAGGGGTTCAGATATCCATCGCTCCTTGTACAGCACTGGTACTCAGCTACATCCGGTTAGACTGAAGGCCGACCCCAACATAGTTGGAAAAAAGGCTCGGAGGATGAGTAAGTTAGGATTTCAACATTCATTTCAATGGCAATTTCACTCATAATTTTTTATCTAGGACAAATCCTACATTGTACAATTACATTGCCTAGATACCTGGTACTTCATCCATTACGTAATTGTAATATTTTCCCCCTTTCCTTTGACTGTCTCCTGAAACGTTTCCACTATCATTGCTATCGTCAACTTCAATATTATCTTAGTTACAACTGTATTGATATTGTCTCGGTATTCGGACTCGACTATTTTGGTATGATTTTATGTAGTATTTTTACAATCAATTTGTTTATTTCTAGTTCATAAATTGTATCGTCTGATAAATTGCGAGCTCAATAATAGGCTTTTGCATTTTTTTGTTTCATGGCCGGTCTATATTAGAAGTTTTAATTCATCATAAGTTAAAACCTTTACGTACTAGGTCCTTTGGTAACACAAATATGCTGAGTTCTAGAATGTTGAACTTCTAAGATAAATAAGTAGGTAAAGTAATAATAGCCAAATGTCAAGGGTTACCTCGTTAACCGGTCTCATTATCAGTGATATATTCACAATTTGACGCCAAGACATTATTAATTAAGCTTTATTTATAACAAATTGGTGCCTTCCTGTGTTTGTAGATAAGTATAATAATTTTGAAGTGATTTAATGTTGAAATTGTGTCAAAAAAACCACTAGCGTGTTACTGTTTCAGAACTGTTTTTGTATAAATGATGAATGTGCACAAGAATATTCTTTAGTTTAACAAAAAACAAAAAAATCAAAGGCAAACAAATAGAAGGTTTGTAAAGAAATTTCACGGTACTACTACCTTTTATTCAATGCTGTTAATTATATCGTACCCGGATAGAACAATTAAAAAGCTGTAACACTTGACAATCAAGCAAATGATGTTGATGAGGTGAAAATAAGAGCAGGAATGAGCAATTGAGCAGATTGTAAGATTCGTGTTAAGTAAATTGGGTTAATTAATGATCCTTGAATGTGGTTGAGTGAGCAAGCTGTTACATTTGTACGTCATTAGGCTTGATGTGTTGTGCGACTCAAATTGAATCCTTCTGAGAAATATTTCTTAGATGAATCCAATGGACGTGAGAGACAACATAATTGCTCAATTTAAAACTATGGACACATAGCCCTTCACTTTAATCACTCACGTAGTTTTAAAACCTTTAGTTAATCTATGTCTTATAAATGCCATCATTGCCTATTCTAATAGTGTAACTGAATTGTTAAGTAGTGTTCTACCAAGTATTGATTACCCATTAAGTATTTTCTTCAAATGCCACCTTTATTTTAATAACCTTTCAGTGTGCCCTTTAACATGTTCATTTTTCATGATTTATTGTTAAATGTCATATTTGTAACGCCCATGCTTAAAATAAAGAGGTCATTGAGTAAGGTCATTTGTATTAACAGGATATTTTTTATTCCATTATTCACCTTTGCTTATCTTCATCTACCTACTTTGTTTTGTCTTTTATCTTTACATTTGTCCTTCCGATTACATGCTATTACTTGCCATATTCAAAAGACTGGAATAAATGCCTGTGGCATTAAATAAATTAATGCTTTTATTTAAGAAAAGTAATTCACTGGTATGTTGATATTAATCAATCACAGGAAGGTATTAAGCCAAAATATTGGAAGACCAACGAATGTATTCATAAATATACAGGATATTTACGCACATATCCGAATTGAAAAGCAACGAACCGAATTGATGATCTCTCATAACTTATACCACATCATTAATGTGTCTCTTTGAGTGAAAATTTTGCGGAAAATGATAAATAACTGTAGTGACGGGAGCCGAATTTTGATGGCCACCCTTTTGTATCGTATCTTGTTTCTGAGTGAGCTTATCCGTTCTTCGTATAATAGTGTGGACATTTGCCTTGTTATCTGAGAAGGGGCTCGGACCGATATCATGGCTAATGGATTTAATGGTGGCAGGACTTGATAGCTGATAAATTTTACATAAGTTTGGGTTGGATACGTCGGATCTTTGATGCTTTCAATTTATGAAGAGGTGAGAAGGGCTTAAGATGTCAGGTGCAGGTACTGTTCCCTAATTGGTGTTCCTTTTCTTTGTTTATCTTGTGTGTGTTGTTATTTTTAGCATGTTCCTTTCCTACCTTTTCGGTGTTCGCACCGGAAGAGCTTATAATGATGTGTGTTACAAAGTTCGGAGATTTACCTGTCATCACGTTCCGAACTTTCTCCGTATCGTCAGATTGTTATCTTATTTAATACTTAAATTTTTAACATTATTATTATGTTTTATAGAGAATTACTTTAAAAAATATAAGTTATAACATTCTCTTAAATATCTTTAGTTATTATGTAACTTCAAAAAGTATATTAGTTACATTATCTTTTTCGGCTTTTCCTATCTAAGCCTTCATATCATTTTATTCGTTTTTAACATCTAATTAACCAATATCAGAATCAACTAGTTCTCCCACTGTCACCGAAACTATAACATTAAATTTTCTATATCCAAATAGCTACGGGTTTATAGTAGAAATATTTGTGGAATGCAAATTAATTAATTCGAACTCTCCAATCATCTGATTTACATACCAAAGCTGCGTTATCAAACATACATTTACTATGTATAACTATGAATGTGGTTATTATTGAGATTTTGATTGTATTGCTGGTTTAATGTGTTTGCCTATCGTTGGCCTAAACATCATAATCAGAGGTTGTCATGTTTCGAAGTTCATCTGTTTTATGGTTTACCAATGATTGGTTGTGTGCAACTCATTAGCAATTTGATTCTTCATCAAGTTTTACTGCAGTTTTATAGATGGAATTTTTAGTATTTTTACTATTAACACTAGCTTGAAATTGTGGATTTGCCGATATTAGGGACACATTAAAAAGAATGAGCTGTATTTTTGTTGGAATATGTAATTCTTTCTTATATTCCGTCGAACTTAAATACTATGCCATAACATTTATAAGCCTAAGATACACTGGTCCTCTGGTTAGACTTTATGCTAACTCCAATGGTTGGAAAGGGCGAGGCAGATTGATGAACTTTGTTACTCAGTGCTTATTTTTTAAAAACATAAAATGCAAATACATGATAACGTTACTTTTTATTTAGATATTTACATACAGAATCACTGAAAAAGATCCCTCTGTGGTTACAAAATTGTTTTCAGCTTCGAGGAATAAAAACTGTAATGTCACAGTCAGACGCAAAGATAGATTAACTGTCACTTTTATTACTTTGTACTGTTATTTTCCATTCGTCAAAGTAAGTAAAAAACTGAAGAGCGTAGTGTATTAAACTCATGTCTGTATTTTCATAGCTTTGGAGAAATGTATTATTTTTAATGCAATAGATATTAAGATTTTTGTTCATTTATTTGTCGGTCACCTGTCTAAGAATTTGGTCAACCAAATAGATTTTTTTTAATTTCGACAGTTCAATACAGTCTAAATACTAGACTACCTTCCGCTAACGGATTCACCTGTGTTCTATGGGCACTACCTACTCTGTGCACCCAGATAAAAAGAAGATAACTTATATGACCTACCTCGCTAAATAGAACAATAAGAACCAATACGTTTAACGCGTTCAAGTAAATAAACAAACTCTTCAGCTTTTACTACCACTATAGATTCGTGCACCAAACCAATTTATCTGTCTGTACCAAATATTCCTCTCCGAATATCTTTTATTAAAATATCTTGCACCGACCCACGGCATGTCACGCCTCAAAAGGCGACTTACGGCGTCCCATAGACTAATCTGACCGTTATCTTCAGAGGTCTACAACAGGCCTCTCAGAGGGCATTATCAGTGCCTCCGGCCCTCCATTCAGGGCTCTAAGGCACTCCAATGCTTTGTCCATTATGAAAATTTTCTCCCCAGTTAATATTTTTTTTTTTTTATGAAGTCGCGTGGGAAGGAATATTTTATTTATTTTGTTTAGGAAAGTGTTGAATTACTTAATTAAGGTATTGAGGTATCAGGTGGCTGTTTTTTGTTTTTTTTCTTTGTGAAGATCTGCGGAAGTTTTTGTGAGGTATTGTTGGATGAGAATTGAATTGTAAAGTTTTTTAAAGGTTGGTTCCTGTTTGTTGTGGTAATTAGTTGATCGTAGCTTGATGCGCAAGTAAGAACAATAAGGGTCCACAAATTTAATACACATACATCTGTTATTTTTTCAAGTCCTTTGCAATTACTGCCAGTTTCCTTATCCATTATTATTATAGTTATATTAAGATATTTTTTGTTCAGCCACAAAACCCAACCACACAGCCATACCCCCACAAATGCTTGCAATAAAGACGCACCCTTAATTAAACTAGAGTGACAGTTCTAGGGAATAAGGATAATAATATCCCTCGAGGCAGGACAATTACTTATAACCCTCAGAATTTCTAGTTATTAACCTAGAAAACGAGAGCCCATATACATAATTGTATCAAATTAAAAAGAGTTACCCGTCACCCCCTTTAATTTAGTCGCATTGACCTACAGGCGGTTTTTACAGGGTTGACCGACAAAAAATGGTTGGCAAGCTCGTATGTTAGAAATTTTGGGAAAAGGATTATAAATGTGAGTTTGAAAACTATACTGGCTCTAGGAATATTTATTATTTCCTTTTAGTATTAGGGGAAGCCTTGCTTCAGTACCGAGGATATTCTAAAGTGCTTGTAACATAGCTTATTTTGGTAGCAGTGGTCTTAACATTGTTTTCGGTCTATGTAGATTTCAGCACTAACACTTAAGCACAGCTGAAAAGAAAAAAATAAATAAGGCTCTCCTTAAAAGAGGAAACAGATTCTGAAAACCTGCAAACAAACTAAAAACCCCACAAATTATATGTATCACATTAAAAACCGGCGCGAATAGGGTTACCACACTTGGCCCCTTTAATTACACGCATTGACCCGCCTCTTTGCGCGAACTTCTCGACGCCCTCACTTCACACTTTTGTGAGACTCATAATAAGGCTGGCTTAAATCTTTTTCTGTGGCGAATTAAAAAGTATGTTTGTAAGTTGTATATTCAGAATGTGTTCTTATTTTGCATTTTGACGTTTGGAATAGTAAATTTTGTTTCTGGTTTTTTTTTTTTTTACAATGACATACCTTTTGAATAAAGATAAAAATTGCGGCAGTGTTATGTATTTTACATGTAGAACCGTTTTTGCTTGATTTCTGACTATGTATACTTTTCTTATAGTGTATAGAAGTGTACTCAAACATCTAGACCAGACTAGCGACCTTTGTTTGTTGGGGTTTCCCGACCCCAAATAGCAATATACATATTTCGTTATTTAGACATTAATTATAACACCAAATGCCACAAGCCACGATATAATAACAAGATCAAATAAAATCAAAAACATGAAACACCCGACATTTTTATGACTAATTTAAAATGTTAATTAAAAATTTACATCAAAGATAAAAAGTTCACGTTACAAAATTAAAAATCAAATTCTGTAAAACAAAATTAATTCAGTGTCAGTATGGAGGAACAATATATAAATTTTATTCGACGCACGAACACACATGAAATTAAACAAAGTTTAGCGGTATTAGCATTGTTGAACAAAGTCTGTTAATTAAACAATAACAATTTCAGTAATGTTATTGACTTTTTAAATTCAAACACCGTTTTGTGAATGAACGGATTCCTCCGAAGTTTTAAAATAACCCTTTCACGGGGCTCGTGTTTAATTTGTTGGAATTAGTACGTTATGTACACGCGTGGAGGAAAATGTTGGCGCTTTTTGCTTGCTTTTCTAAAATAATTTATTATTGACAATGAGAAGTATGTTTTTTTTTTATAGTATTTAATAAAGTAATCTGACAACGATTAGATAAAAAAAACCGGCCAAGTGCGAGTCGGACTCGTGCACGAAGGGTTCCGTAAATTACAGTTAAATCAACCTATCTCAAAAACTATAAGAGATACTTTGATCAAACCAAAAATCGTTGAAAGAGTTAATTAGCATGCATCACCTCTATTTTTTTTAGAATTTTATACCCCGTAGTTATAAAAATAGAGGGGGGGGGACATACTTTTTACGACTTTGAGAGCTGATATCTCAAAAACCGTTCACTTTAAGAAAAATGTTTTTTAGAAAACTTTATATCATTTTAAAAGACCTTTCCATTGATACCCCACACGGGTATGTACATCGAAAAAAAAAATTTCATCCCTCAGTTACATGTATGGGGGGCCCCACCCCCAATTCTTTTTTTTACTATTTAGTGTCATATTTTTGTAGCGGTTCATACAACACATATTCCCATCAAATTTCATCACTGTAGTACTTATAGTTTCCGAGTAAATCGGCTGTGACAGACGGACAGACGGACAGACGGACAGACGGACAGACGGACATGACGAAACTATAAGGGTTCCGTTTTTGCCATTTTGGCTACGGAACCCTAAAAAAGTATTGGGCCGTAAGGAACTCTAGAAGTATCAAACGCATTTAAAAACAAATGAACAAAAAAACATGTTTAAATATGGAACTTTTTATCTCGTTTGGTTTTTGATATAAAATCAGCCTGTGCTTTTAAGATAAAAAAGGTTTTAGTCTATCCTATTTAAATAGATTCCTAAAAGCGATGTTTATTTAAATATTACTTATTAAAATAAAAGTTTGACTATTAGCATGTCTGGCTTGTAAAATATGTTTAAGATGATAGTGAATGGAATTTTTGGATATAAATTCCCGGAACATAATTCGCCTCATATTCACATTTTATTTCGTTCGTATTGTTATTTTAACAGCTTTTTAAAATATTCTGCTCTAAATGTTTAAGCCATTCCTAATTTCTTAACAGCCTATTATCGTTTACTTTTACATAATTATGCAAGTAGTAAAATTATTTTTATACCTCTATCTGTCATTCGAATAAATATTTATTCCGATGTGACACCTATCAATTAGATATTTTAATGCTATTTAGATTGTTTTAGACGTCGGCAGTAAATTATTAGAGTTCAGTCCATAAATCAGAAATAGTATAAAAAATTGCGACAGATTTTTGCCAATTTGTGTCTAAGATTACGATTTTATTATGTGTGATAACAGTTTTATAAAAAATACTTTTGTCCATAATATAACAGAGTATTGTTTTTTGTTTCAGAAACCTGCTGAAAACAATAGGAACAAAAGATGTAAGTAAGACTTATTTAGACAAAATAAAAGCCAGGAATTCCTTCAAACGTATGATGCTTACCTTTTTAAACGAACCATACTATTGGCCAGACCAAGTAAAAGAAATTAGTTCAGGTGGGCCCCCTCATCCGCTTCGCCGGTCAACCGTTCAATTGAATGAATTGAATGAATCGAACGAATCGTTCCCTCGATCGGGTACGCGAATTCGATAGTTAACGACAACATTCCATTTAACAGTCGGTCAACCCTACATCGGATTAAGCAGTCCTAATTTAGAGCCTATTCCTTTGACGTTAAGGTCCGCTATTTTGGTGACACTTTTTTTCGGGGGCAAAGTTAAAATTGTTTTCAAAGGGAGTTTTGTGATGACTAAAGAATTGATTAGTCACAATGTTTTATTACTTTATTGGAAAATTCCAATTGTTTTTCGGTCTTTTTTAGGGAAAGTTGCTTGTTGGGTGGTAAATACTTGTTTTTTTAAGGCCGTTGGGTCCCCTGCGGAGGAACACCGAAGCCGACCAATTTTGTACATTCAACAGTATGCCTTTTCTTAAATTCCTTTTTACTTTGTTCGGAGCGTTTTGTTTTTTAGGTCGAAAGAAATTAATGTGAAAGGGAAGGCCATTGTTTAGGACTTTAGTAGCGGATAAGTAACTTTTATTTTATTGCTGAAATTACTAGATGAATACTAAAGCTTATCTACACGGTATATCATATAAATAACTTCGAAGATGAACTTTGACCTATCAAAAAAATGAGATGTTATCTAGATAAAAATAAGCTATTCTCGAGTAAAGAACATGGTAATATCTGAAATTGACAAGCTTCTACGTCTCAATATGTTTTTCACGGCACTTGATTTTCAATTGTTTCTTATAAGGTCACGTAGGCAATATTCGATGGCATACTGAAAGACTTACAGTAGGAAATCTAGTATTCATGAAGTACAATAATTTATTATTAAGTAATTTAAAAGAAAGACAAATAAGTGTCATAGAACCGAACTTATGAACGTCGACACCTATCATCTTTGGTGCTAAATAATCAGCACTATGTGAGAAACTTTTATATAAAAAAATATATTTCAGTGGAACAAAAATAAGTTGCTAATTTGTAGGTATAAAAAATGTCATCATTAGGTTAGATGCAAAGTCAATTAGAACATGCTTAGTAATTACTTTTTATAGTTTTTTGGTAAAAAGTTACTAGTTGACATTGACGTGATGTTTTGAGTACAGACCTATGAGTTTTTTATTAGGGTTCCGTAGCCAAAATGGCAAAAACGGAACCCTTATAGTTTCGTCATGTCCGTCTGTCCGTCTGTCCGTCTGTCCGTCTGTCACAGCCGATTTACTCGGAAACTATAAGTACTACAGTGATGAAATTTGATGGGAATATGTGTTGTATGAACCGCTACAAAAATATGACACTAAATAGTAAAAAAAAGAATTGGGGGTGGGGCCCCCCATACATGTAACTGAGGGATGAAATTTTTTTTTTCGATGTACATACCCGTGTGGGGTATCAATGGAAAGGTCTTTTAAAATGATATAAAGTTTTCTAAAAAACATTTTTCTTAAAGTGAACGGTTTTTGAGATATCAGCTCTCAAAGTCGTAAAAAGTATGTCCCCCCCCCTCTATTTTTATAACTACGGGGTATAAAATTCTAAAAAAAATAGAGGTGATGCATGCTAATTAACTCTTTCAACGATTTTTGGTTTGATCAAAGTATCTCTTATAGTTTTTGAGATAGGTTGATTTAACTGTAATTTACGGAACCCTTCGTGCACGAGTCCGACTCGCACTTGGCCGGTTTTTAAAGTTATATCAACGAAAGTCATAATATTATCAGGGCATCTAAAGGATACGGCACGAACGTAAAATAATACATTTGCATATAAATTGTATGGACAAGGGACTGATGTCTACATAATTGCTATTTTCATAACTATTTATTTAGCGTTTTTAAACAAAAATGGCGTCGAAAATTAAAAAAGTTTGATGAATTGCGTCTGATGAAGTCTTTTTGAGTGAAGCGAAGTCAATTAAGTTGGGTGTGTGTTGCGAATATATTTTTTGTTAGTGTGTTAATCAGTACTTAAATAGTTGAGTATTGGAAAACTTACAATAGTTTTACCTCACAAAGCCTTTGCAAGGTTTTTCATTAACTAAAAGAAGTTTTGATTTAGCAAAATAATTAAAAAGTGATAAAGAATCAAATGATCAATATAAAATTAAAACATTTGTTATACATTTATAAAGAAATTATTAATTATGTGTGTAAAGATGCAATTTGTAATCAAAATATGCAAGTGAAATAACTAAACATAATTCTAACAGCTATACCACCAAAAACTGCCTTCAAATTCTACTTAGCATCAAAAATGACGTATCAACAATCTACATAAACGTCGTAGTTTACCTTACAAGCTATTATACGTCAAAACCGCGTAATATCAATGTCTCATCACGGTGTTGGAGAGAAAATTGCGCTCCAACGTCACTCAAAAGCAAAGTGCTTCAAAGGGCAACACTTTAGCGTCAAAATAAATTTACCCTTGAAAAGGGGTAATTCTATATTTTCTGGAGAATGGAACAAATTTCCCTGTCTCACTTTAAAAGCTGTATTATTTTGAAGGAGTTTGCATTTTAATGGGTGTTTAATTGATGATCTAATGATGTTGTTTTCTGATCATTTCTTCTTTCATAATCCTTGATTCCTACTGATATCTGGCAACAATTCAATAAAAAGAAATTATATTTTAGTTCGTATTTTAAATTATTCCAATTAGGGACGTTGAAACAAAGTAATAAAGAACTATAAAGTCGCTACTACTTTATTTTTAGGGTTCCGTAGCCAAAATGGCAAAAACGGAACCCTTATAGTTTCGTCATGTCCGTCTGTCCGTCTGTCCGTCTGTCCGTCTGTCACAGCCGATTTACTCGGAAACTATAAGTACTACAGTGATGAAATTTGATGGGAATATGTGTTGTATGAACCGCTACAAAAATATGACACTAAATAGTAAAAAAAAGAATTGGGGGTGGGGCCCCCCATACATGTAACTGAGGGATGAAATTTTTTTTTTCGATGTACATACCCGTGTGGGGTATCAATGGAAAGGTCTTTTAAAATGATATAAAGTTTTCTAAAAAACATTTTTCTTAAAGTGAACGGTTTTTGAGATATCAGCTCTCAAAGTCGTAAAAAGTATGTCCCCCCCCCTCTATTTTTATAACTACAGGGTTTAAAATTCTAAAAAAAATAGAGGTGATGCATGCTAATTAACTCTTTCAACGATTTTTGGTTTGATCAAAGTATCTCTTATAGTTTTTGAGATAGGTTGATTTAACTGTAATTTACGGAACCCTTCGTGCACGAGTCCGACTCGCACTTGGCCGGTTTTTTTAATTCAAATTAGTGCCAGCATGCAAAGGGTTTTATTCTTATTTCTAGCACAATCAGATACATGATACACATTAATCCACATATGTATACTATAATAACATGTAGGTATATGTATTTTTTTCCTAAAATTGGATCGACTTGGGTAATAAAATATTTAGAACGTATTGTAATTCCAGTTGTAAATGTCAGGACGGAAATAAACCGGCGCCACGGATCTCGTTAACATGATGTTTTCTGATTTATTTTCGATAAACCTAAACAGGATCTTAGTGGGATCTTTGAAATAGGATACATCTATGCCAGTTTGATATACATATAATAAATTATAGAATAGATAGTTAAATGTCCATGTTGGAATACATTTTGTTTCTACGCATCTTTCTATGTTATCTGCATAAATTAACAGTTTTTGAAGCCACATTGGCGGATTTCGAAAACTCGAGCGATATCGCCCTCTCTCGTCATCACGTATGAATCGAGTGGCATTGCTCGAAAAAAAAAGCGGAAAATCCGAAAGCGTGAAAAAGCTATTATAGTCAAAATTGTTCCTATAGACAGTAGTGACAAAAACTATAATAATATATGCACCACATTATTTCAATTTTATCTCTCGTCTTAGTATTAACACATAATCCAATCTAATTTCATCCGGATTTGATTACAAGTTATCGCTCAAGCCTAAATGAGGGCGCCATGACACTTTTCATTACGAAATTGGCCACTCTACTTAAATGTTTTTTTTTTGTTGTCATATACACGACAAGGGATTTAATTACATAATGTAAAAATGCTTTAAAAATAATGATAACGATTAAAATGCCATTAAACAGTTTCTAATTTTGAATGAAAGGGAAACTAGGGCGGTATTAATAGCTGTATGTTTTTGTATGGAAAATAGGGTGATGGACAAATGTTTGATTTTGAAATGTCTTTGTGTTAGTAATGTTACGAAAATTAAAACGCAATCGTATGATATCAATTCAATTGGTAGCAAACTCATTAAGTATTTTTCAAATATCATTAAATAGGACTCAAATCATTTTTTCACAGAAAGAAGGATATTTATGTTATAATTTGAATTATAGAATTATTAAGGAATTAAGGATTATAGGATTATTAACTAAATAAGATTTCGATCGTTGCAATTAATTCAGTATGCTAAATTACCAATTGATTTAAACATGTTGAAAGCCATACATTTTAATACTAGAAATTCAAATTAAATAATAAAACAAAAGACTGATACAGATTTTATTACCACAGACTCACATTAAAATGCGCTCACTGTCACACACACAATGACAAAATCGCACACACACACATACATAAAAATGTCAGTAGCATACAGTAGGCTAAAAAAACAAGTCATTTGGTTATTTACTCGATGTTCCGAGGTTAATACCACTACTCATCTCAACTTATTTTTTGTATCAATTTTATATTTATTTTTCTTAGAATCGAGTCAAGGTTGTCAAGGCCGGATTCCGGTTGACGACCTACCATTAAATTTTTATTAAAAATGTCGTTAGCAGGTGAGAAACAGGCTCTCTTAAGACGATATCCATTAATGAAAATTTTTATTATTGCTATTGGAAATATTAATATAACCAACGTGACTAATGACGTATTTTGCTAAATGAACGTTAAGGTAGTTTTGCCAAAAAATACTGGTTAGTTGGTATTGATAAAAATAATATTCTTGCTAATGTATTAAATATGAATAAACTGTCACAAAGTTTCTCAAAATATCAAAGTTTTCTGACAGTTCTTTGCTTGAAACTTTTCAAAGGTCATTGAAATAACTTTTGTTTACTCGACTTGATTTTTTACAATAAGGCATTTTTCGAAAATTTTTAATCAAGTGTTAACTGATCAATCCTTCTCCGTGTGAGAGGAGGCCTGTGCCCAACAGTGGGACGATAAAAATGCTGTAACAGTATTAACTGCTCAAGTGATCACCAATGCACATATTTCAATACTATTTCAATTCCACCATGTTGTAACCATTTAACTAATTCTAATCTAAGATCCCTCATGTTTTACGACAACCGGCACCATAGACACGAAATATTGGCCATTTTGAAATAGTTTTATCTATTTTATTATCTCGAATGATACCGTCAAAGATAGGATTATGTTAATACTAGCTGTCTTATCTATGAGTTAACATTAACTTTGCATGTGTTATGATGTTCGATTAAGTTCAACTCTTTCGGTGTATGGGCGCCTGGTACTTTGGCTAAGATGTTTGATACTTTATTGACCAATTTTTGGTTTTCTTTAGGTATAATGGAGAACAGGTAGAAGAACCATTTAAAAACAATGCAAGTACTTACATTTTATATCAAAAATACTCACATTACATAACAAAGTACATTTTAAATAATAAATGGATGCTACAAAGGATCCGAAACATCGGGATTCAATAATATTTGAATGCCTTGAAATTCATCATTTTCCTAAACAGATCACTTTGAATCCTAATTTAATTTATGACGATATCAAATTCATAATTACTGAACAGGTGCATACAAAGGCTGTATCATGTAGCTAACGAGTAAGAATGCTTGTTGCAACATGCTGTGACGTCCAACAATAGTATTTCTTAAACAGCAGGAGATATGTTCAAAGCTGTTTGTAGTACAGGAAGAAATAACCACCACCCACGTTTTTAATTAGTGAAGAAAGATCACGCTGCGCTCCTTGAACAACTTAAAGAAATAAATACAGTATTTGGTAATTTGATTACAGAAAAGAATATCATTTGGTTGATGACAATGATGAATGTGGATGATTGGAATTTACGAAAAGGTGACTGAGATAAAGAACTTGATTTTGCACTTAAGGTTGATGACATGTGACATTTGAATTTAGTAATAAAAGCTATAGATAACATTGAAGATCTAAATCTAGAGAGCATTATTAACACACGAGTGAAAATAATTCAGAGTATCATCTAGTATAATTCTACCTATCTGTAAAACTTATTGATATCAACACGAGCGCAACGGAAGAAGCTTATTCTAGAGAAAATATGAGCTACATGCTTTTTATACTGAGACAGCCAATCCCCCGAGATGTAGGAGGGAATATCATTCATGTTTTTTATTCAATCGGCAGAATAATAATGTTATGAAGACATGTAATCCTTGCCAAAGGGACGGAGAAATCTGAGAACAAATACGATAGTATATAATTATGAAGGAGACTGGTTATTTTTGTCCCATGAGGCTAGCCTGACTAGTGCCTAAAAGGGAGACTTTAGTATAGATCTCGACGTTGGTGTACTAGCGGAAGTTGGTGACTTAAAACATCATAGTTTCTTAGAAATACTACTGAAGCTTTAAACAAAACATACTTACGTATCTAAAACTCCTATATCTGAGATACTGTAAGTAAAAAACACAAATTGGCCTAAAATAAATAAACCAGTACTTCGAGGTCGAGACCTTTGCCTCAGGGTGATGTAGTAAGCCCTCTAAAAACGGATTCAACTATTTTTGGGACAAGATAAGCTCAAAAAACAGTGGGATCACACTTTGATTTTGATGTCGACAAAGTATTTCTTATTTGTGTACGTTTTTATGTTAAAAGGGTACATTATTTTTCCCTTTTCTAGTAACAATTTTTTTTGTACTTTATATTGTTTACTAGAGTCAACTGTAGCTGTGCTAGCAATTTTATCATCAGAAAAATACCGAAACATGACTTTTGAAAAAGGTAACTTAAATAAAATTTATGGCGAAAATCCATCCACCCGATCATCACCTTCTAAGCGGTAACAACAAAAATTCAATAAGCATGTAACCGAACGCCTCGGCGAAGTCACAGCGCGCGTTCTTTTCGCTCAAGTTTGAGCAGCGAAGTTGCGCCCGGGGGCGGCGCTCTAACCTTTGTTCGACGTCTGATTGCCTTGTTCTCCAGGGAATCGAGATTTGAATTTATCATTAGTACTCTCCCTGCTGAACTCGATGCGGTTGGACCGCTCAAATATTCAGTAGCACCGCTTGTTTCCAAAGCTTTTTGTTTTTGATGTTCCTCAAGGCCCCCAAATTTGAAATTCTTGGAGAGTTCTCGAAATTTCGTATCAATTTCATCCAGTACTGTTTTTATTTGAGCGATTTTGTTATTGAAGTTTTAAATGAGATTATTGTTACGAATGAATATTACGAGTATCTCTGTGGGAACTAACGACTGAAATCGGAATACTGTTGTGTCAAAGAGATTTTCGCTATTGAAGAAGTCTGTGTGTATAATTCTTATTCAAATCTTAATGTGAATTGAGGCGAAATATTTCATCTTTAATCAAATAGAAACACGATAAAGCTATTTATGGAACCAAGGAAAAGTTGGAATGATTCTAACCCTTTCCGTGTTCAACCGTTAAATCATCGCGGCAAACTTATTTGACAGTGGCAAGTTTGTCACAAATCAGTTTCTTTGGAGTTGATTATTCACACGCAATAATTTAGCGTGGGAACATGACATCCACAAGTGCGGCGAAACTGTGACAAATATTTGAATGACATGCAACATTTCACATCCCCGAAGTAGTCACGCTATACAAATACACATATATTATGTGAACCGATTTGGAGTAATTGGAGGTTGTTTGCTTGGTTGCCTTGCCTTTGTGAAGGGGTATTGGCAATTTAGAATCGATAATATTGCCTAGGGGCGTTATCTAATAGCTTTTAGCTATTGACATCTTCCAATGAAGCAGAAGCTATCCGAATTACGTCAAAAAATTCATATCTGTTATGGATCGAACAATGTTTCCATAGGAGATATAGAAAACAAATAGCAATATTTACATCATTTCACAAATATCCACTACCGAAACAAATCACAAAGGGTTCAAGCGTCTCACCAATAAGCCGAGGAAATAGCCAAGATTACCACAGAGATTACTGCTTCCAGTACAAAAGGAAAAACAACCGTGACTATACCTCAGAACATTATTTCTATAACATTCCCATCCGCGCGATCAATAGTAATCTGATTGCCATTAGTTATATCGTTCATACTATCATAAGGAAAAACTTGCTTCGAATATTTTTCGTCCGTTTCGGTTGAAACAAGATTTGTTTTCTACTTATTGTTTGGAAAGATTGCGAAGTTTTGTTTTGGAATGAACTGAGGAGGAGGTGATTACAATACATTATCATTCTGTTTGTGTTTCTTTGATTTGTTGATGTCTTATGTTTTACTGGAATCTTACTAGATCTTTGACCTAATGATGATGGCCAGCATTGCTTAAATTAAGCATAACGTGGAGCAAAGTTTATCGCCAATTTTTTGGGATTAGTGATTTTACTGTGACCCTAATCAATGCTTTCAGTCCTACCATTTCACGGTAAAGAAGAATTTTTGTATGGTGTTATCAAAGAAGATGCGAGTAATTCGTCATACCACAAACAAAGAAAGCTTGATCCGCAAGCATATGCACCTGATCCTAAGATTTGAAACCAGCTCAAACCCAAGCACGATCTAATGGGAATACAATCCCATCTTATTCCCATCCGATACGCCTCAAATTTTAAACTCAGCATAACTGGTGGGAATCGTACAACTTAGGAAAAACGTGTGCAAGGAATTTTAAAAATTTCATCTTTCGCGTGTAAAGTTGTGGAGAATAGTTTTTGATTTATCTTGAATTGCGGTAGTTTGGTGTTGATGGTGAGTCGCACCTGCATCATCCATCTTCGACTTGAAAGCATTTGATGGATCCTGAAGTTGGATCAGAATTTATTTCCGCTTGGTTCCATTCTGGTACTGCGGATGTCTAATCTGCTTCTTCACAGATTAAAAAACAACAACATCTTTGAAGCGACCCAAATATTTTACAAAGTCCAAATAACTAAAATATGGTCATATCAGTGTGCTAACTTCTGATTAAAGCATAAACTCCAAAATTACCATCCAAACTCACTTTACTACAGCATAAATATCGGAAGGCCATCAAAATCTATCCCATATGAAAACATGAAAAGTCAAACCACGTATAATCCGGCTAAAATTAATCAAATATGACACTACCATTGAGGGTCCTATTAATCCGGGCGTTTCATTTTAATATGTATGTAAAATTTCAAAATCAATTAATATTCAAATAGAAATTTTATCGGTAATCAATACGTTTACGGAGTTGGGTATTTATGTAAATACGTAATAGTGTCGTTCGGTGTGATGCTGGGTGGGGATGGGTTGGTTATAAACTTGTGAACTTTAGGTGGGTTATAAACTAGGGTAGTGTAGAAGATGAATTTCGTATTCTATCAATGATATATATGTTAAAAAGGGGGAAAATATATACTAGTTATGTGTGCTATGATGAAACATACGATAATTTGTTGTTATGCAATCAAGCTTAAGCGCTTAAAGCGATTGAGATAAAATTTGGCACAGATATACATAGGTGGTATCTATCCGAGAGATCATAATAGTGCCCGGACGCGAGTGAAGCCGCGGTCAGAAGCTAATTACATAACATTGTATTCAAAAAAGACTAAATAGACTTATTCTATTAAGAAAGTGTGATATGTCCTATCTACGTTTAATTTTTGTTCTGGGTATTCATTCAATAAATATCAAAGGATACTTATTGTCCTATTTTTACACTAATTCATTCTTCCAGCTCAAACAGCCAATACACAACAAGATCCAGCCTTGCCGTTCACTCAAAGATCTCATTCAGTCATTCATCCATTCATCTCGGTCGGAAACTGTCCTCTATACTCTATGGGCTTCAACCACAGACTGCGTATCGAACAATCTAGTTCGTTCTTGTGTTATAGATCGAAGTTACATTGTGGTATAGTACCTACTAGCTTACATTCAAATTTCTGAAGGCCTAGTAAGTATAAAGTAATTGTGTGAAAAGGTATGTTCAAGATAAAACAGAAAATGCCCTATTTTCTGAATCAAGGAATTTTTTATTTGTTTCTTTATAAAATAATTTCGCATCAGTTGGATAACTTTAACACAAAAAATAATGATGATAGTTTTACAGGTTTTGGAAACAAACGCCAAGCTATCGAAAATAAATAATAAGAATAAAAATGGTCAGTGTTTATTTTCAATTTGAATTATGAAATATTTGACATTATTATAGGCGATTTTGCGATTGCAATTATTTATGAATTTCGGCTTGACAAAGCATATCTGTATCGAGGTTTCACAAAGGTTGGTCAAGCTAGCTTGTAAAAGTATTTTAATAATAAGACACTGGGTATATCTAATAACATAAAAAAATCCGTAAATCCCCAAATTCGCAGATACCAAGAGAGAAAAATAAAATGAAGCAATAATATGTATAATCCAATAAAAATACACGATTTTTCGATAAGTTCTTAGAATATACGCCTGTGTGAAACCCAAGCATTAATTAATAGTCATTAAAATACACATTAAGGCAACGTTCGTCTGTCGATACGTAATATATGTTCGCGTATACTTTTTAAGGTCAATATAAGCAATATATGGATGTTATCAGGAATGTTTATCGAACATCAAATATTTATGTTATTTATGTAATAGGTCCAACTATTTTATTATATCTTGAAGTTACTTTAGGTAGGAATAAGTAGAATGGTTTGAAATGAGTGTCTAAATGACTTCAATTTTGAAGAAGACAAAGCAATGTCGATAGCTTAAATTTCAGCAAAGTAATAAATCTTTAAGAGAGATTATTTTAAATCACAGTTTTTACAAGTAACTTGATCATAACCGGAAAATAACATAACAATAAACAAAAAACCTAATACCCAAAAGATTATCTTATTACACTATCAAAATATCTAAAGATTAACGTGAACAGGTGTCAACATAGATCGATAAATAACAAAATATTTCATTATGTATGGACGTGTTAATTTAAAATTTAAATGTGGCTGGAGTCGGTTACACGCCATTGAATATGGAAGACCAGACATAGAGGAACCATAACAGTGTTGTGTAACAGTGGCGGGTCACACACTACCACGCGTGAATATTGTGCATAATGGCGCGCAATTTCGCGAGGCAACTAAATACGTTAGGACTTAGGACTCGTTTCACATTTTGATCGGTAGCTATTGATATGTGTGATACACTGATGTAATACATAAATATTATTCGTACATCATACTAATATATCTTCGTATATCTACTTTTTTAAGAAAGCATATATAATCTACCCAGATCAAAGCCATTGAAAACACAGTCTGCTTGATTGTTCGGCGTTGTTGTAATTTATACACCAATGGGCTAACATGTTTTAAACAGTACTAATGTCGCTACCAATACTTCTTGCTATCATCAGTTAACTTTATAGAAGAAATCAAGGGAATATTTTCCATGTATTCATCAAGTCATATGCCTGCCAGTAAGAATCGCAGACCGGTGTAACGAAGCTTAGAGTATGGAAGTGTGAGATCCGCTCCAAGAATGTATGTTGTAAGCAAAATTCGCGCTACTGGTTGAACATTAAAAACATTTCCCAAAACTTCTTGGGGGAACAAAATTCAGCTTTATTCGATGCGAACCTAAAACAAACTTAAAGTTCTTGGGAAAGCGGTTTCTAGAGACTAGATTTTGGAGTATATACGTGGAATCACTATATTCATTTCTTCGTACCGATCAGATAAAATGTAGACACGTGCTTAAGTTTATTTTAACAGAAATGTTGTCTATCAGTTTCTTAGTTTTTCAGTTCTCGACAAATAAGTTTGACGCTGCGAAATTATCTCGACTAATGAGTTCACAATGGTCAAAATGTGCGAACAAGATGCTACTGCAAATGCGCGAGGTGACAATTAATAGCCGACTTCAGAGCGGTAAAGTAATTTGATAAGAACTGAACTGATAGACTTTCTTCATAAAGATAATTTAATCTTCAAAGCAATTTTACTGTCATCATTATCAGGCTGTTTAGTAGTGGCCTGTCCTTAGATCGAAGTATGTAATTTGTACCTGAACTTGAAACCAGTTACCTAATTATAGCACTGCTAATGACCTCCAAAAATTACAAAACTCCACGTGTAACAATTAAATACAACTTAGCGACGGAAATAGATTTTTATGACATTTTCATAGATATATTAATTTAAAAAGAGGTCAATATCCTTCTAAGTGTCGAGTTATTTGTATGAAGAAATATTTGTACTGTAGGCGTTAATCGACAGGATATCCAACTAATTTGTCTGGTAGATAGGTGTCTATTTTGTTCTTAGAGCATGTAACTAACTGGAGCATATAGCTATGTGAACAAATGTTTGTAAAAATAAAATTAAAACTGGTTTCAAGAAGGGTTTGGTGTGATTTTATATGTATATTCGTTTTTGTTTGTGCGTCACGAACGCGAATAAACCCAAGTCCCAAAACTTTCTCCTAAACCGCCTCAAAATCATTTCATCAAGATTGAGAAAATCGCGAATTTACATTTATATATTTATTCAAACTGTGAACCTATTTTTTTACGCTGGTTAAAAAGCCTGCTTATTTATGGATACATGTTTGATGCGTATAAAAGCGGGAATTTTCGTCTCATAAATAAAGCAAAGGAGACACAGCAATGGCGTTTCCACTTGGTTGAATGCTCTAAGGTTTCATTCGATAAATTGTTGGTTTTATGAGAAATCGACGCGTTAAAGTAAATGGTTGCGCAAAAAGGTTGTTAGCGCAGATTGATAGCGTTTCAACACTGCGCTAAGTATGTCAGTGTATGATACATAGCCATTAAGGCATTAGTTGGTACATCTTGATATTATTTAAAGCTTGATTATGTTTGAAGAAGGATATGGATATTTGTTACCACTTTACCTCAATTGGTTTAACTTTTAAGAAGTTTGCGCAACACACATTACTTTTTAACCGTCTTCCCAAAAAAGAGGATCTTAATTCATCCGAAATTCTTAAGTAAAGAACAAATTATGTTTAACATGAACCTTTCTAGAACATGTAAGTCTTAAAATTATATCAAGTAAGTGTGTTTATTCTTTACTTTTCTTGTTGTAAAATGGTTACCACCTGTCAGGACCACACGTTTCCTTTAGTCTTGTGGTTTCCTGTTTTGAAAACAGACAATCCTGTGTAAAAGGATAACAGAGGAAGTATGCTTCTTTTATATTGAACTATGTAATCAGAAACAAACAAAAAAAAACAGTTCTTGAGTATAAAGTACAGAACATATTTTTTATCTATTCATTAATGTAACAATTTGAATTTGAGTCGTTACGGGTAGTCAGAAGCCAGTAAGTCTGACACCAGTCTAACCAATGGGTATTGGGTTGCCCGGGTAACTGGGTTGAGGAGGTCAGGCAGGACAGTCACTTCTTGTAAAGCACTGGTACTCAGCTGCATTCGACTAGACTGGAAGCCGACCCCAACATAGTTGGGAAAAAGGCTCGGAGGATGGATAATGTAACAATTTGAGCAGAGCAGCAGTTTTCAAAGTATACCTACGTGCTCTATTTTAAAGAACATAATCCACCCACATTGATAATTATCATCAAAGCAAAAATCTTCATACTAAAAAGGTATTAAGCTAAAAACTTAACACGAAATATTTCAAACACACAGCAGGCTTCTATTTAAAAAACTTAAAACTATTATTTTTCTACCATCATTATGAGATTTTATTTGCATAAAATTAGTCGCCACATTAGTACGAAATATACATATTGAAACAATATTTATTTAATTTTATTCATAAAATGCGGTTTTTGAACTCGAAAACTTGAAAGAAACTACTTATAGTTTCTTTTTAGAATCAAGGTCGTGATATATGAACTACGACCCGATAATCAAACCACTAATCACCAGTTTTATGAATGATTCCTTATCATTATTGAATTCTAGTTCAAACGTAGTAATAACTTAAAACATGAAAGCAGTTCCAGTTTTCAATAAAAGGAAAGTGTGGAGTAAATAAAATGACGATCGTCAGCCTTATGTAACTGTTGGGTCAGTCCGGTATAATATCATTTTAGAAGGGAAAATAAATCTACTATATATTAGGTGCATAATTCCAAAGTGGACGTCTTACGGAGAATGTCATGAAAAGTGGTATTTAAATCGGTCAACAATCTAGGCGTAATGATCTGTCTTATCTCCCAGAATGGCTACGAAAACAGCATTGAAATCCGTAAAGAGTCTGTCGTATTCCTCATCTCTCAACACTAACCAACACTGAAGACAAAAAGAAAATTCGTCAATAAAACAATTGAAAGTCAAAAGCCAAACTCCTTTCCTCACTCCATTGACCTATACCTCCTTAAAGCATTCACAAAGTTAACATTGGCATACATACATAAACAAAACACAAACAGTACACAACTTATAACTTCCATAATTCATTCGTCATGATTTCCAAGCACCAAGAACCACGGTCGACGTATAAATAATTAATGAAGTAAGAAAAGCGAGTGAAACACTCCAGTTTTTACGCTCCAAAAGATATTGTTTTAAAGCTCTTAAGATTTAATTTCCGTGGTGATGGGGCGAAATGTAGCGTGCTGGGAAGGGAAATGAGATTTCTTTCAATGGACTTGAAGACTAATGTCCACAGAAGATATGATAGGGGAATATCATTTTTGTAGTGATTTGATATTTCAAATTGTTTTGTCTAAAAACAAATTTCTTTAGAGCGGTTTACAGAAATTTGTATATGAACACCATACCGTAGGTCGTGCATGGCTATTTAATTTCATGTTTAGAAATAGCTCATCATCCTCATCATCATCCTCCGAGCCTTTTCCCAATCATGTTGGGGTCGGCTTCCAGTCTAACCGGATTCAGCTGAGTACCAGTGCTTTACAAGAAGCGACTGCCTATCTGACCTCCTCAACCCAGTTACCCGGGCAACCCGATACCCCTTGGTTAGACTGGTGTCAGACTTACTGGCTTCTGACTACCCGTAACGACTGCCAAGGATGTACAATGACAGCCGGGACCTACAGTTTAACGTGCCATCCGAAACACAGTCAATGGTGTCTAAGATATACTTAGAAAGTACATACAAACTTAGAAAAGTTGCATTGGTACTTGCCTGACCTGGGATCGAACCCGCGCCCTCATACTTGAGAGGTTGGTCCTTTACCCACTAGGCCACCACGACTACTGTTTAGAAAAAGCTGTCTATAGAATATACACGATCATGATTCCAATTTCTTATTTGTTGACCATTCTTGCATACTATGTCCGACCTAACTTTTTATTGGTATTCTTCCCTGTCATATTGTCTTTCACGCCATCCATTGTTTTTATAGTTGTCCTCTTCCTCTATAGAATATACCTATATCACATGAAATATCCCTGTATAAAACACATAGGTTAAGTTAAAGACATAATAAGGTGCACGTAAAGCTAACAGGGTTCTACCTACAAACACTGTCACACAGCTAATGTCACCTAAAAGCTGCAAAATCACCCATTTTTATTCGACCAATCAGACCTACTCAAACTATGCTCTAACCTAAACCATTAAACCTACCGCACATAATACCCGTGGCTACTATTTCCCATAAAACTGGAACATAAGCTATAACCAAACACATTTCTTAGATCAATCAATAGATTAGCTTTGTATTATGGCTATTAATTTCCACATAATTACGCTTAATTTGCTTTTAAAGCTATATTTTTGACGCTTTCCAATTATTGACTGTGTTAACGTGGTTTTAAAAATATTATGATATTTGATTCCTTAATATTAGGTAGCTGTGTATGGTTTTCATGTTGTGAGATTCTTTTTTGATGTTATCCCACACGTTTTTCCCATGCAGGTATGATTTATTTCTAGGTATAGGACTCTAATACAACTACAACACTTGTAGTCTAATGTGTTAATCAGATTTTTATGTAATACTTATATAAGGTGCTGTTAGGTAACCCTATGTTTTATAATATATGTAGTTAGGTATAATTTAGCTTTCCTTTGAAAATGGACGCTCATATTTTATGAAAAATATGAACCATTTTCATAAAAAAAAAAATAGATTATTATCTAGGAGCAATGTTATCAAACTTTTAAAAACAGTTTTTATACGTTAAAAAAACTCGCAATAAAAATAACTATTTTAGCTCAATAAAATCAGATTACTAGATATAATCTGCCATTTGACGGACTTCTAAACCGCAATACGTCAAAAAACTTCATAAATAAATAAATACTTAAGCATATTTTATAACGTTAGTCGAAGACTTATTAGATTGAAATTTTTGAGTTATTTATTTGCGTTTTTCGAGAACTTTGATGTCGCCGGTAGAATTTTCTGGGATTGCGTTATTACTGTTAAAACTATACCTGACCAAATAAGTATATGTGTGTTTAAATAATATCTCATAATATTTTTTATCAGTAAGCGGTAAAATAAATGAAAGATATATTTTGTATTTTATTAGTGTGCTAATTTAATCATACTTACTTACTTCTTGTATAATTTCAGTTTCATAGTTCTCTCTTTTAGACGATACTTTAAATTCTTTCTTTTTTGTCTCCAAATATATCACCCATATAACAATATTCCTGATTTATTTAAAGAACTCTAAAAGCTATACTTAATAGAACATTATTACTTATACCTACCATAAAACTAATTTAGTTTCATTATCACAAAATTTCACTCACATTAAAGTGTTACCTTCCGATAAACCGGACTTAAAAAGTAATTTATTGACATGCCCAATAATTATTAACGTAGATTACTTTCATTGAATAAATCAATAAATAACGTTCACTATCTGGAGCAATTCAGTCCAATTTTCTACGTTCAACGTATCACTAATAGTATTAAGTCTTACATCACTTAATCTTTCTCGTAAAGTAGGAAAAACATTACTTGATTATATCGTAATAAGAAAGTGGGATGTTACACTTGACTCTATTTATGTAGCCGAATGTACTTAGTGACTGATAATTTCATCTATAAATGGTCACCATTTAGAATCCTTTACAGAAAATAATTTAGATTTAATAAGACTCATATGACTTTATGATAATCTAAACGGCATCTGTCTTGTTTTTTATCTGTGATAACCATGTTTAAGGAATCTCAATCCTTCTCCATGTGAGAGGAGGCATGTGCCTAGCAGTGGGACGATAAAAAGGCTGTAACGGACTATGTTTAACGTAACGTTTAATTCTTTTAAATCCACAATTTGAAATTTTGTAAGACGATGCAAGTTCACTTAGATTCATAAAATCATAGTTATAAAATCAAAATCTAAGCTTAGAAGGTAAGCTTGAAGGCTCGGTCATATACGGCTCAAAGCTTAACAGTCTCGAATTTTCCACCATTTTCGGAGATATTAAATTTTCCCAACAAAAGAATAGGTAAGGTATCTGGTTAGCTGGAAGCATTCCTAAAGTAATATCAAAGCCACACATTGCAAGTATTCTTAAAAAAGTACTTAACCCACTATCACCGCTGCATTTTTCTTTTGCACCACACGAGAACAATTTATGTTATCGCTCTCGGAGCTTTTAGAGTGAATTTCAAATGTCTTTTTGTAAAAGATGTAGCCACTAGTGCTTTACTTTTATTTAATTATTCATGAGATTTTTGCAAGAAGTAAGAATGATGGTCGATAGAATATTGTCCACGTCTATGGGTAAAAAGTTTGTTATAGCATTGGATAAAAGTAAAGAATTGGATAGTAGTGTCTGTGATTTGAGGACTAAAATAATTTGATCCGTATAGTATATTAACAGGTAGAGAGTCATAATTGTCAAGTTAACGTGATCATGAAACTGTGTTTTTTTAAACTAATTCCTTTTAAGCTTCGTCAACTATTATACCTACTAATATTATAAGCTGTTCCATCATCTTTTGAGAAAAATATTTCTTGAAAACTGAAGAAAAGGCGCCTACACCATGTCTTAACATCATGTTCGACACGAACGGCCCACGTAGACTCAACCTAGACTATTATCATTAAAATATCAACATATTTTATTCACGGTATACGGTACAAAGAAAGTGGGTTTTCAGATTATTTCCAATAGAAATGTTAGCGTTAAAATATCTATCAACATGTATAATAAATCTTCTATACATAAATATGCTTACAATGTTTCTTCATGTAGGCGTTTGGTAGGTAGTGTAGGATGGGCTAATGTAAATTCATTGGTAAGCTGTACATTTTGCTTATCAATGTCAGTTACATAATTTACTCTGCTTTGATTTGGATAGTGTTACATTTCGTTGAAAGCATTTTGGGTCTGTTTGGCATATTGAGACCGTTTTGACTAAAAAATGTCTCAAACAAAATTGCTTTGATAAGTCAGAATAAATGACTTCAATAACAATATACATTTTTGTTCTTGAGTTCTTGATATCTAAATTAAAATCAGGAGCTTAAAATATGAACACACTTTGGCTACAGTTTTGTTTCTTAAATCAAGTAAGCTTATAATTTATTTTTTGTTTTAATCCTTACCCATATTTTGAACACCAACTCAACACTTTACCTTAACTGTAGGTACTATAACTAGTATAGTTGGATCTTAACGTCAGCAAAAAAAGATAACCAAAGCTTCCTCATCGGAACGTGATGGAGCTACCAATTACCAGATTTTAGTATTAATAACATTAGTTAAGATTAATTCCTAATCGGCTCTCCCACCCGCCTCGTTATTAGAATTTTATAAATTAAAACCAATCTTCCGTGCCAAGATTGGCTCCGTTATATTTCTAGGTTACTTTTTATGATCATTTTATTTTATATCGTCCAGATAAATTGAGGGGACAAAATTATGATGATGGTTTTTATCTTAGTATGGTCTGTGTGCTTTCGAAAACCTTACTAGTACTATAAAGGTAAAAGTAACTTTGTTTAACGCAATTAATACAGGACTACTATTTACCCAATATTGTGGAAGCTGTAGTTTATATTATTTTATATAGGAAGCTGTGGACATAATAATTTGACTATTATTTACCCACTACGTGGAAGCTGTAGTTATAAATATTTTTATATATTAAGCTGTGTACATATTTAATGCGTAATAACCACGGGTAATAACTAACTTCTGATATCGTTTTGGTCTTAATTTAATTTATCCAATATCTGAAATCAATCAATGCTAATCCAGATTATAAAATATCTGTATGATTACTATAAATTAGAATGCATTAAAACACTTCAGTTTTTTTAACAGTAAACATCCAATAATACGTAAATTGCAAGTTGTATGTAGAAGCAAGAAATAGATCTCAGTGGCGTGCACTTGGAGAGGCCTATGTCCAGCAGTGGACTGCGATAGGGTGATGATGATGTAGAAGCACATACTAAGGCCGTCAATGCAAACATCAGTTTTTACAGAACGATTGTTTACCTACCTACTACTAAGAATTTTCAGGTACAATTTTAAAGCACACAATTCTTGACAAAACAGACATTTATGTGGTCAGTAAAAATAGCCTTGCACGTGAAACATATTAAAATCACAATAAGCAACTCTTTTAGTCTGATTACACAATCAAGGTAAAACCGAGTAATGGTCGAAATAATCAAATTAAGGGTATGAGGGTTACCGTCGTTAGTGGCTTGTGTTAGTAAACTATGTTGCTCTGGGTTCAACAATATGTGAGAATCAGTGAGAACGTATTTCACCTGCTTTTTTCTAAAGTTCTATATTATAAAACTAAAGTAGTTTGGATTGCACGTGCTAATCTTAGGAACTACTAAGCCAATTTGAAAAAACAGATCTGTAAAAACAAGGAAAAAAATGTTTAAACTAAATCTTATCATAAATCCTCTACGCAAAAAAAATCACTCGAAAATTTTGCAGAGGCAGATTTTTCTAGCAAAAAAAGCACTTTTAGTAACTGGTGTAAAAGCAAGTAAAAACATGAAAAAAAAACTGAAGTGTGTAGTTTAACGCGTAGGCAGGTAAGTATCGAGGCTTCGACGATTTTCCATTCATGAATCGAAGGTTAAACGAAGCGCTGTATTTGCGCCCCTCTCTACTCTTGGGGCCAGGAAACCTGTGGACAAAAAGTAATTATTATTTAAATTAATTTATTTAATGGAATAAAAAAATGTGGTTTATAAAATGCAAAATTGACTCCGTAACAATGAATATTATTGAAACAATTAAATTAATCCCAAAAAAATATAAATTGTATTTTTCATGTTAATATACCAAATAATTTTAATAAATAGTTTTTTTTTATACAACATAACACCTATTTTCCATGTTTTATTTGTTGATAAAAAAAATCTTATTTTTATTTATAGCTTACTTCATATTGCAAGATTAGGCAGAAGTTTTTTTGTGAAACCTATAAAAAGTGAATGCATGTGTGTTTTGTATGTTAATGCTTTATCTTATTGCGGTTATAAACACACATTTCAACATAATTACTGAACAAATAAATCTTTCATGCGCGTGTCAGATTATGGTATATTTCTTGATTTTAACTATCTTTGTAAACGAACTTTAAATGTCAAATATTGAATATTTTTACTGTCTCTGTAAACGCACATGAAAACGAGGGTACCTTTATGTAATTGTTTTATGTTCATTAAATTTTATATCTAAAATCTTACATGTTTAATGATAAAATAAATATTAAAATTATCGTTATAAGTTTTAAATAAGATTTGGTGTGTTTAAATTAGTTTATTTCAATTGTGAATTTAGTTATTTGTGTATAAAGCTTACTTGTCTGTGATTGGTCAATTTTGGCGGGATAGTATGACTGTTCGAAATAATGTTTTAAAATAGTCATGGCACTTTTCTGGTGGACGTTGAGGTGTAGACAACACACGAAAGTTAAGTATTCTTCCTGATTTATACTTTCTTACTATGATGTGATTATTGTGATTTTTATTGTAATTGTTGTTTTATGTATTATTGTGCTGATGTTTAAAATGTATAGTAATCTATCGCTTTATACATGTCTATAAGATATATTTATGCTGTACTTGTGTACTTACCTTGGGTACCGTATGGAATTATTTCTTTATGATTTATATGATTTATGTTCCAATAGTTTATAACCATACAGACAGAATTGTGTTGCTGGGGAGTTTGTTCCACCACTTCTTCTTCCCAGCAAAAACACATAGGAAGTGGTGAAGGGTGGGCGTTTTGGGGGCTGTCTATTGTAAAATCCTGACGTTCTAAAAGTGCTGTTTTGCAGCCAAGTTTGAATAAATGATTTTTCATTTCGAGTTGATTTTGATCATAGAAAATGTTTTATTTATTTTTTATACCTTTATGTTTTATTCATTGCTTCCTACACTTATTCTTGGGATTTCAATAAATAAATAATACATTAAATTGCTCTATTATGTATCAAAATCTAACATCAGAAGTGGGATGCCCTGCTTCCAATTATATTTTTTTAACATATGGCCATGTTTCAGGATGGATACTGAGACAATCATAATGATGTGGCGCTTCCAGTCTTTGATCTGAAAAAAAAAACGACAACGGTGCTACCAATGGTGCAACAACATTGAAACGCTCGCCAAGGATCTCACCTGGAGTAGCATAGAAACAGTGGCTAAGGCAGGTAAGGCCCTTAAAGGGTCTGCTTTGATTTGGTTGGATCGAACGTTGTGTCTACAGTGGTTTATGTTGAATACGGCTTGTAATCGTTTGTCAGACTGGCCAAGCGGTTTGTAGAAGGTTCAGACTTAACTGTTAAAAAATCAATAGGTTTTACTCCAATTCGATTACTTATTAGCTGTAATGCCAATATTAAATCAATTCACTCGCCTTAATGATGTTAATGTTTCTGAACCTAGTATATTGATGTCAGGGTAGATCGAGAATTAGCACGACAGCGGTTGCAATCGAAGGCCATAAAATTTCAAAATCGTTTTGATGCTTGTAGGCGAAATACTATAAATTTTGAGATTGGAAATACGGTTAATGTCAATTAAAATCATAGGCGTCATGACAAACTCAGTCCTAGATTAAGGGGTCCATATACTATAATTTGTATTCTTCCTAATGAGAGGTATATTTTGAGGGGTCTAGGTAATTCACGAAATATTATTATTGCTAAGGATAAAAGATTATGGACCGGTGAATGGGTTGATGATAATGCGTCTGAATAGTATAATGTCTGAATAGTATAATGTCTGAATAGTAGTTTGTAATGATTGCTGTTTATTTTGTCAGTTGCTTAAGAATAAATCGATTATATATAAAATCATTGTATTAACGACTAATGTGTGGTTTAATTCTTATTGTAATTACATAATTAAATAGTAGACAAGATACTGTGTAGTTACTGTGAGTGGTTGGAATGTTTGGCCTACTTAATGTGAAAAGTGAGGCGGTAACATTGTTATACTGTAGTTGTTATTCGTCTACTTAATGTGAAAAGTGAGGCGGTAACATTGTTATACTGTAGTTGTTATTCGTCTACTTAATGTGAAAAGTGAGGCGGTAACAATGTTATACTATAGGTGTTATTCGTCTACTTAATGTGAAAAGTGAGGCGGTAACATTGTTATACTGTAGTTGTTATTCGTCTACTTAATGTGAAAAGTGAGGCGGTAACAATGTTATACTATAGGTGTTATTCGTCTACTTAATGTGAAAAGTGAGGCGGTAACATTGTTATACTATGGGTGTTATTCGTCTACTTAATGTGAAAAGTGAGGCGGTAACATTGTTATACAGTAGTTGTTATTCGTCTACTTAATGTGAAAAGTGAGGCGGTAACAATGTTATGCTGTAGTTGTTATACGTTTACTTAATGTGAGAAGTGAGGCGGTAACAAATTGTATTAGTTTTTAAGTTTCTGTTATTCGTCTACTTAATGTGAGAAGTCAGGCGGTAACAAACTGTATTAGTTTTTAAGTTTCTGTTATTCGTCTACTTAATGTGAGAAGTCAGGCGGTAACAAACTGTATTAGTTTTTAAGTTTCTGTTATTCGTCTACTTAATGTGAGAAGTGAGGCGGTAACAATGTTAAACTGAATTCGTTTTTAAGTTTTAAGCATTACCAATGTTTTGTAGACAGTATAATATAAAGAGGTACTTCGAGAGCGAAGTACAGGTCAGTATGGCCGTGTCAGATTATGGTATATTTCTTGATTTTAACTATCTTTGTAAACGAACTTTAAATGTCAAATATTGAATATTTTTACTGTCTCTGTAAACGCACATGAAAACGAGGGTACCTTTATGTAATTGTTTTATGTTCATTAAATTTTATATCTAAAATCTTACATGTTTAATGATAAAATAAATATTAAAATTATCGTTATAAGTTTTAAATAAGATTTGGTGTGTTTAAATTAGTTTATTTCAATTGTGAATTTAGTTATTTGTGTATAAAGCTTACTTGTCTGTGATTGGTCAATTTTGGCGGGATAGTATGACTGTTCGAAATAATGTTTTAAAATAGTCATGGCACTTTTCTGGTGGACGTTGAGGTGTAGACAACACACGAAAGTTAAGTATTCTTCCTGATTTATACTTTCTTACTATGATGTGATTATTGTGATTTTTATTGTAATTGTTGTTTTATGTATTATTGTGCTGATGTTTAAAATGTATAGTAATCTATCGCTTTATACATGTCTATAAGATATATTTATGCTGTACTTGTGTACTTACCTTGGGTACCGTATGGAATTATTTCTTTATGATTTATATGATTTATGTTCCAATAGTTTATAACCATACAGACAGAATTGTGTTGCTGGGGAGTTTGTTCCACCACTTCTTCTTCCCAGCAAAAACACATAGGAAGTGGTGAAGGGTGGGCGTTTTGGGGGCTGTCTATTGTAAAATCCTGACGTTCTAAAAGTGCTGTTTTGCAGCCAAGTTTGAATAAATGATTTTTCATTTCGAGTTGATTTTGATCATAGAAAATGTTTTATTTATTTTTTATACCTTTATGTTTTATTCATTGCTTCCTACACTTATTCTTGGGATTTCAATAAATAAATAATACATTAAATTGCTCTATTATGTATCAAAATCTAACACGCGCATCATTTATCCGAGCATACATATTTCAATCAGCGATGGCCAAATGATAAACACTGATGAGATGTGTATTTTCCTTTACTGTGAGAATGTAAACACAGATCCATTTCAATGAGAGATTTTGTCCAACTGTACTTCCTGTTTTTTCTTTCTTGTTTTGCACTTTTTAATTAATCTTCAGATGAAGAAGGTAATAAATGCAACTTTAAAAGTGAGCGGATGACTTGCACATACATATGAAAATACCAATCCTGTCCGCCTGTCGCGCTTTCAGGCCACAACCGGTCTATAGTGTGAAAAGGAAATAGGCTACTTTTGTACCCGGGTTGTATAATTAGTTTCTTTAGGAAAATTATATTTTTTTATCATTTTTAACATCTTTACCAATAATTATTAATATACATATCCATCAACCTACTTTTAAAATATTAATTTTCCCAAAACAAAAATCCAATATTTTAATTCTCGCTAATTTTATGGCCCTAAATAATCCCTATCCGTGAATTTCGTCCCATAACTCCATGCTCGGGTGTAATCTCCGCGCGGTGAATCTTAAAGCCTGCTGTGATTGGATCGCAGACGTTTTTATCACATTTACCGAATACCCCATGGATGGAAATTTATGTGGGAGCCAGGATAATGTATGGAAGTTCCTATTATTTCGACTTTTGCTTGTAATTATTCGGGGAATTGATTGGGACTGCCGTGTTTTGGAGAGCGCGTACCGATGTTTTAATAAAAGTGGGTGTAAAAGGTAGATTTATCACATTTTAGATTTGGTTATTTGTAACTTTATAACGGTGGGTTGTAGCGAATAGTTTTCTTAATATGATATTCCGCGATTAGTGTAAAAGTTGGATTTGAAGTACTGCGAAGAATAAAAATAAAAACGGATTTTGACGGGTTTGTTATGCGGTCGATATGTGCGTAGGTGTCAAACACCGTAATAAAGAAATCAAACCGAACAGCATAAATAAAGCATTAATCTTTTATCAAACCAAAAAAACTTTCCATCTCTTAATTAAGATCATACAAAGTGTCAAATAATATAAAATATTTGTACGCATTCCGAATAAAATTGCAATAATATTGATTAGTTTTTCGAGAAAATACTGATGTATTAACAGCGCGCGCCATATTTTATATTTTGGTAATATTTTTTACTTTTATTTCTGCGGAATAATGGGCCATTTGGACTGCCGACGTTATATCAATCAATCGGCTTAATTTTTATGAGTAAAATCTCTGAATTTATGGCCCTACTTATATTGAGAAGACGGTAAGATTTACAATAGGTATTTATTTTGAATAAATTATTGGTACTGTTACAAACTATGCTTTTGTGAACGTTTAGCTTTATTGGCACGCTAATTGCTGAATGATGTTCGTTTGTTATTTTTTTATTGTTTTATACGAGTGCTCCAGTTTTTTGTAGTTCCGTAAGCTTTTTGAGTTAATGTTATACTGTTTCTATACAAAAACTGTATTTTCAGTTACATTAATACGTGTTACAATCTGACTGAAAAAATCCTTAAAAATGCTCGTTGTTATTCTAGGTATAGGTACATAATATGTAGACATTTTTCAATCATCATCACAACGACCTTATTATCTCTAAAGTACAAACACTTCTCCATTTCAAAAAGTAGACTATAAATATGCTGCAAGCTCCCAACTTTATCCCTCTAAAAGAGCTTTAGACCCAACTCCCTAAAACACATAAAACCGGTCTGAAACTCGGTCTAACCCGTACACATACACACATATAGTTAAATGTATATACGTTAGAATTTCACAAT
The DNA here is from genome assembly GCF_030705265.1 of Helicoverpa armigera. Taxonomy (NCBI): domain Eukaryota; kingdom Metazoa; phylum Arthropoda; class Insecta; order Lepidoptera; family Noctuidae; genus Helicoverpa; species Helicoverpa armigera. Next base: position 792,577 of record NC_087139.1, on the reverse strand, counting down.
CGTTTGCGAATCACTAATGAAGTGACTGTCAACTGTCGGTTTGTCCGTCAACGGTGATGACAAACGTGTTTCGATGTTACGGATATTTTTAAATTGATATATGAAATTGTTTTATATCCATCTATATACATAGCTTTGTTTATCTGTGGATATGTGGATGTTTGCTATCACTTTACACAAAAATCTGCTCAATGAATATTGTTGAAACTTTACAGAAAATAGGTTGCACAGGCTCGAAGATATAAAAGTTTGATATCCCCACCAGCTTCCCTAGCCAGACCATTAGTTCTGTGTTGTGGTATAAAACAAAGTTTTGGTTTGCCTCAAACACCTATCTGCTCTAAAATGACAACCAGCTGTCCAGTCCAGCTATATCTAGAGGGAACGTACACACATCCATCAACTACCTACTAGATAACTCTAGCCATCTAAAGAAGACATACATATCAAGACCCCCTAACTAAAAGACAGAATTCTACACAAAACATTCGAATTTCACACGTCCCACTAATGAAGCGGCCGTCAATCAGACCGTTTGTCCGACCGTCATCCGGCCAGTACAAATTAGTGACAACTCCACAAGAATTAACGGTCTTACACGGTGTGAGTGGCGGCTACACATGCTTCGTAATTAATGAACCTATTGTTGGTAAAAAGGTGTTATCTACATGTGATAGTTAGGTAAAGATTTGATTAATGGTTCTAATGAACGCTATGCTTTTAGTAAGTCAAGTTAATGGTTCTGTGTTATCATTGTAGTCGTTTTTGGGTGAAGACTATTGTTGTTTTCTTATCAACAAGTGGGATTTGTTGATGAGTCATTGAAGTAGTTCTCAGGAGTGGAATAAGTTGAGATAGGAATAATTATAGTTATTCAGCAGCGGTGGCCTAACTCGCTTAGATCTTTGGTAAAAATTGTTAGTGCCATATTTTAACCATCATTATCTTCTGGAAATACAATTATGTAACTTTATGAAAATTACAAACGTGTTAAATAAACCAAGAAGTGATGTTACATACTGCATTGATTAATAAGTTCACAGAATGCCTAATAACGATATGCAACTGCGTCCTAATGTTTATAAAATAGAGCATGAGAACAGCCAATTAGCAAGATTAAAAATAACAACATAAGATATTCCATAAAAACACAGTATCGCGTTATTTACTTTATGCAAATAACGTATAAATAAAAAAATAAGAATATTCCTCCACAGAAACTGCATGAGATTAGTTTTAAGAATAATGGCGGCTATAATTTGTGCTGGCTAGTCGGGAAATTAAATGTTGTCCCATTGGTGCTTAGATCATCTACCCAATTGGAAGCGCCGTAAACACAAATCTAAGTCTGCAAATCAGGTGAGGGACGAGGCACTGCAAAAAAAGTGATAGTTAACTCATGCATTTTACAATCAAATCTTTACTTACACACATAATTTTATGTTACTTTTCATCTACGAACGCTTTCTCTCCACCACTAGATTGGTAGAAAATGCGTAAGGCGTTAAGTCTTTCATTGTACTTTGTATGAAGTTTTAAATAAATAAATCTTGGCGCTCATAACACAACAACCACCAGCGCTCTCGTAGCTTCGGATGAAGGGAAGGCACACTTATGGCGTCTCCAGTTAGTTCAATGCTCTAAGGATCAGTGGCGAGCTCCGAAAGGGTAAAGCATCGCCTTTTGTTTTACAAGTTGCCAGCGATGCGGGAAAAAAGATAATTCACATGATATATTTTTCTCCTCTGATTAGCATTACAAAGTCTGTATACGGGTTGCTAAAAATCTATGTGAAGTAAAATTGAGTGTGTTTTTGTAGGGAAAATGTTCAATCGGAGTATCTACATACCTATTGGAAAATTTTGGAAATGATTTAGATATTTTTAGGGTTCCGTAGCCAAAATGGCAAAAACGGAACCCTTATAGTTTCGTCATGTCCGTCTGTCCGTCTGTCCGTCTGTCCGTCTGTCACAGCCGATTTACTCGGAAACTATAAGTACTACAGTGATGAAATTTGATGGGAATATGTGTTGTATGAACCGCTACAAAAATATGACACTAAATAGTAAAAAAAAGAATTGGGGGTGGGGCCCCCCATACATGTAACTGAGGGATGAAATTTTTTTTTTCGATGTACATACCCGTGTGGGGTATCAATGGAAAGGTCTTTTAAAATGATATAAAGTTTTCTAAAAAACATTTTTCTTAAAGTGAACGGTTTTTGAGATATCAGCTCTCAAAGTCGTAAAAAGTATGTCCCCCCCCCTCTATTTTTATAACTACGGGGTATAAAATTCTAAAAAAAATAGAGGTGATGCATGCTAATTAACTCTTTCAACGATTTTTGGTTTGATCAAAGTATCTCTTATAGTTTTTGAGATAGGTTGATTTAACTGTAATTTACGGAACCCTTCGTGCACGAGTCCGACTCGCACTTGGCCGGTTTTTTTTTAAACTATAAAGAGTTTGAGCAACTTGATTTTCTTGACATTTTCTTAGAGCCATCATATTTTTTTCGCCATGTCATGTCCCCTTTAATTCTCAGTAAATAGCATGTTTATATGCTTCGCAGAATAACAACATGTATACGCTGGTATCACTCTGTTAATCATTACTTACTGCTTATTCCCTAAATCCTCCCCAATTTTAACATACACAATCAAACCCGAACTTTCTAGAACAAAGAGCTCCTAACGCGATAGTCACGTGACATCAAACACGCCTTGATTAACGCATGCCATGTGTACATAGGTACAAACTGTCTATCTCCCGATTGTCTGTTCTATCAATAATTGCTTTTAATCATTAACCGTGGTGTTTGGACGGCCGTATACCCTAATTGGCTTTAGTGCGGGACTGACTTAGTGTGCAAAGGATTAGTGATGCTGCCCGATTGATTGGCGTTAGTGTTGTACTTGTGTTGTGTTCAAAGACTTTGGATTTCACAGGGGTTACTTATACATAGCGCATATTTTTTATTTCGTCATATATTTTAATAAATACACTTACATTATTATGTATTTTGATCAAAAAGTGCAACGCAACAAAAATTACACTTATTTCGTGAAGGTAGATAGATTAATAGATACTTAGGTAAATAGTTTGTCTGTTTATATATCAATAATTGCTTTTAATCATTAACCGTGGTGTTTGGACGGCTGTATACCTTAATTGGCTTGACTTAGTGTGCAAAGGATTAGTGATGCTACTCCATTGATTGGTGTTAGTGTTGTACCCGCGTTTGTGTGCAAGGACTTTGATATTCAAAGGGGTTGGATTTTTTTTTGGAATTGCTTTTGTATGGTCCTTCAAAAATATTTTCGCAAAACTGAAATATTTTTCTGTGCGAAAATATTTGGAGTTTCTCTGATACTGCGACTTCGGTCTACCTATCAGTCGTTTTATATTAAAGTTTTCATTTATCAAAGTCTTTTGTAACATTTTGAGCAATTTGCTTGGATTAAATATTGATGAACCTTTTTTGTTAGACATTACTAGTTTTCGTTTTCAGTTGATTAATGAATTTTTAGTACTATAGAAATTCTAAAACTTCAAACAATATTCATAACTTTTTTAATAAATTATGTCATTTTGGTAAGTAATGCCTTCCATACATTATACGCGAAATTTTCGTTACCGAAGCATTAAATATTCATAGATTTAATTAATGAAATTACTAAAAGTAATACAAAATTGGAAACTTTAATTACTAAGTTAATGTCGTCTAAAGGACGAAAGTCAGTTTACTTGACCTGCAAGATTGAATCTAAGCAGATTATTGTTAGAGATTATTGACTAATTAAAATCTAATATTTCTGATGATAGGTAAGGCTTAGCCTCAATTAATTCTTATTGTGGTATATCTAAACTCTGAAGGTTAAGATGCAAGTAAAGCAGAACTGAAACTTCAAAATTCTAGTATAGTGGTAATGCAAAACATTAGGAGGAAAGAACTTTAAAGTTTGAAGTCATCAACTTAGTTCAGTTTTTGTATAATTTATTATTACATGTTTAGAAATTTGGATTGTATTTAACGTTCACAGGAATAGATAGAAAACTATTGTAATTAATTTTATTTTCTTTTTAAAAGAGTGTCCATGGAGTTTCTTGCCGGTTCTTCTCCATGACCACCAACTCTTTGGAACCGAGCAGTAGCTAGACTTGGAGTCCTTTTGAAAGAGCTTTTATAGGCCTATTTGAAATAAAAAAAATTGAGCTTCAGTTTGAGTTCAACAAAGGGATACTAAAATAGTGATCGTGATTACGGATCTATAGATAATCTTCTGAACAAGGCTTCTATAAATTAATAACTCTCTATTATCTGCTACTAGACTAACAAGTCTAGACCAAACCTAAAATATGTATACCTATCTAATTGCCAATACAGCTTGATTTGTACTAATACTTCGATAATAAATGGGCTAGACAATACATAATAATATAATAATTCAATATCCAATATAATAGGCCCTTTAGTAAAACTATTTTCAGATTACACTCAAGAATAGGCTTGTCAATAAAGACTTTACATTGTGTTTAAACCACGGAGAACAAAATGACTAGCGGAGGTGCCATAATGAAAAATCTCCTAAGAAAGTAGCGCGCCAAAATAAGGGTGAGCAGGAGACGAAGCACGTTACTTTTTGCACCCTTTTAACAACCATTTGTATAATACCAAAAATCGTTGTCAGATATCTCAAAGAACCTGAACGCCTCGTTAGTTCACTCGTAACTGATCGTTCTGGTTATGCCCACCATACTTATTCGACCTAGAAGAAGGCGCCTGTCCTACCTGCCTTATGACATCTCCGCTCATCTTCTTACTCCATGGTTTCGATTATTTTGAGCGTACCCCGTAACCGCTGGTATCTTGGCCAGTATGCCTAATCTGAGCCTAACGCTCTCCCGATAATGGACGAGATGTAGACGTATCGATCAGTCGATAGTTGAACTAAGTGTTAGATACGATTAGGCTATTTTCTTTAAGCATCGCTTTAGAACATAGAACAAGGACCTTTTGGCACAAATAGTTTGATTTGAGCGACAACGTAGTCGTATTAGATATTTTTTTTGACTTAATGACTGTAGATAGTAAATTATAAAATAAAAAACTTCTTTTAGAAATCAAATCCAAAGTTAATAAAATAAACAAACGAATCGTTAGCATATTAGTTCCTGTCTTGTAAGAAGAGTGGTAGAACTTAAGAAACAAGAGATGTTTTGCGTATTGAAGACTAGAGGTATATTTTGGTGTAGTATGTTAATACAAACAGTAACCAAATTCCTTTTAATTGTGATAAATCGTACAGTCATAGCAACCACTTTGGCATCACACCTCGAACTATTGAGGTCATAAGATAATCGCCCAGTGGTACCAAAAAACCGCTAGTCACTTCCATTTCACCATAGATTTGGGCGTCGATAGGAAGCCGAAATGGATTTCAAGGAACTTTCCTTGGTTTTCGTAAGTATGTGCTGGCAGTCACGTAAATGCCTCGTTTAGACGGTAGCTGCGGAATTTTTGACTGATAATACGAAGGTTTTGCACTTGGAGGCTTGTTCGAAAAAATGTTACATGTTATGATGATAAGACACATTTTCATAACAATTAATACTCCTTTAATAACAGTCGTTACGAGTAGTCAGAAGCTAGAAAGACTGACAGTGTTTCCCGGGTAACGGGGTTGCGGAGGTTAAAAAGACAGTCACTGCTTTTAAAAGAGAGCATCCGGTTAAGACTTGAGTACTTGTATACCACAGTCATGTGTCAGCCAATGTAACTTAGGGTAGGTAATTAATTAGATAGTTCAACTCAGATTTGCGCGCGGCTCTATGTGTGCGTCGGCTTGTAAATATACAACTTTCATTCGTGTGACAGTGACGTCGTCCGAACATGACGTGTTCTTGTCGCTTTTTGTTATGGGTACAGTCGTTTACGAAAATACTAGTTATTCACGGAAAAATTATTAAGGAGCGTTTCAAAAAAAAATTAAACAACATTCAAAGCTTTTTATTATTAAATATAGTTTTTCATTATTTTCTCATACGTCTTTTCAAATTGACATTGACAGCATCTAAGAAATAAATAAGGTGAAATATCTAAGATGAATTAAATACTCCTTACATATTTTCTAGCTCGGGGTACGCGGACAATAAATAAAAGTGTGGACTAAGAATGTAAAAAGAGGTATAATCTAGTATAATAATGTAAACTACATGTGTTTTGGGAATTTTAAAAAATTATATTGCTTCGCATAATGTCGACCAAAATAAGACGAAAATAATGAAACTCATAAATTAACGTTTAAGTCAAATTGATGAAGGGATGTCGGGTAATACTTGTCGACATGTACAAAAGAAAAAAGAAGAATACTATAGACATTTTGACATGGAGTCAGAATTTATAATTCACCTTGGAGAGCGAATCCGAAAATTCATCATTTGATTTTTCAAGTAGCGATTCATAATCATTATAAATAAATAAACATTAAATTACGTAATAACTGTTTTTCTTTAAACACCCGTATACAACCCCTAAATAACTGTATTGTACCCGACTGTACCTCTTGTCACGCACACAAAGTCACTGTATATGTACACGGGTTACCCACACATATGGCCGCGCGCACGACTGAGTTGAACTTACTATTATCGATATACGATAACGTGGATTCGACAACGCTATAAAAAATAGAACACAAAAAAGCAATATGTACACAAGACCAGTAGCCAATAATTCCGACACCCATAATTTAAAAACCCACCAAAAAAAGAGCACAACAAACACAAAATTAAATAACGCCATCGATATGTATCTGCCAATATTTCCTAGACACGAACCAATTACGGTTTCCAATAAAAGCCGACCAAACAAAAAACAGCAGACAACATACCCTTAATCTTTGTTGACTGGGGCTCAATTAACTCGGTCGGTTAATGACGCGAGTGTACCCACGCGACCATATTGTGTCGTTTAGGGAGTATGCATACAGTACATAGACGGCTTTGTGAGCGAAATGTACTGGAAACAGAGGATTTTCGGCGTAATGGATAGTCCAATTTGCTTGGATGGTATAATCTTCCGTCTTTTGTTGAATGGTTAGAAATAAGTCATGGTGTGGTCTTAATACTAAGCAGTAACTTAAATCCTAATGAGACACAATACTACCAAGAAAAAAAGAAAGAGAGCATAAAAGTCATAGGTATAAAAGAAGATCATACGAGTATAACGGCTGAAGTTTCAAAGAATGTCTAAACGGAAAAGACATAAAATTAAACAACCGCAGCGATATAGAATAAACTAATGGAAGAGCTAGAGAAAAAAATTAATATTATAAGATAGTGAAAATGGGTCCAATCTAACCAACGACATATCAAAATTAGTAGATACTATGGAAGTCCTTATAATTCCCCAGAAACATACTTCTTTGACATCAACACAAAATTCATTTCAGATACAATCAACAAACTCATTTTAGTCAAACGACTAGATATACACACACCTTTACCGACTGCAGTAATGATAGTAAATGATAACGATTCAGGGAAATTGTACCGTTTGTTTGATTTCGATGAGGATCATTAATTGCGTACGTCGGGCGTTAGGAAAACATCAAATGTCTGTTCATATTTGTATATCGTGGTCAGTTCTTAGAATATCCACTGGATTGGAATCGACGTGTCCTGTTTGTATTGACTCGTCTTGCTATTGTTTTGCTTGTGTTTGCATGGTTATGGGAATAATAATTTTCTGGTTGCTGTGCTTCCTCGATGAAGTTGTAAAAATTTAGATCTTCTCAATGTTTGCATTTCTTTTTTTTTGCTATAACATTGACAGACAACTAGGTGGTCTGAGAGTGGTTCTTATCATTTAAATTCAATCAAAATCCTTAAAACCCCTTGATGATCTTCCAGACGAATCTTTGGCCACGGTGGCTCTTCTATCAAAGGATATCAGCCAGCTGCTCAAGCATTTGATCAGACACAGGTGCACTCACTCTTCCTTCACTCTTTTGGACCGATGGAACAATGATACTGTCGGTGACCTACAAAATCTTGAAATACCTATCATCAAAATCCAAGTTATCAAACAGAAACTCTATTAGATAAAAGGAAAAACTTTTTAATGATTAGAACTCAAATTACGAGAGCTTAGTGTTGGAACTTTTGTTGCCAAGGGGAACTTGTCGGGTGAAAAGTTCCTAATTGATCTATTGATAACGATTTTAGTTCCAACTTGTTTAGACAGTGTTATGTGAGGGTATTTTCACACAGGAATTATCCCCCAGATTGAGTTATGGTGCTAAGGTCATTATGAAGTTACGTAGTACAGAAGAAAACATTTTGTGAAAGTAGGCTACAATATTGTGAAGAAAGGAAAGAAACACCTTAAAAAGTGCTCAATTTTAGCCTTCAGTCATAAAACAACAAGGTTTTGAGTTCTCAGTAAGTTCAGGTATTCTCCTCTGCATATATTTTAACAATTATTTCCAATAATTCTTCTCAGTAGGTCAGGATCTAAATCCTCCGAGAAACCGTCAATACTGTAATATTGTTTTACTTTTATTTTACAACGCTGTGGTATTTCTCACAATTCCCATGAAGCTCTCAACTAGTTAGAATTTTTTCTTCGAAAAATAAAAATATCTTATTCATTCGTAGGTGGTACTCCTAAGTTATAAGCAGAAATAAATTGTTGTGCGTATATTTCCACATTTTTCTCTCAAGTTTTCAACAGTATAAGACTTCCTTGTATAAATCTTCACGGAGTAAGGAATTCTGGACATGATTCAATTATTTATTCAGTTAATAGGTCACTGCGGAGTTGTTTTGACTTTGTATTAATTTGAGTTACTGTCTTGTCCAGTTCTTTATGTCGAGAATGAACACTTATTTTATGTTTTAATTCCTTCCGTATTTATATAATATATGTATTTAAGAACATTTTAGATGTTCCTTCTCAGGAACTCGAATTTTCGATACACGTCGCAACACTCAATTGATCGGCCCTACAGTAATTGGGCCCTCAAATTGTAAATGCTTGGAAAAAAGAAAGATAAATACATTTTTCTGCGAAATAACCTCTTCAATTTAATGCCACGTTTGATCGACTTTATTTTGTTTTATAGGTACCCGTACATTATTTGATCTATTCGAACAATACAAGGTCGATTTTCACGAAACTTTTCGTACCTCTTATTTGAAGTGGTACCCTTATCTTTTTCAATGGGATATCCTTGAAAATTACTCGAAATCTCTGCTCCTAATATTGACCCTTAATACTGTCGGTTTGAACGGAGCTCCAGGGGGATTATTGCGGATCCCCTTTACAAGAACCAGCTTACTGTATTATGTACTGTTTGAGAAGACCATGGGAGTACGTGGAGTATAGATTTCCATTGTTACTGCAATGGAAATGGCATGGGGTATTTTATGCTTTCTAATTATTCATGGTTAGTAATAATAACCTAGGTACAGTCTGCTTATAATGGTCCCTGTGATCTGCAATTCTTAGTTGTGTGCAAAGCCTTAGTTTTTCCTTAGGACATAGTTTATCCTATACTACCTTTACCTTTACTACAAGTTTCAAAAACGTTGTAAAAACCCAGTTTCTGATCCAGAAACTACAGCAATAAGAGTTCGCCACTCCGATATTACGTCAGCTTTCAATAGGTCATTTTGAAAATCAACGTGGCCTCTTTCGGCTGTGGAAATCCTACGGCTAAGATGATGATTGGTAATTTCAGTTAGATTAAGAACCCATGCTTTAGAAGTTCTTTAATTTCTGAGCTCCCACATCATGGTATTCTTAGCGAAAAATGTTTAAATGTCACATTACAGTTTGATGTTTTCTGTTATTGCCTGAATGTGGGTTACATGCGTCGTTACAACGCTGTCGTTTAGAAATATTATTGCTTTCGTGTTATTTCGTATCATTGTCTCGTTTATGGGCGCCGTCTTTGTGGGATTAGCTACGGTTCAAATGTTTAGTCGTTTTGTACGTGGACGATGTTATAGATGTTAGTATGGGGCGTGATGATGTTGATATTTCACTAATAACTCATTCGGATTTTGTTCGGAGGTTAGTAGAATAAAATTAAGATTTTTGGAATACCTTGAACTTGATACACATTGGTAAAAATTATTCATTCCCAACTTGTAATAAATTTATGAAAACTCTTAATTTAATGACAGTTATATCGCTATCATATTTTTATATTTATAAATATGCGATCTTGGTTTCCACGTATCACAATACATATTGTACCTGTAATTGCAACAAAGTCACCTCTTTAACCGAAAAATTACCACCAAAGATAAAGTCCTCATTCTCCCAAATTACACCTAAACATGTTATTCAAGTAAAACTTTCGGGAAATGACAACAAACAAGCTTGAACACTGAACAGGCTTCGTGCAAACAATATCATGTACTTTCAGAACTTGTCTCAAACTCCAAGCAATTATTACTTGACAAGGGACCAAGTTTCAAACACTTGCTACCTTCGATGGAATATTTTTCGATTTTGTTTTAATAACCGTATTGATTTCAAGATTAAAGCTATTGTTGTTTATGAAGAAAGTTAGACGTGTTGTAGAATATTCTAGCTTAGTTGAGAAGCTCGTGTTATTAACGTTGTCTTGAAAGCAGGTCTAGACAGCGTTGTCTAGGAGTAATTACTTTTTATGACACAATGTAAAGTCTGTCGCGAAAATCCTTTATCATACTGTGTATGTAGTAGAATTCTAAATATTATCGTTAGTAGCTACATTTTGCTCCTCTCCTTAGACATCAGTTTCGCAGATTTTCATAACATCGTCTATATTACTTTTACTGAATCCACCTACAATGATTGGATCCCTTAATGTTTCATAAGTAAAGATAGGAAAGTCCCCAGCTACGTACTCATTTCTTGTACCACCCGAGGGGAAATATGAGTGACCTATATTCCTTTCGTAACAAATCATGTGTATCCTAGTCACGTAATATAGGTACAGATCTAAAGTTAAATACAGATTCTACGTTTAGTATGGAATATCTAAAGCTTGCTGAGTCAGCAGTAACCATACTTTGAGGTAAGACTCCTGAGGATGCAATAACATTCATTACATGAGTTCCGCTTACCACAGGTGCTCGCTTGGAATTAGATTTAGTTTAGCATTTCTTGCGATTGGAATTTTGGCTGGCTACTTTGGTTCGTGGAAATTTTTGTGTTGGGTTAACTGGGGCTGGTATTTTGGCTTGTACTAGAATATTTTAGGAATGAAGATTTAATATCAATTAACTTATAATGTACCTATCATTTTTTATGTCAAAAGTGACTAAATACCAAAAAAATGTTCAAAGCAATGAAATTTTAAGCTCCCTATCTTCAAAAAACGCCGTTAATTACAATTCCCCCAATTTCCAATAACAAAATTAACATCGGTATTCAAATTGGGCGTAAAAAGGAAGCCGACCAGGAAACAGCAATGAATAATACTGGTAACGTATTGCTATCCTGCCAATTTCCTGCGGTTAGCTCCGGATCCTGAACACTGGGCTCCCAGCTCCCCGCTGTATGCTTAACCACATTATCTATTCAGGAATTGATTTGTGTTTGTGATAATGGAAGGTAGTGTACCCCTGCATGAATATGTGAACAGGTGCTCTGGCAAATTTTGCCAATCGTGGTTTGGGTGTAACCGAAATAACATCCGATCCCTAAACTTGTAATTAGAAACCGGTGAGCAAAAAGGAATTTAGAAAATTAAAGAAAGAAGAAAAATAAAAGAAAACAACTTCATTTCGCCGACAGGAAGAAATAAAACACCGAACAGTGATTAATTATTAAAACTCGAGTTGACAAAACACCATTTTATTCGTTCGAACTTTGATCGAATCACCTCGAAGTTTCAACGTTTATCTTTAATCAACTTATTAATTTCGTTAAAATCAAACAGAAAAATAACAAGTTCGTGTACACCAATAAAGGTTTTCAAATAAAACGGAAAGTTGGACGGTGATCACAATGAAATTCCGATAACTGAGCCTTTAGGGGTCGTTCGCAAACAGATGTATTTGTTCAATGTATAATGAAGACTGAGTTAGTTAGGGATCAAGTTTTGGTTCCCGAGGGCGCGCCGAGATGAGATATTCCAGGTTCCAATTGTCTACTGTTTGAAGACTTGGAATTTGAATTGATGTTCGCCTAATTATTGTGGGTAACTTCCATCATATATCTATGTGGAATGTTTCTGAGGGTGGATCAGATATCAGTGTTTAGTTTGAAGATGTCCTTACAGATATGCTAGGTATGTATTCCGACAAATACTTGATTAAGGTATCGGATTACCGAATCGTGTTATATACCGAAGCAAGATTACTCCAAATCGAAAGACGCGAAATAGAGAACATTATATTTTCGAAATAAAGTCTCTAAATTCGGTTCACGAATAATTTAGCGAGACGCGAAACCTCGAAGGTCCTTAAAATCTTGATGACAAAGTTAAATAAAGCGAGAAATAATCCGCCAAATGAGTTTTAAAATTCTGAGCTCGGAATAAACCTTTAATATTTCAACTTGTCTCAAGATTGTAATTATTATTATGAAAGAATGGGTTCAAACTATAGGTACCTAACCATGTCAATGATATTTTTAAACATTCAAAGTTCTATGGCTAAAATTAACCAACCTACATATTTTTGATCAGCTTATCACAGTAATATTACAATCCAATTAATAAAATAATCGTATCGGACATCTATATTCAGATTACCAGTTCTAAATTAAATCAAGCTTTCAAATACACTGAAACATTATCTATAAAATACGCAAATAATTTGCGCTGAAACAGAAATTTTGCAAAACATGTTAACACTGAAATCCAACGACATATGCCAATGTAACAGAATGTCGATTCGTTGTCAATAAAGGACAGAATTGATGAAATTAAAACTTTGATGGACGTTATACACTCGTTAATACGTAAAACTGATCAATTGGAAATACGATTTTAATTGTTTACTTTTGTTTAGCAAATGTTTTTGGGATCAATGATAATTGCGTTTCTGCTGTTGGGGCACCAATGAGTTTGTTTAAGGTTATTATTAAACCGTTTGAATGTTTTTGTAAATAGAATTGTTGGCGTTCGCTTTTTCCTTGTTTCGTTTTGTAATTTTGGATCAACGTCATTTATGAAAATACTGCATTTTACCATTGAATCATCAGTTGTAACTAAATAATTCATATTGGCACTTCTAGCAACTAGATAATGACCAATATTCGGATGTTAAGGTTTATATTCAGTGTGTTAGTTTTTCGAAGTTCTGGCTGCAATTTACCACAAAGTCACACTCGCCAATTTTCATATTATTTGAAAAGAAATCTTCACTTCTTTATTCTTTCACATTCTTCTCAATTTCTAAAACATTAGTACGGAACCTCGAAGCTAAAAAATCATAATCATCTACTGCTATGAAAGATGTTCTATCAAACATCTCCGCCATATTTCTCAAAGGAATATCGGATCTTCATACTTCAGCCATCTCCATAACGAGTGACCCTGGAGGAAATCGCGAGCACAAACCGACATAAATCAAAGTTTATGTCCTTAAACAGGTCAAGAGTGAGTTGAGCGTATGTGCGATTCCGTATATTTGAGTGCGATGCATAAAATATATGACTGCTTGTTTGTTTGTTAGAATGTTTTGCTATCTAATACTACAAACCCTTGCCTTGCGTAAAATTTTACAATTTTTTTTACTATATTTTTTAGGATTTGAGGCGCTTTAAATTCCAGGAGCTGCAAAGCGACAAAAAGTGCACTTAATAGTTTATATTTGGCCTATTCATGAGATAGTATCCTTGACGACAAAAGACGGTACGATATTTATAATCGATTCCCGATATTCAGCTACAGAACCCCAAAACATGACACGTCTGTCTCAAAACGTATTCATATGATCGTAGACAGTAAAAGTAAAGCAAAACAATAAAACGGATAGTTTTATGTGCGTTTTATATCGCGAACAGGTGAGCTCGGAGGATGTTCCTATATTTTATCGTCCGGAACTAAATTCCTTATACAAAAGAATCCACGGAATTTATAAGAATACCGGAGATGCGAAGACAAATATTGCTTTGAATGCATCTGGATTTCAGAATTGTTGAATCCAAATGGTTGTTATGAAAATATTTTACGTAATTCGTTCCGAGTATTGGGTGTACATCTTGTTTTCATTGATGTTTTATTTTATCATTTGCTGAATGAACGATGAATTCCTTTACTTTACTTTTATTGGAATTTATTTTAAAGTAAGTTGTTTGTTTTGTCTCTTTGAGATGTTTAAAAATGTATCGGAGAATTGAACCGTTCACGGTAAAGTGAGATCAGTCACTGAACATTCAGGTTATTATTTAAAAAACAGTAATGCTTAAAAAATCTAGTCACTTCTAAAATCTAGGTGACATAATTCAGACTAAAAACCTAAGTTATAAACAAGCCGCAAAAGTAAAGAAGCCGTGTAATCAGATTCAATTTCTTACTTTTCCCAACAAAAGATTTACATAGTAAGTAACTTAGAAGATAATTCAAAACATTTGTTGTGAACAGAAAACATTTACAACAATTTCATTTGGAAAGCCCGATGTAAGCTGAAAGAACTACAGTCCAAACCTTACTTGTACAAGAAAATAAATTGGATAAAGATATTTTGAACTCGCTTCAGGGGAAATGCCAGGAAATTCTCTGTGTAACGCTCCAACGATGTTAAATTGTAAGAACGTGGTAGCAACTTCAATTTATAGGCTCTGTTGCGACTGGGCGATTACTGCAAGGCTTTTGAAGTTGCGCTGCACACTTTTATGAGCAAAGGGCTTAGTTAGATTTAGTTGGCAGATGTGAGACTTTGATTTTTATGAGATTGTGGTGACTTCTCGTTGTGGAGACGCTGTTACAATTTCCAGACGTCAAGGTGAAGATAGAGCGACTTTCTAACGCGTCTATGTCCAATTGTAATTTGGTTTTAATTGAGAGTTTGTTGGTTAAGATTTCACTCTTAAATGACTGAACTGATTTAAATTTTTGCCATGAAGTTAGGTAAGTATTAAGCTAAATAAAGTTATCACACTAATTGCGCAGGTACTTATTTATATTAAAAAACTAAACTTTAGAAAAAATATTAACAAAAAGTAGGTAACCTGTTTCTGTGTTACACCGTACTCTCACTTATGGTATGAATTAAAATTAATCGTTTGTAGCACGATATTATTCGGTTGACCATCCGCTGATAGCTTGAGGCGAGCTAATAGAACGGACACGCTGCTCCGTAATGTGACCACACACGTTTACTTTGGAAATATACGGGGTGTATCTTTGAACGGACAAGAGCGTTTTAGACGCTCTTCTAAAGAAAAAGATTCTTAACAGTATTAATATATTTAATGGCTATAAAAACGAATAAACAAAATACTCATTCTCTTAAGCTTTACGCACAATTATAAGTTATTCGGTCACAATAAATCTCGAAATCAGACGAGGTTTCATTAAAATTTATTGCAACGTCGTAAATATTATTATTTAACTAAAATAAATGCAAAATGCTATCTTGCCAGTACATTTTTAGAACATAGGTAATCTAAATTTTGACAAATATTTTATTTTTAAAGTAAAATATGTGTACATAATTATGTATAAGGTTGCTTAGATTTTAATAACGCTTTACCTCAACGAGCACGCTCTTACTATAAACACGTATGTTTCACAAACCCTACAATTAAAAACGATATTATCTATAACCCGTGTTACCTATCTGTTAAATTATACAATTTTAATCTCACGTTAATGTCCAACAAGTTTATTTACCAGTAAATATTAGTTCTTAAGCAATACAGTCAGTTTCGGTACTACGGTTCAGTGGAGACGTTTAAATTGATTAAGAACACCGACTCAGTTAATTAAACGTTTTATTTTAATTAAGAGTGTATTTAGTTTGACTGTCGTTACTTTGATGTGATATCCGGGCAATGTATTTAGCGTTGCTTGACATGAGAGGAAATTAATTTAAAAATTTAAGCAATTTTGTTTTTTAAGTCCGATCAATGCAGTGATTAAAATTGTGGTTTTCGGCATGTTTTTTTATGCAAATTTTCACGTTTTACCCAAAATGTTCTTTGAGAATATCTCTATCTTTTTCTTTTTAGTATTTATTTACGACTTACAGCTATTTATGCCTGCTACTTGACAATAACTAAGAAACTTTTCATTTTGGTCACTTTGGTATTCTATTAGGCATTTTACTAAAAACAAAAATCACTCATCCGTAAACAAATCAAATATTGTCTTGTTTATACAAATCGGGCTTTAGACAAATGCCCCAAAAAAAATCTTAAGCTACAACAATGGATATTAAAAAAGAGCAAAAAAAAAATTCACTATCAACATCATCAAAAGTTTAACATGAAAAAGCTAAATCAAACCATCTTTAAGTGAATTAACTAGTTCACCTAAATTTAAAAAAAGTAGCAAAAATTACAGGAAAAACAGTAGAACCCCAAAGCAGTGCAGTTGCAAGACTCTGTATTTTTACTATGTTGAAAATTCTTATTATTCTCTTTAAAGTCGGGAAGAATTCGGTCGAGTGGCTTTGTTATTTTTCATGCTCTTCACTGCATTTGTTTATTTTGTTCAGCTTTTAAAAAATAAACGGCGGGATGCCATTTTGTTAGGCGATGAGTTACGAAGAACAGTGGCACTGAGTGGTGTTAATTTATAGAATGGTGAGAGCAGTCATTTGTTTTTTAAGTACCTAGTGATAATGGTGTTTATGTTTTTGAATGTGCTTGTTGAGACCTACTAATGTCTTTTCAATTTTAATTGTCTTTTCAACCGACTTAGAAAATAAGTTAGTTTGAACTGGGAGTATACAATGTATGTTCGTGCTCGATTATCTCACGTTTTTCAATCGATTTTGATGTGGTTTTCAGGATAGTAATTGTCACATTTATAAGGTCATATAGAGTATATTCATAAATTTTGTTTTTATGCAAATCTAAACTAAGCGGTCCATATAACATACCTAATATCATCATTGGCTTTTTAAATGAGTCAAAACACAAGAATAATATGAAATCGAGAAACAAAATCAAATAAAATAATTGATTGCGTTCGAATCAAATTAGGTGCTCACCAAGTCACTGGATAGATGAAACGTCGAACTATCCAAAGGGAGCATTATCAAAACCCATTCCGACCAACTGAACCTTATCAATGGACCATTAAAATTGTCCTATAATATCTTCCCTCTGAATTCTGTCTTCAGGTATTAAAAATCAAGACAAGATATTGCTATTTTAGACTAAAGCAATTTCCTTACCGGTTATACTTAAAGTGGCACGTTCCATATAAAGCTAAGTACATACTACGGGTACGCGCAGTTACGCGTTGATACACCTTTTCTGAATGCGTCGCGTGGAGTGAGTCGACACCTTTTAGAACAAAATGACTAGCGGAGTACTGGAGATGTTATAACGCAAAATTTCCTAGGAATAGAGCGCCAAAATGCTCCCGTACACCCACGGGAGACGAGGAAAGTGACTAATTCTGCCCTCATATACCTGTTTAGAACCCGCCCATTTTTTTAAAACCAAATCACCAAATGAATCAATACCAACTTTTGACAGATAACCTTACGAGGCTGGCATAACGCAGCAGCGTCAAAGCCTCATACAAATAAAAAAATAAAAAAAGACCTTTGACAGTTGTCTCAAGAAACCCGACCGCCTGGTTAGGTAATAGTTAGTGATCGTTTTAGTCGCGCCTACCATACGTTACTTTATCTGCCATCTTTTCTTTCTCCGTAGTCAGCAGACATGATCAAATAAGCATCTGTAGGTACTGGATTATTGTTTGTTATGTACACGTAACTGACTACGCGTATTTTAGAACATCTTGTGTGTACGCAGCCTAAGGTATCCGCATCGTCTTCAGATAAGCAAATTAACTTTAAATTAGTTATTAGAGCTCCTGCGGTACGTTTTTTACTTTATTATTATTGAGATTTCTACGCTTCTCGCACTTTTTCGAGGCTACGTGGAAATTGTAAGGTCGATATTGTGTTAAAAGTTGATCAAATTGATAGAGAAAATTAGGTCGCGTGTTAAAATACTGAGATACTAACTTAAGTGTCTAAGTAACTAGCTGAAAATGCTTTATAACAAATGCAGTTAGCACGGAGGAATGTTTTTGAAGATGGGACTGAAACTATACACACTCAGTTGCAATGTGATTAGAAGTCAGAAGAACCTTCTGTAATGGTTTGTTTTATTTATGGTAATTTTTATCAACCCGGATACTTACGAGTTACACTTATCTCCCACACTTCCAAATACCTTAGGAAGGAATAGGATTAATCTGATTATTTTGGTGATTAATGTTCATTCCTATCCAGAAATGGACAGAAGTACCTACAAGTTTTCATCAGATAATAATCTGTACAAGAAATGATGAAACAAACACCGGAACACTTTCTGTTTTACGAAACAAATAATATCACCAATCAGAATTTGTTCTATCATTCCAAGGGACCTACCAAAAATCGCCATAATACCAGTAACTGCAAAGAGCCTATGGCAAGACTTCAAAATTCACTTTGCCCAACAAAAAAACAACTGCTAGGTACAACAAATGACACAAAACAAGATACGATTCGTACAATTTACAGAATCTTGAAATAACCAAATTAACTTTAAATTAGTTCTATGAGTTCTCCGACTTGTTTTTTTACTTGATTATTACTAAGACGGTCGACGCTATCTTTCGTTATCTTTTCTCTTATTTTTTCTTTTTCTTTTTAGACTTCGCCGGCTTTAAATAGGAAGGATGAATAAATGTGTTTTGCTTTGCTGTAATTATTTGTCAAGTAGTTCTTGTCTTCGCTTTAAATCACTTTTAAGACCAACGTTGGTGTTTATTGACTCTGAATGAGAAACAGAATTTGACTAAACCTTACCTAATATTTGAACAAAGAGCAATCACTTTTTAAAAATACCTCAAAATAACAATAGTAACAAAATCACATATAAGATAGATAGGTAACTAAAATGAAAGAATCAGACAACCCCAAAACACAATACAATATTTTCAGTCATATAACAGCTATTGTTATCAATTTTAATGAAAAGAGGTTGTATAAGGTCGCACCTAACTGAACCGCTTTCGCACTAATGAGTCGCAACCTTGATTGTAAGTGTGGATTCAGACTAGCGTTTTATAACGGTTCAAGAATGAGCACAGCGTTAAGCTTTTCATTTTACGCCTACATTTTAAAACCTCATATGGTCTTAGCCTTGATCACTGTAGCGATTTATAGTTTTAACTTTGGCTACTGGCTACTGTTTATATACGTGAACCTATATGAGCTTCATTTCGACAACTTTTTCCTTATTCACCATTCGTAAGGGCGGTGAAGTGCTTATAAACTCCTTTAAGGCCACTACAACTTACCAATTCTGGTTCGTATAAGCCAACGAAGCAATGCAACTATTCCGAAAGAACCGTATACGGGCTGAATAAAGCGCTAGTCTGAAATCACTCTTATAGGTATAGAAACGACACTTTTATTTGAAATCTTAACGAGCATATTTCTTTTCAAGGTGAGCATAGATTCTATGCTGGCAGCCCTAATTGGATCTGTGCTATTTTGAATTTCTTTTTTTTAAAGTTCATTGAAATCTTCGAGACGACTATTATTGTGCTTCATAGCTAAGATTGCTATAATGAGGTATATTTGAAACTTCACAAACACATTCATATAACTATTGATTTATTTATTTATATATTTTTGTAGCCTGAATGGGCCTACTGCCTATTATAGTAATCTGTGCTACTGCTGGGAAAACCTTCTTCATTTAGTCTCCACACCTCTCGATCCTTCGAGTGTTTCTACCTCTATGGCAGTTGTAGGTTGTCATTGACATTTATAATTACAACATAATTTTCAAATAACTAACTCTGTGGTATTTCTATTTACCTGTACAGCAAAAAGTTTTCTTCGTTTTATCCTACCACTCTCCCAGCTCCACAAATGAGTTTGCATTCAAAAATCTTTTCACAAGCTCTAAACGTTCTGTTTTACTTTAATTGCCATAACCTTCCTTTTTCCCGCCCCAAAATTAGCAGAAAAATGCTTAACAGCTTTTAAGCTAATGAGCTAACCTTGACTACTGTTGACCTAGACTGGGTTCATACCAATTATTTACAACTTAGGCAGATTTTTGTTAGCCAGACTGAATGTTGGAATTTTAGCTAATTTGAATTTTACCCCGAATTTCGTTATGTTAATATTTTTTTGACGTTCTAGGAATTTGTTTGAGTAATACGTTAGTTTAGTGGATTTTGTTATAGTTAGTCGTGAAAAGGGTTTTTTGAAAATACAATGATTTTGCTAAGTAAAAATTCGATGAAAAACTGAGTACGTTTATTAATTCATTGCTTAAATTATACGTCTCATACAACCGCACATTACTCATTCACCTACAAAGAAAAAAAAACTAATAAAACATACACCATTCGAACCGAAATAAAATCCGGCCGAACACCAGGAAACGGTGGGTAGTCATAAAATATAAACGCAGCTGATATTGCGAAAACGCCCAATGAGTACAGTTGATATTTCGCTACCGAAGCGCCGAAGCGGCCAATAAGTCTGAACCGCAACGATATAAAATATGTTTGATGGAAGTGACATGATATGCTATGGGGTTTTCTACAAGTAGTACTGGATTTTTTTTCATGTTTCTTAATCAAGAGCTTCTCAAAAAGAGAAAGCCTAGAATACTTCGAAAGTCAGAACTGTTGAAAAATTTGACAGCTACGGTTAAAGGAAGACCTCTTCTATCCACAGTCATGTCTTTTTATACCATTTACCTCGATGACTTCATATTTTGCGTTCAAAGGACAATGGGCACTTTGTATGGGATTTGGTACCCGCTCCAACAGTAGCGTATGATACATCATTAGAAAGGTATTTACGTGAAGAATAATAAAAACTAGGGGGCTTGCCTCAATTAGCTGTCCGATCCGAGTAACGATAAAAATTGAATCGACATAGAAACAAGTATGTCATCCATATATGCAAATTCATTAAGAGGCTTATGTCGTCAGTGTAATAATTTTAAACTTAGTTAATAGACATCTCACATTGTTTGAGATACACTCTACTATAATGTAAAGGTTGTAATAGTCTATGGAGTCATACTACGGAAACACAATCGTCATCTGATTTGACAAAAGTTCAAAACATTTCTATTCATCTTTTTTTAAGAAGAAATTCTTCATTATCTCAGCACCTCTTGAGGAGCAAGATTAAGTCGTAATATGTACTATTTTAACATCGTCTCCTGACTCATCATCATCCTCCGAGCCTTTTCCCAATCACGTTGGGGTCGGCTTCCAGTCTAACCGGATTTAGCTGAGTACCAGTGCTTTACAAGAAGCGACTGCCTATCTGACCTCCTCAACCCAGTAACCCGGGCAACCCGATACCCCTTGGTTAGACTGGTGTCAGACTTTCTGGCTTCTGACTACCCGTAACGACTGCCAAGGATGTTCACTGACAGCCGGGACCTACAGTTTAACGTGCCATCCGAAACACAGTCAATGGTGTCTAAGATACACTTAGAAAGTACATACAAACTTAGAAAAGTTGCATTGGTACTTGCCTGACCTGGGATCGACCCCGCGCCCTCATACTTGAGGTTGGTCCTTTACCCACTAGGCCACCACGACTTATGACACATCGTCTCCTGACTCTTCAACCTTAATTGATTGTAAATACTGAAAGACTTTCATCAAATACATAAGCTAGTTCTGCGTGAACTGCAAAGGTTTGCACAGTCTTTTTTTAAAGCAGTCGGCAGGCAAACATTTTAAGAAGGCCAAATTCTTGTCTTTTTTTGTTACTTTACCAGATTTTATTCAATACAGTTGGATTTAAGAACTACATCTACGTTGATGATTTATGAACATTACACATTCTATTAGTCGATGTCACGCGAAATGGACAAGGATTTGGGACTAGTCGTCATAGTAAACATTTTTTGCCTTGCCAAGACCTACGTAATGGTACTAGAATCGACACTGTTGGACAGGGTACCAAAACGCCCATCGTCCTTTAGAAAAATGGGGAAACGATTCCAACAACTAGATTCATAGTGGTTGGGACTTGCAATAGTTAGTTATATGTCATTTACATATCATGTGCCAAGGAGACGCCTTCATTTTGTATCTGCATAAATACCTACATATTCAACCTTCTTTCTTATTGTCATCTTAATTAATTGAGCCATAATGAAAACATAACACAGAGATAATTGCTTCTCATAAAATTTCTGTTGCATATATCAGTATGGAAAACTCATTAATTAATTTAATTTGAAAAGTCTCATATAAATTTTAATTTAATTCGCTTTACGTCTTCATATAACACCGTTAGACACATCAAATTTAATAAAGCGAACGAATTTAATTTTGTGTCTCACAATAAAGACCCGCGTTTAACTTATTCGGACTGCAACCAAATTGAATCTGCTATGAAAATATGAATTCAAAATCCATTTAAGAAACTTCAGAATAGACCTCTTTGTACGCTCTTGTCTGTGGTCGTAAATTGAAAAGTTTGTATGAGAATTTTGTAGTAAAGTGGAAAGTTTTAAATTTTTTTTTTGAACTATATCGCATTCTTGAGAACGCACTATTTTCTTATTGGGAAAATGTTAGTTTGTGATTGTTTATGTCAATTTTGCTACAGCTGTTTTGTTTTCCAATGCATGTGAATTCGAAAATGAAATACTTTCAGAAGTATTTTTAATGTTTTTCGACCTTGTAGAATGGATTTTAAAAGTGCACAAAAGTATACACCATTTGTACTTCAGGATCCGTTGTTTAGTCATACAGACATTATTTTAAAACGTCACAGCTCATCTAGTGTCTCTATCTCTTCGTCAATAGTGTAAATGATTTTTATTTCAATAGGAAAATGCTGGATCCCTTATAAATCATGGGGTTCCGTGTCAAACTGTCGACGCGGCCCATTAAAGGGTGACTCGGGATGTTTCTAATGATGCTTCACTACGCGCTTAATGGGTGCGGATTGAAAGTTGCTCTATATTTTTGCTTAGGATTTTGTGAGGTGAATTGTCTAACATTATTTCTAAAAAAAAAAAGAATTACTTTATGTGCGTAGCAAACTCCTTGTTTGTGAACATTTGCGTCAAGAAATCATTTGATACTGTCTACTTCATCGGCTTCTTCTCCTTCTTTAAGATATTTTGTAATCTAACAAAACGCTTTTTTCACTTGTCAATCTCTTACGTATTTCATCACTCTGAATCCCCAAAACTTTTCACAAGATTCGAAAACTAAGTACATGACACGATTAAGTTTTTACTATTTACTGTATCGACATAGCCACTTCCAAAACTTAAAAACGCCACAATAATATTAAAAAACCATAGAACTAATAACCCATGATTCCCGATGGCTTGATTTAAAGCCTACACATGATCGGCGCGCGGTCACAGAATTGACATCGCTAAAATATGGCCGCGTTCTGAAATCTGACAGTGCATGTCTGTGTCAACGGGGCATGATTTGTGGATTGACTTTAAATGATGTCTGCATAGATTTGTTCGGGAATTTGCTGAGTCAATCGGATTTTGTCGCTTATTTTATGATGCACAGGATGAATCTATAAAATAGGTGCTATTATGAATGTATTATGAATTCTTCTAGAGGAGTCTTAGCTTTGTGACCTGATATGGCTGAATACTCACTCTCTATCGCTTTGGTCTTTTTAAAAATCAAGGAGGCCTATGTTCAGCAATGGACGTTTTCTCATGGTCGAGTTGATGACAATGTTTTCATAGAAATTTTGACATGTATAAACCTTTAGTAAAACAAGCGTGACACTATGTATTTTTAAATAAAAAAAACTTTTCTGCATCGCATATTTGTCCAAAAAATTCATTCGTGTATAAATACAAATACAAATATGTAGTTTGTGAACACATCTACGTGTTATATTTGCAAAGCGAAGTCAACTGAATTGTATGACATGCCAATTAAAAAATAATATTTACAGGTACTTGTGTACTGGCAAATATTATTTTTTCATTAGCTAGCGAAAACCTGACATTGTTCAAACAAGGGTGTGCCGTCGAATACTGCATTAATGGTTTGAGGAATTTTTCGTATACCATCAAGACTTTGCTATACTGTGTAAACATTGATTATAGTAATTAATCTTGATTACCTAAACTAAAATTCTCTTCGTGGAGTAAAGTAACTTTCTCTTCTTACTAATTATGATAAAGCTATCAGAAACTTCTACACCGATTTAGTTTTTTCAGTTTTACATAGCCCATGATAGATCTAGGAAGGCTTTAGGCAACTTTTATACGGGTGCGCGGAGCATCTCCTACAGGATGCGGGTGAATCTGTTGGTTAGAAATAACCTAATTCAGGGTTTGACATAGCCACATTAAAAACATACCCATATTTTTTTCTCTATTTCAAGACATGGGCGACTTACCCCAAAAAAATGCCAAAACGCCCACACCACAAATTCTTACCCAAAATTCCTAATATTAACGACGCCATAGGAAAATCTCTTCAATACATCTCGTAAAGTTGGCTTGTCAACTCGTAAGTGCTGGAACTTTTCTGATTACCCTCAACTTTGGGTAACAGGAAAAATATTGCCGTCTCGTTATTTTCGACGATATGTTTTTGAGTATTTCGAGAACGGATCAGCTGTTTCGGTAGTGGCATGTGAAAAGTGTGGGATTTACGTCGAAAATAGTATGAGAGGTAGATAGATC
This sequence comes from Helicoverpa armigera, assembly GCF_030705265.1. Lineage (NCBI taxonomy): Eukaryota > Metazoa > Arthropoda > Insecta > Lepidoptera > Noctuidae > Helicoverpa > Helicoverpa armigera. Next base: position 767,718 of record NC_087139.1, on the reverse strand, counting down.
ACCATCTACAAAAAACTTCAAGCATTTTATGTCAATTGAACATACCATATAGATACGTTAATGTACACATATGTACATAAATAGTGAGAGCCACTGTCAGAGCATAACTGATAAAAGGAACGATTTTTTACCGATGGAATGGGCATTTAATAACTTTAGTGATTTTATCACCGAAAATGAAGTTTCGTGTTTGATTTTAGAGCTGTATTAATTTGAACAATAATTCCATATAAACATGTATTTAGTGATTCTTTCCTTCCTAAGAGAAAGAAAACTATCTGTAATCCCAAGCATGAATATCATGCATTATCGTATTATAAATGTAAGCTTTAATTTCCTTTCCACTGAAATCAGATAGGTATTTATTTACCAACATTAATTATTGAAGTATGCATGCACTTTTCATGAAGCATTCATTAATATTCAGTTTATTTTGTTTCAGGAATCTGCAAATGTAATCCACCGGTATGTAGTGTAAGTATTTACATTACAATATTATATTTCCGTCGACATTTAAGCTCCCACAAATATTGATGGATTGTGACATTTGGGTAACTTTACAAATAAGATATTATGGTGAATTCTGTAGCATTTATCGGCCTTGTGAGCACTTGCCTGTTGTACAAAGAAACATGAGCATTGATGACGCTTAAGTATATCGAAAATTTCAGATTTTTAGTGCAGGTTTCCTTACGAAGTCACCCTAGATAGGGTCCAATATTTTTTTCTAAGAGAGAACAACAAAAAATGCTTTATGGCTGCTTACATTTCAATAATTTATACTGTTAAAGAAAGCTCTTGTTCTTGCCCTAATTTTTTTTTGGTTTAAACCAAACCTAAGATAGCTACATACATTTATCTATTTCTCTCCTTAATCTACCAGAATGTTAAAAAGCCACTACCTTTCCTCCTAACGGTAGAATAATATTTATAAAAAGTATATATATCTAGCATTGACATTATTTAAAGGTATATATGTATTTATTGTTATTATTTTATATATATATAAACATATATGTATGTATATATATTTAGTTTATAATTTAAGTATTTATGGTAATAATATTTAGGTGCGCAAATTGCAGGAGCAAGTGTACACTTAGCCTAACTGCCTACCGTATAATCTTTTCCTTCTCGTCTCAATCCATCCTAAGGTTGTCTGGAAGAGATCGCTCTTAGCGATAAGACCGCCCATTATGTCACCTACCTTAACTAGATTTAGATCAAAATTGTAAAATTGGTGTACCTAATAAAGTATATCTATCTATCTATCTACCCTCATAATTATGATCACCTAGCCAGGACAGCTACATATTTGATGAAGACGAATGAGCGGAGCCTGTTTTAGGCCAGATAATGTACGCAATGAGTTATTGTGGAACGTGGTCCCCCATCTGTCATTATTTGCGTATAAATGTGACCTCTAAGTAAAATGTATGGCGATAGGATCAGGCTTTCATTTGGTATAAAAATGAAGCTGGGTGTACAAAAGTACGACTGGTAAGAATAGTTTATTTTTATGAAATTACTTTACTAAGCGATATGTTTTAAGTACCTTAATTTCTTTTTGAAACATCATATCATATCCTCTTGAATAATCATTTCTATTATTGAAATAGGCAATATATTTTGCTGAAAATAAACCTGTGTGTATTGTTTTGCTTATTAGTATACTAGATAAGAATTTAACATTTACCTCTATGGGGCACATATCAAAAGTCTATCTTTAGTAAACAAATCAATATATAAATATAATATTAGGAACGGCCCTATATAGCGCTATATGTATGTGGCTGTATCTGCGACAGTTAGATTGAGCACCAATCATAGCGCTCAATAGCGATCACGATTGCAAATATCATAATTTACCTGCTCTTCTAATACACATTATAAAATAACCCATTCCTTAGCACAACGCCATAAAATTCCACACACACCAATTAACTCCCACCATGATTTCTTCCACACAGTTTGCCATTTAACCAATAAATACATCTAAACTGTTAGATAAAAATCACGGTAACTATATCAAAGGGGAACCGCATCGGTATCGTTAAACTTTTATTGGTCTATTACTGTTTTATAACAAAGAATATCGAGAGGGAACTCGGTTGCTATAAAATCCTATGTTTCTGATGGTTATGGTCATGAGTTATGAACTTAAAGCGGGTTTATTTGCGCTAATTACTTTAATGGGAATTGGTTTTATTTTGATTGCTTTTTGTTTATGAAGATTGTGGTAGGGTCAACTCCGAAAGCGATTGACATAGGATGTGTTCATCGCCTTTTGGGGCTGACTGTAGGTATAATAATATCGCTTCTTGGGTTCTTTTATTGTTATATAAATTTTTATTCATTTTAAAGTCGACTCAAAGAATACTTTTTTCGACCAAAACTACCCTTTATGTATCCTATTTTATTGGACTCAGTTTTGTCACCTAGACAGACTAACTAGGCTTTAAAAATAATTAAACATATAAACATTTCATTTCATCATCATCCTCCTGCCCTTATCCCAATTTTATTTGGGGTCGGCGCAGCATGTTTTCTTCTTCCATACACTTCTATCTGCCGTCATCTCACAAGTAACATTCTTTCTTACCATATCTACTTTCACACAATCCATCCATCGTTTCTTTGGTCTTCCTCTTCCACTATATCCGTCCACGTTCATACTCATCACCTTCCTCACAACATGACTCTCATTCCTCCGCATCACATGCCCATACCACGACAGCCGGTTTCCACGCAGTTTTTCTGATACCGGCGCTACTTTCAAACTTCCTCTTATATACTCATTCCTTACTCTATCCATTCGCTTAACTCCACACATACCTCTTAACATTCTCATCTCTGCCGCATGCAATTGTCTTTCATTCGTAAACATAAACATTTCATTTAAATGAATCCAAAAAAAATATATACCTATACAATCAGCCCCAAAAATTGAAGAAAAGATCCTGATGTTCAATGAACATAAATTTGGAAATAATAAAATTGATCTCAATATCTCAGACAAACGAACGTTGTTTTCTAGTACAAAATACGAAGTCTGTATCATGTTATCAACGATTTACGTTATGTAAATAATGTAGTACTACAAAAATAGCCATTCGAGAACATCCTGTACGCTTATCACCTGTACCAAGCGTAAACAATTGTTCCCCTGTATAACTTCGTTTCCTTTGAACGTGGCCCCTTTGTAAGACCAATTGAATTAAATAAATAAATAGTACACACTTAAAAGAATGGCTAATGAAATACCAATGTTCAGCTATTACGCGTTTAAACGTTTTACCGATACTTTGATGACGAAATTAAACAATCTTTTTTTTTCTTTTGCTAGATTGGTGAGGCATTTGCTCTCTCGATATCGATAGAATAATATAATATAACTTCTCTTGGCATGCAAATAAAACCATGACATGTCTTCTTCTTCCATAAGAGTGTTCGGTGCTCCTACTCTACCTACCTAGCTTTTGACTTGAACAAAACTTTGACTATACCTACTTGTTCTTGTGACGTAGAAATCCGTACCCTTACTATATTAACATTGTAAAACTAAACATTGTTGATTTACTTGATTGAACGCTCTAATTCTTTAATATAATATAAATCCTTTCAGTGGTGGCTACCTTATTAATCGAGAATGGCTATAGGCAACTTTTTATCCGAGTGTTCAGAGTAGTTTTTACGGAATGGAAACCACTCCGTTATGCTAGTCAAGAAATAATAAATAAGTAGTTAGAAATATTAAATACACAGCGGCCATATTGTACACGTTTCTGAGAATAAAACAGAACTTGTTGAAGCGCTATTTAATTAAATACTTACCTTCTTAATTGCTGAAAATTACATAACCTGTTAAACTTTTGTTCTCTCGTGTAATTCCAGGAATGGATTTATTGCTCTTAAGCAGATAATATGTAATTAATTTCTAAATAAAATTAAAGGGTTTAGCTACAGATATTTGGAAATCCATTCAATCATGCGTAAATACAATATATACATATAAAATATTACTCTAATTATATTTTTCTGACAATCCATAAACTTTGATTTATATTTCAAGTAATCACACAAAATATCTAATAACTACAAACCTATACTTACCAAACAAACATCCATCAGCAAACAACCAAAGAATCTATCGATAAATCTCCCAAGTCCATCGATAACACGGCCCACATCACTAGTTTGACAAAGGTCAAACCCTACCGTTTTGCCGCAAAAACTCCGGACATGACTTACATGGTTGATACGGGACTTAATTAAACGTATTACTAGTTACGCCCGGGATTAGTCCCGGGATCCATGTATTTGTCATGCTGAAGTTAAGGAAAGCTGGTAACTTGTAATAGTTTTGTATGCTGCTTGTGTTGTTGAATATTTAAAGATTAATTTCATGGCTGTTATTATAACGTCATACATTTCCTTCACATTTAACACGTAATTTTGTCCAAGATATACAAGTACTTGACCTGGAATCGAAACCGCATACTCAATACTTGAGAAGCTGGAACTTTTTACGACTTCTAGGCCACCTAAATTCACAAAAATGGGCTTACACTTACCTTTCTCCAATCATTAGGTAAAAATAATCATAAAGAGACACAGGTAATAATATTGACTCTCATATAAAATTCGACTTAACTAATAACAATAACGAATTTCCCACCTAACCTAATAACTCATACAAAATTAATTTACTGACGGCAAACAGCCATTTAAAACCAATAGTTATAAATCTTCGCAGATAATGTAAACAATATTCAAATAAAAGCCTTTGTTATGTTTTATGGCTTTATAATTTACAAATATATATCGATAAATACATAAATTGATTTAATAAGCTAGCGAGTAAATATATTATTAAGTTCTGTACTTATTTTGTTTATGACCTAATGCGTACTTTAAATACGAAATTAACTAGTGTCTGTACGTTCTCAATTTACTTAAGATAAAATTTTGGTATTAAAGCTTTAACATCACAAAAAATTATAAGTTACTTTCAATCCAATACCTAACTAATTCCAACTATGATAAAGGCAAAGTCAGGAAAAAACAGCTAGTATTATAAAATGATATTTTCCGAGCAAAGCTATATTCATGCAAAGTGGAGCAGTATCAGATACAGTGTGAATCCAATCTAACTTTAGATTCTATATAGAAACACTGCGACCTACTGAAGCCTACTTCTGAAAAATAAATTACTTCTGCAAAATAGCTCTTCCTAGACTTATATTTCAGTCCATATTTTTACCTCTTACCTAATAAGATATTTTTACTTTTTAAAACGAGTTGACTGGAAGTGATTGAAGAGGTAACTCATTTTTACGAGCAGAAAAAACATACTTTACGATATCTACGACAATTGTAGGTCTTGTAAACATCTTTAACTGCCCTATTATCCTGAAATAAGCATTTAAAAATATCTTGGCTATGAAATCCATGTTTTTTTTTATAACCGTAGGTAAGAGCAACCTTTGCAAAAGACACCGCACTGTAAGAAGAACAGTGAAAAAAAATACATCTTTGGATCGATATTTTCATATTTATTCCTCAGAATACGTTCACGTTTCCGATCTATTGAATATTGATCAGTTGTATAAATTATGTCTAACACCTGTTTATACGGAAAATCGTCGTGTTGGCCAAATTGGCACTTTACATTCGGAATCACCACGAAACTGTGGACAATTTGCAACTTACGATACTATATCCCTACTAATATTATAAATGCTAGAGTAACTCTGTCTGTCTGTCTGTCTGTTACGCTTTCACGTCTAAACCACTGAACTGATTTTAATAAAATTTGGTACAGAGATAGAGTTGACCGCGAGAAAGAACATAGAATAGTTTTTATCCCGGACTTTTGAAGAATTCTCTTGGAAACGCGATATAACCGAACTCCACGCGGGCAAAGCCGCGGGAGGAAGCTAGTAGCGATATAGCCTTATTTTAATAGGTAAGGGAGTTGTACAATTAATTAACTAGAAGATAATACTGTTTGCTTTCACTTGTTCGAGAGTAAAGTTAGCCTAATGTATTCATAATTCATGTTGTTGTGTTGTTGTAGGCTTGTTGTTGCCTGTGGTTTGGCTCGGGTTTTCGCTGTAATATGGTACCATAACTATGTCCTTTTGCAGGTATCTCTGTAGCAGATTTCCTTGGAATATGATAAACCATTCAGCCATTTCATTATGCAAAAGCCACTTTGGCGCTCAATTTACATCAAAGTTAATAGCAATATTAGAGTAGTTTAATTTCTCAGAAAAGAAACTACTATACTACTAGGAAAAAACTGCAGAAAAAACAAATCAAGTGAAATTAATTCTATTATATGTGCACAATGGTAGCCATTAGCGCATAAAGAAGTCTGTAAGCATAGACACTCGAAAGCGGGTGACTCATACTTGTGTGTGTAAATGCTCGGCCACTGGACCATTCCAAGCTCACGCATTTGCACACACTAGTGTGGCTCACCTGATTTTGTGAGATAAAACATGGATACCAAAAATTGTATTATTATACTTAGGTACTATAGAATCAGTAGATAGAAATACCGATTATCCTGCTGATTCCAGGACCAAGGTCGAGGTGAACACGGCCTCTCTGAACGTCTGGATCAATCCATTACAATCCATTAATATGTAATGTGTCAATATCCATTAGAATCCATCCAGATTCTAACAGATTACTCTCGAATTTATAAATCTCAGGTTTATTATCAGAAATATGGGAGACATGTCGTATTTCAATGTGTTTTATTATTTAAACAATATTTTTTATTCGGTAATGTTAATGTGTTGGAGTTTTCGGATGAAGCAATCGATCAGTCGGGAATCTCTATAAATGTCAAATGATTCAATAAAATACAATAGAAAATTAAATCATGATAAGGACAGAGTAGAAATAAAACGCAAACAAAAATCTAATCACAACAGAATCTTAGAAAAATATAAGAAAGCCAATACTGTTTTCCACTGCATGAACTATAAACAGTAAAATATACAGCAAAATGGTTCAGACTAAACAAATTAAAACATTCTTAAGTCCATTATTAAACCAGGATTTCCAGTTCAGATTACGATTTCTGAGAACTTAAAGAAAGAAACAAAGTGTCTGGATGTTTGCTCTTATAAAATTTTCATGTTTTCTCATAAATAATAGACGAAGAAAGTCTTCGCTTTGGCCGGGCGTAATTGCAAACCTTGGTATTTCAGCACGCCATACTGAAATTAAAATAGAAGCCGTTGCTTTAATGGCGAAATTCAATGCCTAGAATGATAAAGAGGGTTAAAGAAGTTATTACGCTAATATTCTTTGAGATGTTGAAGGTACTTTGGTTTCAGGTAACTTGACTGACGTTGCTTTAGGTTTACTTTGAAGGAATAGCGTCGTAGTTAAAAAGTATGAAAGGCTATGATTTATAGAGGCTTTGTCATTATGGGGCACTAGTTATGACTTAGTGGATGAAATTAAAGTAGATAATGATAAAACCATCGAACGGAAAAACTGTAGGTGAACGCCTAAAGGTGAAGAATAAGAAAAAGTAGTTCTCATTATTTACAATAGGTCTACAGAACAGTAGAATACATTACCTAATATTTTTATAGGTAATTGAAAATGAACTACGCCTCTCATTCACATAATATCTTTCAGAATTCTTAACTAGTCATTCTTCTTTAATGCTTCCTTCAAAATGGAATTCGAGAAATGCTTTGTGATTTAAGTCGAACCAGATTTGATATCGTCCAGGTGTTTCTTCTATTATTTATCGCTATCGACATTAAAATTTCAGACCTTTCAAGAATTTTGAAGACTCCATTTTAGGCAGGTATTTTGGGACTGTGACAAGAATTTTGAATCTGAGATGAATTAAAAATTTAAGAAATATTTTATTTAATGTTGAAACTAAAGCATTTTTATCATACTCGTACTTTTTTTATTTATTGTATTTTCTTTTTGAATACCTACTGAATAAATCATATTTTGGCGAATTATTAAACTGGCTTGTCAATACTTATTGTAGCTGACCAATATATTGCTAACCAACTCCTTTTCCTCTTACTACTTTATGGATAGTTTTCTTGTTATTTCAAGTTAAATCCAGTCATACTTACCTGGCAGTTAAATTAAAAATAACTCCCGACTCGCTCGGGACTTCTTAAGATTTTTCTGATTCAGTATTTATTTAGTCTTGAGTTTCCTCTTTACTAATTCAAGAATCTTCCAAGCTATATTAACGTTGGGTGTCGCAGTGTTTCCAAAACCACTTAGCAAGTTTTAATTCTTAAGATCACATAGTGCATAAATAATGTAAGGCTGCCAACTTCCTTACAAGTTCCACTAAGATATTCTTGCCTTTCATACGTCAGCGCAACTTGCCAGCGTCACATATTTATAAAATTTCCATTTAATATGACCGGCGCAGTTTTCAACGAGATCTCGTTCGTAATACGGATTCTTTCACGAACTGCTACTTTCAGAATTGTGTCAAAAGAAGCCATTTCACATCTCGAGCCATTGATCAAAGTGCTAAATGTTAGAGTACTTTGAAACCTTTACCACTTAGGAACTCTCCAGATGTTTTGATTAGATTTTCGTGTTTGGCAACTACTCAAAGTTTGGATGGAATGGACTTTTCAATGGATTCTAAAGACATGATTATCTTGAAGATGTGTCCCTGTGATGGCGAAATTAGTGAATTTTCCTTGTTTCAAAAGTTACATTTTAGGGTGGTGTGGGGGTTATCAAAAGTTTGTGTTCCATCGCGAAGAATCGCAAAAGACGGGCCCTTAATATTGTTCGGAGTTTCATTCCCATTTAACGAATTTAATTAACTGTATTTACTATTATAAAATAAGTACTATCTAGAGAATCACAGATCTTTTTTTGAACAGCTTTGTGGAAATCACAACTCAAAATCTGTTTAAGAAAATTTTATAAATATCTTCTTAATTGGGTTCATTATTTAAATACGCCATCAGCCACCCCACTTTACAGGAGATATGGACGTACTCAATTTTTCTTTCACGCTTCAATATCCATGTAGATTGACTATTAAAATCCACTTCCAGAGTAAAGTTTCAAAAGCCTATCTCAACCTCGTTAACACAAACGTCAACGTTAAAAACTTTAACCTCGATTCCCAAAGCAAATTATATTTCATTTTTATTTGTTCCCAAACAATTTTCTTCATCTACGTCTACAATTTCAGCAAAAATAATTTTTCGTCGACTCAGACCGTTAACCAATTTACTGAGAGACGTGACTCTAGCTATTTATGGGACAAACTATTTGATTTGGGCCCTCAGCAAACACTGACCTTTGATCGTACCTCTGTGATATAATTCAAAGACTTTTTCTATTGACCTTCCAAATCAATTTTGTTTTATTTGTTCCAAAATAATGTGTAGTTTTCACTTTACTTAATATTTGGATTTAATATGTCTGTAGCCGGTGCTGTAATATTAAATTCTGCTGTGATGTGGGTTAATATTGATATTGTTTTGAGTTATGTTTTACGAAGTTTGTTAGAGGATTTGTTTCGTGTCTTTTATGTGAACTTTGTGTCCCGAAAGTTGGTGTACTTGATTTTGTACGGGCATTTTATTGTTGTTTGTACTTTAAATCAATCACTTGATTTTAGTAGATTTAGAATGGTATGTAAATTGTATTTAGAGACTATGTTGATCATGGTTTACATGATGAAATCAATTGGCTTGACTTGACTTATATATGACTTATATTGCACAACTTGTAAATAAATTAAATTACCACACAGTAAAACTTTTTAAATTATTGCAATAAATTGACCGTTAAGTAACTTTTTATTTCATAAAAAAATATTTTCTTGTTAATTTAAATGAAAATAATTCACACATCTGTTTTTCGCTGATCTCACCCATTTTGACGAATTCATATCATTTTTGTGCAAACATAATAAAGTAAGTACGAAATCCTCGATTGTACTGTATTGTGTACAATAATATTCAGAAAACTGACACATTGTGTGGTAAACAGAATATAAATGGTTCACAAAAAATGACACGAATATGTCATCCCGTGAAAATATCAAAAGTGGTTGAAAATAATGAAAGAAATGGTAAAATATGGATGATGTCCTGACGCCATATAATTAGTGTGAAAATTCATTGATATATTTAATTAATAGTTAATTTTAATTCTGTTTTTGTTTTGTATAATTCTGTTAATTTTATATACCTTCCTAATTAATTCCATTAATTACGGTTCTGTAATTTAATTCGCGAAAGTATTTTGTTTAACCTGATATTAAAGCTGCGGATCGTGTCCAAAAATCCAAACAAAACGAAATTATGGCTGACATCAAAAAATTCTCAGTAATTTTCATTACCGAAAATCAGTGACGAAACACGAATCGATCAATCAGCTACTATTTTCCAAAAAGATTTAATCAAATGAAATTTTATTACAATTAACGTTGAAAAAGAGCGTTTTTGCCCAACTGAAAAATCGTTTCCCATTCAAAGCGTTCGCACAAAGGAGTCCAAAACAAAGGCTCACCACTACAATAAAAACTCGGGATCTTTACCTTGTGAACCTTTTTCAGTGTTGCCTAACCTTTTCCCGCTGATCCACTTCGGTTTAATAACCTTTTGCAATATTGCAAGCATAATGGGATTTCACAATCCGATGCGTGCCCGTCGGCTATGAAACGCCTCTTTTGTTTGCTCTAATTTTTCGGAAATGACCGAATTTTGGTACAATTTGGACGAATCGTTGTCCCACTGACATTTATGTGCTGTCAGTGACAATTAGAGGCCTTTGCTCCAAAGTTCTCGAAGCAGTTGTAAATTGTGAAAGTTGGCTGAATAGTTGGATGTACGGAATTATGTCATCCCTGTATTATTAATAACGTTTACTTTCCCTTTGATAAAGACTTAGTTTGTGGTGAATAAAGTGTCACACTATGTTTAAATGGTGGCAAATTGTGAATTAATTTATCAGGTAAATGGTGTCAATTTTGACAATATTTTTGACGTTCACTATGGAGGAACAATTGGCAATACCAATGACATTAAGCTTAGGACACACATTAAGAAAGTTATGAAAGAGTGTGTAAAAATGTTCTTTAAATAGGTATAAGTGAAAGTAAGAAAAAACTAACGTAATTGAATATCCTAACTGTATTCCCTATAACTAGTGCAATACAGTTATAAGAATATAATAAGGACAGTTTTCAATACAGGCCACGTACCGTAAAGCGCTTGGCTTATTAATGGACCGAAGCTTTCAATGTCTAGCCATTTTGTACGTGATTTGAAGTAATTTATTATCTAGAAGTACTTCAGCAATATTGATAGAGCATGTTCGAAAAAAGCGCAGCAGACCAGTGGTAATAAAATTCTAACTTGTTCTTTAATTTTTATTAACTGTCCAAAAGACTTATTTCTGAACCAATCAATCTTGTAGTCTAAATATCTACTCCATTTAAGCTTATCTGCAATATTTCTCAGTACTTGAATATATTCATATTAAAGTATTAAATATTTGTTACACCATTGTAGTTTATTACCCTACCATAAAAGGAATCATTGTTTACCATACACTAGCTACCGTATTATATTCAAAAATATCGTTTAAATACCAACAACCAGTATCACCATACTTTGACTTAACATTGAAATGTAAATCCACCAAAAGACGGATGTCAAAGTCCATATTTCTATCACACCACAATGAAAACACATAAAGATACTATCTGGAAACTCAACCATATTCGGCCAAAACTTTACCTCGGTCCACGGAGTAAGGAAAGACGAGCGGAGATGCCATAATGCAGGTAGGCCAGGCGCCTTCTTCTAGGTCAAATACTTACGGTCAAATACATACGTACGTCCAAAACGATCAGTTACGAGTTAACTAACGAGGCGTTCGAGTCCTTTAAGACAACTGTCAACGATTTTTGGTATTACAAAAAAAAATGGTTCCAAAGAGGACCACTCTCGTCACCACCCGCGCTAGTTTCTTAGCAGATTTTCCAGTACGGCACCTCCGCTAGTCATTTTGTTCTCCATGGCCCAGTACCATTATCGGGGCCATCGGTATATCATCTTCTAACATAATAAAACATGGTGGAGAATAAGGGGCACCCCATAAAAACGCCATAAACCCATTCAAGTTTCGTAGTTACTTCAAAGATGTGTCGGGCATTAGTAGAACGAAGTAATTTACGCTTTTTTTATATCCCACTTGAATCGCAATGACAATGGACGCCGTATTTGCTGAAGATTTAAGATTATAGACTTGGTTGAATTGTTATAGCTGTGATACGTTCTTGGTGGTGAAAATTGGACATTTTTGGAACGGTTTTTTAACGTCTGGTAGGATGAGTTAGTTGATGAAATTTTTAGGGAAGTAAAAAGCATTGTGATCCTTCTCCGCGTGAGTTTATTTTTACTTATGAATATAATTTTTATACAAGAGAGCGCTCGTAAATTATGGTTTGATTGGGAATCCACGACAAATTACATTGTTTTTATTGGATTACTTATAATGAGGGCGCTATAATACCTGTTCTAGCAAGAGTATTAAATAAATCTATAGCAAATAATACATCGATAGAAATTAAATATAATAGCAAAATTCGTGAATTCATATTTCATAGCGCCAATAGATAAAATACATAGCTGTAAACTTATGCCAGAATTTCGAAATTCCAGGTCAGAGTTGTAATTAAGTTTTCCTGTCCGTTAAATTAAGTTTGAAAATTGCTGTTAGATTTTATTTTATACTTGGGAGCTATTAACTGCTGATTGAATTTTCATGTAGCTTGTAGTTCGAACTGAATTCACCATTGCTGAGTGTCGTAAGAATTTGTTTTATAGTGTTTGCACTAGTAATTTCGATTTAACTTTCAATTGATTTTAAGTGGAGTTTTACTAATTTAAATTTTGCTTTACATATTTAATCATATAAGTTAAAGAACTGAAGATTAAGTTTCAAGTAATTTATGATTTGAAATTGATGTTAGCATAATTTCAGATAATGATCTACATGAATATCTCTCAAAGGCACACACTATCTTATCTTCTATTTTTTCGTTATTCTGAGAACACTAAAGGGTCTTGTTGAAAGCTTCCTTTGACGGCTGGTCTCAAATCTATCGATCTTACAGCCCTGAGGAGGTAAATCCAGGCCCTTATTCCGTTCCTTTCACAACTATCAACATTGTTACAATCTGCTGCAAAGCTGTCTGTCTGTTGTCGATGCTAAGTACACTGAAGAGAAGCTTTAGAATATTTATGAGATGTTTATCAGCCAGTCATTTATTTTTTGTATTTTTTATCACTATTCAATACGTCTTGCTTTTAAAGAAGCGTTGAAAAATTACTAAACATTTTCAAACTATAATTTGATAAAATGTTTTATGAAAGGACTTGTCTAGGTTCGCCTTACATAATAGCACTTAGATTCGGAAACAAAAATCAATTTGTCCGCGTACGTGAAACAGACAACACGTTTCGCCCATATTTCGTCACAGTATGACAACTTGAAATAACTAACACAATTCGGAAACATAAGGGCAAGCCGTGGACAAAATGTAGTTGATAATAAACGATGTTATCTACCAAATCCTTGAAGTTTGTGCTCACGGTCCGTCGACCCTTTTTCAAGTCGTTTTCTCCCAGGATGGTAATATTTAGTGTTCAATCCGGGATAGCTTTGATTTTTAGGGTTTACTTCGAGTTATCGCTTTTGAGCTGGGTTCTAGTAAAATGCTGTTTATGTCTGGGATTGGAAACTGTATTTACTAGTGGGTGGGGGTTATTTTTGAATCCCTACTTGAGTGGGGTTGGAAGTATAAGGTTTCTAAAGAAAGTGTAAACGATGTTGATATTTTGATTCTTGAAACCGGTAAATTGAGTTCATCTTTCACTAAAGCCATACTCCTCAAAATTTTAGTATGTAGATTTACTTACTAACTAAAGAGTATACGTTTAGCATAATACGGATACTTTTTTAGAAAAAAATAGAACCTGAAAGCGGAAGATTAAGTTCTAAAAGAGAGAGCAACTAACGAACATGCAACTTTAATAGGAAAAACCTTTTACGTAGCTCCTAGAGAACAACACAATGATATTTGGCAGCAAACACTAATAAAAGTGACCGTTACAATGTTTAGTAGTGCCAAAGTCTGGTCTGTGCCAAACTTAGTCCTCTTCTAGTCTATTTAGTGCAAAATTAACTTGTAGCTGTTTGGTCTTTGGAGCATCGTTCCTAACGTTTAGATGAGCAAGGGATAGTTTAGCTTAAAGTGTGAAGTTCACTTTATAGCTTTAATCCTGTTCATTAAACGATAATGTTTTTTGAAGAGATTATCTTGATCCACGTCATCATGTAATTAAATTTGAGAATGTCCCAAACACGAAATCTGATACGAAATTTTCAAATCAATCTACAAATCCAACATTCCAATCTCAGGTACAAACGAAATAGCGAAAAACATTAACCGTTCGTGTGCCCAAGGTAAATGTAATTCACAGGGCAGACGACCTCAAGCAAGATTAAAAAACTTTTCTGCCCTACCCCGTGGTTTTGCGAGGGCAAAAAAAATATTAATGAAATTTCACGAAACCTCGGCTGACCGAAAGGAGGGAAACTTCATCAAAGTATTTTCTCTGTTGCGGATAGGCAATTAAGAAATTCAATTTTGAGATACCGTATCGGTTTCTGAGTACCTAAGTGTCTGAAGGGTTAATGGTTGTCATCGGATCATTTAGGAGTCAATTTTGTTTAAGTGGTATCGGATACGTTTTGACGTCGATCTGATTGGAGGAAGGAATTACGTCAATATTAATTACGAAGTGTTTGGTGACCGTTAGTGTACCTCTTAGTTGTTGAATCGCAAAGAAAATCGACTTAATTTTTCTTTAATCAACTATTTACACTAGACCATAGAAGCTAGAATAATAAAGAAATATAAGAATGCTTACTTACATACTTTTATAGGCCAAAAAGGTTCCATAAAAAAATCCATCAGATCTTATATGATAAAATTAATCATACCAAATTCCTGCTACCATAAAACGAAAAGAATGCCTACCACAAAATTTTATCTCATAATCCTTACTATTAGCACCCAACCCTGCTCAAATTCCTTCCCATAAGCATACAACACAAAATAATACTGATAAAGTCGTGCAAAATGATTTAGTGATATAAAAGAGGCTCATATACGTTGAGTGAGAGGGGCATAATTGAAACCGTATGATTTATACGCTGGTACGTACTTTTATCTAGGGCCTTATTTCCAAAGCAAGAGTAAACAATGGTGAAATGGGTGAAATGGATAGAAAATAATGGGTGTAGGGAAGTGTTTTCAGCGCTATAAATGTTCGTGCTTCGCGGAGTTTCTGTTGCACTTAATTGGTTTTTAAATATCGTGTTGTATCACTGCGGTTTGTGTTTTTGATTGATGGCTGTTTTCGACGTTCGTTTTGTTGGAAGCCGGCTGTTGTTTTAGCCGAGTTATCGGATCTTGAAAGTATCGTTGTTTGGAAAATGTTGTTTTATTATTTTCTTTGTTAATTATTTAAGTGTGGTTTGTTGTTTTAAAGGAGTGCTAAAATATTTTAATGGCTTTGAAAATGTAATGTATTTGACCTGGCTTTTTGTGAATAAACTTGTCGTTCATACTTTTATCGCTTCTTTATGTTTTCGTTAACTGAAATAGTAACAGGTAAGATTTATGACACATTTGCAAATCTTAATATGAAGATTCAACATCTCAAGTAATACTTATTTATGATCAATCTATACCCTATCGGAAATTCCTAAACGTGCATGAATATCAAGATAGCATAAAAAATGTCTATGCTAAAACTTTTATGTAACCCTACCTCCGCTCACATCAGCAATGCAGCAATATTTTATATTCCAATCCGCCCAACTCTGAGTACCCGACCGATTCTTATCCCAATTTCCTCAGAACTGATGTAAACACAATGAAAATACCGCATCCATACCGTTCCTCCCCCCTCTCCTCCCGAAAGGGTTCCTGGGCGGAGTCAGTGAATTATGGTCTTTTAAAATCTTTTTTTTCTTTGTTATCTTTCAGAGTTTTTCGTTGCGATAAAGAAGATTACACCATTTATCTTAGGGTTGACTCTGGAACATTTGTGCATTTTGTATAATTTTATTTTTTCGGGTCTTTTTGGGTTGTAACATTTACTCTCATGTCTGGGAGGTCCTTTTATTGATTGCTTTCGTTTTCAGATGTACGGATCCCTCATATATCTTTATCTGCTTCTGTTATTTTTTGTGTACGATTTGTGTTTACATAGGTACGGAATTTTGTATAAGATGAATTTATTGTAGTACCTACCTACGGCCTATTTGTTCTTGTTATCTCTACCTATAGAGCGTTTACTGTGTCTAATGTGTATAAATTGCTGGGCTCAGACGACAATTTGTTTTGCGTTTTTCTCTATTTTTTATCCTATAAGCCAAGTAGTTATTTTTTATCTTCCATAATTCTTCCATACAAAAAAATCTATCATCCTGTTCAGTTTCGTCAAAATTTATTTTCACTTAAAAATCGAATCACACGTGCCTTCAAGCACCAATACCTACCGCACAGTCTAAACAGTGCTAAAATATCACTTATTCATGAATAAAATTACCAGAAGCAAATAAACAGGGCTCGTGTCCAAGTATGTAAAGACAACCAGTTAAAACAACCAGCGTAGCAAGAACCCTCTATGTAAGAAAATGTAAGTTAGATGGAGGGTCGATTTTTATTGGATTTTTGGCAATAGATGTTCTGTTGACCGTAGTCACCAACCACATTTCACAGTTGATTTCTCAAAATTTATTTAGCTGACACCTTTTCTGACAGACCATAAACACGCTACTGCCACTAAAAAGCCGATCTCAAGTATTTATTTCCCAAACACGAATGTATTAATTATTCATACATTAATAGACTGTACCAACATCTCAGCCAGTAGTGTTTCCTCGACGATAAAAT
This sequence comes from Helicoverpa armigera, assembly GCF_030705265.1. Lineage (NCBI taxonomy): Eukaryota > Metazoa > Arthropoda > Insecta > Lepidoptera > Noctuidae > Helicoverpa > Helicoverpa armigera. The sequence continues at coordinate 750,698 of NC_087139.1, read as the reverse complement.
AACATTGTGCCGAATAATTACGTAATAAATTATGTATGAACGTGAATAATTTCACGTTTACGTGGACGATATGATGTTAGGGATACCTATTATTTTGGTTGTGTTTTAATTGTTTGGGATGAGAGTAAACATTCATGGGTAATGTATGGTACGGTTAAGCGGGGAGAAAAGATAGCATGGGAATTGAATTTTATGTATTTTCGGAGAATGTATTTTTTAAGGCTTGTCTTAAAAAGTCACGGGACCAATACATCAATCTCTATATCTTTCAAGTTATTTAAATTAGTTAAAACTTATTCATAGTTCAAACCAAATGGCTCTTTAAGTCTTCATTCCATTTTAAAGCTCCACCCCGTTCATATTGATATTTAATTTAACAAAAAATATCTAGCCGAAGTTTTAGAATATTCTAGAAACAAATCCTTTGAAACTTTCGGCTCAAGTCCCACGAAGTCAAAATCTAATAAAAACTAAAATACTCTTAAACTAATGTTATAACAAGCAACAAGTTACCAAACTAATTCTAGGCTAAAACGTTTTTAATTTTGTATACATTTATAAAATGTTTGAAGAAAAAATACTAGCTTCTTCGTAATTTCAGGCTTTTCATCTTGTAATCTCACTCTTATTTTTTTACTACTAAGATCATAGTTACTTACCGAAAAGTAATCCTATAGTTGTATAATAAAATGATAGAAAGTTACCATACCAAGGAGTCAAATAAATTACTACAACTGTAGAGTCTGTTTAAAAAACCTATATCTCTCTAGTAAATATTTCTTTTCTTTAAACCAACAATCAACATTAAACTCCCATAAAAAGATTATCATCACACTACTGTTCGGTATCTTACTTAGAGCATTCACCCTAGCGGAACCGGAACCGAAACCGACAGGTACTGAAACATCGTTCAATTTAATATGCAGTACGATCATAAAATCACTGCCTGATTGAATCTTTTGAGGTAAGAACCAAAGTACGATTGAGTATCTTCCGAAATATCTGCTCATTTAAGATGGGACAAAGTCGACAAGGGCACAGGACGAAATTAACAAACAGAAGCATAAGTTGACATAAACATAAGCACATACGAGCTCTCTTTACATGCCAAAGGGTACGGCACGACAACTGCTTCTCCTGTAGGTGAAGTTATCTAAGGTATCTTACATCTTCCAAACCAGAAGGTCAACCATTTCCTCACTGACCCACAAACTTTCAACTGGTTTGGATGTCCAACATATGCTCTTAGATAGCGAATGAGCTATAAATATTATTAGCTGATTACATTCAGCTGTATTAGGTTAATTTTCTTTGGAAGATTAGTGTGGATTTTTGTAGAAAGTTGGCTTTGTGTAGAATTGGTTTTAGATTATCTTTTTCATTAGATAAGTATGTAAGTTGCATTTTTCATCGATTTTAGAGTCACTTTATATTTAACTGGTTACATCTATTATAACAGTGTTTTACATAAACTGATTAGCTAACTATTGTTTAGTTACACCAAGTAAATTTTCTGACTGTCAAAAGTCCTTTAATGAGACCATAGCTGCAATATTTTGTTCGAACTACAGTTTAACATGCATATGTCCAAAGGGCATCAATCCATCTATAGACCACTTCTTGTATAGCTTACCTTTTATCAATTGATCTAGCTAATATGTGTTACTAAGCCCAATGTCCCCTGAAGTACAAAATTACTCCAGACCAAATTACTAACTACATAATCATTATGTATACCTAAGATTTTACTGTTCTACATAATCACCCACAATGGATTAAGTTAAAAGCTTTACCTATAGGTTACAATAACTTACGTGGTACAAATAACAACTAGTAGTACCTCAATGTTTGCGTAACCTCTCGGCTGATTAATATCCCAAATGAAAGTTTAAGACGTAGGAATTTGGTGTGAAATAACAACGTAGGTAATACATTTGTTTGTAGTAGATTGAAGTAAAAATTCAATTTTATCAACATGACAGTGGAATATTTTATCAGTTAAGCGACAAGTATCTTATTTTTACTATCAGGCTGGAATTTTTGGGAAACCTACTTCGTGTCTTTTGTAGCTTTAGTTATCAATCATTTTAGGAATATAAAACTCAAATAAAATAATCACCTTCGAGTATTGAAGATATTATCGAACTGTAATGTAATTTGTAATTTAACAACGTTTATCTTGTTGGTAAAACACTGATGTACGTTGAAGACCTGTAAGGCCCTGTAATTCTTTAGTCCAGACTGATGGATTGGTAGAGGCATGAAGGGAAAGATTGAGTGTTTGTTTAATCGGTCTCCATTTTTTGTTACTTATTACTTCTAAAATTTGGGTTTTAGTAGATTAATAAGTAGCAGTACGATGAGATTTTACCCTTATTTTAACCTTAACCAATAAGCGTGTTTTTGTCGGTATGACAAAAACTTATATGAGTGCTATTTTTTCTCATACATTAACTTCATCTTTTACTAGGCTTTATTTCCCAAATTCTGACTACTATTTACCCTCCAAATCTTTGACGCCGTCCAGTCTAAGCATGCACAATACAGCTACATCTCTGCCCACCCATTTTCAGTAACGTCAGCATTTCGTGAAACAGGAACATAAATAGAACACAGCTGAAACAATAATGTATTCGACGACGTCTGTTTTACTACATTTTGCATACATTATGTCTGTGTATTTATGTCTAGTTGGGACTTAAGTATAGTATGGTATATCTTATGTGTATATGGTATGAATATATTACCTATTCCTATGTAATATATGGTGATAATTTTATAGAGGCTCCATAAAGCTGAAGAGAGAAGTCGAATGTTTGTAATTTCGGGAATTGATCGACCGGTTTAAAAAAAGCTGTCAGAGCTCGATAGCCCATTTACAGATGAAGGTTTTATGCTACTTTTTATCTGCGTTTGCTAAGTAGTTCTTACAGGATGTGAGTGCAAAAGCTGGCTGAAGCTAGTTGATAGTATACCTTTTAAGACGTCTGTGTTGGTATCAAAAGCTCAATGAATGTGCGTGGGTGTTTAAACTTACTGCATTTTATCAGATACAAACATCTGTAGGCGTATGTGTATCACTGCATATCATATTAATATAACATTCTTAGATAATAACTTTGATATGACTTGATATAGGGATAGTCAGTTCTCCATTTTAGAAGCAATATAATGCTTAAAAATAGTAACTCATATCAGTGAAGTAAGTTAATATTAAAAAACCTCTACAACGATTGCTATCATTACAGGTATACACACTGCCTAAATATCATGAGCAAACTACATGAACCAATCTACTAGCTTCACCATAACATTTGTATGAATATCCATTAACCGTGTTCAACAAAATCGCTCACGAATTCGCCCTAAGCATCTCTCAAACTTTCACTTCAACTATCATAAACGCTATCTCGGAAACGTTGAGAAATTTAATACACCCCAAAATCATATAAAATGGGTCATTTCAATACCTGACCTAGTTACGATAAACAGGTTTCAAAACGACATTTAACCTGACTTATGATACCAATACCTTTTACCAAAGTAATAAGGTCTATATTTCTATTACACCACAAACTACTAACTCGTATCATAAACCACATAATAATATTATAACAATTTTCCTAAACCAGGTATCCTAAAATAATATATTTTTACGAGAACTACCATACGATTCTGAACGAAATACTTAATATAAGTTAGTCGTTTTATATCAGAAGTTTATTGTACGTAAAATTGAGTCGGACCAAGCCATAAAAATGATTTAGGCTATGTTGGCTTAATTTTACAATAGGTATAAGCGATTATGCTGAGTTCCAAACATTTTGGTATGAAACCCTTAATTTAAGTAAAAATATCGCGCAGTAAATCATTTAAAAGGCTGTTAAATTAATATGTATGCCGCCATTGTAAGGGCTGTTTCAATGTTGAGCGACGCGATAGCTTCAGAGAGCGATATTTTATTACCTCATGCATATTGAATGGGTTGAAATGTTTTGTGCCATGATTTAATCTGAATTAAGATTAATGTTTATATTTTTACATTATATTGAAATCTTGTTTCGAGCTTTAATTAATCTGTGGTTTAATTAAACCATTAATATTGAATCACATTTAAAACCATTTCAAAATTTCTTACTATTTCAGATTGTCATTTATTCCTGTAAAACAAAGCAGTCTCGAGTCGATTTTAGTAGCAATCTTTTGTCTTGAAAATTCAGCCATACCTATGTACTAATATTAAAAAGCTCTGTCTATTGCGCTTTGAAAACAAACTAATACATACTAACTAATACACTACTAAAACTAATTAAATGTGGTCTAAAAAATGGCTCAAAAAAAGGACATAGGCTACCTACTTTTACACGGGTGTAGGATGTAAATAATTCCATCGGGACGCATGTCCACTTAGAGCAACTAGTTGTTTATTGATGTATTAACCCGAATTAAAACCTATTTTGCCAACATAATTAGATACACACTTATGTCTTTAGTATATCTTACACTACATAACCACCACAATCCTTACACTGCCTTGCAAAATTCGCTCCATCCGCCCCCTGAATAAGAATGAACTTTTTGCGCCCCATTGTAATGTCAGCTAACATTATTCGGTTTCTTCAGTAGAAACTGCTTTAAATTTCAAATATCACTTACCTATGTTAAGAGTTTATTAAGTTAATATTAAATTACTTTGTACTGCTTTAATCGTGGAAATGGAATATGAAAATTTATTAACACTTGTTTTACTCAGTTGGTTTTATGAAGTTCTGAATTTTATGCCTCGAGGTGTAAAAAGAGGTTGGTTAGCGAATATTGGGATGATTGATATGCTTATTTGTAGGCCTTTGAGATTTTATATTTCTTGAATAAGTATAAAAATACTTACTTGGTTTCTTATAAATGTTTGCAAAATAGGCTGTTATAATATTTTTTTTTAATACGCACCCCGATCTGATTTTATATGACACTTACCAAATTAGGGCCATAGAGATCCTGCTGTAGTAACTCCAAAACTACAATACATGTGCGAAATAAGCACAAGATTCACACCACATGTTCAACACACAACAAAAACAAATAGGACTTGAAATAACAGACTTACAAAAAATACTACAATCACTTTTACCGCAGTTCTATGCTCAGCAAAACCGAACAAACAAGAAGAATGTAACTTAGGTTTAAGACATAAATCTTTTACGAAGTCAAAAAAACCTGAAAGTTCAATTCACGAAAAAGTACTCTGTCAACGAGTCTAGACCATACAGTAATTTAAAGGCACACTTTCTTTATTATATTCGGACCCTCAACTCATTAGTTCGCAAAAAAATATAGAGCGTGTAACAGACTAAATGACAAGGGTAACCTCCTGTACCCTGTACCCATCTCAAATGTGCAGGGTTACCCAATGTGTATTCTGTTTTCCCTGCTTTTTTTTTAATAATCACCTTAAAAACAATACTACCGGAATTTCCTCCCACTAAAATTATTGAACTGAGAGACCTAAGAAGATGTAATCAAAACCTGGTAAATAACTAAAAAAGGTAGTCAGCAATTTTTAACCGACTTCCCAAAAGGATGAAGTTATATTTCTGGGTAGAACCAACACAGCAATGACCTTGAGATGCTTACCGATTTGTAGACAAGTATTTTGTATTCACATTTTTAGTGTTTTTCGAAGCAGTTTTTTATTTTCGAATTCAAAACTGTAATTATTAAATATTTTACCCTGTTTTCTGGTAACCCTGGGAGGTGTGTGGTCAGAATACAAATGTAGCTGAGAAGACCCAGCGTACTCCAACGACTTCATTTAGATTTTACACAGAATATTTACATGTTTTGACATTGGTCTGTGCAAATAATAAGTAGCTTCGGATTTTAATATCTTCATTTCTGTTACATTTAAATTAAGTTTCTGATATTTGCAAGTAAGCACAATTATCACACAAGTTATCTTGTACAATTTCATCACATTTTTTCGTTTTACCGGCTATACTCACGGATAAACATTTTATTCCTTCTAGAAAAATACATAAAGAAAATGAGAACGTATTATAATGGGCAGGAACTTCGTAGAGAGAATTCTGTAACTAAATACATAAAATATAAATAAATATAAACTGTTATGTATAAGGACCAAATACAAATCTATTAGCGGCAATCTCATCAGTGTACCGAACTGTTTGTCGTGCCAAATTCCATGGTAAGCTTCGAAACGGGCAGAATAATCAATCACTATGGCAACCCATCCGTCTCCCACCAATTTGTGGGGAGATACGTAGCTGAAATGACTCCACAACCGAAATTAGGGGAAATCTTGAAAAACATTATTGATTTTATTATGCATTGGTAATTTTTGGAGGTTCTCTCACATTCCAATTCTGTATTGTTTATATAAACTGACATGCATTCCATATACTAAGAATTCTATGGCCATTTATAGGGATCATATTATTCTTCCCTATTTCATTTAATTCTTTCCTATTTCAACCACTTCAGTAGTCAAAATTAGTCACATTCGCATTAATAATATAATATCATATCATATCATTTATTACATTCCATAATGTACATTTGGTGGAAAATATAAAATAATAGTGGTAGTCACAATTATGGACCCTGATGGGCACAGGAAATAGTTAGAAGAGAGGAAGGCGTTTAATGTAATATAGTAGGTAGTATGTAGTATATTATTTAAGTATTTATTTATATTATAATATTGCGTATATCTTCGTGTAGCATAACTTCGCATACATACATAAATACTACATACATACATAAATACTAGCAAGAATGGTTATTGTTAAGTGACAATCACTTGTAGATGTCAACACATCACACCTTCGGAAGGGAAATCTTTTCAAAACCCATTGAAACGCCTTGGATTGAAAACAGAAAGGAAAGAAATCCAACTCATTCTAACCGTTCTATAAATTATAGGTATACCATTTTGAAGTACTTTTAAAAAAACTGAAAATGGCTATCTCTTAAAATCTGTTTGTTAGTTTTTAATTGAATCGAAAAATGGCTAATAAAAACATGTTTGCATGGAATCGAAAGATGTTAATTGTATGTATATTGATCTGAAGAAGACCGTAACTAAAAAATCAGTAAAAAGGGCATCCATCCGCCTAGCCTTTTCGAAATTATGTTGGGGTCGTAGAATTGTTTTATCAAGGGTTGAGGAAAACAGTGAAACAAAGAAATATTACGTAACCCCCTTTGCGAAGTTTTAAAAACTTGAAATTTTGAGTTATTACTGTTCCGTGTTGGGTTTCCTGCTTGTTATTTTTTTCCTGTTCAATATTTTTGTAGGATTCAATTTGCTACGATTTATATAAGAGTTGCAAAAGTTACTTGAAAAAATCAACCATTAGTGAGTTGTTACGCTGTTGAAATATTGTCACGTTTATCGAAGGAAGGGAACATATTTTTTGTAGGAGGGATTGCACAATCACATCGCAAACTTTTGTTTTAACGAAAAATGTCATTAAAGCTCATTTTTTTTTAATATTTTTTGTTTTCTGCCCTTTTTAAATGAAAAAAATGCAAATTAAAAATCAGTATTTTAACATCCCAATCAATGCACCTAGATGTTACCTAATCTTCAAGTAATTAATTTTAGAGCTTTTCATACCAATCACCATTTTTTGTCAAAATGGAAATTAACCAAATTATCTCTCTTTACAGGTAATAACCAAACCCAGTGACAAGTGCCAGTGAAGTGTAGTGTAGTGAGCGATATGCTAGAGTGAATCAGGCCAGTCGGGGCCAAACCAGGCCATTTAGGTCATGACCAGGCCGAGGCTCAAATGCGCCGCTTGGGCCTGGCTGGCGGTCCTCGCGGCTTTCGGCAGAACCACCGCTTATACTGATACCGAGGAGTTCTTGAGTGATCTGGATAAACCAGGTGAGTTTTAGAATGTATTGTAGGGTAGTAAGTATTGAAAGTATGTATGGTATAACGTTGAGCTACAAACTGAACGAAACCTTCGTTATTTTGATAAGAATACTTATGTCCTTTGAATTCTGAGACCTAGTATTAAGAATTTAAAGAAAAACATTTGTTTGTACTTTTAGTCCACAAAGATTGCAAAACTTATCCGTATCACTACTTATTTCTGTCTACTTACTAAGCATTTATTTATGACAGAAAGTATTTATCTCGGCCATTGCTCTCAAACTAATTAACTCCCCACCGATAACCATGACAGCCACAACATCATAACTACAAGTACAACCATTTCCCAAAAACCCACTTATCAATAAACTATTCACATGAGAAATAAACACATAAACTACATTTACACTAAAATGTAAACATTAAAACTAAAAACATTTACGACGATCTAAATAAACAGAAATAGTAACATTTCATTAGTTCCCACAAATTCAAATAATTTCGATTAGATGCTCGCTTTTTAATTATCTTTGGTTCACGTAACCCAAATAATATAATGTAGGCAGTCCAAACTGGTTTGGACATAAGATAGATGTTGCATTGAACGAAATTTATTTTCGAAGAACAAAAATGTTGGTAGAAACGTACATGGTTCATCTATCAACTAACCTCTTTCTTAGTAATTATGTAGGAGTTTCTGTTTTTGATATCTTTAATTTTTGTAGGAAAAAATCTCCGAATTGGATAACATAACAAGCTACAAAGCTATTTTGATTAAGTTGCAGTGTACCGACAAACAAGGCGGAAACGAGTGCAAAATAATGTCAAAATATCATTATTAAACTGTACCTCCTACGTATAAGTGTAAATCATAAACCTTAAAGCAACCTATTAGAGAACCATTAAACCTAAGTAGCCATAATCATTACCTACTTAAATAGTCCAACATGCCCTAAAAATACACCGATTTATTATCAAAATCACATGTAACATCTATATTTCGTCGAACTCCCACCACTGAGTACTTACTTTCATAGCACAAAATTACAATATTATTATACCGTTCAATCAATCACAAGAACGCGTGGGCGCATGGATAATGACTTTAACCGACTTCCAAAAAGAAGGTTATTTAGCGATAATCATCAATATTCAGTAGTAGTTTAGTGTGCTATTATAGTTAATACGTAAGTATGGTAATGTTATGACTCATTTAGGAGTTATAGAAAGTAAGTGGCAAAGAAACAGCCGCTGGTCGATCGATCATAAGGTTAAGCAACACTTAGTGAGATCGGTCCGTGGATGGGTAACAAGATACCCATCGTGTAAATTAATAATTTGTAAAGAACGTAAAGTTGGTAAGGTAAAGTCGGTAGGTTTAGTATCTGTTATGTGGTCAGAAGCCAGAAAGTCAGTCAACCACTCTTATCAAGGGGTATGAGGTTGTCCGGGTAACTGGGTTGAGGAGGTCAGATACGCAGCTCCATGTAAAACACTGGTTACTTATCCACGATTTACATAATATTTTACAACCACTAAACACAAAACAATGTTAAACAAAGTTTTGTATGCAAATATTTGCTACAGAGCAATATATTAAATATTCATTTGGACCACAATTGAATACAGAGTTTCATTAAAGAGCTTTTAGTTTTGAGCTCTTAGACTTAACAAGAGCCCTTAGAAATCATAAAAATTAAGACGAGAAATTATTAATTAAATTACGTACGACCTTTTTGTAAAGTGAGTCTGTAGGTATTCGTTAACTCGTAGTAATATTTTTAATAGTAAGATTTAGAACTCCCGCACACTGTAGACTAAACTGTCGGCTTGATAGTTGACCTATAGTTTAGTCTGAAGATAAAAGTTGCGAAAAATATGTAGTCGGCCTCAAACAAGCCCGATATCTGATCGTTATAATGTGCGCGCTACCATTTGATTCATTTCCATACTGATTCACGAGCCCGAACAATATATCGGACGACTAAAAGTTTGCCGTGTGCTCTTACAATTACTATTACTGTTATTTAAGTGCCTACTCGTGCTTATAATATAGGTGCCTAGATTTACGTGAAAAAAGAAAACTACCATTCAAAATAAAAACCCGTGTCCTTTCTAAGTATAAATAAACTCCATTTTTTCGTAAATAAACAAAGCTAGTTTTCCAGTTCTGTATTTGTAAACGAACAAAAGATTTATTTTCTCTTTTCAATTGAGATAACTACTTCTAGGAAGGACTAAATGGACGCTGGATTTTATTCTTTGCTATTTGAAATTCTATGAAAACGTTTACCTACGTACTAAAAAGTAGAATAGTCGATGTCGTTTTCATTTTGCTTTAACGAGCGAATAACTCTGTAACTATGTATTTTCAATCACTAAATGGGTATTAAATTGTTTATCTAATATTTTAATATCTCTTTTACATAAACAATACTTACATTTTGAAGCTGGAGAATTTGTTTGCTTTAACGCGATTATCTCAGAAAGTTATGGACCGATTTCAAAAATTCTTTCATTGTTAGATAGCCCATTTGTCGAGGTATGCTGTAAGCTTCCCTGCTGTAAGTACCCTTTGTCCGGGTGCAGGAAGTTGTTCCTATGAGACACGTGTGAAAATTTTTACCCCCTATCTACCTAGAAAGGGCGCTAAATATCACCAGATAGGAATTTCACAGCGAACGATTTCCTCTGACCTCCGAAGCAATGATATATGAAATGAACTGTATAAATCGATTCAATCTTACTCTTGATTCGATTCGCGTAGGTTCAGTTATGCACTCGATTTCACACAAATTAAAATAGATTTTTCACGTTGAACGACGTAATATGTTACTTAGGGCGGACTTTTGGGTGGTACTTTAAATCGGAAATTTGCTTAGGCACACATGTTAGGAATGGATAAGATGAAGAAATTTATTAGATTTTATCCAATAGAATTTGCCTAGACTTTTCATAACATGGTATCAATAAGATTTCAGTGTAAATTATAACCCTCATCTTCAGAAGTAGGAACAGCAAAAACTGTGGAATGAGTAAAGTTTTCCATACTTTAAAACACACACCAACATCAAAAGGAAAGTGAATGGTCACGACATAGATGGTCAATGTACCAGCTGGCTGACCATCGTGACCATTGACCATCAGTCATAACGTATCATAAAATACCAATATTTTTTTTAAAAGAGACGCCTATTTTATTGACACTGTAACTTTCCTAGTTTTAGAGATTTGTGAAAAGATCATTCTTACAGTAATATTATAATGCGAAACTCAGCTTTGTTTGTCAAAAAATTTACCTTTCACGCCTTCAACAAATGAGCGATATTTTTAACGCATCGGGTAAAACCGCAGCAAAAATCTAGCTACAATATAAAACAACACACTCAGCAGTTATGAACGCAATAGCAGTTAAAGATTGGAATCGCTCGTAAGCAGTAGTTACCCTTATTTATACCCTTACGTAACACAGTGACCCATTTCCCTAAGCGATATGTTATCTTTCCCATCTCATGTACTTTACTTTATGTATTCAACAACATAAACGTTATGAAGTTATATTGGAAATCTGTTATGAAGTCTGTTTGTGTTATGTAGTAAAATGGTGAGCAGTTTGCAAGCGTTGCAAACATACCTCTCTGCTAATCTAATATATTTTGTCACTATTCATCAAAATAAGTCATGATTTTACTAAGTCTGTGTAAGTTTTTTGTTTTGTCAATAAAAATTCGATACTCCATCAAATTAATATTCCAAGAAAAAGGAACCCTTAGATCGGAATCCCGATGAATTTTAATTTACATCCAACGAAATGCGATCCCTTTTACCAATAATGCCACAAATCATTTTCAAAATTACCATAAGAAAAAAAGTACAAGAAAAAGTCCCATTATCATTAAAAACAGAATCGCTGACAACCCCATAATGCTTATAATGAGTTATATAGACAAAAACATGAAAAAAATGTTAAACGTAAAGGCGTGTTCAGACGCAGTTAGCGGGAATAATTTAATTACTATAAATATTTATATTTGACCGGTATCTAGTGAAATGTGTAGTTAATGGGAAATGCTGTAAATTTTTAATCAAATAGTTGAAAACGCTCGATTTTGTTTTAATGAATGCAGATTTCTGGGTAATTTGTAAAATAGTTGGCATTTAGCCGCTGGCTGTGAAAGAGAAAATATAATATCGAATTTAAAATTCCGTTTTTGTATTTTCTACGTATTTACAAAATACACATATTTTCATTTAAAATCGTAATTAGAGAAGAAACAAATGTTATGTCTTCGAATTATATTTTTAGTACATAATTATGATAATCAAAAGCCTCATATTTTAAGTTTATGGAGCATTCAAATATATTTTTTTATATTCGCGCAATGGCCATTATGATTATGATTAACTCAGCAAAGTAAACTCCAAAAAGATTTTTGGATTTTTTGGATAATCCAATAAAATAAGTTTCGGTTTTCTCTGATATAAGTAATTCTACTAGGTATAGTCCAATTTGATAAAACAAGCCTTAATCTTGCGAATGACACTTCTCACATCGTATGACATCTGTCTTTGTGCTGCGTCTGTGTTCTGTCTACGATTACAAGGTTAGAGAAATATCTCATATCTTCAAGTTATTTTCTCGCAATAAATGTGTAATGAAATCGTGTACGGAGACAAAAATATTGCCATTCGCAGAGGAATGGTTGAAAAAATAAATGAACAATATCTGAGTTCGTAAATTTTGATTGAGAATTCGCACAGATTTATAGCCTCTCAATACTATACCAATAGTCTTTAAAGTAAGAATAATTGTGAAAAAGAAATCCGCTACAACACATTAACAGATACTAATAAAAGTAACATTACCCAACATACGGTACAAAAAACCTTGAAAGCATAAAAATCCCATAATTATTACTACCCTTTCGCATTCTATACTTAGGTACCCATTAACCTTGCACAACATACCATCCTACTATACATGTCTGAAAGCGCCCTTACTTCAAATGGTACATTGGTGGTACATCGGTGGTACAGGGCCTCATACATTCCACTGTCATTGTACCAGCTTTTATTAGCTTTTGTCACGCGTTGCATGGGGAATATGCCATGGTTGAATCGTCGTGTGTTCATGGGTTCTGTAGGTAGGTGACAGGTTTTAAATGAATTGGTAATTAATTGTTTATTCTAAAGTAATAATCTTAGGACTACTTAAGTATTTTTTATTAGGCTCGGGTTTAGAAATTGACATTTTATTTTTCTTTTACAAAAACTTTCATTACTTTTTCTACTCTCAATTCTTATTTTATTGAGTTCAAAGTGTCTGTTACAAGTCAGACTAAAAGCCTGAGATTTATTTCTTCATAATTACATTTGACGCTCCAATCAGACTTTAATTAAACCTTACTGCAGATATGTCAGTCTTTACGAGAGAAATAAAATAAATAAGGCTGTTTCTTTACTTTTATAAATCTGATTCATCCTTCACGCTCTCTACGCACATTTATTATTACAGCCAAAGTCAATTTCGTAGTTTCTGCGTTACATCTCGACAAACCTCTTGAGAATCTCACAAGATTAAATATTTGATTTAGTCTCGGTATTTTTCTGATGGCCCAGTAATAGCTTTTCATTATTTTCTGTCTTGTATTATTATCGGCGTTACACATTTCTCGCGTTGAGCACAAAAAATCGTATGAAATATTTCATACATGAAAAGAGGATCTCTCAACCTCATTCCGGTTCGCTGATCCCTAAAATACACGAATCGTTTTTATTTCAGCAGATTATAATACATCAAAGACTTAACGTATGGCCGAACCTATACGATTCTTACTAGATTACGGACGTAACTCATCGCGATTCGACATTTATTTGTAATAAACATGATATTTTCGGGTACTCATTTCAAAATTTAATCTACAATACGTATTTGTGCGGTTTGGGGGTCGGTCCGTGAAATATGGAAGCGGTTATATGTTTCGTGTGTTAGAATGTTTTGTTTTAATTGATATTCTTGGTGGTCTTGATTGTTAACAGTTTTATTTAATTGCTACACGATAATATGATGGCGATAACACTGAACGTTTGTTTTGAAAGTAAATTGCTTTAAACGTCCACGTAGCGGGAGTCATTTTTTCTTCAGGATTTTTTTTTCTATGTGATTACTTGGTAGAACGCAGCCAAATACAATTCTATATTTTACTTGTACTAAGCATTCATTCATTTAAAATAATTAAGTATTTATCACACTCTAGGCTTTTGAAACTTCAACAAAAGTTCCAAAAAGGTGCTTCAACAGCCATATTTATATTTTGTTTTCAACAATAAACATTAAACACAATAAATAAATACCCCACAACAATAGAGAACAAGCCATATCGCGTGCCGTTTACCTTTCTGAGAAATTCATAAGCCCTTTTTGTAATATCATTTAATGTCAAAATATGAGACAGTAAATGATATTCTGTAGACACACGATATCAGTTATATTGAACCGTATTTTAGTACTTTAGTTATGAACATGTTAGTCTAGACTTGCTGTATAGAGTCTTAAAATGCATGCATGTTTTAGAGGATTTATACAAATATTTTTATTAAAAAATTTGTACGGAACCAAACCAATATTTCTGTAAAACACCAAGTATATTAAAGTTCTATTTGTTTGTTTATAAAATTGATTTTATGGTGAGAATTAAATGGTATTAGAGGCAGCGGAACGGGTCGTAAGATCATAAAAATGTGTAAGTTGTCATATCATTCTATTGTCGTCGTATTAGTGTCGACGTCGCTCGGATTAATAAGCATTTTATTAAAAACTCGTAAAACGATGACTTTTAGTGTACGGCTATTTTATACCTACACAATATTCATTTGTTCCTACATTTTTGTCAGCAATCTCAGAAAGGGCAGAATTAAAAAATCTTTCAGCGTTAGATAGCCCATTTATCGATATAAAATAAGCTGCTTTTATATGAACGCTAGAATTAATTCCCAGGAGCATACATTAATGACATAATGAGATATTTATTACAAACTAATTCCAAAAGCTATTACAATAAGCTACAAGATTTAGTAGGTATTACAAAATTCAGCTATAATCACTAACAATTCGACAAACCCGACCACAAATCGAATACTGATTTGCAATCAGTAATTTTGAAAACGGAAACCTATTACAGATTATTTGAAATGCGGTTCCGGTTTTCCTAAATTCACAATGTAGGTGCCCGAATTAAATGATAAATGGTTTCGACTAGATTGTGTCGGTATAGCAGTATTTTATAAGTTTTTAACAAACTTCCCAAAAAGAAGAGGTTCTCAATTCGGATGTTTGTAGCAATATTTCTATGTTTCAGTATGCTTCTGAGTACTTCTTCTAGTCAGAAGCCAGTAAGTCTGACGCCAGTCTAAACAAGGGGTATCGGATTGCCCGGGTAACTCGGTTGAGGAGGTCAGATAGGCAGTCGCTCCTTATAAAGCACTGGTACTCAGCTGAATCCGGTTAGTCTGGAAGCCGACCCCAACATAGTTGGGAAAAGGCTCGGGAGATGATGATGATGAGTATGTTACTTCTTCACTCGTGGAACTAGTCTGAAACCAGGTAGAGAGATTTTATTCCGGGTTCGTAAACTATAACTTGAGAAAGCTGTTGAATAAAGTGGAATAAGCTAGTGGTTGTATAATTATAAAAATAATAGCCAATTATCAAGTTAGTACCGGCTAATTGCCTAGAAAATTCAGGATTTACATAAATCAATAGTCTACGAAGCTATTTACCCACTTATTAACTACTACTAAAGCATCCATTAAACCTATCCAAGCGTTAATTGGACTTAATAACAAGAGAAAATGCATAATTGACTTCATTATAAAGAAAAGCCACAAGTCTGCAATAGATGGAGTCGAAGTAAATTATTCGTGGAAGCATTAAAATAGAAAATTTTATTCCTAGCTTGGAGCAACTCCGACGAGTTTTATATTTATGAGATGTTTTTGCTTGGAGCCAGAGTTGCTGGTTGCAATTTAATTGTAACAAACTCATAAAATATAAGACTGGAATAAGTTATGGTTCTGTGAAATAATCCTTTGAATGTTTGTTAAGAGAAATAAGAGAGGTATTCAGCTTTGGCACATCTCGGTTTGCTTAACTTGAATCTGATGTCATGTTTTTAAGTTAAATCAATGGAATTCGGGATCAAAATGTGAACAACAAATTAATAACATAAATAATACTGAACAGCTAATTCAGTACATAAGCCAAAAAAACTTAATTATAAATTATTAATAGCAGATTAAAGGAAATCTTTTAAGAGTCTTAATAAGACTTATAAAAAATACATAACAGGGAGAACTCGTGTAAGCAGCTTCAGTTAGAAACTTGAGGTAACTTTCTTGTTACCAACCTCGCCCATTTACCCCGAATAATACGTACCTAGCTTTTCTCATTTCTCTCAAGGCTCTCAAGAAAAGTCTACACCCGAAAACCTTCCATTAACCTTTAGAAATATCGAAAGAATTTTCGCTGCTAACCTAACCCCCTCACCGCGATCTGGCGGCTGAAGTGGGTCGAAATATTTGGCGTGCCAAGTGCCCTACACAATGTTCCATCATACTGTCTTCGTCAAAAATGTTGTCGAAAAACTGTAAGTGGGGGTCGGTGTAATTAAACCTCGGCATTTGACGTAGAAATGCGTCGATGAGATTGTTCAAAGGACCCCGGCGTTGCGAGGGTTGAAAGGGGGCCGTGCAATTATTTTTTACGAAGCTTCGGGTGTTAACATTTTTGTATTGATGTAGGTGAGTGCGGAAGTGTGAGATGGGACTGAAAACGGAATTATTCTTTGTTGTTCTCACTTTTGTTTGGAGGTGCGATCATTAAAATAAAGAGCCTGGCTTTTGGATGGAGATAATGCGTTTGTATGACTAAAATATCGTGCTTCTCGCGACGGGGGCACATTGTTGTTTACTGCCGCCGCTTCCTAAATAATATGTATGTATCGTTGCAGGAAAATGATACGATATTTAAATGAAAATCAAACCAATTAGACAGCCTCATATCAATCAATTTAATTGCAACTTCAAAACATTTGCAATAAAAATCACTTGTACTTCTCAAGAATATTAATACACCAACTATGGAGCACAACTAGCAAGCCTATTTTACTTACCTTCTCAAAAACTATGAGTTCGGTTCTCATAAATATTCAGTTAAATACCACAACAATATATTATTGTGTATGATACCTTTACGCATTGCAAATGTTCGCAGTACGAGTGTAATAAATCATATGGCAGAAATTATGGGCTTTCTATGTGGTTTGTGTTTATTTTTAAGGGTAGTTATTAAATGCAGGATTTGTTTGCTTTTTAAGCTGTGTGTGGTCCTTTATGAATACAGCTCTTTAATTATTTTTCGAATATAGTCTTGTCAGTTCCATCATTTTGCTGTTATGTTTTGTATATGTAAGTTTTTTAATATTCATAAGTTTAAGTGTCCTGTATTATAAATATTTAGCCAGTCTGCATCTTCTAGGTAGAATATAATTATTACGAATAAAATCAAAATTCGATACTAATATAATTTATTTCTAATGAAAATATCTACAAGATGTCTAGGGTTGCTGATACATGAATTCCATCAATTCGTCCACCACCTGCCAATCACTTTGCCTACAAATAACATAAAGAGAAATTCCCATCCACACTAAAAAATCACAGAACAATTCCCAAAACCCACAAATAAATTGTACAAAAATATTAAACAAAAACGCATCTACCCACACACATTGAAACATGCGTCCTTTAAACCCCAAAAGTCATAAATAACTCTGCATGTCAAAGCGTTACATGTTTTTTAACTAAAACCCTCTTTTTTTGTTGTCGGCATTACTATCTGAAATATTTCAATAAGTCGATAACTGGCCGCTTCTGGTTAACGTTATTGTTGGATCAAATCTAATCTTTTATCTCACAGTATCAGGGTCGTTATACAGAAGATGCGTCGCTATAAATATGCGGAGATGTAATGTTGAAGGAGATTGTCAAATTATAAAAAGACCGTGGGTCGTGTGAGAGTAAGCGTTAGTTTGTTAAAGTTTAAGAGTTGCATAGAAAACTTAAATATTGTTTAGCCAATATACGAATAAAACTGTAAAAAGCATTAGAACAATATTTTATTATAAAATATATTCGGCGCACTGGAATAGCATACAATTATATTGTGACGTTGTTGTTCATGCAATTTTTTCCAATAAATAATATAAAACAATATTCAAAAATGCCTGTTTATACGAATTTTCACAACCTAAATTATTTGAAAACATAAGCACCAATGTATACCACTCCAAAAAACACAAAATATTGCCCCACATAGCACATCTTTCACTACAAAACAGGCCTAACCACTAAAACTCCAATCGTCGTGTGTGATCCGATATCGACAGAACATTACTTTTTATCGGCGCGTGCGCTTACTATCAGATTATGTAGCGATAACAGACGCTTGTTAAGATCTTTTTGATCTTGAAGTGTAGGAGTTTATTTGTTAGTTTTCTTATTACTCAAGAGAATGCTTAGGACTGATGGTGTGTTGAAATAGGATATTGTGATAGTATCTTTTTTGTCGTAGGTTTTAGGCTAAGATGTCATATGACGTAAAAACTGAAAATCTATTGATGGACAAATAAACATTTGCACAATTCCGATAAAATCTGTAATCTGTACGTATCTAGTTTTTATTTACAACCGACCTAAAACGTTAAGAAAATATTAGTAGCGACTACCTAAAAATGGTTTCATCATTACCTACTTAAGATTTGATGCCATTCATAGTACCTGTGTATTTTTTTTTTTGTATAAATCACAACCGTATGCTCTGAACAACTGGATAAAGGGCTGCTAATATTAGAAGTTATAAGAGCTTCACAAAAAATCTAGAACCTTAGATAACCTCAAAAAGATCAATCGCTAAACCGAAAACGTAGGTGTATGAAAAAGAGATTTGTCTATACCACGGAGAAAGGAAAAATAGCGGAGATGCCATAAGGAAGGTAGGTCACGTCATCACGTGCCTTCTTGTAGGTCAAAGTGACGTATAGTCTACTATATGTGATCAGTTACTAGAACTAAGGTTCCTAATCAAATCAAAACCAATCTGTTAAATATTGGTCTTGCTTGATTGGTGATTTAAGTGTGAAAATAAATGGGCGGGTTCCATAGCTAGTTCCTCGTTCCCCGAACATCCGCATTCTGGCGCACTACTTTCTAAGAAGATTGAGCATTTTGACATCTCTGCTAGTCATTTTGTTCTCCATGGTCTATACAATTATAAACATACTTATTCCAATCCTACATAGGTACACAGCGATTCATTTAGAATCGTAACAAGATAGTGAGATTGGGTTTTTTAGATCCTAATTGAAATGTGATTTGATATGGATCGGTTGGAAATCAGATCAGTTTTTCGCCCACGAATAGATGACAAAGAGTGCGAGGGATTTCGTGTGGGTTTTTTTGAATTGAGAGGAGCCTAGAGATTGTCGAGTGATTAAAGAGTTTGAATACTCTGATTATGATTGTTATCTTTGACAATAGTATTCGGTGTGAAATTATTGTTATTTAAAACCTATTAGCAGTTTTCTGTACACAAACACAAATATTCGTGGATTTACCATTGAAATCCGTCAAACGATCATTTATTTCATGCTATAAATAAAGGTATGACACTAGGAAATTAAATAAAATACAAAATAGCGGTACGGTAGTACCTAGAAAAAAAATCGTACCTGGAAATGAGCAGGCATCACATTAATTAATTAAATTATTTGAATAACGAGTAGGGACTTCTAGAAACGTATTAACTATTCTATTTAATTAAAACAAATAAATACCTATCACTAGTTTTTCAACAAATTGACAATTCTTTGAAATTCGTTACTGAATATTTCACATTGTCCAATATTTTTGTGAATAACAACAAAAACACTTCTATTATTAGGTAAGTAAATTATCGACTCTTTCAAAACGAAATCAACTGTCAAAATAATCTTAGTGTTGCAGGTTCTGAAAATAGTCAGCCAGATGTTAAGTTTCCAATACAGTGACAATATAGTTAAATAAAAATCTTACTTTAACGAAATTCTATCTAAAAGAAGTGCAAAATAAAGTAGGTAGCACATAAAACAGTGGGTCTAAACAATAAGCTTGGTTTACACTGGCGGGCAAAAGACACTGCGCGGTGGGCGCCGCAATGCGTCATAATTCGACTAGAGTGACTGTAAGTTTTGTGGTTCTAGGCGGGATAAGTTGTGAACTATTGTAAAAAAGAAGTAGGAAGATATTGTGGGTTTTTTATTGAGTGGTTATGTTACTCGATACTTAAGAGATACCTATCATAAACTAAGTATTGCAATCAAGATTTCAAACATATTTTTTAATGTTATAGTTGGCATAGCATAGATTGTGGATACTTATGTTCTCTTATGACATTATATTTTTTAATTAAAATAAATCGATACCATTACTTAACGTCAATCTATATCAGCTGCTTATAAAATAATTAAAGTTAAATTATTTAATTACTTTAAGTGGGCGAATTATCTCAGATCCAACATAACCACCATTAATTTATTTAACAACCCACACAACCGAATCAAAAATTCCTCACAACATTCCCTTAATTTTGTTACTTAGAAGCATAGTGGGTAATTTTTCCCCCTTAATAAGACCCCCATTTATCCTATATTAAATCATGGTCACCCCAGCCTAGAGCTAGACCAACCACGACTGTAGATCTTAAGTACTAAAGCTGTTTCTAGATAATTAATTTCGCGACGGGACGTTGGGATCAAGTGACGTTAAATTAATTTTAAACGGACCGCCGCCATAGCATTTTAGTGTTAACTTAGGTAGTTGGGTAATGGTTTTATTGGGTAACCCTATTTTGGTAGTGTTAATGGGGTACTATTACTACCTACTGCTCTACTTTTGGCCCAATTTTTTGCAAGGTATTCATTTTGGTTTCGTGAATTGTATATTTTTTTAGAGTTATTACGTATCTACCTATCGATTTAAATCCTCGCACTCTACAGTTGATCCGCAGCATCTTTTCTTTTTTCTCTTCCCATTGTGACGTTACGTGAATCCAAAAGTAGTCGTTAATTTTGTCTGGATCTCGAGAATAGTTTCTTTTGTTTGTCAATAGAGATTATAAATGGTTATTTTAATACAAATTCAATACACACATTGAAAATTTCATACACATTAAAAATTATTGCCAAGTTTCAAAGTCAAGTCGTAAGAAAGCAAACAGATTACATCTAAACGAAACAATTAGCCCAAATGATTTTATTCACGACTTAGGAAGTTCAATAAAATTGGCTTTTTGCTGCTTTTTATGAAAGTAATCAGCTGATTATCATAATAATGTGATCTACATAATTTTAGGCGATAATTGCAAAGCACGTGGGATGGTGGGCTCCGATTTTAACTATAACGATGCAGGTTTAAAAAAAATATTGTTGTTTGTAATAACTGTCTGTGCTAATAGGCATATTTCTGAATTGCATAATTTTTGGTTAGAAAAGTACCTATTGATATGAAAAATACGTCTATCAGGAGTTTTCTCAAAGTTTAAGAGAATAAAATAATACTCCTTTTCCAATCAAAATCAATAACGCCATTACTACGCAAACTTCAAAATTACATTACGAACTAAACATTGATTTACAAATAGAAATCAAATCATAACTTGACTTTAAATAAACGCTTTCAAAGTAATTGGTTTGTCAAAATGTTACCTTACGTCATGCAGCGATAGTATCTTCGAAATAAAAGTTAAAATAACAAGAAGACAAAGGGCAGAAGGCCCACTTAAGCATTTATGCTTTATTGTTAAAATGTTTTACGACTACTTTAGTAACTTTAAGTACCGCCCATGGTTATATTATAAGAGAAGCCAATTAGAGATAAAATTCAATAAGTATGCGTAAATTATTGAAACTCAGTCAGCAGACTTTTATAGCCAAATATACAAGCAACATTTCATATCCAAGCACATAAGAAAATAGGTGGTTTAATGTACTTTAACATTAAAATGGCAATGACAACTTAAGTTAAATCTTTATATCATTCTTGTACTTAATTCTTACCTAACAATGAGAAGGAAACTTTTCACACGAAGCAATCAAACGTTTTGACAAAGTTGAACTTTTGTATCTCGCTGTTTCATGTCCAAAGTGACGGTTTTATTGCAAGCCGTTGTAAATAGCAATAAAGTTACTCGCTCAATCGCGCCGCGGTCCCATTGATTTATAGCTGCTACCTTTTAATTAGCACTTTGACGTAAGTCGGTTTAAATGAGATCTTAAAGATTACGCATATATTTATATCAAAGTATTAAACTATGTGATGGACGAAAAAATAGAGCATTTGTTGAAGAAGCATTCTGTTTGTCATACTTTTTTTGTTTGTACCCTAAAGACTCCAAAACACGTATATAAGTATCATACCCAAGTATCATAGGCTATATTTTATCCCCTCACAGGAGATGGGTAAAACCATGAGAAAACGACTATTACTACTACTAACATAAAATGTCGGATTGAACTACATAGGTATATCATAAAATCCACCTCGTCTTTTTCTACCAAGAAATCAATTCTATGAAAACAATCAGGCTAACAATTTGACATAGTTTTTCACCCCATATAAAGAAAATACACAGTAACATAATGAAGTTCAGAAGTTTGTCGTAACTTTGTAATGGGGTGCGTATTTCTGTATCAAGGTCAGTGGTACATGTCGCCCCTACATGTTTATTATGTTGAATAGTTTTAACTTGTAAGCTGCATTTTATTTATTTTGAAATAATGATTTACATTGAGTCTATACTGACATTACAAAACTTAAGAATTTGGTTGTTTGATTGAAAGCGCTAATCTCAAGAAATAATCAATTTGAAAAAAATATTTATTTGATTTTTAGACAATCCATTTATGTAGGAAGCCTTTAAGCTACCGTTAATACGAATTTGCCGATTAGTTTTCACTTCAAAGCTGCATGCCGAAACTAAGAGCTAAAAATCAAATATATCTAAATCTGTTCATTAATTTCCATTATTTGAATGAAATCAAATTTTCTACTAAAAATAATTATTATATTAAATTCCAGTTATGGGACAATACAAAGTACACAAGTGGTACATTCTACCCCACAAAGTAAGCATATGCACCAGAAATTCTTGGAACGAATGCAATCTTTAACCGCATAATTATTTACAAGGCATGCGACTTCCGTTTCCTGAAGATACGTTTGTAAATTAAGTAGGTATGCTATTTAAACGTAAATGCCAACTTGTGAGTACTTCATTTTGTTATACTAGGTATTTCTAGTGGTTCCACTCGCGTCTTACAGGAATAAATAATCCTAATTAATGGTTATCTAAAGCGGTCTTTAGGATTTTATCTGCCACCTGTATATCTATTTTTATAGATTACTTTATAGATAAAAACGGCTAAACTGATCGAGATAAGTACCAGAAAACACAAAAATAGGTGATGAACTAGAGACAAAAAAGAGGCTACTTCCAAATTGGGGTAATGGGGGAAGTGGTCCAGAACGGGAGAAAAACCGCGATCGGAAACATGTAAAAATATAAACAGCGAATATAACTCATTGACCAAATATTTTTATAACTTTTGAGATATGCAAATTAATATTTAAATACCGCACGCTCTGGCCCTTCACCTTCTTACTTAACACATGATATACATAACAAGTCCATCTTTTAATTATAAATTAACAAATACCAATTAACAAATTATTTCCAAGATCAAAAGGTCAATTTGACCTTTGATGTCTCTATAAATATTTAACGGTTAGAGTGATTTTGGGGTCATGTGGTACCTACTCAATGCCCCCTGGTAAGTAGTACCTATATTAAGACCTATGTATTGGGTCTGTGGTACCTTAGGTCACTATCCTATTGAATAGAGTGACCCGGAAACATTTGGTACATTTGGAATTAAACTAATTAAATCAACGATATAAAACTTTTAGACGATAAATATAAGGATCTCTTAATAATACTGATTTTAGAATATTTTGATACCTACTTACCTGTCTTACATAAAGTTTTTCTTTAGTGGTTATTTGGAAAAGCATAACATTTAATAGTTATGGTCATGGGGGTCGAAAATACAGGATCTTTACTAAGTAAAATCGTGTATCTTATGATGTAAATGGCCTACATTAAGATAGAATGGCTGTCTGCAAAGGACTCGGAAGTTGGATGCGTAAAGCGATTGTGTGAATTGACATGCACGATGTTAGGAGAGATCACCAAATTAAAGCTACGTTGAAACAATGGTGAGGATAATAGAGTACCAATGAAAATGCATCAAAGTTCGTAAGTTGGGCATTATAGTCCAGTACCGAGTATAATTGTATTTTCCTTTTAAATATCTCAGATATTTTCCTTCAAGATCCGCAGTTTTCATTGTTAACAAACGACATTTCCTTCCTTGTTAACCGAAAACAAAACAGCTCACTATACAGCATGATACAAAAATATCAAATGACCTTTCGACCTTTGTAGAATGGTTCCGCCGGCCTTGCTCAGGCATTTATGTTTATTGATGCTTCAAACGACCCCGACTTGTTATTTATTTGAATGGATTTCATAAATAAGTAATGCAATGTTTTTTCCATGATCTACAAGAGAATTTTCTTTCATATTTCGCTTTGATTTCTTCGTTATGGATTCGATATTTTTAAGATGCTTGTTGGAGCTATAGTTATTTTTGTTGGGGAAAAAGAAGTTCTTTTCCTGGTCTTCTAATAAGGCTCTTGGTAGTTAAGTTTGTTTGTAGTAAATAAATAAAATATCACGATACTTTCACACGCATCCGGTTAGCCCCGAGGTAAGTCTTACGGGGTGCTAACACAACTGATAAACTGCTTAAAATTACACATACATACATACATATATTCACAGGTATCTGTGGAGATCTAAGGGGGAGGCCTATGTTCCGCAGTGGACGTCCTATGGCTGAGATGATGATGATGATGATGATGATGATATTCATAAATGGATACATATTACAACACCCAGACCACAGTTAATAAACTAGCTTATCACACAAAAGTTGGCTGTACCGGGAATCGAACTCATGTTCAAAATTTTCAGATAACCGCAATAAAACGCGCGTTTCTTTGCTTTATCTACAGGGCCTACTTCTTCAATAAATATAACAAAATAACAAGTCTAGTTAAACAACAATGTTTATTCAAACAATTCATCATCAAAACCTTATAAAATGCAAACTCCGAAGCCTGACACACTTCGGAACAAGAATCTAGTGCACGACAATTTTCCGTGACGTTGAAGCATTGAAACAAAGTCATTTTGCTTGCATTTAATAAAAATAACACTTTTTTTGAAGCGAGCTCAAAGTAAAGGGTTCTGAAGTAATCGAGTGTCATTACTCGACTATGAATAAATTACACAAGTTCCAGACCCGCTTTGGGTGTTGGTTTAAATTTTGAGCGAAAGAGATTATTTTTTGTGATCTCTCATTTTTTCTAAATTGCATTTTGATTACGTTTTTGAGAGGTTTTTGGTGTTGTGTTTTGATTTTAAACCAGAAAAAGTGTCTTGTAATAACTATGGAGATAAAAATGAAATCAGAATTTTACTATAGTCTGTAGGAGTTAGCATGTCTATCAAAACACGACAGATTTAATAATTATCGTTATTAAAAATAGTTAGGCCAAAAATAATAGCCAAAAAATATACTTGAACATAAAAGCCACGATTTATCTACGTCTCTTAGTTTCACAGTAACCCTAAAATGATGACGCTATATTCTAAAACTAACCCCATCCTGTATCCAGCATGAACCGAGTGAAATTCGTTATTACATCACATTTGAACCCTGCCCGCGTTAAAATTGCCGCAGGCCGCGGGCAAATTCACCCCGTAAGGTGCGGCTTTTTGCTTCAAAAATATTATTAAAGGGTTAATGTTAAGGGTTATTCATAACACTTTAGCGTAACAACGGGTTTAGAAGGCCCCCGCTTGTACCGGGTTTTTGGGCGGGATTTTCGAACACATAAAAGTTCGCTCGTGGCTTGAATTCGGAATCGAAGACGGATGTTAATCAAAGTGTGTCGAGCTCTCGTGACAGTTTATGTACAGAAAGGCAGGCTAAGCATTGTTAAGGCTTTATTGGCACTGTTAAAGGTGAAAAGGAGGGACTGTAAATGTTTAGGTGTTTTGTCGTCGCGTGTTGATTCGAAGGCGAAACGGTTGGCAGTTTGTTTCGCAAATTCTTCTGTGTAAATCAGGTTTATGATCGGTAAAGGGAACTTGTTAAGGCGTATCTTGAAAAGCTTTGCATAATCATCTTGAATGAAGGGTGTATATAAAAGGAGTAGTGAACAATGCGGGTTCTGATTTTATAGGTAAGAAAGCTGCTTTACATAAACTTTACCTAGACATGATTGTGAAGTGTATGCTTACAGGCGATTTATTTTCAGTAAATATTAAGCTCGGTATTTTAGTCTGGATTTTACTTCCCTTAATCAATAACCATAGGTAATATATTACACTGTACCATGTGTTCTCGGGGAAAAATGTACCAGTAAACATGATTGTACCAGTAACGTTCAACAGCAATTTACAGGGGAAATACATCCACAGTTTGTTAGCAAAACCGATTTAGTAATTGTGCTCAAATTACAACTGATTTAAGCCCAGATTGGAGCACTTATCGCCAGGTGTTGTGCTGATATATTGAGCCGTTTAGATAAACCTTATGACTGCAATTGTTAGATACGTTGTTTATGCTCAATTGAGATATTTTGAGCCGATAGTTTGTTGTTGCATGTCGTTTAGATAATACATCTAGGTTATAAGCTAGTGGCCTATGACTTTAGATAGTGGTTTGATCTCATATAATTTTAGTGTATAGAAATACACTATACAGTGGTTTGTAGATATCAATCTTGGAACTACTAATAATGTACGAGTTTATGGTTAAATATGAGGTTATCGAATTTACAGCTCAGAAAAGATCTTAAGATTGTGTAGGCTGGGTTAGTAGCTGGAATAATTTTCCCCGTATTTTTAACACTCGACGAAAAAATACGGGAGTTATAAGTCAGTTCAATACAATTTTAATACCGGGCATTAACAAGATAACGATATTAATGAGACTAAAAGTAAGTCGTGTCATTCTTAAAATTACGTGGATATCTGGTTTTTTCCTATTTATCATCATACGTAAACACTATATAGGTATATATGTACCTAAATATTAGATACAATGATAAAACATTCCCAGTCCCTATCTTATTAAAATAATTAGAAAAGTTTTAGTAGGTACTGTAGGAAATCTTGGAGTACATCTTAAAACAAAAGTTTATCGAAAATCTAAGGGCTGACATTACTTCATTAATGTTTCTAATAAAACAAGTTTTCCTGTTAGAATTAGACGTTCTTACTTACTCTTAAGTACCAAAAATATTCGAGAACAAAACTGAAAATCGAATACCTCATAATTACCTGTAGAGAGATAAGTAAAATCCGTAAAATAAAATTAAGGTACAAGCTTTTTTTCAATAAGCAATTTTTTATCTCACTTCAGCAAAAAAACATTCGTGTTTTATCGACACAAAACAGAAAATATGAAGCATTTTCATGAAACTATAGATAGGACACGTCTCCTTATAAATTCAGGTTTAAAAAGCCTGAAAGACTAGACGGAGCCTTTAATATTATGAACTAGCTTTCGCCCGCGGCTTCGCCCGCGTCCAGTTCGGTTATATCATGTTTCCAAGAGAACTCTTCAAAAGTCCGGGTTAAACACTATCCTATGTTCTTTCTCAAGGTCAACTCTATCTCTGTACCAAATGTTATTAAAATCAATTCAGTGGTTTAGACGTGAATGCGTAACAGACAGACAGAGTTACTTTCACATTTATACTATTAGTAGGGATGAAAAAGGTCTGTGGTCGTCCATAATGTAGGCATGAATATATTTTTTATAACAATAATAAAACGTTTTTGTTTATTACCAGAGATGTCGTACAATATTAGTTTTACTACTCATTTTATGTTGTGTGAAAAAGCTGTGAAAAGTGTCAATTTTTTCTTGGACTGGCACTAATATCTATATTTTTTGTGTTAAAAAAGATAGTTTTTGAAGGAACTGAAAGAGTACAGTTACCAATCCTACAATGTGCATTAAATAACCCAAAAGTTAAAAAGAGCAATTACAAAAAAAGAACAACAAATTAGTTATTACCGCAACAACTTCAAATAACTCATTCCTAATAAATTCACAACTCTTACCGAATAAAAGAAACCCGTCGTAAAAGATGTAAAAAAAGATAACCGTACATTCAAAGACATTCTTTACCCTTAATTAGGCTTAAGATAATTTGATGAAAACAACCGCGAATAATAATGCTTGGGAAACTCGAAAAAAATGGCTGAGTTTATTTCTGTATTTTTTAATGTTTCAGAGGGTTGAAAGGGGCTGTCTCAACAAGGAAATTGGAGGAGCGCCGCACTTGAGTTGAATAGTGTCGCCAGATATTTTGCGTTCCTTGGGAATTGTCTTTTTTCAAAAAGATCATTGGAACAAAGTATTTTTGGTGTCTTTATTTTAAGGACAGTTAAATAGTATAGAACTTTTTGCGACAAATATTTTAGGGTCCGTTATATTATGACTCACCTGATGTAAGACTGTTCAGCTAATAATTTGAAATCAATTTTCTAATAACAAAATATGCGGCGCGTATTTAACAAACTGTATTTCAGCTTATATTTTTCTTAAAATAATCAGGTTTAGCTTAAATCAATTTAAGCAGCCACTAAATAATAAAACTCCCATTTATTTGAAATAACACAAAGTGTAACCGCGATAAAAGTCGTTTTATTTAAATGTCAAATATTCGCGTAAGTGTCAGAAATCAACCCAAATAATCTAAAGTTCCCCACTAATGGGAAGATTATCCCATTCCCAACTAAAATCACGGTGTCACTACACTCAAACAGTACACGTCACGGTCTAATGTCATCCGCGTACATTTATAACAATATTTTGTGCGCTTCCTCTCAGTAACCCGACCTTTTATTTAGAGGAAATTACCCTGTCCCCGTGTCCATGTACTTTGCTGACTTTAGCTAAGCAATATTATGGGTGTACATGATACCCGTAAATAGGGAAAAGTGGCTTGTTAATAAATGCTGGCAACCATTTTTATTTAACAAATTAAAACGACATTTAACAATTTTTATTGCGTTCTGAGGTATATGTTTTCTGCACATGGTTAAAAAGTAGCGTATTTACTGTAGTGTAAAAGGACTGTACCATTAGAATGTAGTTCTATTCATTAGAAGTTTCTTATATTCATACATGCTGCAATGTGGTCTTATTTCAATATAATACTAGCAATGCAGAAGTAGCTTTTTCTGAGAAATACTCGGTAGGAAGTAATAATTTCCTTCAGAAATAAACGCCAAGTAATTCCACTTCAATATTTTTTTTCCAGAAACTAATTAATAAAAGTCTTTCCCAAAAATCTTGCATATTTAATATTCTCAGAAATTCTTGTAAATAAAATGGGGCTATTACTTCTTTTCAATTAAATATTTTATTTTAACACTTATATAAAATTGCTCATATTTCTTTTTATTACAAAAAAAAATCCTTTTCATTGGGAATTTAAATTACCAATAATTTACTTTTAATTTAATTTATATAAAGGTGTACTTTACAATATAATATCACACTCTCCCACGCTTATAAAAATATTTGCTCATATCGCTGCTTCAAACCCTTTACTCAGAGGAAATTAGCTTGTCAGGAATTTAAATACAGGTCCTTTTTGTAAAAAAATATCATTTTTACTCAATTTTGTGGTATAGTTAATTCATGGACGTTTTCGTAAAAGCAGAATAAGGTTTACACAAATTGAATATTAATTTAGTAATTCCCATCGGTTTCCCATCAATGGGAATTTCCCAGTGAATACTGTAAGCTCTCTTGAGTTTTACGAGTTACTTAGGAATTAATAATTGTTGAACAAATTATGAAGTTATTAGCCACAGTGGTGTATTCTAACTAACTTTGGTATCTCTAAAGCCGATAGAGACAGTTGCCTAACTGGTCTTTATAAAATGTTTTTGGATATTGTCCCTTTTAATACCTACTTTGTAGTTGCATATGTTTTGCATGACGTGAAACCCGCTTTTTCTCTTCTCTTAAGTAAATGTTTTATCGAGTTTCATTATTAATTGAAACTTTACGCTCACAGAATTTTAATAAAGCCCGCTTCTGTGAAGGATCAGTTGTCCAAAAATAGCAACGTTAATGCAACAGAATTTTAATTTTTTTGATACTTCTTAAAACTGGCTCTGTATTTATTCGTAGAAAAATTCCCGCAATTTCATATTCAAGTTATTACCCTTGAATTAAAATTAAGCAGAATCGTATGTATTCGCATAAAAATAATTCAGTTTTCTACTTAAGTTTATTACTCAACAAACAGTTTAAAAACATAAAATTCTAAAGCACATAAAATAAACCTTAAAAGGCTTATGAAGCTGAAAAA
Source organism: Helicoverpa armigera (assembly GCF_030705265.1). Lineage (NCBI taxonomy): Eukaryota > Metazoa > Arthropoda > Insecta > Lepidoptera > Noctuidae > Helicoverpa > Helicoverpa armigera. The sequence goes on along the minus strand of NC_087139.1, from coordinate 720,175 downwards.
TACGTAAACCTGTTCACACGAGTTCCACGAATATTCTTTTGTGTTCAGAATATATTTTTTTCACTGAATTACAGCGGTAGCTACGCCAATTCTGAAATAATCAGCACATAACATTTACATACATAGGTACTTGAGAGATCCACCAAAAACGTATCGTGAACTGATTACCATAATATTCGCAAGTCCATATCCAATCTCGGTACTTATATCTCAATGTTTGAGTACGAATTATTTTTCTTTGAAACCTTCATCCGTATTGTTCGCAAAAACTTTGAAACAACTTCACAAACGGAGGGCACCGTGATATGAATAAATTAGAAAAGTTCAGTCTTACTGTTGGGCCAGAGAACTAACGGGATTATGGCCATTCTATAATGTAAGTACTTTAGTTTGTGAGAATATCCTTACTATGAATTTTGTTCAGAATCGAGGAGCTTTTAAATGTTTAAAGTTTTTGGTCAATTCACAAAGATAAGGAATTGGGTTTAAGTATAATGTTCCATAAAGTCCTTACTACATCTAACGCCTTAAGATACCATCGTTAGTTCTACGTAGGAAGCATTAAGCTACAAGCTGAACAATAAATAGGCAGATACTAACTTTCGATTTCTCACCTAACCAGTGTCGCTAGGTAATAAGATTGGTTCTTAGCATCAAAAATATGTCAAGGTAAGTCCCAAAATCCGTATGGCCACAACACCTGCTGAAATCGGACAGTTCAACCCTCGATCCTATTTGTCATACCCGTAACTACCAATAAGGCTGAAAGTCAGACCACCGACCAAACGTTACGATATTGGCATACCGCTGTAACTGGGTTACGGAGGTCAGGTGCCAGAGCATCGAGTTAGACCGAAACTTGATGTCTGTCTAGTTATAAAAATAGTTGTTACTACAATTCGCTAACAATGTCAGTTCGAGTAGTTAGGTTAGGAAAAACTGTTTTAGAATTTTGTTATTATTCTACAATTGATTCTACACCACTATACTTACTTCATAATATACAACCTGCTTAATTACAATTTATATTGATACCTATAATAAATCTAAATATATCTCGCACTAGCAAAATATAACAAAACATTTCATTTATTTTCTCCTTATTTTCGATAAAATTGCTAGACTTTAGCACATTTGTAATATTGACCCCAAAATCATTATAGATAAATCTATACTACAGTATAACAGCACAATACACGCAGGAACACAAATGCGAAAACGCCATGCATCACGTACAAAACTGTAAAAAACGCAGCAACAACGCAGCGTCAACGCACCATAAAACACCGTATATTTTTCAGCGTGCAAATATAAAACGCTTTTGAACATGCACAGCCCTAGGGATTTACCTGTCTTTTCCGGAACATAAAACTCCTCTGAGAGAAGTTATTTTGTCATCCAGTTGCCTTTTAGGTGTAATCAAGTGACAAACAGATACACACTGTTATTTTTCGGGATAAAGCTTTATTTTTAGAAGTTTTTTGAGGTATAAGAATGTAACCGTGTGTTCTGTATGGCTTATTTTATGCATGGTTTGGTTGTCATGTTTGAATACCCACACTTAGGTGGGTATATATGGCTTTGGAAAATATCTGACATTTTTAACGCACCCGTAAGGTCGTGTTTCATTGTTTATGAAGAGCCCTTTTGTCCGTTAGTAGGGTAATAAGTAGGCCGACTATACCTATGGCTCATTATAGACATTGAAGCAGGTATACCTACTAACTATGTTCGTTAAAGCCACATCAGCTGTTAAATCAATAAAAAGTCTGGCCTTTTTTAATCAGTTCAGATAAAAAGACACCAAAAATAGTCGCTAATTTCCTGCCCCCACGTTTAACCGCGACCGCGAGGTTAAAATTGTCTTCGCTATTATAATGGTTATATCTTGTCAGGTTCCGCTGGTACTTTTAGTACCGCGCTACTTTTAGTACTGGGTACTTTTTGGGTACGCTGGGGAAATGGTCCTTTTTTGGGTGCACTGGGAAAATTTTCCCATTCGTTGGAAAACTTTTGACTACCGTCAAAGGACGGTATTGCTTCGAGTAATCGTCGTTTGTAAGGGATTGCGGATTATAATTGGGTTTGGGAATGTGTTGTGTAAGTGCAACTGGGAAACGGTTGTGGTTTAGTTGTTTTCGAGTTGTTCTGTTGGGAGCAATGCAGGTGTTTTGGTAATGTTTATTGTTATTTCTATGTTTAGGAACTTGGAAATGGATTTCGTCAGTAAGTTTTTAGAGATAAAACTAATTTGAGTTCATGAAGATTTGTATTTTGTTTTGACAGATCTGAAAAAGTATTACCCTGGTGTCATTTTATGACCCGACCAACCATATCACCATTCCCACGTCTCTCAAACACGTCACAGACACCATGACATTTTCCCCAAAAATAGCATTATCAACCCCACAACCACTTCACAGATAATCCCACGTTCCCAATCCGTGCTCATTACAGTAACTTTCAACAATAACCTTACAGAATTCCCCCAACATTTTCCCATCGATTGGTTCGTGTTCACCGAACACGTGATATACTCGCATTTTATTTTTAATTGACCCTTTACTTCTGACATTTTCCACTTGTACTGAACACAGGATTTTTCGAGCTATGCTCGTGTCACGTTTTGAATTGATTCCTTGACGTATGTGTTTTTTATTATGTGACTTACCTTTGACCATCATCTTTTTATCCCCCCTCGCGAAAAAAGGGGTGTTAAAAGTTTACCGTTTGTGTGTCTGTCTGTGGGATCGTGGCTCGAAAATAAATGAAACGATTTGGTTACTTTTTTTGCCTTTAAGAAAGGTATTCCAGCGATGTTTCTTAGACAGCGTTTTATCAAGACCTACACAGATGTTTTAAAGTTATAAGTAATCATTTAAATAGACTCCTTTCAACAAAATCTATAAAGTTTCAAAAGACTGCAGTCTATACACTTACTGGCATATTCCAAATCTATCACAATTACATCAAATCAAGTAGGATTACGTGGCTTTCACGGAGCTCGTTTCGCAAATTGCTGAGATAAAAGAATTCCTCGGCGTGCATTTACGAAGCTGGCTCCGTTACAGTTTGCACATTATTATGGGGGTGTAATGGCTTCATGGGTTATGAGACGGTAGTTTCTTCTTTCGAAATAGTTGCTTTAGTTTAAGGAGGGTTTTTTAAAGTCTAGATAAAGTTTGTTTAATGTTGGTTTTTTATTTGAATATCTTTTTTTGCTTTGCAGTTGTGATTTTTATTTGTAATATGATCTATTAATATGTATAACTTATTAATACTTTGTTGATTGAACATGAATAAAATAGGCAGTAACAGATATACCGTAAATGATAGTTTAGTGCAAATACATTTTTTTCTAACATCATAAAAATTACAGAATGTATCAAAATAATTTGCACAAAATAACACAACCTATCATAAACATACCCCTCTCATATCCCAAATACCAGAAATTCTCAGAATATCACAATAACATTTTGTTTTACCGAACAAAGGCAACATATAGACATTTTCTAACTTATATCTAGACCTAAATGAGAAGGACTTTTAATACCTAAGGTTGCCTAGCAACCCTTTATTTCATTTTCCTACATTTGCTCAGTTTTACATGAAAAGGCGAGTCTGAAACCTTTTCAGATTCTCATGAATTTCAAAGTTCACGTTGACTTGATCGCGGAATGAAAAATATTGGTTGAAATTCAAATAATCTGAGATACATTAATGTACTGAATGCATAATGATTTTCTTGAGAAATGGAACAAAGGTCTCAAGGTTTTGTAAAGCTAACGAGATGTTTCGTAACTTTGGAATGTAATTTTTTATTTATTTTGGAATGTAATTTTTTATTAATTTTTTATTTATTTTACAGTTTTCCGCTGCGGAGTTAGATTCTAGTGGATCATAATGTACAAACATAGCACCACAGCTCTCGTCAACTAACTTTACCGGTCTGAATTCAGCCCTTGGGTACTCCATGAATGCGAAAAAATTTTTTTTTGCAGAACTTTGATTCTTGACGAGACTAGTGTAGAATCATTCCCAATTTCACTGAAATATTTATATAGCAATCTTATAAGAGCAAGCTTTAAAATAAATTCCTAATATTACCCGTTAATTCTAACCATCAAATACAAAACACCAGAATATTCCATCATCCGTTGTTACAATCCTGTACAAGCAATGTAAGTGTTTAATTAGTCAAAATCAATTCACAATCGCTTTAATTGTTCCCGTTCCGAATCAAGAACGATAAATCTAAGGGCGTTTGTGTTTTGTTATACAATAGATCGGCCCAATGAATGCTTGTCGTAATATTATACGGCCCTTCGAATAATATATGGGTATAGTTAGACTAGGTTTTGGGTAAATTTTGGGCTGTATTGTATGAGTCATAACAGGTATGGTTAATTGTTTAAAAGGGTGCTGCAAATTATAGGTCAGTATATTTAGTAGTTGGTATAGGCCTTTGTGTTTGGAATGGATATTCATTTGCTTCTCGCTCGTGGGAACTACTTTACGTAACTGGATAAAATTCTATACCTTCTCTCGATAAATTAACTATCTAATACTAAAATACTTTTCCAAATCGGACTCGTATTTTCTAATATTATAAGACGTTTAAGAATATGTTAAGACACTTCAGTTTTATAATATCAGGATAGGTCTTGGTCGATGTTTCAATTGTTTGCGCTCTTAAATCTTTTGCGATCAAATATAAACATCTTTAAGCTAAGTAATTAACCGAACAATTACTAATGATTAAGTACTGACAGCAAACCCTAAATATAATTCTAACCTCATAATATAAAGCCTAAGTGTACAAAGTACTTACGTATAATACCATTATCTGGACCACTTCATTCAGATATTACCGTAACACATTATCATTTCAGTAACATAAGAGGATTCTGAACAATCAAGCGCTCTGCCGAACTTAGCCGAGTATTCCCGAAGTATGCCGAAGTAAATTAATTTAGCAAAATTCGTATTTCTATGAATAATTACACATGGCCCGTTGATTTTGTGTGTGAGGTTATAATTGAGTTTCGAATGTATGCAATCTGTTAAACCTTTGAAGGTCGGGAAATTGGTGCTGATGACAAAATGACGAGTCTATTTATAAATTAATCTTTGAGAATCTTGGAAGGGAAGCCTACTTTTCTCTTATCTTTATCAATTTTGTAATAGAAAGTATTGTACGCGTACGTTTAAGGACTTATTGTGGTGTAAATTGAGTACTTACCTACAGAGATAGGAGGAACAAATATATGTTGTTTTAATGGGTAACTTCAAGGAATCTGAACCTCTACAAGTATCTATTAGGTCTAGAGTAGGTAACAGATTCATTAAATCAGGATTATTTCTAATTTCTCTTCAAAAAAAACATCCTATTTTCCCCATAATATTCTTAAAGCGCGTAATACTAAGAAATCCCTCTTTGCTAAGCAACAAAATAATGGCGGATAATCTTTTTTATATCAGAGAGTAAAACATGAAAAATATATTATACGTAACACGGTAAAATACGTTTTTTTTATAAATAGGTTTCCCATAACATTTGTGGGTTGAAGATAATAATTTTTGAGACATGAGGATGAGATTTAAAGATCAAAGCGGTTTTGGTTGTGACATGTATGTAGGTAAGTAGATAGGTACGTTTTTCTTATTTGCCTTATGTTTAGGGGTATATTATTTGAGATTTTCTAGGTATTAAATAAAAAATATCATGATGATCAATTATATAAGTATATATATATAAGTTTTTATATTCCACTATATTCTGAATCCTATACTTGCTTTATAATTTGCTATTGTCGTCTTTCTACCTATTTGCATTTCGTCTCAATCGAGTCTGATGTATGTTTACTTAAGTTGTATGAAAACTACTTGGAACAAATATATTTTTTCATAAAATTTTCCACCTTAACCCCTTAAAAGAAAGGTAAGACTATATCCCAAACATATTAAAAGCAATCTTGGCATCACCCAAGTTCATTGTCACAGGGTGTTCACTGTTCAGGTATAATTGCCAGCAAGTGTAAATACAGGGGGAGGTCGTTACGTGTGTAATTGTGCCTCTTTTTATCCCACTCGTTATTATAATGTAGCCGCAGCCGTAAGGGTGGGGGCGTAATGCAAGCGAATAGGTCAGTTTTGTGACATTTAGTTACGTAGGTATGTGAAGTGTGAAAGTTGTGTGACCGTGAAGATATTTTATGCTTGTTAGAAATAAAAGTTGGTGATATTTGAAAATGGCATATACCATAATGAGAAATGTCTGTATGTAATTGTCCTAGCTTTACATAATTATGTAAGGTTCGGTAGGTCCAGACAATGTCACAAGGTTTAACATTCTCTATTATATTAGTTAAGACATTTTTAGTGACTTATCCATCAAACATACAAGTAACCAGCTACGAATATATCATCGCAAATATACACACTGAAAATTAACACCAAACAAGTCACCACATACTTAAACAATTCACGAAACATAACAAGAACTCACTAAGAAGGCTTACACGCACAACTACCTAAATCCCCTCACGATACCTCAAAATATGTTAAATCCAATTAAATTATTTCACAAAACGCAATTTCAATCCGCTTACCCGTCACTGGGACCCCACCTTGCGGTGTGTCGGATATCCGAAAACAATAAAACGCTCGAGCGATTTTAATCCTTTAAGGCTTTGTCTCGCAGACCGTTAAGGGTCGTTTTTGCTTGATCAATCTAATCCATATCGTTGTAATTGTTCGTACATTTCTCTTAGTTCCGAAGGATTATTTGAATGATCTATTTATCTGGTTTGCTGGTTAACACTCGAGTGGACTGGCAGATGGGATAGGCTTACGTATTCTGGTAGGTATAGAAATAATATTGTTTTGTTGGAAGAAATGTTTATTGGTTGCTTAGGGATTTTGTGTACGAAAATAGCTTAACTTAGCTATTTTTGTACAATAAAGACTTTATTGGCTTAGGATTTAGGAAAATATATTTCTAGATTGATAAAACAAACGCCTAAGTTATAATGCCTTAATTGATTTTATGCACTATCTATAACAAGTATACAAATTTCAAGTGAATCTACAAAACAGTACTAGTCAAGAAATAAACTCATAACTTACCTGTGCCATAATAAAGATGGATTTTAGAAGATCAGCACGAAATCCGATATCATCCATCATAGTCGCGTTTCCTAGTTTTTGGTTTTCTTTCATTTTTCCTTTCAGCTCATTTTTATCGCGCACAGAACATTTTGTGTCACGCTTTCACAGTTTCAGGATTGTAAAGAATTTATTTAAGAATTCATTGTTTATCGAGGAAGGCTAGTTCTTTTGACCTAATAAATTCATAGCTTTGATGTGTAATTAATAGCCATACCTAAGTTAATTTGTAAAAGTCAATACGGTCTTATAACCTCGTTTTAGGACTTGTAAAATCAATACTTCCAATTGAAGGCAAAACTACTTTTATTTGATTTAAGAAACATATCCAAAGAAATGAATTTGGGAAATTCAAATGATCAATGGTCACGAATCTAACGTTACAAATTACATTAAAAACGGCGCCAACGGATTAATATAATCCCCAATACCAAATGATAATGTTGACTAATTCGTTCGGTAATCTTAACGCCTTGCACTGCGGTGTAGGCAGGCCTAATTTATAGCTCTCTCCGTGAGAAAGAACGTTAATCCGTAATGATATATAATTATTGAAAGTGATGCATTTCCACATAGTTTTATTGGTTATGTGGGCTCAGTGTGAAGTATAGGGTTTGAGAAAGTATTACGTAAGTGAAATGATTTGATATTGTCATGTGAGAAATGCGTTCTAGTATGAAAGTCTTTTTGTTTTCGATCTTACATTGTACCTATGTGTTATTTTGTTTTAGATAAAGTCACTTTGTAATCATGTTTAATCTGATCCCAAGTTGGGCCATAAATTGAAAAAAATGAGACTAGGAAACTCTGAGTAATCAATGAATTTTATAATGCAGATAAGTGGTTAAAATTAAGCACAAATATGAAACGGTGAAAAAGGCGTTCACCCTTTCATGAAGAACTTTTAATAAATATCAATGACATTAAAACTTTAAATGTACTATCAACCATTGAAGCACCCACGTACTTTTCAATTAAAAAAAACCCTCGACCCAAAAAAGTACGCAATAATTATGACAAAAAGTTAAAAACGCTAAACCCTATAAAAAGCAAAAAATAACTTTTAACACTACGTAAACTAAATTTTGACGTGTCGGGGGACCGCTTTTTACCTTCATAAATACTTACATAAATCAAATTATACCTACCTAATTACAACATTCGTTTAAAAAAAGAACACGTATCTAAAGTAATGAATTAGAGCGGTCCCCCGACACGACAAAATTTAGTTTGCGTAGTGTTAAAAGTTATTTTTTGCTTTTTATAGGGTTTAGCGTTTTTAACTTTTTGTCATAATTATTGCGTACTTTTTTGGGTCGGGGGTTTTTTTAAATTTATAATTTAATTTTATTTCATGCTTTTTAAAGGAGCTCCTTATTTTTTCCTTCTTTCGTTTAATTTATTTTATCTTAAGATGGGGTCGCTATATGCGATCTCGGCCAAAGGAAGCTGTATAACAATCCTCATGACAAACTGGCTCTGGGAGAATTGCACAGATTGAGAAACAATAAAGATTAACCTTTGGACATTCTAGATTTTCAGCAAAAATATAAATCGGTTTATCCGTTTCATTCCGGCATTTCAGGGTTTCATCCGCCACATTCCATTACCAGCATCAGGTTCTCGTCAGTCAGAAACATGAAGAGAACTCGTCAAGACAAATTCAACGAGCCCAAACTCGATGGGTTTACTAAAAGGCAGTTCAGGGTTACGTCTCCTACCTTCGTGCACTAACAGCAGACCAGCTCAGTGGTTCCAAAAGACATTAGTGTTTCAAATTTCAGATCCCACGTATACTTGCAAGTAAACTGAGCGTGTAACATTCCTATCACATCTAGCAAACGAGCTGATGACCTTGAAGACCTGAACCGATTTCCACCAAACATAGCTAAGAACACTCCCGACTGACATACCTTTTAAACAAAAAAAACCGCATTACAATCGGATCATCCGTTTGGGAGCTACGATGCCACATACACACACACACACACACACACACAGACACGTCAAACTTATAACACCCCGTCGTTTTTGCGTCGGGGGTTAAAAATATAATGTTTTTAGTACACCCATTCATTCCCAAAAATAGCCTAAAATTTACCATTTTCAAAATCAATTTATAGTACCTACCTACTTTCTAAAATGACCTTTAGAAATTACACATTGAAAAAATTACACTAAAGGTCACAGTTGTTTAACTACTGAAATCGCGGCAAAAAAACTTTCAGTAATTGATCAGTTTTGAAGGTCAATCCTCTTAACTTAAGTGACTTAAAGCACAATATCGGTTTCACTAAAAGAGTACTAGAGAAGGCTCTTGGATTGTTCGAAAAAAGTACTGTGTACCAGGAATTTAAAGGAATTCTGAACTATAAAAGTTCAGTCACTACACTTAAAGGCAACAAAGTTAGACTAACTGATAAATCTATACTAATATTATAAAGCTGAAGATTTTGTTTCTTTTTGTTTGTTTGAACGCGCTAATCTCAGGAACTACTGGTCCGATTGGAAAAATTATTTCAGTGTTAGATAGCCCATTTATCGAGGAAGGCTATAGGTTCGTGCAGAGATTTCTACAGTATGCGGGTGAAACCGCTGGCAAAAGCTAGTTATAAATAACTAGATGATATCAAAGAAAATTTGGAAGTAATTACCTGTTTCCTGTGGTTTCACCCGTGTCCCGAGGGACGAAATAAGTCTGTAGACTATCTATATTCCATAATTTCTTGCAAATTGGTTCAGTAGTTTAAGCGAAAACGTACAGCAGCCAGACATATTTAATACTAATAATATTACCTACTAAGGATATTTTTAAGTAACTAGGCAGCATTTTCTCATTTATTTCGCACTAAGATTGTCCTCGAAAATCTTGTCATACTTAAAACGAAATTATACCACTTCTAAACTGGAATGTTCCAAATATATAGCTCAAATTACCCATTAGGAGGCACGTGGTACCCTTAATTAGGAGTTTGGGTACAGACATTAGAGTACTCTGTTTGAGGACAATATTCTGAATTTAATGAACAATTATGAGTCCTGCGTCGCGTCGTACAAAATTAAATTTATATTGTTTTGAGTACCGTTGATGTAGGTATGAACGTCATTTTAAGTAAGATTAGGCGGAGAAATGGCGGTGTTAGATTAAATTTCAAAAATTCTAAATTCTTCTTCAGTGACTACCTTTTCTGTGGGAAATCATCAACCCTTCACGCTGTGGGTTAGTAGCGGGTCTACTCGTTACTACTACGTTAGAATCTACTGACTAAAACCCATCATGTTCTTTCTTCAGCCCTTTATGTACCAGGGCCGTGGTAACTCTTTCGAACAATCCCGCTGCATCGGCAGGCTTTTCCCTGGTGAGCCCCGCTGGGTTTTCTGACTCTTTTAGTGACTACTTGCCTACATGTTCAAAAACCTTATCTCCTGTGGTCTATTTATAACTTCTTAGCAAACTTTTTAATAATTTATTACATATGGGAATTCCCAGTAGTAGCCTGGTAAAGTCAAAGTAATTTCGCCCACTATTGCATTGTAATTAAACGTGACTAAGTAGCAAAGTAGGTGTGTATAAGTGGTTCGTGGAAAACCAGCTTGATATTAACTATTCTGTTTGAGACAAAAGTGACTTCATGAATATTTTTTGTAGCTTTACAATTATACATCTGAGTGTATTTCAAAGCATAGAACGCTGCCCGTGTCTTTTTAAAGTTTAATATTTAAGTTAAATATTTTTATGTTCTTCTAATACCTATAATCACTATTTACACACCCAAAACATAATATATAATTTCTGAAGATACAGTCTTAAATAGAAAAAATCCTGAAGCGGCCATCTTTTGTTTAATTATTTATTCTGGGGTTACTACATTTTTTTCAAATGGGAAAATGGTCCATAGCTTGGGATTATTAGGTACCAATAAAATATCATTTTAATACAATTTACCCCAAAAATAAAATGTAATTTCCTCTCTTCACAAGCAGATCAGCGTAAAACACGAGAGTATAACAAAATAATTTATGTATGTAAACCTTATTTCCAAGTATAATTCGGGAACAAAATTGAATTTACAATTCCATTTCGATATGACACCGACGGCGAATAACATTAATCCATTTATTTTAATAGAATGTGGTTATTCTAAGGATTATTGCCGTTTCATTTTGTAATTAAGATTAAAATAGTTTAGTTCGGCCTTTTTAATAAAAAAAACTAAAAAAAAACTGATTGGAATGATATGGATTCTTAATAACGTTTATATAGTATGCAATAAGAAATCACAACCAAATGTGGCAAAAACTCTTCAAAGTCCTACAAAAACCAGAACTTCATACAAGTAAAACAATCCAGATGTTAGGCCCAATTCCGATACAACTGTAGTGCGAGGCCTAATAGCTTTTTGTTGGGACGCTCTAATTAGCTCCTAGCTACTAGTGTACTAGAGCGATTCATTGCCACATGGGAGAAATAGGGACAGAAGATCTGCTCCTTACAAAAAAAACAACTAGGTATGATTTTCAGGACAGTTTGGAGGACCATGCATTTATCTATCCGGCATTTCTTCGTTCAAAAAACTCGAAATAATCTTTGAAAAGTCTAGGCTATTTAGAAGAAACTTGTAGTAGATCTTGGGTACCATCAAACTGTCAGGTTAACTTCATAGTAAGTAACATCCTGATCACTTATTTTATATAGGATCCCATTATCATTGACCATTTAACCAGAGACCTTTGACCAGAGCCATTTTAATGGGGGAACAGTGGACAACTGTTACCTGTAACCCTTATTAACACGTTCAACGCGGAACGAGACCTTTTAGTTCTCGTTTGTGACGTTTTAGTATCGCGCAAGTGAAATCCTATGTCCATCTCATTTCGGCAAATGATATTTCTGTATGTTTCTTTACTGACAGAGTGAGACAAATATTTTTGTTCACATTAGGTACATTGGATGTAGTATTTTTATGAATAAAAACGTACGAGATCTAATAGGTCTCGTTGCGACCAAATAGTAAAATTTTGCATCTAGCGCCGAACGAGAACTAAAGGATCTCATAGCGATCTCGTGCGAATCCTCACAAGAAAATAATTAGTGTCGTGTCAACTTTCGATGTGTGCATATCAATTACGCTATATAATCCGGTAGTGACCACTGAACACAAATATATAGTGAATACCAAGAAGAGACGTTGTGTGAGTTGCTATGAAAAGGCACGAAAAACAATGACTAGCAAGGAAGCGGATAAAAAGACAAAACAGGTAAAAGGTTTCTGTGTGAAGTGTGAAAAAACTATGTGTCTTCCATGTTTTAATGAAAAACATTGTCATTTTTTGCACTGAATAGTTTATTATAATAAATGATTAATTTTATCGATAATGTTGTTGGTCTTATTGTTTCTCATCACTATTTTTTTATCGATACTATGCAATATCTGCAAAACGAGATCTAAAAGTACTCGCATTTTCTTGCTATCTAGTGCAGAACGAGATCCAAAAGTTCTCGTTTTTCTATTTTGTTTTGTTTTCCATTATTGTTTTCGACATAACTTGAGGCGGTGAAAACCTACTGAAAGGTCTGATCATCTCCTACCTACACATACAAAAAAAATATAAAATTATTCAAACTTCATAAAACTATTGGGGTTTGAAGTGACTGAGTCGTACGAGATCTGCTGGACCTCGTTGCGTTATTCCTGATGGATCACGACGAGAACTTATAGATCTCGTTGCGTCATATTAACTAGATGCATAAATGGGCTTCCGCGATGAACGTGTTAAACTTATTTTAGTTAAAATGTAAGTCCTTTTTTCCGCGTATTTTGATTATTATAACTCTTGACAAAGATAACCAAGTTGTGTGATGTGGCCATACTGAGTGTTTCCATTAATGTGGTTTCGCAATAGGCTCCCACAAATAATGGACAAAACTTTTGTAGGCACCAATGTAAATAGATTTTCCTTATCTACTGATATTCGGGTGTGAAGTGCGTGGGCTGTATATTATCTAATATGAAATTGTAATACGGGAAATTGAGTAGGGTAGCGTGAAATAGTTTGTTCTTACGTCTTTACGTAAATGTCGTGGTGGTAAATAGCGTTTTGCTGGAATGACAGGAAGGAAAGATTAGCTGATGGATATTTTTGGCAACAAATTCCTTCAATAATATCTTATAATGTCCTATAATGTTCCACTGCTGGGCAAAGGTCTCCCCATCTAGTTTCCACACTTCCCGATTCTTTCACGCGCCATCTCTTCCGGGGCCTACACCGTCTGCAGCGTCCATCTTGAGGTTTTTTTGATCACTGGGTAACAATCGTGGCCCATGTCTCCGGATGCATGACAATAATATCTTAAGATTTTTATATTATTGGAATAGCCCTGTAGTATAGTTTACTCACTAAAGTCGAGCTCATACTCGCAGGTTTTTTCACCAGCTTAGTAAGTGAGCACGAGCTACTAGTCAATTGTTACGCGAATGGTCCTCTGATCTGCATACATACTGGGCTTAGTTTTTTGTATGATAAGCCGAGATTTGTAACCATTGATTACAGAGGCTTCATTGGTGATACAATGGGTGTACTCCAAATGTATAAAAAATGAAAGCCATAAAATAGTCCATACTTTTTTAGTGAGTTAGTTTTCAAATGCGATTTGCCTTTGTATTTGCTTTTCACGAAAATTCTGCTTTTCAATGTATTTTGATGAAACATGAAACTAAATTGTTTTTCTATTTTGTTACAGGTAAGCGGCATTTCACTACAAATTACCAAACATTTTGTAAGTAAGACACTACATCGACGATTTAATTCTGGCTCTACGAACATTATACAAAAAATATTTCTCTCTTAAATTCATTAACCGCCAAAGTATAGTGTCGTCATTGCTTTAAAAGGATAACTTTTGTTTTATCATATAACAGTTTTAGTGAGTATAGACTCCAGTTTAGGACCATTATATTCATATAAATCACAGGGACCAAGTATTTAAAGACCCCTAAAGTTCAGATCTTCAGAACTAACAATACCCAACTAAGTTCACCAACTGAAGTAGCGGCTTGTTATCCACCGATTACGATTAGGTCCGTATTCCAGAGTGGACTCCATTAGGCTTATTGGTTCCTTGGCAACTTGCCATCACTTACCGAGAGAATTTTTCAGGACAATCCAAAATGTTTTACTTGGAAATTCAAGTAGTGTTCCAAAATATTTGGTTAAAAGGCAATTTTGTTGCAGTTCATTTGTTTTGAAATACATTGTTTTTTGGACTTGTAAGTTGGATTTAATTTTGCTTCTAATGAAAACAGCATCAAAGCTTGAACTTCTCTCTACTAAATAAAATATAGCTTATGTTACTGGAGAATAAAAAAACTGAAAGAATGTTTGAAATGGTTCAGTAGTTTCAGAGCCTTCAGGATACGAATACACAAACAAATGAACAAAAATGTGTCTGTCAAAAAGTAAATGAGTAAAATACAGGTAAACAAAACTAAACAAAAACCAAAGAATATTCCAGAACTCACTCGTTAATCAGCTACTTCATCCTATCATCCCCTCCGTTACATATCAGCACCTCTGTATGATTGATACATAATCCATTCAAAATTAGACGCGCTTACCACCTGAGCCCCGAGGGAGGGGGTGATAAAATAATCCCCTGAAGTGTGACGTCACGGTTCATTGATACTGGTAGGATTATGTGTGTGTGAGTATTGATGTGATGCAACTGATGTTTTTTTATGAGGGATGTAGTGAATGATGTTTCGTGGTTTTTTTTAAGGGAAGCCGTGACTGCTGGGTTGGGAGTTTCGTCTAGATTCTTATCACTGACTGCTTAATACCATTTTACTATAAGTTTCTGAAGAACCTAGAGTTAATTTCCAGATATAATAAATACATCTACGTTAATCTGAACCAGTACTTAGCGTTGATCACAAAAGAGTCAAGGCCTTCAAAATACCTTTTACATTAGACTGGTCTATCACAAACCTACCGTCCCATTTGGTCGCTGTACAAATCTACTATCTATTGAATTTTAGCCGTAAAATTCCTGACCATACAGGGCCGTACAAAAATGGGTGCCAAAAATGGCTGGCCGTCAGTAATTTACGATCTCATGGGCCGGTCCAGACGAGGATAAACGGGTTCATATAAAGTGCTTCCCAAATTTTTGTTGGTGCTCTTTTTTATTTTAATTTATCTAGCACGGCGAAGTGGGCGGTGTTGCCTGCCGTTATTTTGTGAATACCCTGTTTTTACGTCTGCCCTATGAATTGAAAATGTACAGGGGTCTTTTTGGTTGCTTTTTTGTGCTACATTTTATTAGTTTGCCGTTGGGTTTCTTTTGTACACACACATACAAGACTACATAAGTACATTTAAGTGCGCAGCTGAAATAGTTTTGGGAGCAAGATATGGGAAAATTCGTTGAGCTGATGTAATTCATTCTGCTACCGCATATTGAAGGTTCAAAATTATTACCAGCATGTAAACGTGTATTACCATGTAAATGTTCGTGAAGAAACTCGTAATTTTTGCCTACAACATCGTTCATTTTTTCGCTCGAAAAGCCTCGAGCTCTCAACTAGAGATTGTATAGAATTTCCCTGATAAAAACGTATAGAGCTATTGTTGTGAGTTTCGTGAGAGCTCGACAGGGCTCTCTCGGCTTTACTTAATGCGAACTAACTCGAAATTCAATATTCAACACGACATTTTGGTGTAAACATCGCGTGACGGGCGCCGGGGCGGTGGTACAAGGGGTGAGCTTGAGGCGTCATAATTAATCGCGTTATAATCATGTCAGTGACAAGGGGTGAGAGATAATTTCATAAAATGAAGAAGCAGGGGAAATATAATTTGTATTGCACAAAATAAGAAAGAGCGGTATGAAAGAGTATATAGCTTTATGTCATTCTGAATGAATATTTCAAGCGAAAATCTATGCTTGCAATTTATAACTTTTAATTATTTACCAATGCTTTTAAAACGCAGCAACTTATCCTTAATCAACAGACGAGTAAATAGGTAACCAAACATCTTCTATCACTCGTAAATCGCTATTTCACCCGCCCCGCGACCGCTTATAACACAACCCGCATGTTTTGTTGCGTCATCGATCATCTTCACCGACGCTTTTCGCTCGCCCCGTTCACGTCCAAAATTACTTACGGGACCTAACTACATCTCTACGTCGACAAAAAATAACGCCTCAAAAGAAAAAAATATAACACGTACGTAGAAAATTTCCTCGGCAAAGCCCGATCGGTTTGACCTCATTTTATAGTTCAATAGGTTTTGCATATAGCTTTGAGAGATACTTAGTTTGAGTACTGCCTTTATGAAAAAGGGAGGGGTAAATTATTTGTGAGAGAGCACTAGATGCTGGAAATGGCTTTGATTTAGAATTTAGTTGTAGTTGCGGTTTCTTGGTGTCTTCTACGATAGTGGAATACTACTGTAAAGTCTTTGCGAGCAGTAGTAAACTGTGTTCCTATTGTACTGTGTGAACTTTTGTTAATTAATACTTTGAATCAGGTTTGAAGCTTAATCATTAAATTTTTCTAAGCCTAATATTAAATCATCTTAAAGTAAGGAATTGTGAAAGGCGAAATTTTCTTCGAAACGATCAATATAACAGACGTAATATGTTCGGAACCTTCTTAAAGCTCTCCAGATTCGATATCTCACTGGTCCAAACGTGACGAGTCACGAGTTACCTACAAATCCAGTCCCATCTAGCTACTTTAAAAAAGACACCTACGCAACACCTTCTCAGACATTGTCGGACCACACACTACCACGCTTCACACTTTATTCTGAGTAACAATTCATCTCTTCAATGTTACAAGACTTATTTTTGGCGTATCAGCCCAAAACACGTCCACTCCAGGACAAAGTCATCCTCCGAGGTTCACCACTTTGCTCAGTCTTTAGCAATCAGCATCCACTACTTCTCACGACCTTGGCCAGATCATCCCTTCAACTAGTCTGGGACCTGCCCACGCTGCGTCTTATGGGGTCGTGGTCGCCATTTGAGAACTTTTGTACCTCATCCACCATTTGTTCTGCGAAAATAATATGCTAAACATTACCACTTCAGATTTACAATCCTGTGGGTTTGGGGACTTGCTTTAAGCTTAGCGAAAAAAGCACAGTCGAATAAAACTAGAGCTTGTCGCGTGGCGGTCTGAGATGAGCCTTAAAACCCGGCAGAATTACGTCATACGCTACGGGTATGAGGTAATGCAGGATACAAGACGTCATTATATTTATGAGGTACACACACGAGTGAAAAAACATCAACGGTGACAGCACGGAATAAAAAATGGCGGATGCTCCGAGAGTTACGTGTCAGTGTGTAGTGGTAAATGTTTCCTCTTGTCTTCGTTTTCTTGGAATTTGAAATAACTTAAGCAATTTTTGGTTTTGACTCTTACTGTCTGGTATGTGTTTGTATTGGCCAAAATTAATGGAAGTGATAAAGGCTAGGCTTTCAGGAAGTCTTTTGTAAAATTGAGACCTAATTTGCAAAATGTAGCAGATAATTGATAATTTACAGCGTTTCATGAGTTATTCTTTTTTATACGATATGTTAGAAAAAATCTGTACGCGTGCAATTATCTTCCCGATTCTAAATCACCGCACTTTTTCAATGACCAGCACAACTTAGAAACTTTTACTTACTCACTCCTTATCTAGACACACAATTCCTCCGACCTGCATATCCATCTTCCCGACCCTTCAGTAATACAAATGCGTCGGAAAACAATGGCGTTTAACCCTAACAATACGTTTACAACGGCCTACCACGCAAGTAGAAAAATAATGAGCGGCGTCGACTCGCCTAGTGATTTCAGGCGTAGTTCACACAGGGTGATTAGTTCGGCTACAGCACCGCATTGTGTGATACGAGCCTTAGGAATGGATGACTTGGTAAAGGTTCTGATGGGAGTTCAACTTTGCCTTTGTAGGTTGCGTAAAACGCAGAGAGACAAAAGACAATTAAGGACTTATAACTAAACATATTATATTCCAAAGGTAGACGTAAATATGACAGGAGTGGATGTTAACATGATGACTGATAGAGAGGATGTGTGACGGCGAAAACTTTTTAGTAATAAACAACGGTACAAATATCTATTTATACGTAGACGTCTGCCTATCTTCCAGGAAAAAAATACCCAGTGGTTTATTAAGAGGAGTTATTTTCCATGATGCCTATCAAACCGCCGACCTGTATGTCAGTCATTGTTATTTACTCCCTCCGTTCTTTTATTAGCTGTAACGAAATTCATCACAAAGGTCACAGCAACACGAAGTTCCTTTATTCACAATGACGGCCTATTATGTACGAGCGATTTTAATCTTTACATGTTAATAGTTATAGGTGAGAATGGCGTGCAGGCTGAAAGTTTTTGTTGGTACCTAGTTGGCAATTGAGAGGCACTTATCGCGTTATCGATCGCTATAATGTAGTTTAAGTAATGCAGGTATTCATAAATTTATGCTTGTGTGTGTTTAAACTTTCGTTTTAGTTAAAAGGTAGTTGTGGTTGGTTATTTTGCTGATGCTAATGGGGTATGAAGGTTTGTTTGAAGTCAGAACTGGACTGGAATTTAAGATTTTTTTCTCATGATCTAATAATTGTGTTAACTAAAGTCAACTATGGCCTAAAATGTATTATCATCAATGAGCAAGGCAACATTGATTTTCTAAGAAAAAAAAATATTTCTTTAATAATCTCTTATTCCGAAGAATAATCCTATATTATTGCTAATCAACTCAGAAAGGATTTAAAGGAGCAGAGAATACAAAAAACCGATTTCCTCGAAATATATATACACATACATTTTTTACCTGAAACAGAGAAAATTGGGTTAATCTCCGAAGGATATAGGTATAAGTAGATATAAAAATATATATCTTTTAAAAAGAAACATTTGGCGATGTTTAATACGAGAAAGATCAAAGGATATCGATTAGTGTGCCGTTTTCCCGATCCACGATCATTTTGGGATATATTTTTTTCGTACTTTGGACATCAAAAGGTTTTTAATATACGTACTTATTTGTACTTCTGTAGGGAGAAGGTGTCTGTCGTTGCTACTTAATATTATAAGTTTAATTATTTAATACTGTTATTTTTAATTCATTGACAAACAATCGAACACCAGGTTGTGAACAAGATCTGCCAGGCTGTTCAGGGTTAGATGATTCTCATCAATCTTCTCATTGTATTAAATTAGATGGTTGTAAAAAAAGTACTTCCTTCGACACACAAAAAACAATAAAATTAATACAAAATGAAAATAATAATTGTAACAAAATAGTAATGTTTAGTGATGAAATTGGACAAAACATGTGTCACAAATTACATCAATATTTAGGTGACCAGGTAATAAACTATTGTATGCCTGAAGCTACTTATGAACAAATATTAGACAAAATATTAAGCAGTAGTTACTGTCCAACTACTACTTTAGTTGTACTAATTGGGAGAAGAGGAAATGCCACTGTTAAAACAGTAATTAAATACTTTGAGTGTTTATCGCAATTAAATGTAAATAAAATAGTTTTATATGCTTTTCCCTATGGCAAGGGCTTGTCGCAGACAGAAAATAACCATAGACATAAATGCAATCTTAAATTGCAAACTATGACATTGTATAATGAAAAATTCAATTTTATTGACTCTAATGTACTCATTAGTAATAATTATTTTATGACAAATGATAATTATTATATTTGTAATTTTTATAAAGGACAAATAGCAAAATCGCTATTTTATTGTATTTTGAACAAAGCCAAATGCTTGGCTAACGATACTGCTCCTATTGAGCAGTCTAGTTTATTTTTTTCACAGAACTTGGAATTAGTTCCAAGTGATTTAAACTCCACCACCAGACAATAGAGCCAATCTCTAGCAGTCAATCAATTATTTTGAATTGTGACATAAATGCAATTATATGTTCAAATATAAATACCACAAATAATGTTGTTACTTCTAATCCATCAAACCCTTTGAGTATAAATACTAGAAACAAACACAATCTGAATATATTCCATCAAAATATTCAAGGTTTGATTGGTAAAGAATTGGAATTGGAGTTGTTCATGAACTGTAATAATATAGATATTTTATGTTTAACTGAGCATTGGCTTAAAGAGCATCAGTTCATGTTTAGCTTCAAGAACCATTGTGTAGGCAGCTCGTACAGCAGAGTAAATATAATACGTGGTGGTTCTCTAATAATTCTTCGCAATACTATTAAATTCAAAGAACGGAAGGATATTGTGAACCTTTCTGTTGAGCGAGTAATTGAGATATCATGCGTTGAGCTTGAGCAGTTCATTGTAATGAGTGTATACAGGCCCCCATGTGCAACATATACAATTTTTGAGAAGCATCTGGAAGATGTATTATTCAAAATTTCTAACAATAATAAAACAGTTGTCGTCTGTGGAGACATTAATATCAATATACTGGAAAATACTGCTATTGTTAATAATTTTATAACTCTGTTTCAATCATACAACTTGTACAGTACATTTCTCGAGCCGACTAGAATAACTAGCACTAGTGCTACATGTATAGATAACATTTTTACTAACTTAAAACCTTTACACAAACATATTTTAAATGTGTTAGATTCTGATCACTCTGGTCAATTAGTTACCTTTCCCATGAAAACTATCAGAGCTCAGAGAAAAAATGTAAGTTTTATTCCTGTAAACAAACATCGGTTGGAACATTTTAAAAATAACTTGATTGAAAAACTGCCTGAATTGCCCTATCATGATAATCCTGATCAAGCTTACACCCTTTTATTCAACTTAATTAATTGTGAATTTAAAAAAGTTTTTACTACTAAGTCCATATCTGTTTGTGATCAGGTAACATTTAGTGATTGGGCAACGCCGGGTATTTATAAAAGTAGACAGAAGTTATTTGAATTATACTATGAAAGATCATTCAATCAAGATGAAACATTTAAACAGTATGTTAAAAACTATTCAAAAATATTTAAAAGAGCCTGCACCTCCGCTAAATCAATACACATAAAACATAAAATAAAAGCTTCTGGTAATAAAATAAAAACTACGTGGAATATAATCAATTCAGAAATAGGCCGATCCACTGTACGGAATCGAGACTTCCACTTAAAAATAAACAATGTAGACGTTAAGTCGGACTTGGGGGTAGCATCTGAGTTTGAAAATTTTTTCACCAATATCCCTATTTTAACAACCAGAACTCTTATGTCGTCTTCCAGTTCGGCTTTACAATATTAAAAATTGTGTTGCGGAATGTGACAAAGGTTTTGAATTCTCAGTTGTTAGCTCTAAGGATATTATTCAAGCGTATAAAGATCTCGATGTAAAAAAGACTGCTGACCTTTGGGGATTGTCAGTTCAGATAATCTCATCGATAATTGAAATAATTTCACCTTATTTAGCAACTGTGTTTAACTCTTGTGTTGCATCTGGTGTTTTTCCTGACTTAATGAAACTAAGTAAAGTAATTCCATTGTTTAAATCTGGTAGTACAACCGATCCATCAAATTTTCGGCCAATTTCAATTTTACCCACTTTGAGTAAAATTTTTGAGAAGTTAATATTACGTCAATTGTTGAGCCATTTTAATAGAAACAATTTGTTGCACACTAAACAATTTGGATTTACCAAGGGTCGTTCTACTACGGATGCGGGCGTGGAATTGCTTAAAAATATATTCGAGGCGATAACCGTTGGGGTAAACGAGTTCTAGAGTGGAGACCGCGCCTCGGCAAACGTAGTGTAGGACGTCCTCAGGCACGGTGGAGTGATGACTTGCGCAAGACGGCTGGCAGGAGCTGGATGCGAGAAGCCGAAAATCGATCTCAGTGGCGTGCACTTGGAGAGGCCTATGTCCAGCAGTGGACTGCGATAGGCTGATGATGATGATGATGATGATATTCGAGGCCTGGGAGGATTCGCAGGATGCGCTCGGTATTTTCTGCGACTTGTCCAAGGCTTTTGATTGCGTGCACCATGATATACTCATCAGGAAACTTCACCACTATGGTATCAAAAATAAGGCTCTTGACCTTCTGACTTCTTATTTGCATAATAGAATTCAGAAGGTAGATGTCAACGGTAAGAGGTCTTCTGGATCTACGGTCACCATGGGGGTTCCGCAGGGTTCAATTCTAGGCCCTTTTTTGTTCCTTATTTATATTAATGACCTTCCTTATCACATAAGGGATAATCACAAGATTGTGTTGTTTGCTGATGATACTTCACTCGTTTTTAAAATCAAGCGCCAACTCGACAATTTTGACGAAGTTAACAATGCACTCTCTAAGGTTGTTCATTGGTTTAATGTCAATAATCTTCTTTTAAATGAGTCTAAAACGAAGTTAATTAAATTCTCAACGCCCAACGTAAGGCAGTTACAAACTAATGTACAACTAAATGGAGTAGAGTTGAAGCCTGTTGAGTCAACGGTATTTCTTGGTTTGACCGTTGATTCCAAACTCCAATGGGGCCCACATATTGTTAAACTGTCAGGAAAACTTAGTTCCGCCGCCTATGCTATTAAAAAGATCCGTCTAATCACCGATGTGGACACAGCCAGAATAGTTTATTTTAGCTACTTTCATAGTTCAATGACGTATGGGATCCTCCTTTGGGGAAACTGTGCGGATGTTGAAACTATATTTATTTTACAGAAAAGAGCTGTTCGAGCCATTTATAATCTGGGTCCAAAAGTTTCTCAGAGAGAAATTCAAAGAAATAAATATTCTGACTGTTGCCTCTCAATACATTTTTGAAAATTTAATGTACGTTCATAAAAACATATCAGACTTTGTTCAAATGTCTGATGTTCATAGCATAAATACTAGGAATAAACATAATCTTGCTGTACATGCTACTCGCCTCCACAGAGTAAGCAACTCGTTCATGGGTCAATGTATACGCTTTTACAATAAACTTCCCAAAGCGGTTCGTGATTTGCCTATCAAGAAATTTAAAAATCATATAAAATCCAAACTTTTGAAAAAAGGATATTACAAAATATCTGATTATTTAAATGATAAAAAAGCTTGGGAATGAGCTTCTCGCTTGGTGAGTGATATCTTTTCAAATGCCTGTGTATTGTTACTTTTGACATTTAAATATATATTATCATCAGATAACATTTTATTAATGACATTGTTTATTGACATTTATATATTATAATTGTATTTTTTTTTATATTTTTTTTTTTTATTATTATTGTGAATGTGAGTATCGTGTATGCGAGCAACATTATATATTCTTATAACATAAATACTGTCTGGCGGGTTTGAGTATTTTTGAATGGCCTACGCAAATGTTCTGCAGATCTGGTATCGTCGTGTGACAGGTCGTTGAGCTCCCTAAGATATGGTTTGAGCTACACGACGACTGATGCATGCGTGCCGTCTGTTGGGACTGGTCAGCTCCAGCCTGATGTGGCTCTTTCCTCAAAAGGCCATTCCAGACCGCGTACATGGTGACACTCACACATGATATTACTTGATTTATAACATGTTTGGACTTTAAAAGAGACTATGACCCTTGAGTTTGTTTCGGCGTTTCTTCTCAGGGATCAGTCAGTTAGGAAATGCCGACCTCAGCATTCTTAAAATGACGTGTAAAAGTGATGTAATGTCCAACTTGCAAAATAAACGATTTCATTTCATTTCATTTCATTTCATTTCATTTCATTTCATTTCATTTCATTTCATTTCATTTCATTTCATTTCATTTCATTTCATTTCATTTCATTTCATTTCATTTCATTTCATTTCATTTCATTTCATTTATGAGATAACAAAATAGAGGCCACTATTTCATAAGTTCAAACGCGAATAAAAAGAACTTAGAATTTAATTTTAAAATTTATTTTGTCATTTTAAAACCAACTTTCTCGCTGCTTATGTCCTGAGCAACTTTAAAACTATTTTTAGACTACATAGTTCTCATAGGAAGAATACATAGGTAAGAATACCACATTAAGACCATCTGAATACCTACTGTTTGACGAATGAAATAAACTTTTTTATTTCATATAGAATCATGAACATGAAAGTTACCACAGGATACGGGTAAAACCACGAGTTAAGCTAGTACACTTTATATTATGCAAGGGACCGTTAAAAAAATGACGTTTTCAGGAAATTGTCTGTCAGTTCGCAAAAGTTGAATACAAAACCGGCCAAGTGCGAGTCGGACTCGTGCACGAAGGGTTCCGTAAATTACAGTTAAATCAACCTATCTCAAAAACTATAAGAGATACTTTGATCAAACCAAAAATCGTTGAAAGAGTTAATTAGCATGCATCACCTCTATTTTTTTTAGAATTTTATACCCCGTAGTTATAAAAATAGAGGGGGGGGACATACTTTTTACGACTTTGAGAGCTGATATCTCAAAAACCGTTCACTTTAAGAAAAATGTTTTTTAGAAAACTTTATATCATTTTAAAAGACCTTTCCATTGATACCCCACACGGGTATGTACATCGAAAAAAAATTTCATCCCTCAGTTACATGTATGGGGGGCCCCACCCCCAATTCTTTTTTTTACTATTTAGTGTCATATTTTTGTAGCGGTTCATACAACACATATTCCCATCAAATTTCATCACTGTAGTACTTATAGTTTCCGAGTAAATCGGCTGTGACAGACGGACAGACGGACATGACGAAACTATAAGGGTTCCGTTTTTGCCATTTTGGCTACGGAACCCTAAAAAAGTCGGCCGAATTTCCATGTGATATTTACTTTCGCATTTTGAGTGAAACGGGACCGAACAAAGGAAATTGGGAGAAATACTTTTTATGGACATGTTATATTATATTTTGTTGTGAAAACTACGTATCTTTGAAAGATGAACGCAAAAAAAAAGAAATCAAATACTAATGATGATTTCGTAGCTTTATTAAGTTTCATCATGTCCTTTAGTCTATTCTTTAAAAGCTTACTCACCTTTCAAAAATAAAACTATCATCATTGTAATTTTCTGAACGATCCTTCTTTGAATGTGGGAAATCATCAGACCTCGATGTGAGTGCAGCGAGAGGAAATTTCAGACTTTTAGCGACTACAATCCACCATTGTTCTTTCTGGAGCCCTATGTATTACTCGGTAACTCTTTCGATTTTCGAACAATCCCGCAGCCCCAGTAGGACATGAAAATCCCTGCTTACAAAAATTTTACATGAATGATTATTTACTTTTCTCTCAAAATTAAATTCTCTAATTAGGCGTGCAAAAAACAACAAATTAATGGTCCAATTTATCGTTAAAACATTATAACTGTCTAATCTAGATGGTAATGTACATTTCGTAATTAGTCCGCGATTCGGAACGTCGAATATTCCGAAGCGATTCATGTACGTATGTATGTGTCTATGTACTTCACGATATTAATTTATTACGGAGTTAGTGGTGAACGAGAAGCGGAAATTATTATTGTTATTTTAGTCTCACTGTTGGGCAAAAGACTTGTAACATACAGAAATGTATGAGTGAAGTTCTTGTCATACAAACCTGTTTCGAAGTTAGCTACCAATGGGTTCATCAAACGAGCCAAAAAATGATTCCTTTTTATTATAGAGATAATACCTGTTTCTAGCGGTTTCACCCGCGACCAGGTGAACATAGCCTAGATACATCATCATTTCATCTTCCGAGCCTTTTTCCCAACTATGTTGGGTCGGCTTCCAGTCTAACCGAATGTAGCTGTGTACCAGTGTTTTACAGGGAGCGTACCCTATATACGTAATAAGAATAAATAGCCTAGATACATCACTAAGGGAAATAATTATTACTTCAATGAAATCAACTCGATAATCACATCAGACTAATTCCGTAATTCCGTATTCCCGTAATCACTGTCCCATTATTTTAGTTTCAAACCATCCAATTGGATTACGAGTAAGCCATTACGGGTCATAGGCGATAAACTTTTCTATTAACACGTTGACCGCTCGTCGCTTAAACCGCTGAGTTATTAAACCACTAATCAGGACTGATATTGAATGCACGAATATTCTAGCCGCTGAAAGCGCAGTCGGATTTCGGGACAATTTTTACGCTTTAATTTGTCATTGAAATAATTATGATATGGAGTTCCTGGCTAAGAAACCGCCGCTATCGGTAAAAAGGGTAAGTAACGCTCAGCTGGTTGGTTCGTGGATAGGTTACCATCTATGTAATATCGAACGTACATTATGTTTAATTTATAGGCCCCGTGTCGTTTGAACATTTTTGACAATCGTTACGGATATTCGGAAGCCAGAAAGCCTGAGAATAATGGGGGTCCCTTCTTTAAAACTGACACTCAGCCGCATCTGGTCAAACTGGGCGCTTACTTCAATTTAGATGGGAAAAGCCTAGGCGGATAATGATAATAATTAAATCATCATTTTTATTAAGCAGATCATTCGCATATAAATAATTAACTTGATTTGCGGTCATTGTGTCAGGCATTCGTTGAATTTGTAATTTTAGTATAATTAATTTTCCGAATGGAAATTCGTTTATTTGAGTGTTGCAACTGTTTTAATGGATTTTTCCTGAAACTGATACAAAAATAAATAGTGGCATTGATGTGACCTTCTGTGTAACGTAATATGATAATTGGCCGTTAATGAGAAGTGCTAATTAATTGTGACTATTTATCGAAAATTAAAGTTAATATGCAGATAATATATGTAATAAACATAATGATACATATCTAAAAATTAAAAACCGATCCGATAAATAGTTCTCGAAAAATATATCTAACAAAATTACCAAACATTTATTTAGACAAACAAAAATTGAAGTGAAAAACAAGCAAACTACATTCCCAAACGACAAGTAGGTATTACAATACAACACGCGAAGTAGTTTTAAAGGAATAATAAATAAATCGGTGCTTCAGAAAGTTTTTCATACATAAAATAATATAACAGCTCATGTGGAACTGAAAGTTGAACAAAATGCAATACACGAATACTGTAACATGCAACCGACAAAACATGAAAAAAAACCTCCTCTACTGGAGTAAAAAGTAGGTAATTTTATAATATTGTGACATAAGATGTCACAATATTATGAAATCACGTTTCCTGCTAATATTATAAATGCGAAAGTAACTCTGTCTATCTGTCTGTCTGTTACGCTTTCACGTCTAAACCTCTGAACTGATTTTAATAAAATTTGGTACAGAGATGGAGTTGACCTTGAGAAAGAACATAGGATAGTTTTTATCCCGGGATTTGAGTTCTTTTGGAAATGCGATATAACCGAACCCGTCGCGGGCCAAGCCGCGGGCGGAAGCTAGTTTAGAATAACTAGCTATTTGAGTAGGTTTTCTCATATTATTGTCGATCTACATTTTTACTAATATTTTAAATGCAAAACTGCGTCTGTGTGCCAACGTTTGAAGCGATTGAGATGAAATTCCCTGGGAACCGACTCGGTCTACTTTTTATCCGGGTGGTAAAAGTATTTCCCCTGGGATGTGGATGAAACCGCGGGCGGAAGATAGCAATTTATAATGGATAGTGAGAAAAAGCTTAAGTTTGCTTTCCAATTAAGCAATTTAACATTACAATGTTATAAATTAGGGTGAGTAAGTTGTACTTTGATATAACTGAGACAAAAGTCTTCGTCTTGGAACGTCCTTTACAAATATCAAAATGAAATACATAGACCATTCTCCTAGTCTTTTTTCTGATACTTTAATATACAAAATTCCACCCAATTTTCATCATAGAAAAATATCATGCTCAAAAATGAATTAAAACATCAAAAGTATTCCTAGAATGTGAACTTATCGTCTCGTTGTTTATATGATGAATGTGTGTGTGTTTATGTATGTGTGTGTATGTACATTATTCTTGGCGAACACATAATAAAGTATGTACTCCGCGATTGTTGCGGCTTCGAGTTTCTGTTGTCGCTTGCTGTCGTGTTGTGGGTAGGGCGAGGTCGCAATGATAGCGGAAAATTTGACTAGGTATCATTCATGTCGATTGTTTCAGTAGCTTGATAAAGGTAATTTAATTCCTTAAAATGGTACAGCTATATAATCGAAATCGACACAGTGTAAAAAAGTTTAATGTAAAAACTGTAATTGAAACGATTTCCAATTATTTCTTTAATATCCTATGTAATAGTGCAATACAGTCTCATGAAATATTCAAGTTTACTAAAGTCACTTTAATCTATTTAATCTTTTAATATTTAACAAACGGCCAATGATAAATTTTTAAACTGTGTAATTTGTATTTGCTCTTTTGAAGTCATAGGTAACTGCGTTAGATGCTTTATATAACACGACAAATCGCTTATAAATTATCGCTGACACTGCAACCTAGCCCACACACCAAGTTGAATGAAACTTGTAACGGCGTTATTTTATTTCATGAAAAAGAGTTCATTTTCAAAGTTCATGAACATGCTTCAGTTGTTCTCAAGTTATGTTCTGTGGTTAAATTTGTTTTCCCTTGATTTGTTTCTTAGATACTGTTTCTGTTTTACGTTACAAGTACATTATGGCTTGTGGTTCAATTTATTGTTTGAGTAGCATTATTTTCATAAAGAAAATATTTTTATTTTGAAGGTTCAATGGTCTCACTATATGAACCGTTGACAGTAATTCGCATTTTAGGTTTTAATTTTCCGTGGAATACTAAGTGCCCTATTTCACTTGCGAAAGGGTCCCCGCTCCGCCCCGCAGTTACTAGCACATCTCTTGTGTGATTTTGGGCCTCAAAGTAATTATTTTGTCAAAACAATCCATGAATTCACAATAGTTTCTAACGCATTATACTTCATTATGACAACTTCTACACTTCCATTAAAAAAAAAAAACATAAGACAACATCTCAAACACAACCATCCACCAACACACACCCAAACACAAATCCCTTTGTGAAATTCACTATTAAAGGCCTCGCATATAACCGGCCTCTCCTACAACCAGCCTCGCCTATTACGGGGCATAATCCAAGACGGTAAGCGCGCCACTTATGCCTCTTACGACGTATGGTCAGGATGCCTCCACAATGCCCATAGGAGACGTGAGTGGTGTCTCAAGTAAGTCCGGACTTGGACGAATTTGTCCCGGATTTTTGGACCGTAATTGGGAATTATGGATGGAGAATTTTTGGGGGAATTATTTTGTGGTGGATTTTGATGTTTGGTAGAACTGATTCCACTTACCTATGTGCTAATCAAGCTGTGCCTAGGATTTTTGAAATTTCGTTAATGCAATTGCATTATTATCTACAAGCTGTTAAAACGTTTATATTGAAAAATTGTAATAGTAACTCTAACTCAAACAACAACAGTCTTAGTACAATTCATCTCCATTCCTGATTTTGGAGCCGTCTCAAACTCAGCCTACTAAAATTTCTCACTGTGTGGGCTCACAAGTCGGCAACATATTTCAGCAATTTGCACATTAAATAAATAATTGCTTGACCCCGATTCGTAAGGCAATATATCAGTATTCATATTTGAGCAGTGAAAAGGCGGTATTAATGCATAAAGCCACAGTTTCAGCTCTCAAACCCGGCTACATGTTTAACCGCGGCCATATTGTAATGTGGACCGGGTATTTCTCCACGATGTTTGTGCTATTGTATTCCTGCTAGGAGAGGGTTTAAGTTATAGACTTATTAGAGGTTAGCTTTAGGTTATTTGGTAAACGAGGGATAATAAATGGGCTACATTTTGCACCTATGATCTTTGCGAGTAGCTTGACTGTCGATTTTTTTTGTACTCAAAATAGATCTTGCCAAGACTCACCTAAAGCCTGTCTTGAACATTCTTGTTCTGGAATATCAGATGCAATTAAAAACCGCAGATTTAATTGTCGTCGACAGTTCAATTTGAAGATAATCTTGAATAACCAAATTTTTTGTCGAAGGATACCTTCTCGTAATAACGTACGCACTCATATCAATCCGTACTTACATTGTTAAGAACTATATCAACATGATATTCGATTTACTTCAATATTTAAGTAAGAACAAATCATACAATGTTGCTTTATTTAAACTCTGTGCGTAAGTTTCTTATTTGCACCGCGCTCTTATAAGCATATTTGCAACCAAAGTTTTCCATAACCATGTACAAAGGTTTAATAGTATTTGTTTTAGAACGTACATACAATGCTTGATTTCTATGTCACTTGTGTGGTTTAGAAATTAGTTCTTTAGCTGATCGTCAATTATTCTATTCTATTATCAGTAGAAGAAGAAAAGGGTGTACAATTAAAATCAAAAGTACTTTATTCAAAGTAGGCCGACAATTTTCAAAATACAGACCCACGAAACGCCCGCCACTTCCTATGTATATGCTTTTGCTAGTGAATAAGAAATGGTGAAACAAACTCCTCAGCAACACAATTCTGTCTGTATCGTTTGAATCGCGAGAGATCCTCTTCCTGATAAGTTGTATATACATAGATGATTTCCCACATTAAAACAGATGAAGCCTAGAGAACAAAAGCATAACATACTAAGTAAAAAAGTAATTCCAATTATAAAACAATAATAATAACCACAGATGACAGATGGACAGTGGCCCAGTGTGCACAAACCGCTATGCGGTTGATTATCAATACTACCACAACAGATTTCGTTGTGTGGTTGTATGCATTCGCTAAATTGACCCCTGTGTCACGTTTGCTTTATTGGTTTTTAGGCTTTTGTATTTTCGTAATTATTTTGGCTCTTGTAATAAAATGTGCTTAAAAATCACCATTAGGAATACTTTTCTTTCTCTGCAAATAGCGAGCAAAGCAGGCATCTAAAAGCAAATGGCAATAGGCAATGTTTAATACTATACACAGTGCAAATATAGTTACCGGCAAGGATATTGAGCTCTCGGCGGAAGAGTGGGGATCGCTTTGCGCACTGTACACTTAAGGCAATAAACCAATAAACCGGGCTCAATATCCGTGCCGATAACTATAAGAATTGAGAACCTATATCTTTTTGTGAAGTGAAAACACCAAATCATTGACCTTGTAATCAAGTTGACACGTGTCAAATACTCCAAAATAACAACAAAATTAACAAACAACTTCTATTATTGTAATCCTAACAACTCCAAAATGGTCAACTTTACGTTTTAAGATCAAAATCACAAAACAGATCCCAAAAGCCTATGATAAACAAACAACATATATTTTATAAACAGTTAAGTGGCGAAGTTTTTACTGGGAAGTAAACTGACGGATTTATCAAGGGCCCTTACATACGGCCGGTAAAAAAGGACCCTAGATCATTTAACTAACTGGATACGCCTTTACCGTATCTTCTTCTCTGACAAATATACGAGAGCACCGCTCCTACCTGTGTGTTGTAGAACCAGCTATCAACTTACCTCAATGTATCAAATTTCAATAGGTTTTCAACCTTATCATAATAGTAGAAGATTTATGTTAGGTTGGTAAAATTTCACAGATTCGGATGACAAAACGTGAGCTGCTGGAGTCTGTAAATGTATATTACAATCGTACATGCAGTGTGTGCGTCAAGTTTATGCTTATGAATAATTTGTGATAATTTTGTCTTGTACATACGTAACAGTAACAACAAGAATGCATAACTGAGCTATCACTCTTTGTTGCGTTGCCTCGTCTCCTCATAAATTAACAGCCCTCACTTAGTCGTGCTTAGATAAAAACTCTCCTGTTGGTTACATGCTCTTAGGTAAAAACTCTCGTCGGAATAAATACCTCAGTTCGGGAGTGCGGGACTTTAATTTATCGCTCCCTGCGGATCGGGCCGGACAGGTATAAACGTTCGACCGCTCCCCAACTTAAGCTATAGATTTGCGTGAATTTTTCAAGGACTTTTTACGGCTTGACTTACTAATGTATGGAGAAGTGTTTTTGTGTATATTGAAATATTTAGAAGGAGGAGTAGGTAAAATAAATAACAAGCTTAAGGTTTCTCACTTTTGGTTTGATGCAGTGAACTTAATATCATAGGTTGAACGCTTGATCCAAACAATATGCTGTCATCAAAAAACTTGCAAAGAGTCCATTTGTCCAAAGTCTGTTCATTTTAGTAGTTTGTTTTTCTATAATTCTAAGATAAAAAAAAGCAACTCGCTCCAATAATATTGCAAAGATATCTTCCATTTAAGTTTCCTCTCAACAAACAGCAAACAAAACGCAATTAGCATTACATTCAAACACTTAAGTAAACGCTCCCATTATCCATCTTTGTCGAGCCAATTCCGTATGTATATTTGCACTGATCTCAAAAACTGCTGCACACGGTCTAGTAATTGACCACCGTTGCACAATTTGTTGGTTTCCATTGGAGAGGCTTGAAGGTACTCAATGGGGTCGGTCAGAGAAAGTAAAGCAAATTATATAGATTTGAACAATGATGCGTTAAATTAGAACATAATGGTGGGTTATTAGAAATAGATTATAGTGTTTGATTATCGTGATTGGTTGATTATGTAATACGGGTGTTGATTTTTGGTCATTAGATTTCTTTTTGTGGGAATGTAATGCGGGATATAAACTTATATGAAAAAACTTGCCTCTACTCGCGATTTTGCTTTGGCTTAGAACATTTAAGTTTAAAAGTAACCCTCTGAGTATTTTAAAGTTAACCCTGCAACTGCGACAGCATTGTTTATTTTTAAGACATCAGTACCCAATAATATTACTGGAAGTTGTCGTCGATATAAAATGATTTTTTTGATGAAATAAGCCGACGATATTCTTGTGCAATGTTTAATCTTAGGCTCATCCTAAAAGTCAAAAAATAAACCGTATTAGTTATGTTTATATTATAGAAAAAAATATTTTCTTACGATAAGAGCAAACGAACCTTGAACCTCTAAAACGCTACAAAAAACCCAACCCTTAAAAAAACTATAGTCCGGTCCATTAAAATGCCCATGCTGAGTTAATAGATTAAGGCTTATCATCAGAAAGACTATTAATAACTCGTTTTTTTGTTCACAGGTGAGTAATAGTGTTTCTATGGCAACATCAAAGGTAAACGTTTATTTAGATTTTAATAAAGAATGTTATGGTTGTGAATTGAGAGATGATTTATTAAAATATAATTTAGTCAGTCTTTATACATAAGTTGAGTCAGCTTCTAAGTTCGGAAGTAGACAATCTGCTGGATGATAACGACATAAGATGGATTCTATAACCTATTTATTCGTGGATTTGGGAATAAAATTAATTAACTTATGTGATATTAATAAAATAAATAATAAGGAGGATAAATATTAATAAATAAGGATTCCTCTATCATATTTACTACTTTATATTTATTCTATTTACTACTGATCTCCAAACCGATATCGTCCATTCCAAATTGACGATTGCAAGTGGTATCATGTAGGTAAATTGCACAAAAGAAATAGCTCTAAAAATGGTATCTTACTTTGAATACTATAAAATCTTGATTATGTATTACACTTTTTAAGTCTTATTCATCATGAAATAATGAAATCACCATTGTACCTATATGTATTTGAGCTCTGAGAATTACAAAATATGAATTTTCCAAAATTGAAATGATGTAAGTAGGATTGACTGCATATTATTAAAGACGCTGTTCTTCAAAGAGCATTATATAAGTATTGTTCGGTATTATGGAAACAGATCTCATAAAAGTTAGTTTATTTCTTCAATAATTTCTTTGGACATAAACGGACAATGGTTTTATTGTGATGGGACATTATTATTACCTATTGGTATTTATTTGATAGTTTGGTCCATGAATGGACACGTTAGAGTTACTGTATTTTTTATGCATTTTAATAGATTATTATAATTTTGGTCCTTATTGGTTATTCCCGAGTTTAGGTAACTTTGAAGTACGTACGTTCTAAATAAAATACTAAAAACTCTAAAAAAGCTTTCCTAAAAGCTAATTTTGGTCACCCATCTAAAACCTGGCCGCGAGAAGTGTTGCTTAACTAAACAACCCAACTAACTTCTACGGTTTGATTTAGCCACGAAACCCAAATAAACAGGGAGCTATTAAAATGAAAATAAAAGCTCTAACTAATCTGTGGTTCACATTCACACGACAAAGTGTATTATAATTATAATTCCATACAGCCAATGGCAGTAACTCATATTTAAATTTTATTATCACTCAAATATCCTTTTGGCTACGCAGGAGTATTATAATGTTATGAGAGCTGTAACTTCTACATTATCTTTACGACTATTATGGATGGTACAAGGCAGAAGGTTAAGGCTGATTTTTAGTCTGTTGTTTTTTCTATTGAATTAATGTAATGTAACTTAAAACTTTGGCTACACTTAAAGGCGTTACTGGGTATATATCCAAATTCGAAAGTAGAGTAGTTTAGATAAGTACTATCATGAGGCTTCCCTTTTAGAAATTCTGTCATGAAAACAACACAAAATAATTATACGCTTAACTTTATGTTCATGGAGCAATTTTAAACAAAGGCAAATGAAAAATAAAACATGTTTTTAAACTTTCGCGACTTTTATCATGTACTTTAAGGAAAGAATCGTATCTCATAAATTAATGATGATTACCCTTTTTCCAAAGTTCATGTTTAAAAATAATATACCTACTTATCTTGAGTTTTCTATAGCTTGCACCACACCCAAAAACCGCTATAAAATAGTACGAGCAGTGAAAAAGACATCAGGACCCGTGAATCCGTGGAGGTGTGAACCGATCACACACACACACACTATTTACGACTTCCTAGATTTACTGTGCCATATGTTTATAATAATATATCAATCACAGTTTGGGTATTAGACTGTCTTATATTTTATTGAAGTTCATTAATAAAATTGAAAATACGGAAGAGATGACAAAAGTACTTCAAGTGATCTTCTCGAAATTAGAATAAAAGTATTGTGTGTTATTGGCATTGCAATTATGATGTGTTTCAAATTTTAGATCATTTTGTTTAGCCGTTAAAGCGTGATGGAGGCACAAACATGAAAATACCGAACCAATAAACTTTCACGTTTATATCACTAGCTATTCTTCGTGGTCGTACCCACGTCCCGAGGGACCTTTTTCTTGCACCAGGATAAAAAGTTTCAGGCTTTAGACTGTCTCTGCACCAAATGCCATTTAAATTGATTAAGTAGTTTTGGCGTGATCGGCAACAGACATACAGAGCTACTTTCGCATCAACATAATCATAAGTGGTAGCATTAGTAGATACATTTTTTTAATATCCATTTTCCTTACATGGAATCCTTATAATATGAGGAATAAGATTCTCTCTTCACATGTCTGTTAAAAGTCGATTACGCAATCATTATAACAAAACCCTTTTAATTAGCTGTTTGAATCTGTGTTTATTTTCAAAGGATTAAACGGCGCTAGAAATATGATGCAAGCCAATTAATGTTCCGACAATTTATTGTTTTAATGAGATTTTATAGCGATGTTTACTAAAAGGATTAAATTGTTTATTTGTTTATGTTGTTTTGAAGATTTGTTACGGAATATTTTTGATGTTCTTTGGAACTTTTTTGTTAACCGTGTTTATTATACTAGCCTGCCGATATTTTCAAATCAAAGTCATATCAAAAGTTTCCTTCATTGAACTTGCTCTGAATTCAATGACTATTGAAATATTTAAAACTATGTTACTTGTATATTTTTGATCAAAATATCGCAAAACGGTTGACCTATTTCGAGAGATTCGACAAAAAAAATACACATCTCAACTTTGGACTTTTATCCAACGAACACAGAACAAAATATCCTAACGAATCAGAGACAAACGCTCGGTATCTGTCATTTTTACTGACGACTCAACACTGAAGATACGCGTAGTGAATGGGGGTGTAAGGTGGGGTGAGGTGGGCTGTCAGGTCGGGTGCCGGGGTGTGTTCAACCCCAGCCTGAGCTACTCATCCGCAACAAACGATGAGCACTGATTAGCGATGTTGTTGTTTATTCGCAGATAATTATATGGGTGGTGGGATTTACGTTGTTGAAACATACTACTACTAGCTCAAAGTTTTGAAGGGTTATGCAAGTTGAGAATGGAAGGTATATTATAGGTATTTTGTGAAACCATTTTTATGGTGTAGTGGCATTTCAGTTGAAAGTGTAGGTATTGTAGCTTATATAAAGCTACGAATTAGGTAATAAAAACATTTGACTGCATAAAGGGTTTTATAGCGCATAATGTTCACGTGGATTAGTTGTTAATAGTAAGAAAGGTATACATCTTTTAACTAAGAAATGTAATACGAAAAATAATATTTCTTGTAGTGTCTTTAGTGTTTGAATTATTGACATTATGTCAAAGTCTAAAGTCACAAAGGCTCTATGAAAAAAAAGGCAAGAAGTTTTAAACCCCTCACATTCCCACTCATAACACACAATGGCAACAAAACCTGAATTCATCTTTGTAAACTTAAATCCTTCCACTGTTATTAAGTTCAGGAGAACCATGGCTTCTTTGTGAGCCTTCAAAAGCATTCCAAGGCTCTCAAGCAAAGCTAAATTCCTCATACATTCCACCAATATGGACGCGGAACTAATAAAATAACTAACAAAATGCTAAGAAATTGTTCGCTTGTAACATGAATAGGTTATTTCTTATTTTATGATTTGTTTGTTGAGCTGCATTTTTTTGAAGACTAGTGTAACTTTGTTTGAGGAATTTTCACACTGCAAACTTTTAGTCGGGCAATAGTTTGTTTGGGTTCATAAATCAGTATGAAGATTAATGGTAGTACGCGCATTATAATGATGAGGTATTTAGTCGATGTCAGACCGACTGAGAACTTTGATTAGAATCTAGATTTGATCGAGATTCGATCAATCGGGGCAACTGCCGGCCGACTTTTTGGTCTACAGTATGCGGGTACCCTTAGTTAGGGTTTCGAGGAAGAATCTCTTTCAAGGAAATGTCGGTAGGAAGGATATTTTTGTGTAACAATGCAGCATCGCTGTACCCACGCTGTTTGGCAGAACAAGTTTTTAGTTGTCTGAAATATTTTTCGTGGAAACCTTAAACTTGTATAAAAGACTCATAGAAAAGATTTTTTCCTGCTAAAATGTTTATTTTAGACCAATAACTCCTCTCAGAAATCGATATTATAACGATAGGTATGAGAATGTCATCTACGTATGGTTAATTATTTCATTTAATAGTTATTAAAAAACTCCAACTTCACACAGATATTTTCAAAATCGGATTTAACACAAGAAATCCGAAATCATTTGATAAAGTAAATGATAATCTTAATAAAAGTGTAACAAGTCCTTTCATTGCTGGAATCCGCAATCAAAGTATATAATGGAAATTATTTGAGAATTAAATAAGAGAACAAAACTAACTAGCCACGAAGCAACAAATTAAACAACACAGATATTCGTTTGATGTTTTCTTTCATTAGCTTTCTTTAATGAATACTGTTCATTGTTTCTTTGAACTTTGTCATTACTTGTCTCTGGATAGTTTTTGTCTTTGTAAATATTTTGTTTTATATTGTTTGGTTTTTGTAAGCTAGTATGTTGGGCGTGTTCAGAGGTGGAAAAAAATAAGGCCATTGTTTTAAATATATGTATCTTTGTTGTTTTGATGCTAGTATGTTTGAACTCCCAAAAGTTAGCCTAATGTTAAAGAAGATCATGTAAATACTAAACTTGATAAAAAATATATAACTTAATATGAAAACCAAACAAAACATAGGTAATTCATAATGACAAAAACCCAAAAATGAACATTACGAAAGCCGCAATGTTTAATCGTAATAAAACATTGTATTAGCTAAAATATGTTAATCCCAGTTCAACAAAGTCAAACACTGTACAATGACTTTTGGCTAAAACGCTAATCAAAGCAGATGTTTGGGGTTGAAATCCTATTAATTCGGGACCTTCTAATATAGCCCGATGTTTTGTATGAAAACGGTCCAAAGAGATTTGATTAAGCAGAAAATTTCGCCTTTTTGGTCATTATTGGAAAGGCTGGAAAAGTTCGCGTTGCGGTTTGTACCTAATCAGGAGGAATGGTCTAATGAAATTCCTTGAAAAATAAACTTGACTGAGAATTTATTCTGTTTTCAAGGGAGATTCTTCTTCCAATAATGGATAGGTCTGTAGTTATTTATGGTTTTCTAGAAAGGAAAATAAAATGTACTTATGTACTTTTAACAGAATTTGTCCATACCTTTATATGAACAGGTACTCACGTGTTTATTATTCTAATAGTAAATCTATGAAAGCCAAAGAAAGTTTCTTCTTGGAATTTTTCTTTCTTCTATGTTTCCAATTCTATTCACTCACTGACTCACCATGCTAACATCCATCCATACCAAAGCAGCCCTATGATAATATACAAACAATTACGTAATACATCCACCTACTGAAGCACAGCCATGTTCAAGCACAAGGTGTCACCCTAGCCCAAGTGTCACCCTCTGGCCGAGGCGTCACCCTTAACCACGGTGCATCTAACACGGCTCGATGTGGCAGACCGTGTAATTGTCACGACACATCTTGGTGACAGGATCCTTCATCGTTATGTAGGTATGTTACGGCATTTTAAACTGTGTGAATTTTCCCAAACAGATTTTAAAATAGGAAAAAAAGAAAAATATGTAATTCACACCACTATAATATTTGGAGACAAAAATATCTTAATTTTTATCAGGATTAATTTAGCTTTTCTTTAATAGGACCATTACTTTAGTCATTACGTGATGTTAACAATCACTACTAATAATTGATAATGTAAAATGCCAAAGTTATCTCTATACGGCTTTCGTGAAAACGGATTTACATGAAAATTGATAAACAGATAGTGTCTAAAGTTGGTGAAAGGTAACAGGCAATGTTTTGATACGGGTGCAAAAAGTTTCGGTTCAATCGGGACGCAGATGAAACTACTAGTAAGTAGTAAATAGCTAACATTGACCACCCCTGCTTTACACTGTCCTAATACTGAAAGTACTTGTAATACAAATTCAAGAAAGATATTTTGTTATTTGTGATATTTTAAATGACAAAATGTTCTGTAAAATGGCTTTACTTCTATCTGAACGAGCTGGTTAGTGAAGTACGTTCGTTATCTGGTCTCGTTTGAAAGGAAACAAGCACCGGTGCACATCAATAGTATTATCTATTATCTTTGATCCCTCTGTGAGGGTCCGACTTAAGAATATTCCTTGGCTCTATCTTTACAATTATGTGTGTTGGAGACATTTCATGTTGAAGTTGCTTTTTTTGAAAATTTTATGTTTGATTGAGTTTAGACACATTTGTTAAGGTGTTAAAAGCCTTAAGTTGGTTAGGTTGGATTAGATCTTCTCCAACATTATAAGCTACTGGTAATGGACTATAGTTGAGTATCACAAAAAATTGTACTACAGGTACCTACCTTAACAGTGCAGAAATACGTGAAGCTAATCTCAGACAAAAATATTTATTTTTGAACAAAAAGCAAATCATCTATATAGATGCACATATGTACATCCAAGTTAATGGTGACCAAAAGCACATAAAAAAAAATTGAAAACACAAACCTCTTTTTGCAGTCAGCTAAAAACAATTTAAAACAACGCACACAACATAATCCCTTGATCCCCGCTATTGGGATTACAAACTGGGAGAACAGCCCTAATCCGGTTTTATCCAGTTTTCATAAATCCTGACACGTGACCTTAACGTCTATTTATAATTGCACATCTGTCCTTGGAGTCAGAGGTTCAGGACTCTTGGATTAGTGGTGATAGATGGACTGGGGACACCTGGGCTCTTAGAATTTGTTTAAGTCTGTTTTTTTGTTTATTGAGGGATTTTGAAAATATTTTCTTTGGTATTTGAAGTCTAGATTATGATAGATGATATTGATGTAAGTTTTTTGAAGATAGGCAAACCGTTAATTCACCTATTGAAACGAATGTAACACATGCATCAGCCAGCAGCCATCGTGTGACGTACCATCGGATCTTTTTGGAGCATAAAATCTTAACCTTAACAAAACGAGGGATTTGATTGATTGAGCGTGAGAAAGGGCGTAGGCTACTTTTCATCCGCATGTGAGATTAAGTTGCACCCTTTTGACGTAGGTGCAACCGAGGGCAACAACTGGTTTCATATAACGTAATTATTCCCCTTGTACGCATTATTATACAAACTCTCTTAAGTACTTAGCTATTGGCAATTTGTATTTAGATAGGAACCCCTATCGTTATGCGACTGTTTCGCTTCCTCAGGCTAAATT
Source organism: Helicoverpa armigera (assembly GCF_030705265.1). Classification (NCBI taxonomy): domain Eukaryota; kingdom Metazoa; phylum Arthropoda; class Insecta; order Lepidoptera; family Noctuidae; genus Helicoverpa; species Helicoverpa armigera. The sequence goes on along the minus strand of NC_087139.1, from coordinate 679,756 downwards.
AACTCTCAATTGCTATTCATAGATGGCGCCACTCGTTATGCAAGCCATTTCAGCCAAGTTTCAAAGAATTCCTTATCATTAGGTAAGTGCTTTGCAACTTAGATAACGGCACATAATGTTTTATCACCCCATAGTCTAGTAAGGGAAGCGCTTTTTAACCCCCGACGCAAAAACGACGGGGTGTTATAAGTTTGACGTGTCTGTGTGTGTGTGTGTGTGTGTGTGTGTGTGTGTGTATGTGGCATCGTAGCTCCCAAACGGATGATCCGATTGTAATGCGGTTTTTTTTGTTTAAAAGGTATGTTAGTCGGGAGTGTTCTTAGCTATGTTTGGTGGAAATCGGTTCAGGTCTTCAAGGTCATCAGCTCGTTTGCTAGATGTGATAGGAATGTTACACGCTCAGTTTACTTGCAAGTATATGTGCGATCTGAAATTTGAAACACTAATGTCTTTTGGAACCACTGAGCTGGTCTGCTGTTAGGGCACGAAGGTAGGAGACGTAACCCTGAACTGCCTTTTAGTAAACCCATCGAGTTTGGGCTCGTTGAATTTGTCTTGACGAGTTCTCTTCATGTTTCTGATTGACGAGAAACTGATGCTGGAAATGTGATGTGGCGGATGAAACCCTGGAATGCCGGAATGAAACGGATAAACCGATTTACATTTTTGCTGAAAATCTAGAATGTCCAAAGGTTAATCTTTATTGTTTCTCAATCTGTGCAATTCTCCCAGAGCCAGTTTGTCATGAGGATTGTTAAACAGCTTCCTTTGGCCGAGATCGCATATAGCGACCCCATCTTAAGATAAAATAAATTAAATGAAAGAAGGAAAAATTAAGGAGCTCCTTTAAAAAGCATGAAATAAAATTAAATTATAAATTTAAAAAAACCCCCGACCCAAAAAAAGTACGCAATAATTATGACAAAAGGTTAAAAACGCTAAACCCTATAAAAAGCAAAAAATAACTTTTAACACTACGTAAACTAAATTTTGACGTGTCGGGGGACCGCTTTTTACCTTCATAAATACTTACATAAATCTAATGATACCTACCTAATTACAACATTCGTTTAAAAAAAAAACACGTATCTAAAGTAATGAATTAGAGCGGTCCCCCGACACGACAAAATGTAGTTTACGTAGTGTTAAAAGTTATTTTTTGCTTTTTATAGGGTTTAGCGTTTTTAACCTTTTGTCATAATTATTGCGTACTTTTTTTGGGTCGGGGGTTTTTTTAAATTTATAATTTAATTTTTCCAAATTTCTTTCGTAAAGCTATCTTGAGGAATGAAATTAATTGAATGAGAGTCGATTGTGTAAACTGATACCCATAGTATCAGGAGTTTCTATTTCAAATATTGAGACATTCATGCCCCATATTCTTAGCGTTACTTAAACAAGCTTTTGGACCACTTTTCTGCGCAATAGGTCTCTTGAGATGCAGAAAATTGCTAAGAATAATGTAGTGGTAAATGGCTTAAAGTACTTATAGTGTATAAAATAAACACGTAACTACTTAACAAGCCTATTGATCTTGCGATTTATTTAAGTACCAAAGTTCACTGACACTTTGCATTGCTTACATCATAAAATGCAATTGTGTGTGAAATATACAAACCGACGGACATTTTACTGCCTCTAAATATAAACTTTATGATGTTTAATCAAACGTGCTGTATTTATGATGTTCTCGGCTTATATTAGGAGGAAATTAATTAGCTTTTATAAACAATGAGTTACGATCTGCGAAGGCTGCTGGCAGAATTTAAACGCTTCAAAAGACTGCATTACATGACACATGTTATAAACATAATATACGCAAAAGTCTTCTGAATTGGAAGAAGATACCTACCTCGAATTCAGGAATTGATGACCCAGCTTGAGCTGAAGTTTATTATAAAGACCTGACCTAAAATGACAATATAGACAGCCGCTTATAAGAATGGGAGTTCTTTGATCTTACAAACGTTGAAGATCTTAACTTCACTAAGCTCCCCCCATACAAAAAGTTTGCTCTCAATTGCTGCTAAATATCATTAAAAAGAACTCCAAGTGCGACCTATTAAGGAAGTCTTAATGAGGTAACTTGAGACCTAATTACTTTAAGAAGCTACTGCTGAACTCCGTTTGTAACTTAGCGAAGCTAATTAAAATAAACACAAATAGGCCATTGATGCTTGCGTTAATATCTCATTAGGTCATGAGAAAATTAATGAAACAATAAAAATAACTGTTACAGACGATATATCGGTTACACAAAAAGTTACTAAAGATAATTTGATGTGGGTATTACGAAAAAAACTCATCGTGCCAGCTGCGCGCCAGCATACAAAGATCTGTTTATGTTAAGGTAGCATATGTTCACGTGTTTATATTCCGTTTTGCGTCCGTGTTTAAACTGTTGGGACTTTTTTTGGAAATAATCTGTGTGTGATAGTTTTGAGGGTTAGAAGTTCGAGGATTTTTGAGGATGTTAAAAAATCTGCAAACATTATGTAAGTTGACCCTATCTTATGTTAGTAATAGTTATTGAATGCTCGTGTTTTATTTAGTACAAATGTTTTATTTCCTGAAATCTGGCGAGCCACACTTCTTCGTGCAATGCACTTGCTCATAGTCATTGTATGCATTAGCTCCCGAACTCTCAGTAACTGTCGAATCGCCGAGTCATACAAAGTCATGCGAATGTACATTTAACACTCACGAGTGTGTCTCACCCGTTTTCGTGACATAGAACATACTACACCTAAGTCACTCGACAAGCTAATTTACGACTAGTGACTAAAGCTGCACCCTGAATTTGTCATGTAAACCAATCCGGTCTTAATCTTTATCCGGAAACCAACTTCTCCAAACCGCAGCTACCAGAGAACTGAGAACTGTCAACGAAAATAGGATTCACAAACCAGACATTACTTCGAAATAAATCATCGTTAACGACGACACTGCTACGAATCGGCATTGTGCATAAATTATAATACTAATCAATAACGTGAACATCAAAACATTTAGAAAGCCAGCTTCCATTGCAGACGTTTCCCGTCGTTTCTCAGAACTATTTGAGGCAAGGGAACTCCAAGCGACTGTCTGTCCGTCCGTTTGTTGAACTGTTACAATAAACAGATCCTGTACGTTGAAACTGTTTCAGTCCAAGCTGTGAGATTGTAATCTGAAGTCTTGTTGCCAGAAACTGCTATCTAGATAATTTTGGTGTAAGTCTGAATTTTGTGTTCGCGGTTAAGTTGGGCGGCCATTTTGGATTTTGTTGCAGAGTTTGATATTGATTGTGGTTTTCTTAGCTCTCGTAACGGAGTTAAACTACATTGTACCATTTAGATTATACTGAATTATCTATAAGTGACATGGGGTCTTAGATTATCTTTCAGATAATATTAAACACTTAAGTATAAATGCAATATTAATAACGTAATTCGTGAACTTTTTGAGACTCTTTTAATTTTAGTTACCTCTACAGAATTTTAATCTAAACCATTTCCATTTTGACCGTACAATGAAACCCTTTGAGCCACACTTCAAATCCCAGCCAGGCACAAATGGCTAGATTCCATCAGTGGCCAACGTACCTTCCTTAGAATTCTGCTAAACCATCGACCATCTAGATGTTCATGGAAGCATCTGCCGTGAAGACAATGCGAAATGCTCTGTCGATGTCCGATTTAATTAGAATCGCTTCATTGCACCCCATAGGTGTTGGTGAATCGTTCGATAGATTACATGGATAGATTATATCAGGTAAATTTGATGCTGCCTTTGTAGACTGGCCACTTTAATGAATGAGGTCTGTTCAAGACGGGATTTGGTTGAGTTGGTTTAGATATTATTGATAATGTAGATATGGAGCACAAATTGGAGACTTAGACATGTATAATAATTAATCTAGTTTGTGATACAAATCTAGATAATATAACTGATATTCAAAGGGAGAAATTTGATGAGAATATATATGCTAAGACTTTGTTGAATGTCGACGCAGCTCTAAAATACATTGTTACTTTTTGCTGCAGGAGGCAATGTCATATAAATAAACTTTTACAAGTTACAAAGTGAATTCCCAAAATGATATTTTTAAAAGAATACCCACCCTTTACTCTTAATAAAACATACACAAACTTAACCTTTTCTCAGTAAGGAGGAGATAACGTAAACAAATTAAAGAGCCGTATGTGCGCATACGTTGTCTACCAGTCTGCTTATTTTGATATTTCACCCCACTTCAGTATGAGAACGATCTTCAGTTCAGAAACCTTTGTGATGTTTTCACATAAGAGAAAAGATAACATTCGAGTCAAATGTTGGGAAGATATAACGAAGTTTCACAGACTGAAATTCAGAAATAATATTTATTTCCAAGGATTGCGTTATTACTTCGAAACCAAGTTTGTGCAAACAATTTTCTTTAAAAATATTCTGTAATTATTCTTTGTATCAAGATCCACTCACGATCCTATATCACTCATCCATGGTGTACTAACATATATTTCGACTAGAATAGGGACTCTTAATTTGTTTTGATGTTTCTAGCGAGTTAAAAAAAAACTCATTTCACATCGCATTGACAAAAAAAAGTGTAGAAGTGTTGTTCCATCCAATCTGCAAAATATCAATATTTTAATCTCATCAAAGACACATTTAATGTTAAACAAAATGCAAGTTTAGATGGCACTAATCTTTCCTTGCAAGATTACTCTTCACAGTACACTGTAATCTTCTGTTTGCTAGTGTAAATCTCTAGTCTCACTACAATAGTCGGATAAAAAAAGGTCTAGAAACATTCAACGCTCTAACAGCTTTATGTCTAGAAAAACTAACATGTCCAGTCCTTCTTTTGCATTCATTCTCCGCAGTAGCAGTCGGGATCGCAATGCATACATGTCTGATTTTAGAGACACGTACGCTATTCTCATGAGAATCGTTTTCATTTTTATTGTTACTTTTTTTCTTATATTACAGAGATCTTCAATTATTTCTTTCCATTATTCTTTTTCCATTTTTCTTCTCTATTTAGTTACTGATAAAAAAATGCGTTCAGTTCTTTGTTGTCATTTGTTTCCTTTTCATCCTTTTACATACCACCAACAAATTCGATACACACAAATATTGCAGACGATAAAACAATGAATTCACACACTGCAGCAGAAACACCCGTATCTTCAAAACAAACAACTCATACTGTTCCCTCGATACGAGATAGATTCGTTCCTGGCAATCGTGTTTTTATATTTTTTTTCTCTACGGTAGATGTTTGTGTAAACGGTACGCCAAATCCGGCCTATTTTTGTTACCGGCCACTGAACCGATTCCAGCTTTGTTTTGATTCCTACCAATCAGAAATTCAATTTAGCACGGGCGTACATATAATCAAGACTTTTTGGGGTATATTTTATTTTTATATTTTTGAAAAGCGTTTGACACGATATTCATAAAAATTATTGAATTTAAGAACCGTTTTTTATTTTTTTTTCTGTTGCACTTATGTTAACACAAAAGTTTACTTCCCTAGAAGATAATGATAATATTAATTACTACGTGCGTATTAAAACCCGTAAGTTGTTTCGACACTACCTACACAAATCAATGCTAACAGTTTAAGCTCCTCAATGAGAGCCAGCAAACAGAATCAATTAGTAGAAAATAGCCAGTCAATGGTATTTGATTTCAAACACTATTCATTAGTTACTATTAATGCGTATTTGTGTTTGTGGCCATCACATGGTATTATGTGTCCTAATGCTCCATCAGCTATGTGAAACACTTCAATTACTTCGTTGTATGATGGACAATGTACATTCAATGCTTATAGAATTGCATTAATTGGGTATTTGTTCTACCATATAATTTCCTTGTTATTGTGTCCCATTAGTCGTGGTGGCCTAGTGGGCAAAGAACCAACCTCTCGAGTATGAGGGCGCGGGTTCGATTCCAGGTCAGGCAAGTACCAATGCAACTTTTCTAAGTTTGTATGTACTTTCTAAGTATATCTTAGACGCCAATGACTGTATTTCGGATGGCACGTTAAACTGTAGGTCCCGGCTGTCATTGAACATCCTTGGCAGTCGTTACGGGTAGTCAGAAGCCAGTAAGTCTGACACCAGTCTAACCAAGGGGTATCGGGTTGCCCGGGTAACTGGGTTGAGGAGGTCAGATAGGCAGTCGCTTCTTGTAAAGCACTGGTACTCAGCTGAATCCGGTTAGACTGGAAGCCGACCCCAACATAGTTTGGGAAAAAGGCTCGGAGGATGATTATTGTGTCCCATTAGTATGTCACTATTTCGAGTATCATACATACACCTGACTTACCTAATTACGATGAGATGCTACTAATACATGTAGCCCTTTCTTCAGTTGACACTCCCCTCCCACAATAATGCTATGCAGCGCAAAGGAGTGTCAGACTGTATAACTATAACCTTCGTGTACCAGGACCGCAGTAACTCTTTCGAACAATCCTGCAGCGACCAAAATGTAGCCTGATACCTACTGCCAACTTACAAAAACTCACACACAGACAACTAGGTACATAAAACTTAAAGAGTCTTTTAGATCCGCAACGGCTACCAAATCCTACCATTACATCAATAACGTGACGGAATTGACTGCAGTAACTGATAGTTACCGATTATTTCTCCCTCCTTACCGACGGCTTGGTAACAAGTCTTCAGTTAAAATAACCAGTGGCTGTCGTAATCGTACTAACTGAAACGAATTGGTAATCTTATACTCTAAGCTTGGTTTACTATTTAACAAGACTAGTATCAGTTACTTCCCTGAGAGTTTTGCTAAAGGTATACAGTTGTAAACTTGGAGTTTGTTGCTTTTCACTGTTATTTTTTAACTGGCAATGCCCTTCGGTTTTGCCCGTTTGATGTCTGATTCACTATAACGTCGATCTCTTCGGCTTTGTTACTTATTCATGTTCTCTTGATATTGTCTTAATGGAGTTCTGGGAAATCAAATGTTACATGAATATTCTAGGTACAATGTATTAAGATTCAGCACATCTAAGAATCCAATATTCGTTACTGAATATTAAGATTAGTCCGACATTAAGACCGGATTGGTCAGACTGTTATAAAAGCTTTCATTTATTTTGTATTTCAAAAAGATTTATCTAAGACTTTATCCAAAATAATCTTTACAAAACTTATTTAAGTCAGCTTTTTTAAAAGTCGGCCCACAGCTCCCAATCCTAAATAGGCACTCGCAGCAAAACCTTTCAACTTTTTAATTCCAGTTAAGAAACTTTCCAAGTAAGTGATTTAAGAAAACACTTATATTTCACCGGGAATCTTAGAAGAGGTAGCATAATTTCCGAAAAAAATCTAACCCTCAGTTTGCTAATTCCGGAAACTTTCGGCGGAGTGTTCGAGGACACCTGTCGACCGTTACGGTAAACTTGGGAGATCCCCCCTTTTTTACTACCTTTTGAATCGTTTATCTCAGCGGTGCTTTGGGATGAGTGTATTTGAAACTTCCCGATTGCCCATTATGCTGTTTTTCTTTTTTTTCCGCCGTCGAACTTTTTCGAACGCCAATTGTTGGGGCTTTGGCGAAAAAAAGCAAATCGCTGATTTTCGGGTCGCGGGGTTATGGCCGGTTTGTTGCACGCTGTGACGTAATCAAGATTTTTTTGAACAAAACAACGTATATTTTTTCCACAGATGAATGCATACGGTTCCGGAAGATGTACGTTTCCAATAGATGAATTTTGGTTTGGTTTTTGTTAGATACGTGTTTTTAAACGAACGAAAAGATTTTTTTGTGTTTCGTTTTGCATATACGACAGCAATTTAAAATACGAGTATTTTTCGAAACAATGCTCCAAGCGCATTGTCTCGCTTCATCCTTAAACAATGGGAGGATAAAATATTTGTATAATAAGAGATTTTTGCTACGAAAAACAAAAACTGCACACGTTATTAAATATTTTTGTTAGCGAAGTACCTACCAAGCTGTGCTTGTTTTATTGGCCTGCTGAAAAGACCTTCAATCTTTTCATGAATATGCAATTTGCTACTATTTTAAAATGCTGTTTTTACATTTTAATCTTCGCTGCGGAGATTTTTTTCAAGAATTTACTCTGAATATTTTTGTTGCCATTGAATATTGCATCAAACCATTTCGATATAAAAATAAATACAAATATTTCATTGTTGTCTATAAATTCAAAACTTTCTCATGCTAATAAGGTGCATCAGATAGCTGCCATTGTTATAAAAATAAAGAGGTTGCGCAATTCAAAAGTCGACCTTGTCGGACGACATCCATATAAATATGGTAAGAAATGCATTTCCATTTTTATTGTATAGAAAAGGCCAGTAAAGTATAATCTTGATAGGCGTTGTAACCTGTGACTTGAGGTCAGGCCTATTGTGGCCTACGCAATGTCGTAAACGATAGATGGTATGACCATTTGTCATAATCTCAGACTGTATGCGACGGTACCGAAGCTACAATGTGAATTGTAAATTTTGGAATACGGATTATGGGTTAGTTAAATTGGGATTTGAATTGTAAAGATTAGGATTTGGGAGACGACTTAAGCTTAGGAGTGTGTTGGTAATTACTATTAAAATGGTGGGATCACAATCTTCTAAAGATACCGATGTTTTTCTTCTTGCCAAGGCAGTAGGTACTAGTAAGTACATATATTGGCTACTGTAGATAACCACAATTTTTTAAATAATATGAATCTAATTACAGCTAAGATCTTGGCCAATGTATCTCAATATAACACTCAAATTCTCTATTTCTCAATAAATCGTTCACCAAACATTATAGACGTTAGGGAAAGAATCAGCAGTTAAATGCAAATCTAAAAAAACTTCTATAACTACGAAAAATAACAATAATTATGACTACAGATAAGAAATTAGACACTATTCATCATAACGTAACCAGCTCAAACGTAGTGAGAACTCCGTATAGCGCCACAAAATTAATATAACCTTTAACATTGATTAATGGACCAAGAACCGACTTGGAAATTATTTGAATAAGTCCCACTGGTTTGCAGGTTATCATTTATTAATATTCCTTTTTTGTTAGTTGTAAAATATGGTATTTTGAACTTAATGTATTGTTAAATATGTCTAATAATTCATCATCATTGGTCCATGATTGTCTCATTAGGCTAGTTCTCATAGTGAGAAATCATGTTCATTGATCGCCAAGCTCATTTAAAAATGATATTGACAATATGAGACAAACAAAGTTTTCCGTAAGTGATGGCTAACAACACACCAATATTTACTTAATATTATGAATGTAAAAGTAACTGTCTTTTTGATCGACTTCACTACCGTAACTACTGAACCGATTTCAATGAAAAGTGCACGGTAGTTTAATTAGGGCCTGAGAAATGACAAAGGTTACTTACGTACGCCAAGCACGGAAAATGGTTTCTTGAACCCCGGAGAACAGGTAGTACCTAAAATAAAAATATTGATTTAAAATGTTGACATAAAACTTGGTGGGTTTGGAACTTATACTTTTGTACTTTAGAAACAGGTGCAATATGTATAACGTCTTTTTCATCTAATCCCAAAATGGATAAAACTATCTTATTTCTATATGATCCAATAGAAAGTGTACATTTCCAGCGACTGAGTTACATAACGTTGCATTATAAACAAACTGAACTATATCGGGATCAAGACGGGAACATATAAACATGAGCTATAATGAATAACAACGGGTTTATGCCTTATACAATAACTTTTATAGAAATTACTTCCTGGGTCAGTTGTTTGGTCTGGTTTTTTTGTTTTATGAAATGTTTTGTTTTTTGATATTGTAATTCATGTTGAATATAGTAAAAGTATTTAGTCTACTTTTTGAGACTGGTGTTTTTGTTTTTCGTTTTAGTGAAAATTAATAATTTGCTTTGATATTTTAATTTGATAGAACTTATGACCCACATATTACAAACTTTGTTTGGGCGTATAAATCTGTATGAAAATGAATGATAGTACATTACAAAGATCATTAGCAGGTAAGAAAAAGCCTGAAAACGTTGATTGATATCTGAGGGCACGGCAGTGCCCCAGCCAAGACTCGAGCAAAGCGGGCACGGCCGTACCATCTTTTCTCGAAGCGTTTCGCGGCTATTTCAGCCCTCTGTATCTTCCATATGAACAAAGCTAGGAGTTTAAGTTTTCGACGACCGAGAGTAAGTATTAGAACAAGCTCAGTCTCAAAATTACAAGACATTTGAATAAATACTTTACGAGTTATGAGCGATCAAAGTTACACCATTTTGTCACTGACTCACTCACTGACCGATCATCAAAAGTCTAAGGTACTTCTAGCAAACTTAGAACCTTCAAATTTGGCACCAAGATAGGTTATTAGCTACATATAAAGGGAAAATTATAAAAACCTTAAAACTTAATAAAAAAATAGGTAACAAATTTATATTTGCGGTTTTTCAAGAACATTGTGTATGAATTTTGACTGCATTGATAACTTTGTTATTTATTTATGTACAAAATGTTACTATTTGTTTTATTGTTACGTAGTGTGGTGTATTGTTATTATGTACTAGCCGTTTTCACGCGGTTTCACCCGCATCCCGTGGTAACTACTGCCCGTACCGGGATAAAATATAGCCTATGTTACTCGTGGATAATGTAGCTTTCGAATGGTGAAAGAATTTTTAAAAACGGTCCAGTAGTTTTTGAGCCTATTCATTACAACCAAACAAACAAACAAAGTTTTCCTCTTTATAATATTAGTATAGATTAAATATACATACGTATGAATAAAAAAGCTAGGTTAAAATGAAATGAATAAAATCTTTCATATTAATGCAGTGCGATAAATACTGCATGCTCGCTCGATAGATGACGTTGCCCTGGTCTAAATCGCGCTATGGTTTCGTTACATAGCTTAGTATAAGTAGGACTTAAAAAAATAAAAAATAATTTCATGTGATATTGCCATCTACCTCTGAAATAAATCTCTTTTATTATAAAAGATATTCGATTAAATAATTCGACAATTTCGAAATTGTTTAGTATATTTTAAAAAAAATGTTGTTTACGTGCTACTTTAGGTCTACATATTTAGTTTGTTATATACTTAGAGAAGAAAGAGACCTACAAAAAATAAATTAGATCCCACCAAAAACATTAAATGTAAAAAAAGCCAATCCTCTACGCAATTCCTCCACCGTAAAAAGTTTTGAGATCGCATAGAAGCCAAGTCCTGTTCAACTTTATTTGTAATAATAAATCAATATTTTGTGACTATATCAATAGTTTTGTTCACATTACAATAATATTGTCTTGGCCATGAGCACAAGTTAAAAGTCGCTCCTTGAAATAATGTGTAAATACCATTGAATTGATAAATTCTATATGGACATAATTTTACGATTGGACTGATTGGAATTTGAGATCACCATAGACTAAACATGCGCCATAGCACATGCAGTTCATTGATGTTGGATGATACTGACTGTCGGTCATTTAGTAACAATTGAATAAATTAAAAGTATTTAATTCTGCGATATTAAACTTCATGTTTGACTTTCACCTCTCCAAGGTATGCTGTATTATATTTGTAGTTTATTGTGCTCATGGCCAAGTTAATATTATTGTAAAGTGAACGAAACTATTGATATAGTCACAAAATATTGATTTATTATTACAAATAAAGTTGAACAGGACTTGGCTTCTATGCGATCTCAAAACTTTTTACGGTGGAGGAATTGCGTAGAGGATTGGCTTTTTTTACATTTAATGTTTTTGGTGGGATCATAATTTTCTTCAAATAAAAAAATGCCTTCCATTAGGTCAGCTGTAGGTTTGGTAACTTTAAAGTGACCACCGACCATTTATCATATCGTTCTTAAACTAAGCCATAACCATTCCAATTTAAAACAAACTCCACGCAAAATTTTAAATAACAATACAATTTTCACAACAATACAAAACAAAGCTTACTTTACATTACTTTAAGAACACTTCTGCGTACGCCTGTACCAAGTAGCCAACCGCAGGTGGTAAACTAATCTCTTACAACACAAGTACAGTCGCCCACAAAACGCGACCTAGATAAGAAAAAAACAATTGTTTTCATTGTTTTATTTTGTTTTTTTGTTTTACAATATTTTATCTGTTTGTATGACAAATGGCCAATTATTTTGTGTTACCACGAACGTATTGTGACTGGCTTCTAGTTGAGGTGGCTTTATTTTATTTTTTGGATGTAAAAACGTTGAGCCAATCGAGTTTTGTGTAGTTGAGTGGCGTGGGCCGGGCTAACGACTGCACTATTGTGTCTGACAATATCAATTTGGAGTTTCGATTTTTTGCTGCGACAATTTTTGACGAATATTTAGGGCAAGAATTTTTGATATAGGTACATAGTTTTGTGTTATATAGACGTTTTTGTATAGCACTTGAAGTCAAGTATTCGTAGATTGTTGGCCAATACATTTTTATTTCTATTAAAAAGTGAGTGTTCATTGTGGATGTTTAGTTGTTTATGTAAAACGGCATTTTAAGGATCCGATAATAAAGGGTTACATAAAATTTCTAACGCCTGTTATCTCGTTGTAATGAGTCTTTATCAGTCGCGAACTTCAACAAGCTTTATAACAACCTGATCTAAAAAAATACTTATTACAATGTCACAATGATAAATGCTCAATCCTTCTCCATGTGAGAGGAGGCCTGTGCCCAGCAGTGGGACGATAAAAAGGCTGTAACAGTAACAGTAACAATGTCACATGATATCTATACATTATCAATAAAATATCAACAGCTACCGAAAGATATGAGAAGCTATCATTTGTCCCACATGCGATTACTGTACCATTACGATGCGAGGCGATAAACAATCTATGACATTACTGCACCCACGTGGTAGTACACATTTAATTCGGCTATTGTAGTGTCAGTGATGATAACAACTATGGTATATAAAGTTTTATGCGTATAAGAGGAAGTGGATTTTATTGAAATTACTTTTTTGATATGGTTTAATTTTTTAGTCTTTATAGTGCTCCGTTTATAGCTAGTTGTGTTCGGAAACTAGATAAAATGTACCATTTAACTGAACCTATATCTATAAGTCTTATCGTCATATATCATTCTTTTCATTTGAACCAATTTATCTACTGTTTACTAAAAATCTCAGAATTTACTTTTCAATCTCCACAATACTCTTTTGCAAATCATGAATTTGCGTCAAAAATTTCCTCTCTTAATCCAAAATTGCAATTTATTCAGTGTTCTTATACCACAGCATAGGTACAAAATCTTCACCTATTCACACATTCACCAACTACGTCCAACACGTGTTAAACAGCGAATACTTACACAAACAATGTCTAAGATATTTCATCTAAGCCGTATACCCTACATTGTAGGTCCGTTATCCTACATTTCATTTTACGACTGAGAAGATGGCTCCTAAACTCGCTAGCATTCTGCTATGTCACGCTAGGACTTTAGTACGTTACTTAATGTAAGAACGGCGAAAATAGACTTAAGTGATTCGGACTAAGTATGTATGTACTTACTTACATAGAGTGTAAAGGATAGGTTTGAAAGGATAAAAGCTCTATTGAGAAAAAATAATAAGCACTAAAGTTTTTTTACATTTCATGTATAGAGATCTTATAGATTTATTAGTATTGGTAAAAGAAAACTTAATGAGCATTTCTGCGATAATATTTTTATATGCTAATATGCTGTGGCCATTGCCAATTTCTTACTGAGAAATCTTCATGTACTTAGTTAGTACATGTTACTAAAAAATCAGAGTTAATCAGAGTATGACTTGATTATTCACATTTCAGATAGTTAAACCCTATAATGGTGATGAAATATCAAAATATTTTAATACGTACTAAAATCAAAATTGGTCCGCTTTGAAATCGGGTTTAATTTCCAATCGCTAATGTATGCTTTACTAATCGGCTTACTAATTGATGATAAATTTGACGTCCGTCGACGTTACACTGACTTGGCTATAATAGGATTTATTTTGGAACCAACTGATGGTTGTGGGCGGTTCTGCATTTAGTGATAAGTTGCTTGTTAGTTCAGTATTATGGGATCGAGTTATAGTGACCTTTTAGAGGTTGAGGTGAATACATCTTAATTTGTAATGTGTGGGTTCGGAGTCTAAAAATATCAGTGTGAACATCAAAGTTGTGTGTAGAAGGTAGTTTCTAAGTTTGTTTCGGCTTTTGAAGCCTGATTTCAAAAGAGGGTATAATGGGACCGCAATAAAATGGACCAATGATGCTAATCAGAATCTAAATGAAAAGACTGAATAAACAGGTGAATGGTGGTGGTTCAGGTAATTCTAAGCCCATAGTTATTGTGTATGAGAGTCAACGAAAAATTATCACGTATGAGCGTATTTGGATACATTTTCTAATGTAAATTGTAGTCTGATCCACTTATCAAACAGAGTAAGCGCCCACCTAACCGCCAGCTCACTGCAGTTATTCAAAACCAACCCCCTTAAATCCGACAAAACTCAGATATCATACCAGCCCATAGCCAGGTATGCATTTCCAAGCATTATGACGTAACACAGTGTAGAACTAAGCTATGACTTCCCTCAATTATAAACGTATACTAACTTAAACTGGCGCTTAACTGAACAGTTAGTCGGAATATATAGCTTAGATAAACGGGCTACAAGCTCTAACGGTTAAGGTGGTGGTACACGAGACGGTATCAACATGTTTGTTTGTGTATTCTCAACAATTTTTTTTTCGGTTTTTGAAAATAAAAACGTTAAATATAGGTATGGAGAATAAAATAAATTAAATGTAACACTATTGTACAAGTTTTTAATCATATTCACTGCTAAAGAAGTTGATAGATTGAGTCATATTTCGGTTAACCTTGAAATAAGTCAATAGCTTTCAGCTCGACGTTATTAATTAAATGTTTATGTTCATTTAAGTTAACATAAAATCTGCACTTTTGAGCATTGAACTGTATAAAAAAGCTAGCAAAACTACAACTGTCTGAAAACTCCCTTACTCCCAAACAGAGGCATCCAACACGGTAAAGGTGAACTTTCCAGAATGTTCTGATAATGCCTCTAACATAACACTAGCTGAGAATTTAAGTATCATAGCTGTTGCAAAATTGCTCACTGCTCGCTTTTGATTGTACGGCTTAGCGAGTTATGTAGGTTCGTGGATGCCAAGCATTAACTTTTGGAATTTAATAACATTATAACGAACTGTTCTAGTGTTTTAATAAAGTTAAATACGATTTGCTTTTGTTAAGTTTTTAAGGAAAAATATCGCTTAAATTATTTTTTGTGCTCTTTGCTGTTGAAAGGTACAAGGAATATTTACATTACTTGATTGTGAATTTATTCGAGTGTTTTTTTAGCTGAAAGCAATGGAAATATTGGAACTATAGTTTTAAAGCACTCGAAGTTGAACAAAGTAACTTCTCAATAAAATACAAACTCTATAGTTTGTCAAAGTTTTAAGAGTTATTGCGATTTTCAATATCGAACCAGTTCGAAACGAGACATAAAAGTGGTATAGATCAAATCAATACAGAAACATTTTGTACTACTTTTACTGATTATTTTCTTTGAATTATTCCAAAAGTTTTAGCAATAGATTTTGTTCATGTTTATTAAGCCGTTAGATTAATAACAGAGCTCGACAGTGTTTTGTTTTCCTTCGCCAAATAACAATTTTTATTAAACTTTTTCAGTATGATGAAAAACAGACTGTAAAAATATGGTTTTTGCACAAAATAAAAGCTGAAAAAATGCTAAGCCTCTTCTACAACAAATTCTATAAAACGATGCGAAAAACTTCAATTACAGTATTTTTTATGCACTAAAAGACTTTTTAATGATTCATAAATTTCGTTTTACATATGTAAACGGTTTTATAAAAGTTGCTATATTTTAGAGAGCGGGAATTTGAAATATTTTCATAAAACGTTGTATGTATTTTTTGGATTAATCTGTTACCACTATTGATTGCTGTGTACAAACTAATATTTGCTTTGAATTTTTAATATTTTGTAACCTTGTCAATTAGTTCTGTGAATATTTCATGTTCTTTGCAATAGAGTACCAGTTTTATTGTATTGTAATTTTGTAACTACATATGTGTGCAAATCAAACGCCAAATTGAGGAGCTCGTGGCTAAGTAACAGCCCCATGGGTCGGTTGATCATAATATTAAGCAATGCTTGGCATGATCGGTCCGGGGCTAGTTGACCATCTTGTCATGACGAGTTCTTCCGTGTTCAAAAAGTGTGAACCCCCTTACACCCCTTGTATTTATTTTTGAGCCCTAATTATTCACATCAAAATATTGCCCACAACTTACAGACCAAAACATACAACCTTTCAAAATAATCCCAGTTTTTCTCCTATCTGAAATCGGCACCACGATTTATGTTCCGCAGTAGTCAGAGTTAGACCATGCTACTCGCGAGTGGAGATGTGTTTGCTCACCCGTGGCTCAACCGGCTTTACGAAGAACTCACGCTACTATGGGTTCCCGTGAACTTTTTTAATGTTAAAGTTTATAGGCTTTGCAATTTTAGTCATTTAGTTTTTTGCAATTTTATTATATTTGTGAGCTGAGTTTATATTGGGTAAATCTGTCTGTCTAGGACTTATAAACCTACTTAAGCTAATCTATCAAATGTCTAGGATTTATTAGACGTATTTTCTTGGAGATATCGCGAGGGTTTTTGTTGGTTTTTAATTTAATATCAAAAGATTGTTATAAATCTCATTCATAAGATCGGATTACGTGACAATAAATTGTTTCAATATTTTTATTCAAAACACTCCAAAATATTTGATCTCTATGATTCGTGCTCGTATACCTTAAAGAATCGAATGCAATTTCGATATTTGGTTTAATTTTTACAAACAATATTTACTTATTTACCTCACGTGTTACACACACAAGGATCAGTTTATCCTTAAATAAAAACTAGATCCTCCAAAATTTCGAGAACCATCAGTAGAACAATGTTTGCGCACTCCACATTTTTGAATGGGACCCCTTGCTTTTTGATTTCTAAATAAGATACGGTTTCAAATCTCATGTGCCAGCCAGACACATTCAGTTATTGAATGCAGCTTTTTGTGTCCCAAAGATGTTTGGCAAGCTGGAATTTTCGTTCCCAAAGCCATAAAGAGAGACAAGAATTTTGCCAGAAAATAGATGTATGTTTGTTCAGAAGATGCGGAGTCTGATTAAGTTTTTACTGCTGGTATTGAAGAAATTGCACGCTTAGATTGAAGATTGTTGGAATTGCTAGTTTTGTGATTTGACAAAGGTTCTGTTTGAGTTTCTATTGTGATTGTAGAACTTTTTAGTGCCTAATAACGTCATGCTGCGAAGTATTTTGATTACTGAAAAAGTTTTTGGAGCTAGATTTTTTGGTCGGTTTATTTTATTTTTGATTCTATTAGGAAAATAAAGAAGATGTGTGTGCAATATTATATTTGGTTCATGTTTAAAAGTATCATCACTTTCTAAGAGTATCTTTAAGACCCATAATTTCTCCTATTCCAAAATGACATAATAATACCTAAAACCCTCATGTTACATGACAAGCTCTAGTTTCCAATAAACAGGAGCAGTATTTCAGCATCGCATTTGAGGACAGCAGAGGTAAATATATGTGCCCTCCGAATTTCAAGAGGCACGGACGTTCGCCCACCTGCGTCCCGGCTAAAGAGAAGTTATGCGTTCAATTTTGTTCTGTGAGTGAAGGGGGGTATGAAGTGATGGGAGGCAGCGATTTGTAATGTTGTTTGTGGATGGGCAATGTCTAAAGAATGTTAGAGAAAAAATTGCAACTGTATGTGTAATTAAATAAGCATGGGTGTACCGTTTATTAATTTTGATCTGCAACACCACTGTTGCGTATTCTAGGCTATTTTCAAAAAGAGGAGGAATATAAACCTTTAAAAGTAAATTAAAAGGGGATGTAAGAAATGCAGCAACTTCTTCCATAAAACATTGTACTGTGAAAATGGCAATACAATGACAATCGATGACGAAACTTATTAGTATAAATAATGTATTTTATATAATTCAATAGGTAGGTATAGGTAGATAGAGCAGCACTTTGAAAACTCTTTTTTATATAGAACTAAAACTTTTACACTATAGATATTATTATACAGGCATATAGCCCCTCCGCCGCTATTAAAACTATAACCCGCTACGTCTTATCACTTACTCCATACCCCAACTGTCATGATAGCATCAAGAACCAAAATAGTGCCTCGCTCCGCTGGATCTCTTATTTCAAACACCTTATTTGCTCCCAAACACTAACATTTCTCTTCTAGTTTCCTCCTAAAAGCTATTTTTAGTGTCCTTACATTTTCTTTAATATCTGTGATATAGGAGAATGATAATAGTATCTCATTTCTGAGGCACTGAATAAGGAATGAGGGTTTTCTCTTTCGTGTAATGGACGTTCTTGAGATGCGTCGTTATGTTAATGATATGAAAATAGTGGAAGGGCTAAAATTTACTTCTGTCTGAGCGATGTTAGAATATCCTTGGCAAGATACTAAGATTAATTTAGATCACACCAGTGTCACTTAGAAGAAATAGCACTATTCTTATAGGTTTATCTCGTTCTCAATCCTTTTTTCCCCATGTTATTTAAAAATCATGATCCTTGCGAGAAAAAACTCGGAAATCGTATACTTCCCTTTATGGTATGCCCTCAAATCATACGACAAAATTTAGATAAATCTTCAGCCTCAAACATCAAATTACTTTCCGGTCAATACCATTACTACAAGAGTCCTATAAACATTGGCCATTACAATAAAACATGTGTTAGTAAATGTTTTACAGCCGCACTTTATAACGAAATAACTTACAGTATCCGATCGACGGCGGAAGATCACATCACACTTATAAGAGTGTTAGGTTGCAAGGTGGACTAGGGAAGTTAGGGTTCTGTACCTTTCAAAAATAAAAACATCCAAATTGAGAATGTCCACATTTTTGGGAATTTTGTTAAAATAATCTTAAATGGAGCTTAATTAACTTACAAAAAACTTATGACAGAAAAACTACATAGATGTACCTAAGTGATATTTATATTCATTATAGTGTTACGTGATTCGTTGTTTGCTATTAGATTAGTAATTACTTTTTATTTTACACTGGCTGTTTCCCCTGGTTCCATCTCTATGTTCCGAGGAAATTACTTTTCGTATCTGGATACAAAGTAGCCTATGGCCTTCCTCTGGGCCTAGACTTTCTACGTCCTCTATCATTTAAATCGGTTTAGTTGTTTTGGCATGCAAGCACGACAGATAGATAAATTACTTTCACATTATAATATGGGCATGGAAAGACAAACAAAAAAGGTATTAAAGTTCGTAACGTAGCCTTAACTTACACGCAAAACACGATTTTGCACGGAACCCTAAAAAGGGTAAAACACACATACAACCCGACACACAATTTAATCTCATTGCCTGATTGACACGCTTACAATGTCAAAAGTGACCAATGACCATAGATGTCCAATGACACACACGCGTGTCTCAGATAAGTCTGTGTTCACCCTAACACTCTGGTTAAACTGTGGGTGGCCGAACAGGGAACAATAGGAACAGAAAGTGTTATGGTCACTTGACCCCATGACAGTTATTGGCTCTTATGTGATCATCGGGTGTAGGTAGTTTTTGAGTTATTTTTGTGTTCTTTTTGATAACGATTTTTGTATTGTTTTCATGTTTTTTTGTTTATTGTAGGTAGGTGGTATTGCTATTTTGGTGGTAATGGTTAGTAAAGTAAGTTGAGTGAGCTGGTTGATATATTTTAACAGAAAATGAAACTCCTCTGGGGCCCTTGATAATATGCTGACCAAGTTATTACTATTTATGACCCAAATTCTTTGATTTCCAATGTTTAAAAACCTATATAAAACAAAGAACCTTATAATAATCTCTAAATAATAAGAAAATACTAAAATAGATATTAAATCACTTTAAATCAGCCAGTTCACCTCTAACCTTTTCAACCTTCACGGAAGAATTTAGAATTAACGCATACCAAAAATTAATTATAACAAATACCTTTCAATTAATAATAATTTCATCTCAATTTTTCATATTAAACAATTAGAAGCTAAATCTGGTGACAAATTGCTTGTGGAATTAATCAGTTCTTCCCAATTTTGTTCATTCATTAGTTAGTCAATAAATTAGGTGCTGGACTGAGTTTGGGCAATTTTTCGACCATTAAATTTAACGTGGGTATCGATCGGGCTAGTCGTTCATCACCCCACATTATTCTTGGTTCTATCGTATCGCTGACAGAAGGTTTTGGCGTCCAATATCTTAAGATATGTCGCAAGGTTTGAGATTTAGCGGGAGAAAGCACGGTTACTTTTTGATAGGTGAGATTTTGTAAATATTTCCATTTAAAGCCTCTAGATAAAAAAATAGTAGAGTCTCTTCAGGTAAAGGAGGCGAAATAGTTTCTTATCTATAGACCCCTAAAAAATAACAAAATGGCACAAATATTGTTTATGCATAAAATCCATCACCTAAAAAAGAATAACAAAACTCTTGACGTGTAGAAGTGTTGTTTTCGACCTATTTGCAAAATTAATATCATCTATCATTTAATTAAATCCTGACTTTGTTAAAAAAAACATTTCATAATACATATATTGATGTTCCTATCCTAAAAGTAGACTACATAATTCCACTTTCAACACTCCCAATTCCCAAATAACTTTTCGGCCTACATCAATTCAATGGGACGGTTGATCCAAAAAATACAATATTTATGTACCCATTACAGTCTATTTAGTCCGATATTGGGTCCATAAATATCTTCAAAAATCGCTGGTGCTCCCAAATTGGACCATCCCGGGGAACTAATGCCTGTCACTGGGGAAGAAGTATCGCTTTATATAAATTCTCGAGTTCAATTAATTTCTGTTATGTTGAGCTGGTATCGGTTTAATTAACCTTTGTAGGTTATGCCTCAGATATGTAGGTGATATGGAAATTTCTGAAATAGGTAGGCGTTGTTATGCCTTTATGATGTCAATTATTGCTTTTATTAACTACGTCCTAGTAATAAAAATGTATTTAAATAAATACACTAAACATAAATGTCAAAACAAAAAAAAACATTTCACTAATGTTGGTCACCCATCCAAAGACTGACCTCAGTAACTGCAGCTTAACCTTGACAATCATGCAAGCGGCGCACTTTAACATCCTACTAATATCCGACTAATATTATAAACGCGAAAGTTTGTATGTATGTATGGATGTTTGTTACTCTCACGCAAAAACTACTGAATGGATTTTAATGAAACTTTACAATAATATAGCTTATACATCAGAATAACACATAGGCTACAATTTGTAAACATATTGTTCGAAATACTAAACCTGCGCAGACGAAGTCGCGGGCACCAGCTAGTACTACCTAAACTAAACAGACCAAAAGAAAAGTAAATAATACGACCATATATCACATTTGCTACCAAAGAAAAAGCGGAATGAAGTAGCAATATTTTTCATAGTACACCAGTGATGGAGTTTAATAATTCACATAGCAACAAGTTGGATGTAGTGGCGACAAAGGCCAATGTGACGTAACTATGTACGTACCTACTGAAAAATGTTGAGCTGACGGAATAAAGAAGCAGGCAAAAAGAGACGGATTTATTTGTTTAAAGGAAGAAAAAAAGAGATAGATTGTGTCAGTAATACCTACCTTCTAAAGTAGATAGCTAGTTAGCAGTGATAAGAAACCTATCAAATTCACACTTTTCAGGTATTCTCGGCTCAATAAACCAAGTTCAATAAATATTCCTAAGTTTCCTGTTATCTACATACTAGCTGTTTCCCGTGGTTTCACCCGCGGCCCATTGCAACTACTTCTTGTATCTGGATAGAATATAGCCTATGTCACCACAGGATAGCATCAGTTTAGCAGTTCCGGAGTTTTTAACGAACAATCAAACAATGTTTTCTGTTTGTAATTTTAGTATACTTAGATCAGATACTGATTATCTTATCCCACACTATACATTAAATAATCCAAAATAAATTAAACGTAACCTAACAAGTTAATATTAAACAAATTAATTACACTTTCTATGTAATCGCTTCTAGTTTCGTGTAACTAACATCATTTACTATCTAGCTAAAGCTTTAATTACAAATTAGCCCACGGTTTTCATACAAACTTAACGAGGGGTAATCTTATTTAATTGAAAATAAATTAGGTTGTGTTTTACAGTATAATGTTGGTTTATGATCTTTATCGGTTGTGTTCATGAAATTGATTATCTAGTTGGTAATATGTAGTTAGATATTAGATACTTTCATGAGGATAGAATGAAAGTTAACGGAGATATTGTTATGAGTAGAAATGATTTTAAATAACACTAAGCCTTGAGGCAAGCTATTTCAGAAGGACCTACCTATAAAGGTCATACTGATTTAAATAGTCCACTAAATGTCCACTACTAAACAAAAGCCTCCTCTAAAACCTGGGATGGTTTGGAGAACGATTTTTTCCACTCTGTAATTTTAAGAGAATATTATGAAAATGTGAAAAACTGAGTCTTTGTTACATCACTTGCTACACTGTAGTAGTTTACTCTAGATTAAATCGACACGAAATCTCAAAACATAATATATAAAAAGAAAAAAAAAATAAAGAAAATACGCAGACACATTCATCTTTGTTTTGTCACTATCCATTTTTATCTAGCCACAATAAAAGCCGCTATTTCTCAACAAACAAACAAAACTTGTGACCTATAAATTCTTGAGCAACTTAAATTCTAAGAAATATTACCTCTAGAATAGAAGTAGAAACTATTTCAGATAGTAAAGGACATCCTAGATTATTCTTGTGAGTTCGTCACAGATTTGTTAAAAAAAGAATTGATCTGTTATGACCTTTCTGAAATCATGAATGTGTCAGCTGTTTTATATACTACTACTTACTATGAAATGTTTGATTATTCTAGCCAGTGATTATCAATCTGCAAATAAATGACTGTCAGAATAATTCATTATGTGTATAAGTATCTATGTACAGTCATTTTTTTCATTTCATAGAGGTCTTTGCAGGTATTATGGAAAAACAAAAGAATTTATACTACAAAATAATAATTATTGATACAGAACTAAATAAATGTTAAAAAATCTCGGTTTTAGGTAGATGAAGATAATATATTGTTTCATCTCTTACAATATCAATTATGTACTTAAAAATAATAATGTATTAGTTTATAAGTATTGTTATGTGTATCTTATGTGTGTATTTGTATTTTTATGGGCCCTGTTTGCCTTAAATAAAGGAATGAATGAATAAATAAAAAGAGTATAATATAAGTACTCTCGGCTGTTTCATACCAATACGTTACGAGCTTACACATAATTGCTCAGAAGCAATCTCGAGCTCGCAATTATAGAAGATTATCTTCCTGCTTTCCTTGTTATTACATTATGATAAAGGCGATAAAATGTTGATAATTTATAATGAAAATAATCTGATTGTACCATGTTTACTATACAACAACGAAAATGAAAAAAGAAAAAAATGAGAGAAGTAATTAAATAATCTTTGAGTAATAGAAGCTTTATAATAACCATTGTATCTACTATTTAAAGACTTATAGAACAATACTTCAATACCAGTCCTAAAGATGATCTATCAAATAACTATGCAGACAAAAATAAATTAATGATCCTCATTAATCAGTTGACTCGCATATCAATCAAATGAATGACACTTTCAACCTTGACTTGAAATGTACCAATACTATATTTTTTTTGCATACACTGACTAATACACCTTAATCACAATAATTATTGGGCTGTTACCTAATCTTCAATGGCAGATAATGGTCCAAGTAAAAAACATTAGCGAAAAAAGAAATTGAATACAATCAAGCCAATCTTTTTTCGTTTAACATTAGATGTTATAGAAACACTAGTAGTTTATAGAGTTTTACAACCCATTTCCCGCATCCCGATAAAATATAGCCTAAGTTCACTCAGGGATAGTGTAGCTTCCCAACATTAAAATGATTTATCAAACCAGTTCAGTGGTTTCGGAGCCTAAAGCCAAAATTCAAATATCATTTCAAAGTCAAAACCATTAATTGAAAGTAGGCTAATTAGATTAGCACTTTTCACGATAATATTTACAAAGTACAGATCGCCTAAAAACGTCTCCTTTTGCGTTCACCTTTATCGGATCCAAACAAACTGCTTTTTCTCCCCTTCACAATTACTTATTTAAAAAGACAGTTATATACTTATAAATAAATAACCTGTAAAAATCCCAATTTATCGCATACTTCTACAACTTAGACCACAAAATCCCAGAATTTCGTAAGTCCACTTCAATGACACTAGCCAGTGGGCGCTGATCGATGCCCCACAGTTCGTTATACCACAAGTGTAGAAACAATTAGTTTTTATTACAATGTCCAACAAAGGTTTCGTTGTTTTGTCTTCGTTTCATGGCTAGTACATGCCCATTAAGTAAGACCCTGTGGGCTTGGCTTGATAGGAAATAATTAGCGAGTAAAGAATAGAATGAACAATAGAAATATCATTCGTGAAAAAATTATACTAAAATAGATATTTTGCGGCCTATCGTTATTAATGATGAAGAGTTTGAATTAAATAAGACTTCAAAATTGTGAGATAGACATGTCTATGAATATGAATTAGATTAGATTGGGGTAGGACTCAAACATGACCAAAAGAAATATAATGAAGATAAATGAAATAGAAGATGAAATAGCAAAATCTATGAATATTGAGGTTTACTAGTGTTTGTCTCAAATCAAATTGCTTCTTAATTTTTTTTGTTCTTGAACTTAAATCAATTAAACCAACAAAAATAACAATCATACAAAACTCAAATTACTCTGGACTGTGTAGGCGACTATTGTGTGGGTAGTTAATGTATTGTTGAAAGCACACATTGTGTGTGAAGCAATGTCCTACGTATTAGTAATTTTATATTGTTGTACTTTAGTGATTTGGAAAGCGCGATAAACTGTAGGTCCCAGCCGTCAGTTCATTATCTTTGGCAGAAACCAGAGAGTCTAACTACAAGTCTTACCGGGTAACTAGGTTGAAGAGGTCAGATTTGCAGTCGCTCCTTATGAAAGACCCCAATATAGTTGGGAATAGGCTAGGCAGATGATAATGTTTTATTTTATTTTGTTACAAGAAAATAGTAAGGCTTAATAGATTTCTGGAAAATATGTTCAAACAGACCCTCAACATTAAGGTGAGGCTTCACCATGTGAACGCAAAGCTTCAATAAGAGCTACTTGAGCCTCGAACACACCCGGCTTAAGACAGTGTAACACTGTTTACGAAGTCCGGTACACCAAGTTTTAGCACACGTTCCGGTGTTAAAACTCCTGTTGCTATATTAATTACGTGGAGGGAGAATAAAGTATTTATTCTGGTTAAAATTTTGCATATTGTAAAATATCGTTCTTCGAAATTTATGCTTTATCGATGACATAGTCAATAATGTTGTCTGTTAGGCTTGAATGTGTGGGAGATAAAATTAAGATTATAAACATGACAGGTACTTATTACCCTAATGTCTTGATTGAGGTACTTTGCTACTTGTACTTATTGGTTTATCAATAAACTTACTACTCAATAATTAGCTCCTCAAACCCGTCCACTTCAAAACTCATATATTCAATCATTCCCTGTAACAGTAGGTATCTCGGCGTCATATAATAAGACTAGCTTCGTGCCTCTGATAGCGCTGCAAAGCCTTTATTATAACTGCACGGCCGAGTTCAGCCGGTTATTGTTGAAACTCTCCGGAGAATGTCGGACGGTTGCTGTCTTAAAATATTTCGGGAATTCCGTTGGTGAACTCTGAAATAGAAGCTTGAGTTTAAATAGCTATGTAAATGCTGTTATTGTAAGAATATTCTTAACAGTAAAAAAATCTGCTTTATATAAAAATACTTTGACTAAAAGTATTCACTACCTAACCACTATTTCTACTGAAGTCCACAAGAACAAAGACAGCAAAATAATAATTAAGATTAGCATCCTAGCGTTTCGGTCGTAATAGTTTTTTCCTCTATTCCAAATGAGTAACTACTCAGTACAGCTACCAAATCGGTATTACAAAAACAATAACTAAAATAATAGTCGTTTTGTTTTTCATTTGCTACTGGTCATAACAAGCAGTAATAATATCTTTCTGTGATATAATTTACCCAGCCCATAAAAAATACGGAAAAATAACGAAAAAGGAAAAACCCCAAAATCTCAGTTTGTCTTACTAATAACAACATCAGAAACCTATCATTATAATTTATTGCAAACAAAACAATATTCGAAGACACTTCGAGTGTATAATTATGACACCCAGTCAAATTAAACATAATAAGCAGTTGTTGGTGTAAAATAATAGTTTATCTAGCGTGGAATTAACGATCAGCTTTTATCAGATAGATATAATCAACGAAGATACTTTTGTAATTAAATTTTTATTTATAAATGAAAATAGATTTTCTAATTATTTTTCTGGTTTAGTAATTGATTCTGTAACAAGTTTATTTAGTAATAAGTCTGTTGTGGTGCATTTTATGGTGTAGTCGGCATTTTGTTATACTTGGATGATTTATTAATATTTCTGGCTAATCCTCGCGTTACATAATAGCTGGATATTGTCACGAGCCTAATATGGGTATTTAAAAGTGTATGCAATTCATCATTTTTTTTTAGTTTAAAATTTTAATTTATCACTTAATTAACTTATTGCCAAATTAGCAACACCATAAATTAGCCATCATTATAATTATGAATAATGATGGCATTAATAAAATCTGAACTTCAATATTATACGCGAAACAGGTTGTTAAAATTATCATCATTAAAATTTTAAGGATCGCCATTAATGGCAGGAAATGCCATAATGATTCACGAGTCGACATAGTTCAAAGATGAAGTAAGTTCGCACCTTCGAGGATTGTTGAAAAAACGTATTTTTTATGGATTTAAGTACGGTAAAAAAATAAATTTTCGGCAAGCCTAGGTACCTCTTGGAATTAAATTAACGAATAAATTAGTAAGTATCTGCATAGTCCTGTTTGTTCTTTTGCTGATTTTGACTTTACTGATTCGTAACAGATAATAGCGGAATTCCTATTTATTTTTATCCCTGTAACACGGTAATTATACTAAAATTGGATACAAAGCCAAAAAATGAACAAACAAAATTCACTAGAGACTGATATTCAAAATTAATTTCATGGAACTTCCTTGAATACTGTTTACTAACACGACCCGAATTAATTAAGAAGCTAAACATAATAACAGCTAAATATATTTACACAGAGAACAATATTAACTATAACAATATTTTCCCTAAAAGCAATTTCCGAGCACTGATTTAATATAGATTAATCATTTAATTATAACCATAAATAATATTTTCACAAAACAGCTCCTGAATGAACAAAATTTAAGCTTTATGAATTCTTTAATCTCGGATTAGAAATTGTAAAAGACTTGATTCTATCGCGGTGATAAAGATTTTATTTTTATTGAATTTTGATACTCAGCTTTTCTCTCTTTAAAGGCTGTTAATGTTTTGCCATTTACAGATGTAGATACTCTTACTATGTTTAAGGCCGTCAATAATAAACTTGAAAATAGGTCATTACTAAAAGAATTCTGTTGAGATATATTCTTTTTCCTTATAAAAGAAGTATAGACAAAACTCAGCGTCTGTCCACAATCTGCTTGCAAAGGATCGTGAGATATTTTGGCCATATTGCTCGCAGAGATGCCAATAATTTAGAGCGCCTGATAGTGACCGGGAAAGTAGAAGGAAGGAGACCGAGAGGCCGAAGTCCCATACGGTGGTCTGACCAAATTACCAAAGAGCTGGAGATGCCTATGAATGTTGCATTGCATCAAGCAACAGAACGCAATAAATGGCGACATCTAGTGGACAAGATCAGAAGGAGTCACGATCCTCAGCAGTGAGGGAAACGACTAAGAAGAGAGAGAGATAAAAGAAGTAATACCAGTATAATGAAAGGGTCATTTATTTATCCATAGGGTGAACTTCAGAGAATCGAGACTGTTTTTGTCAATTATAGCCAGGATTATTATGAATCCAAGCACATGACCACTAGACGAATAAAAACCGTTGGTAGATCAAAAGTTTTTATATCAACAACAAAATCCACTATCAATAGTGCCATATTGGCCAAATTGCACAACACAACCAAATAAATAATATCAAAACTGAATAGCAAACTATCAAAACGGCTCATCTATACAAAACCTAAACTGATGATGAATTTCAACGGAAATTCGGTCCAATGAACCTCATGATATCATACCAATAGTTTTAAGCAGAAAAACAATATGACTAGCCAAACAGTTATTCGTACTTAGATTATCATCAGACTATAGTTCCGGATGAATTTAGTACACGTCACTGTGAAACCTTGGTCAATACGTAGAATTTAGAAGTAGGTATTGCAAAAAACGTGTTGTACGACAGTGCAAAAAGCTTGTTTTTATTACTTGTTTGTTTGAATGGATTAAATGTATATCTCTATTGTTGTCTAGGATGATTGTGCTAATCATGCCTGTCTAGAAGTTTAGAGTTATTCACTATTTTTTACTTTTCTGCGGTAAGGCTGCCAAAGCGGATTCATAATGTAATTTTGGTATACTAGCGGTATTCTGCGAAAGTCTTTCCCACGCGTATTTCCTCACATTTAAGTGGGTTTCGTAGTTTTGATCTGAAGCCAGACAGAGAGACAGACTTACTTTCGCATTTAAAACATAAGTAATTATTAAGTAGTCCACAAAAAATCCTTTTACGCTGACTATCTCAAGTCTGAAACCAGTTTTATGATTGACATCTACCTGATTAGAAATCCCGATAGAAACATGTCGTGTTTTGATATCGTTAATGTCCTGAGTCGTTCGTCTATTGTTTCAACTTTTTGTGGCACGTACAACAATAACCAAATTATTACACACTCGTAACTTTTGCGCAGAAACATGAGAGACTCTCAAAATTAAAAACAACTTTAATATGACTGCCACCGACAAATGTACAAACTTTTGACATCAGAACAATATAACTTTGAACGACTAATTTTCTTTAGCAACGACTGCTTCGTCTTTTATTGCGAATACTAAATTCTATTACAATCAGTAGACACTGGAGAATTTTCGCGAAACACCATTAACAAGTTTTTGAAACGATAAAATTAAAATGTCTCAAAAGTTTTTCGGGTCACGGTATTCAGAAAGTTGACGGGCTACGTCAAACTCGATTTTCGGTTTTTTCGCCGACTTCGAAATTGTCCGCGGTATTCTAATGTAATTAACATTGAAATAAAACTTGACTCAGTTCTAGTTAGTTTGAGAACTAAACTTTATCATGTTTCGAAATATAAATCAAACTTTGAATGGTTTCATTAAATTATTGTTCAAACTTATTTAAAAGTGTTTTCTTAGAAAATTATACCTTCTTATATAATCTTCAGTTTGAACATTTAAAAGGTTTGCAATAATTTTAATATTTATGCTTTATATTTCAACATAGTGACTGACTTTTTGGAAAAGGCATTATCTAGGTACGTTTAAAAATCCCTAGAATGTTAAACTATACTATCAGTATCAACACCTATCCCAAATACGACCTTACTCAAAAAATATTCACCAAAAATATACAAAAAGAAGAAACATGTACCCTCAAAAATGTATAACCTTCCCGGTCGGTAAATACCCTAGTGATTTACTTGAACAATTTGCATACATATCACATTGCTACCATTTCAAACGCTCAAGTATATACTTGGACCTCATAATATATTAGACCGAGTGGCCTCCAGGATACCGTATTTATTATACTTATATTTTCCTTTGTACGTT
This sequence comes from Helicoverpa armigera, assembly GCF_030705265.1. Lineage (NCBI taxonomy): Eukaryota > Metazoa > Arthropoda > Insecta > Lepidoptera > Noctuidae > Helicoverpa > Helicoverpa armigera. The sequence goes on along the minus strand of NC_087139.1, from coordinate 649,783 downwards.
ATATAAACTAAGTATTTGTACGTACAGTTTCCTGTTTTTTGTTTACCCTGCCCTCTTTTAGTTGATTCAATTATATTGCGAGATCAAACAAAGGATCTACCTGTACATAAATAATAATTATTTTCTTCCATTTTTGTGTACTGTAAGAGAAAAAATAACTATCAATGTTTCTGTATTTTTGGTACCAATTAGTTCCGGCTTAACGACAAATACACGTCAATTGAAACAGTTGACATAGTTCGTTCAGTACCTACTTTGTGAAAAACTATCTCTGTTTATAGTTTTCGTCCAAAAATAGATCGGTATACAATTCCAATACAATAGATTTATACGCCCAATACATAACAAGTGTAGGCACAAGGGCATCTAAATACACCGTTAACGCATAAATCTCTACATAATAAAGACAGTCAATAAACAAGAAAAATGTAGATACATGTAGGCGACTAGCGGGTAAGTAGACAGACCCACCCACACAAGATTATCTATTGTGTTATAAGTGTTTATATAATACTGATATTCTCCTTACATTTCCGCGTTGGTAACAAAGAACCTATCTCTAACAGCTAATCGGATTAGAACTATATCAAATTGCTCAAATGTATGACAAATAAAGGGTCATTTGGAAATGTGAAATTTTCTCGTCGATAAATGTGGGAGTAGCGTTAACAGAATAGGTACCAGTTACATAAATGTATTTTGAGTGTATTGTATGATTTAGAAATATTTTGATTCCTTCGAATTTACCATAGCGTACCTAAATACTTAACACAAAATGAGCATTCAAATTACGTTCCTATTTAAATAAAACCTTAGTGAATCTATTTACTTTAGATACTGCAGCTTTCACGGTTATTTTGGTCCACTATTCAAATTTTAACATCGTAAAACTACAAAATTAATTCACAATTTTTAATACCCTTCGTGCTTCGCTTACAAAATATACAAAAAACATCATCTAAAACTTTTGAAAAATTCAATTTGGAAAATTTATAACGGGCTACCGGATATTGGTAGTCGAACCACCCTTTCGCTACCCGAGGGTACATTATAATTATTTTAAAATCCCCCTAGACTATTCCGTAACTCAATTTCTCTGTGACAAGAGGTCTGAAAAGTTGTCAATTTTATGTAACAGTAGCTTCTGCCTGCGGTTTCAGCCGCGTCCTGAGGGAAATATTTCCTGCACTTGGACAAAATTATTTTCTCGATGAAGAGGATATAACACTGAATTTGGATTTTGCTTAGTAGTACCTGAGATTAGCACGTTGTAACAAACAAAACCTTCAGCTTTATAATACATATTAAGTACAGCTTTTTGTGTTTTATAAACATAGTGTTATCATAGCCAAGAAGTCACTACCATAGTTATACAGTCTTTAAATTATTTTAAAAAGAATACAAGAAAATAGTCGCGTAGTCATTACGACAACCAGGATCAGTTTTCGAATTTTTGTTGATTATCTTTTAAATTCGACGAAAAATTCTTAATCAATTCCCAACAATGTCCCAAAAAACAAAGCGTGAAAAATCTTATACTAATAAAAATTACAAAATATAGTAGGAACAAGCCGTTCGTGCTATAAATAACCTATGGGCGAGTACTAGGAGCACAGAAACGTAAGTTGGTGGGTAATTTTCTTCACTGTTCATTTCCTCTGTGCGGTAGATGAGTGGGGCCACACGGGGCCATTTTGTGATTTATATCGAGTGTTGTTAGTTTGCTAAATTGGTAGGTGCTGTGTTTTGAATGGCATATCGAATAAACTGAAGGATTAAGGTGGATAATTAAGTGTATCGTGTTATACCTATGAATTTTCTTCCATGTATTTAATTCTTGTAATAATTTGACTGGTACAGTGTAAAAGATAATTCTCTGAAGTTACAAAGAAGAATAAAGAAATCACCGAATCAAATGAAAACTTAACTTGAAAAAATCTTAAAGAAAAAAAAGTGTCAACCAAAAAATGTTTCCATAAAAGAAACCAGCCGTGAATAGAAATAACCTTTAATAAAAATAAGTTTTAATATAAAGTAAACGGGAATGTAAATATGGGTAACGATCGAACTCAAACGTGACCTGGATGCGCGAAACCACAGATTTCGGTTACATTTACCAATATCCGGCTTATATTACATTTAAATTATTCTATCTTATCTTACGAGTTCTTATCGGCGATGTTTTTATACTTCGTTTTATTTTTATGTACGTTTTTCGATGAAAGAAAAACAATCGGGTTTAAGATGGGATGAGAGAGAACGGATGGAAGAGGTGACGTGCTCGAGTGAGTGCAGTCATGTTTTTTAAACATTCTGTGTGCAGAATATATGATTAGGATAGAAGGGATACCGACACTATTACTGAGAGATGAAATTGCATTCTATTTCTCGAGTGGTTAATAAGTTTGAATGAGTTTTTGAAGAGATAATCTAAGTGGCTTTGTATGCAACCAATCTATTTATGAGTGTATGTTATGTATTCACGTGATTACTTTTATATTGTTTTCTTAACAATTAGTCGAAAAATACTGATAATTAGTAATATACATAGCTACTTTGTTCATAAAACTCTCAAAAACTCCAAAAGCACATTCGTACATTCCCATCAAAGAAAAGAAAACTCCAGATTTTTAACACATCATACCCGCATTTATTAAATGAAATAAAGGCCACATTTCTAGCGGGTAGTGTGTTTCAGCGCTGAATACTCGAAGTAGGTCAACAACCGGGTGCTTACACGAAAAGTTTTCACTTCATTGACGACATGCTGAATCAAGTCTTGAGTGTTTTGATTTGCATAGTATCGTGGGAATTATGAGGGAAGTTCGCATGTGATAAAGTTTAGATAGTTATTTCTTTTGTTATTTATTTTTCTTATTAGCTGTTCTCCACGGTTCCACCCTTGTGCCAAGGGAACTGTTTTGATTATCTGTGCAGCAAATATTTTAATCAGTTCAGCAGTTTTGGTGTGAAAGCCGCACAGATAGACGGACAGAGTTAAATTTCGCATTTATAATATTAGTTACAACTATACGTTTACTTAAGACTACTATAAATAGCTTCTTTAGTTCAACAAGCAGGGAGTGTCAAATTGTTACGGGCTTCAACCTAGTCAACTAACCCACGCATATTTCCTGAGTTGCGGTAAAGAGGTGGCGTTTTTTTCTAATTTTTTTATGTCCTTGACAGATACAACCTGAAAGTTATAATGAAGTTGGTAAATTCTAGTAAATTACCAATAACCTTTTAAAAATTTTAATTCCTGTAACTATTAGCATTTTTTACTCAATATTTTCGTTAGGAAATTGTCCAAGTTACCTTTAGACACAAATTCCCTAGATGTTTTGGTACTAAGTCGAAAATTCTATCATGAAAAGAAAATCCTCTAGAGATTTTTAACACACAAACATTAAAGAAAGAACAAAGAAAAAAATTGAATTTGTTCGCTCGGTTTTTGCTTTTATCTCTAAGATTATTCAATAAAACTAGCCATTGTGTTATCAAACGATGTTCAAAAAGTTAGAAAATACTTGGTTTATGTCTATGCCTAATTGCTTCTAGAATTATAATTTAGTTCAGTTGTTATATTATCTTTTAAATAGACTGACAGCCTTACTTATAAAAATCAACAAATCATCTTCTAAGTATTGTTTTAACTAATTACTACTTAAAGCCTTAAGTAGTGATTGAAATATTTTGACCTATAAACGTTGCTTAAGCATGTCTTAAGTAATGAACAGATAATGTCATAAAAACATACTAATTTCTCAACACTACCGGAATGTTGGTAGCTTAAAAAAATATTTGTCATCAAAACGTTATGTAATGGCAACAATGGCATCCGTAAAATATAAAATTAAAAAGTTGAGCTGTCAATAAACCGGAAATGAAAAATCAGCTGATAAGAATCCAGCCATTTTGCTAATTACCGGGTTAAACAAGGGTGTGAGGCTACTTAATTTGACAGCTCATTTAAGACATTGCTAAGAAAATTATTTAGTTCAGCCACGTTTATGAGTAAGATTTTTTCTTAAACACCCCTTAAGTATAACTTATTATTTAATTCACGTTTATAAGTAAGACTGTTAATGTTTAAATCCCAGGAACTACTGGACAGATTTGAACAATTCTCTCAGTCTTATATTTTTCAATGAAGGTTGCTTGTATTTGGGTGCCTGGATAAGTTGCCACGAAAAGCGGTTGTAACTGCAGTAAGCAGGCATTTTTTTAAATTGCTTAGACATGGTATCTTACAACAAAGTATACGGAATTCTAATAAATATTTCACGTCACAAAAAGGAAAAATCTGTCCAGTCAATATCAAAATTAAACTTTACATTTGAACACAATTTTATGTGGGCGGTTTGCCCTAGTCTATTTTCTTAGAAGAGAACAGATATGAAAATACACTAGAAAAATAGCCGAGTTTTTGTGGGCGTATGCCAAGGTAAGTCTGATATAGGTACTTCGTTCTCATGAATAAAATCATTGTTGATAGTAAAAAGTTTATGTAGCATTTATAGACCAATCGATAGTTCCAGCCTATATTCGATTTTTATAGTTGCCGAAGTAAATGAATCATTATTTTGGAAGTATTTTTGGCTCCGTATTAGATATTTAAGAGACTATTCGTTATATACTGTAAGTATCATAGTTATCTCACGTCTTTCGTTGGCCAGTAATAGAGAAAAAATGATCTATAATCTTCAGAACATCACAAAAACTTCGCAATCTTTATGATCCATCAAAGCATTTGTTTGTTATACAAGTCCTATATCTGAAACACATCAAACAGCATTTGACTGAAGTTAGCATGCCTACCAGCAATGTTCATGTTACTTTTTCACCAAAACTACTCCGTGACGGAATAACAAGGAATATTGCGTGTTGCCCAAGGCACCACAATTTGTGCGAGTAGAAGGAACGCGTGAGCAATTATAGACATTATAATTTGTACGTTTAGAAAGAGAATCGCGTGACGGGAAATGAGGAGAATTTTTTGAGGGCCCGTAATTATATTCAGATTTAGGATGTGGTTTATTGGATAACATCGTAGGTCATGATTTTATGTTATACATGGTTAAACTGGGATGGAAAAATCCTAAAACGATATTTGGTAATGACAGTATACCATGGTAGGTAGGTCCATAGGTACCGGACGGGTCGTTCAATACTTTCCTTGCAGTCATATACATAGAGAAAAATAATCATGAGGAAACCTGGACTCTTAGTCTAAAATCGCCGCTGCCTTAAGCAAGCGTGGTGATTAACACTCATTTCTTCTTTGAATGAGAAGAGGCCTATACCCTGCAGTGGGATAATAAAAAGGCTGATGATGAGGATCCAAACAAAGTTAATTCATATAGGTACTTACAGTCACGAAGGCATGAAATGACAGTTGCTTTAGAAATGGAAGATTCCATTTGCTCGAAGTTCCAAGAATGTAGGTTAAGTGTCACAATTTGAATCAGTGTGCAAGTCAATTATGTTGCCAGTGCAATCCTATTACGGAGTTACTGTAACTGAGGTTACCAATTATTCTCTCTGCCATCTGTCGTCCACTGGTGAACTACTTGGTTAAACTGGAAGGGGATATCAAATAGTTCAGCTTCTAAACTTTGTGTTATATTTTGATTAGATATCAAAATGAAGCAGATGTTGTGACAAAGCAGTTTATAACTTTGAAGTGGTTTAGCCAATATTCGTGAATTGTGGCTAAAATTTTCTATGACACAAAAAACTAAACCATTCGGGTTCATTTGCTTGGGAGCTCCGACTTTACAAACAGAACAGTTAACTTTATAACACTCTTCTTTTTGGATCGAGGGTCAAAAATAGTACTGTAGGGACCGGAAAGCTATCTTCTACTTAGATGAAAAAATCTTGATGGCAGAACTGACAATCTCACGTATAAAACTACAATTATATTTTAAAAGATTGATATTCATCTTTTGCACCAGCATTAATTTAAACATGAATAAGACCTCTACAGTACTAATTATAACCTTTCTCCAACAGTGCCAACATCAGACGTGCAAGGCGTGTTGGGGAAGAAGGCATCACTGCCGTGCGACATCCAGCCTCTTCACTCAGACGACGACGTGGTGATGGTGCTGTGGTTCAAGGAGTCGGATGGTGATCAGCCTTTGTACAGGTAAGTGCATCTTGTAATAGAATATTTAAGAAATGTTCTATGAAGCAGAGTAGATTAGCAGAACCCCGATGAGACAAGAATTCTTAGATGGTATTTTTGGTCGATTATAAGAAAAAGATTAGATTATTATTTTACTTGACCTGTAAAATACAACCTTCAGATTAAATAGGTAGTACCCTAAATACCTCAATGTTAGAGGTGGTCCAAATATTTTATCGCTTTGTGACAATTTTATGCCGAAGCGCGAAGGTATATCGCTAGTATCATTACACTATGTTACAATAGCGTATAAATGTCCCCGACCGTAGTAAATGCCTTTCCTCTTTTAGATAAACAGCTCAGGCCATTAAGTTTGTTTCCTCGCGATGTTTTACTTGAATAATATTTCTATGATACAAAGGTTCCAGCAAAAATGCTTTTGGTTTGCTCTACAATCACTTCCTGATAGGAAACTTGTATTGTATTATTTTTGCATCAGAGTTAAATTATTTCTGCGAATATTTTTGAAATTGTGGGACGTAATTTGATACTGTTTGGTAGAGCGCTTAAACTAAATCAAACATTAGTGTGTGTCATAGTATCAAAAATCGCTGGAATCCCGCCTTCGGGTATATAGTCAATATTTATTTACTTCACCAATATAATCACTAACAAAATGACAGCTTCATAACGTTATATTTTATTTATCATCAAGAAATATAGTTACATTTAAATAAAAGCTACAAATATCAACACCCACTCGAATAACGTTGAAGTAATTATATGTACAGCTGGCATAGAAAGCTGTTTATTTTAACAACAGGGAACACTTTGACTAATGGTCCTGTACGTACACAAATTAATATTGGAGCGATTAATATTGCTAGTACTCTAAACATGCTATAGTACTTAAGTGAACCGAATGACCTAATTCTGGTAAGTAGGGAAGCATTGCTTGTTATTAAGCTATATTAAGAAGGTACGCTAGTTCATAATATTGAAGAGGATAGAATCTAAATTACTTTAGTACAAATTTTATTTGACCGATGTGCGCGTATTGCAATTTTTTGCGTTCGAATTATGGTATCTACTAGCGATCTGCACCAAAATTATGCATTAAAATCTTCTTTGTGAATCCCTTTTCTCAATGGTGAAAACTGTATGAAAATCCTCTGCGTAGTTTTGAATTTTTTTAACCATACTTAGGGACAGACAACAAGGGATGGGATTGTATCTAACTATCTTATTTCACAATGTTACTCACGAAACCTTTGCATCATAACAATCTCCTGCTAATATAACCTTTTTCCTATCAGCTACGACATCAGAGGCCGCTCCATCAACCAGCCGAAGCTGTGGTCTTCCCCCACGGTCTTCGGGAACCGCGCCTTCTTCCGCGGCAGCGCCACCCCAGCAGTCCTCATGGTGGACAATGTGATAGCCAGTGATGCTGGCGTGTATAGATGCAGGGTAGACTTCAAGAATTCGCCTACTAGGAACCTCAAAGTTAATTTTACTGTTATTAGTGAGTATTAAAAAATCCTTATTTTTTATTAACCGACTTCCTAAACAGGAGGAGGTTCTCAATTCTTCGGAATCTTTTGTTTTGAAGTATTTAATGTGATACCAGTCCAATTAAGAGAAGACGAACGTTGTGCCGTATAAGGATATTAAGGAATTAGTACTCGACAAGCAGAAACGAAAGGAGCTACACCGACAAGAGCTAGACTCTTAATAAAAGTGTGAAGAGATTTAATAATTATGATGATGGAAACTTAAAGCCGAAAGCAATTATTTTGTCCCGATTTTACATTATTTGAGCAAGATTGAGATAACCGATCTGCCTCGATCAAGCGTAGTCTAATCAATGGTCATAATACATCCTTTGTCTGTATCCAGCATTGGCTTAATACATAGGTCGATGAAGATTGTATGTAATGCAGCTAGCAGTTACACAAAGATAGAGAAGATTTACAACTAATACATTGCAGGATGCTTGTGGCAATATATTTAAGTAATTTGCTACAGAAGTCTTGCAATAGGTATTGATAATGATAATAATGGTCTTTCTTTCTCCACAGTCCCACCAAATCGTCCAACAATATTCGACGCAAAAAGAAGAGATAGAACGAAACTAGTGGAGCCTTACAATGAAGGCTCCAATGTCCTCCTTATTTGTGAAGTAGAAGGAGGTGAGTTAACATTTAGGTTATAAAGTAATAATAGGAATATGATTGTTCGAAGTTACCAGACCTGTTTGAGATTTTCAATTAATAAGTATAGGTATGTAATATGTCGAGACTTAGCTGGTGCTCTCCCTTGCTCCCACAATAATTATCTTTCAGAAAAATCTCACCCGAAAAAATGTCGCTCAAAAATCACTTAGCCTTGCAAAGTAAGGTATCGATAAAAAAGAGTTCTCCCAAAGTTAAACAAATTCAAAAATAACAACAACTACTTAAACCATTCACATAAAAGTAAATTATCCGAGACGCACAGATTCCCTGAAATAGTAAACGTTTCAGAGGCTGTTTAATCTTGGTCTAACACGAAGATGTCTAGCTTAAGCTAATACAGCTCACTGTCAGAATAAACCTTAGATAGTGAAATTGTAGGAAATGAAACAAGCTGTGCTGCACGTGAACGCATTTAGCAGAGGAATTAACATTTGCATTTGCAAACAGGATCGTGTTCTGTAGGACAGATTTTATTAATGCTTATTTTCTGATACGATTTTAGGCGTAATGACTCAAATGACACACTTAATGTTAAATACGACAAGTTCAACATGGTGTTAATAAATGATAGTGCTGTCTTACCTGTCGTTTTAAAATTGCAAAATGCTTAAATCATATTTAATCCTAGAGATGAGCCTATCCAACCCGACAGGTGTACTAACTTCATCCTTGCATTCAGTTTTTCGTAATTCGATAATTTATTGACAAAAAAAAAACTTGAAAGTAACAAAAGAAGTTACAAAACAAGTGTCGATCAAAAACCCAAAAATAAACGAACCCCTCCAACACCATTCAAAAAAACAAAAACAACACCCGCCCTAATCCTTAATGACCCAAATAATTGATAAAACAAAACGAATCTTTAAAGCCATCCGACCAATTAAGACTCATAATTGTAACTTTCCGATGATAAATAATAAAACATTGTAAACCCATACAATTTGGGTTCGAATAGAACAATGGCACCGTAAATGATAAACACAGGACTTGTGGGCGTTAATGATGGGAAATATACGAGAATGGTTATGATGTTGTCGATAACGATAAATCTATTTTACAGGTTACGATTATCTATACTCGACATCAATTGGGTCAGGAATTCTGGGATGCATTTATTCCTACGAACGTTAATATTAATTGCGATGTTAATGATAGCGATTCCCAAATTGGTAATTTGGCATTTCGCTTATTTTAAAACTGTTGATATTCCTGGAAACCATGCTCGTGGTATATTTAATGAAGCCATTAAACACAGAATTAAAGAGAAAGCTTTTAATTCGAAATGTAAACTAGTTGCTTTTATATCTAAAGTTGCAATTCAAAAAGTCTGATCATTCTTTTAATCCAGATTTATTTTGTAGACAGTGAATGTTCAAATATTTTCCAAGACAAATAGCCATCTTAATTCTGAAATTACTTTAGCATATTTCACTTCTTCGTGAAAGCCTAGTTGTGTCAGAAAGAAAAATGAAGCCATTTAAACCCCGTTATGATTGGAGCGACAATTTGTCAATAAGAATAATGATGGTCACCACCAACTTCAGATATTTATCGACAAATTAATGTATCTATTTCGACACTTTATCGATTTTCTTGTGAACTGTGATTTTGTTGATAAATGATTCATGTTTTGGGTTTTTTGCTGTTGTTATTCGTCTGGAAATAGACCATACACGGTCCTGATTTTTATCAACTAACCTGTGCTTAGAGTTTATTGCCGTGAAATATTTTTGTCAACGAAAATTGTGCTTGAATTTTAAAACACTTTCTTTTTTATAGGAAAACCAAGACCACGAGTAACGTGGTACTTGGAAAATGTGGTGATAGATGACTCCTTCGATCAGCGTCCTGACGGCGTGACGGTGAACACGCTGACCTTCCCCAACGTGGGGCGACAGCATCTGAACGCCAGGCTCGTCTGCCAGGCTTCTAATACCAACTTAGCGCAGCCGGAGACCAAAGTCTTAATTTTAGATATTAATTGTAAGTACCTACTTTTTAGTTATTTCTTTGAGTAACGTCCTGCCAAGGCAAGCTAGTTTGTAACTGGTTCATAGTAAAATGGCTGAATCCGAGTCAGATAAAGAGCTAAAGCTTTAAATAGAAACCTATATTGTAGTGCCCTAAAATCTTTGGCAATAACAGTTATATCAAATGTTAAAATTGCATGCATGCCTGTGAGAGACAAAATGCAATTTTAAATGTAAGATATATTGTATTTTTTGAGTTTTGTTACAAAAATATTCTGATCCAAACATTATTTTATATAAAACAGCCCAAAGCCAAAATTGATTTAGTTTTTTTTTTCGTTTCAATGAACTATAAATATTCTATGTATTTTAACGCTTCTAAATGCATGTCAATTTGTACACGCATATTTGACGTAACATATTTTCGGAAAATTGTTCGGTATTTAGCCTATTTTGAATACCAAAATTGTTTTTGATTGGTAAAATGGGGTCTAATATTTGATTTTGTTTCACAGTGAAGCCAATTACTGTGAATATATTGACTAAGGAGAAGCAGGTGTCAGCAGATAAAAGGTACGAAGTGGAATGTAAGACTACAGGTTCGAGACCCGAGGCGTATGTCACGTGGTGGAAGAATAACAGACAATTGAAGAGGATGGCGAAAAATGTGAGTTTATAGACTAAATTAGAAATATTTCAATTTTTTGTATTCTTTGTAACTACCGTAGAAGATTCAATATGTGCCGTATTTTGACTCACTATCATGTTTGGGATTAAAGCCACAATTTTATTTCTGTCAAAGTACCTGTTAATATATCCCCAAGTTGGCAAAATTCTCAGACAATCTAATTACATCAAAATCATAAAGATAGATGGAACCCTCATATTTATGCAACAAGCAGCAAAAAAACAACAAACTGCTCTAAAATCAACCTCCCTACAACGTTCAAAAACCCTGATTCCTTCACAAGCAAACCAATCTCAACACCAAACAAGCAAAGCATACAATATCAAATGCAATTTAACGTAAAGCGCATCTTTCCAGTTTTCCGAGAACAACGAAACACTGAGCGTGTTGAGCTTAGTGCCAAGCGTCGAGGATGATGGCAAATATTTGACGTGCCGAGCTGAAAACAAACATATACAGGACTCCGCGATTGAGGACAAATGGAGGCTCAATGTTCACTGTGAGTATTGAACGGTCCAAGCTTTGATTGGGGAGATGAATGGCTTCTAAGTGACGTTGTGTTGAGAGATCGAATGGATATCTTGGGAGGATTGGGTTAGGGAGAATGGTGATAACAATATCTTAGTGAAGGGATAGATAAATAGTATTCAAATATAAATTATGGATGCTTTTTTCTTCTTCTATATTTGATAAGTATGCAAGGCTTTTTGTGTTTGGTTTTAGGTGTGGTAAATGTCGATAAGATAGTACGATTCCTTGAATTAGTTTCTTTAACTTTTATCACAACTAATGTGTTAAAGTTCTTCAAAAGTGTGGAAATTATATAACAAGGTACACTAAACTAAAACAACACAAAACTTTAATATCCCAATATTAGGTGTAATAACTTGCGCAACATGAATTTTCTCATTTATTTTCCAGTAAGAAACTTTACAAATATCTTCAAGCTAAGGAACTTCGTAGTGTAATGAAAAAACTAATTCTAAACTAAATATCTCTGAAAGTGGTGTTTGAACACGTGTCTCTGTATTAACAAGTTGGTTATTTCAAGTCATGACGCTAATTCTGATATCAACTGATTGGATAACTTCGAAGCAAGTTTCTTTGTTAAAACACTGTTTTTCTTTCACATCGATTCTCTCGATAACATTATTATATGAGTGTAGAGTTGAAAGATGTTTTGAAATTGCTCAGCTATTACCGTTTGATCGAATTCATGTTGTTCTAGTAATATTACATTACTCACAGTTTGTCTTCGTGACTCCTTGAAATTGTGAATTGAAGTGTTGGAATAATGTCTGCTTTTTTATCTTTCTTTATTATTTTAGCTGAAAATGTTCTGCATATTTTTTATGCATTTGAGTTTTTACTTTGGTGGTTATGACTATCGAGTTAGCTATATCATTGGTTTGAATTGCAGTAACAGAAATTTTTGAATCTGCTGCTAGGCTGTGTCGCGGGTTCAACTTAAATTGTCTCAATCCTTAGTGTTTTAAAAGTATATGAGGTGTGGTGTATGTCTGAACTTAAGCTATAGAACTGAAGCTATATTCGATATCCCAGATTAAACGATTGTCTGTTGTCTGTTGATTTGTGTCAAGACCTCAAAAACGTTCAAATTCTGGACATCCATTTAAAACAGTAGCTCTAGATACCTGTGCTTATAATCTTGCTAACTAATCGTTCTATTCACAGATGTCCCCATAGTGGACCTGAAGATGGGTTCCAACCTAAACCCTGATGAGATTAAGGAAGGCGACGACGTCTACTTCGAGTGCACTGTCAAGGCTAATCCCAAGACGCATCGTCTGGTCTGGTTTCATGATGTGAGTAGCCATTGGAACTTCTGTTGAGGATATAATGTTTTGTGTAACTAGTTGATCAAATTGAAAATAACAATCTGTAGTAAAGTTACTGTAAGTTGAGTATTATCATTATTTATAACATGTTGTGTAAGCATAGGTATTTGCACTTTGTGGTGTCCAAAAAAGTTGCTTAGTTTTTAAGGAAAAATAATATTAAGCAGGTTCATAATTTTCATTATAACGATTTGACAATTACGTACTTTCTTGTTGCGTATAATGAAAACCAATGTTTCCAATGATTTCTCCAAGTAGGTACTCGTATTACGATTAGGAAAGTCGCTAACGATGTACTTCGTATCTAAGCTATTTTCGTTAAGCCTATTTTTTCTGAAAATTACGAAAAAAATGTAAGTACTCCTTAATATGATTATCAGCAGCTATATTAGCAAAAGAACCAAAAAAAAATTCTCGGTATCCCACATGATGAAAATTTATCTTAGATAGATATTCTTAGAAAACAATACTTTCATTAATGAAGTAATTTATTCATAAGTATATCACGTGGTCCTTCTAACAATTTCACTAGAAACCTTTATTGGAGTGGAATACAAAACATAAATGTGGTACAAAAATTATTCACGAGAGACCATAAATTCTTTACGTATAGAGCTTCCAGGAAATGTCTGTGTTTTGCTGCATTTTGCTGTTAAAAGACATTTAATTTATAACGTTTTGCTTTGGCAGCGAATAGTACGCCATTTGTAATTCCATGTGTTTGCTTTGGACTTCGTAATGGGGATGCTTTTGTTCTTAATTATGTTGATGTAGGTTTTAAATGTATGGTTTGACCGACGTTATGTCCTCTTATTGTTAAAGTGTTTGTTGCATTTTATGGTGCATAATTTTTAATACCGATTAGGTAAAGAAATATTGGGTCAGTTTTATTAATGTGATGTATTGACAGTTTTAAATTGCAAAACCATGCACAGAACAGCGACTCATGAGTATTGATGTATCCATAAAATACCTATTGGATATAAAATGAAATAATTCGCCTGCTCGTCAGTAGGTATAATGGTTCTTTTGGGTAAACTTACAGCTAAATTCTAAAATGGCACTAAATTTTTTGGATTACTCAAACATCATTATTTCTTTACATTGTAAGAAAGAATGATGTTTGAATTTCTGCGACAGACATACTTTTTAGTCGAACCTAATCTCCCGTTTAATTATATTAGTCTTTTTCCTGAATCTCCAAACTTATGTTTTTGTTCTATTCCCTCCTAGAACTCAGAAATCTTCCACAACGAGGCCGCAGGCATCATCCTGAGCGCACAGAGCCTGGTCCTACAGAGTGTAACGCGGGCAGCGGCGGGGGACTACACTTGTATGGCGGCCAACAGTGAGGGGAAGGGGACCAGCAATCCTGTTACACTATTGGTTAGATGTAAGTACTTAGTGTAATCATTTACTCTGAGGACGTTCAACATATTGTCTATATGAGGTAGTTGTAAACAATGAACAAAAAATTATTCCCTAGGGTTCACTCTATCACCACAAAAATTAAACTCGTACAAAAAAATTACAGTTTTGTGTTCACACAATTTAGTTTCGATATTACAAAATTATGCAGTTATCTTTGATTAATTTACAATAGCTAATTTTATAATGTTTCTCACACAGAATTGGCTAATCTAAGGTTGCATGACATTAGAAAGAGTGTGTAAAAAGTGCAATTTGTAAGTAGGAAATATAAACACATTTCCGTATCAGCTGCAGCCAACACTCGGACTCATGTTTCAGATAGAAGCGCGTTTCACCAGGGACTAAATGTAGGGTTGTATTATTTTGGGAAATATTCAAATTGATACAAATTCAACTATACAGTCTATTTTAAAATTTTAATTAGAAGAAATAATCAAATTTATTTGTTTAAAAAACTTAAAAGAAAAACACGGTAGTCATGTATTGTCATCAGAACTCTGAGCGTATACAAAATTTCATCCTAATCGAAGACCGGGAAGTGGGTCAAATTAAGATTCTAAGATTTTCTTATATACATAGTTACAAGTTAATAAAGCAAGCAAGCAAGCTAATAAAAGCGTGTTAAAATAAATAAAAATCTTGGCCCTTCAATTCGAAACAACCAACACCTAAAATTTTTGCTGAAACAAAACACTACACAAAACGTCGATTTATCTGAATAAATAGCCAACTTAAAGAATAATAAAATCTGGACACTACTGCGTGACCCTTTGCATAGTAATACGAGAAGGGGTCAAGGAACAATCTAAGATATTTATACCTAGATAAATAAACTATACATACGTAGTCACATCTTCATATATTCAGGTTCATTTTGTTCCTCTACTTTCGATCGAGTCCTGGGAGGTATAAAATAATTCATACACCTAGAAAACGACCCTTTATTTTAGTTCTAATTTCAAAATAATATGTCATACCAAATTATAGGAACACATGTATATTCACAACTCATCAGAGAATATTCAGTACATATCAAAATTTCTCATTGCCAATTCAAATCCATGTAAATAGCAACCCTAATTTTCGAGTACATTCCATATTCGTTTGAGGTTAACAAAATTTTCGAGTCAGCTAGATTGCTTTGGGACCTAGATCCAGTACGTTTGAATAATGCTTTCAGGAAAGATGTTACGCGGACATTTGCCGGAATAATGCCTGAAACTGTGTAACGAAGTAATAAGTGTTTGCTTAGTATATTCCATGGAGTAGGGAAATGAGTGGAGATGCCATAATGCAGGTAGGTCAGGCGCTTTCTTCTAGGTCAAATACGTACGTTGGGCATGACCTAAAGATCAGTTACAAGTGAACTAACGAGGCATTGGGGGTCTTTTCTACTGTACAAAAAATGGTCGGGTCCAAGGAAGTATAAGGCCGAAGACAGTAACGTTCCTCGTCCCCCGCACACCCGCATTTTTCCGTGCTACTTTCATACGAGATTTTCCATTATGGCACCTCCGCTAGTCATTCACTTCTCCGAGATACATTCAAACAATGTAATTGGAAGTTTAGTAGTACAATGTGACTATAGAACAATCACCGTTTGAATATTTGGTTTGGGTTTCTGAACGGTTATTGTACGGTCACGTTTAATACGACCAAGTTTTCGGATGTGAAATGTATTCAGTAATATTATAGGTAGTTTGAGATTTACTTTGCCTTTGAATTGAGTGGCAATGACCTTTGTTACTATTATGTTGGATAGTTAGTGATATTATTGGAATAGGTAGATTAGTTGTGGGGATGTTAACTTCTGTTTTAAACTATATGAAAGTTTAGTAAAAGGAAATGTCTGCTATTCCATAAACTGCCTTCAGTTTAATGTGTCCACCGCAACACTAAAATCTTGGAACGTTCCGAGTTCTTATCTACCGACACTAAAATTAACGATGCAATAACTACAAAATGCTTGCTAACCGAGCTTTAAACGTAAATAACAGCATTCCACCAGCAAAGAAAGAGAATTCTCTCAACCGCAAAAAGTACCCAAATATCCAGACAATAGTTTCTTAAACTGTCTCAAAAATCTCCACTAAGAGTACTCGAAATTTTCCACCCGAAAAAACGGACAATTAAGAACGCAGAACTAAAACATTATCACTTAAAACGGTACAGAATTATATTAAAATTTGTTGCGAGACAAAGGTGGGTTAAAATACCCTCGGGGTAAAACATCCCCCGCTTCCGTCAACCGCGGATGTGGTGTAAAAACCTTAGAAAATGCAATTTACTTGCAAAATGTATTAGATGTTGCTGAGAAGATCTTAACATTGTCTTTTTAAGTCAACGGGGTTGTTTGATAGAATCCAGGTGGATTGAATGTTGGATTAAAATTGGGTGAAAAGTATGCTGTCGGAATATTTTAGAGAATATATAAAATTACGGGTCTTGCGATTGAGAGGTCATGTATTTGAGGCCCACACATTGATCTATTGATGTGTACATTTACTTGTGTACTTACTGTATGTATTTCCGGTTGGAAGGGTCAACAAGTCCATTTAGCAATGTGCAAGTTGCTATGAAGTTCAAAAATTATAAATACTTATTTACTTTGACAGAAAAAAGGTTACTGAACTACCAATAAAATTAGTCTTACTGGCTTCAAGTTTTATGAAGTTCCAAGTCCCATCTTCTTACTAAAAATCCATATAAATTCAGCAATATGAACGTAAAACTAGTCCCACGTCACAGGTTGGACTTTATCATTAAAACTGCCGGCCAAGTTGGGTGCAGCACTTTTATAACGATCGCCAAGTTACTTCGTTGTGTTAGACGATGCGATGTCATTTTGTACTCACTTGGACACTTGAAGTTTGATATTGTTTATACTATAGTATTTATTACTTGGGTAAATTAACCATGTGTCTATGATCTTAATGTCTCGTATAATGTGTTTTTTTTTACAGTTTAAACTTGCCAAAAAGAAAGAAGTTCTTCTTCCTTGATTTTTCTGTTGCACTCGATAGGCAATAATGTTTCGAGAATAAGAAGTCTTCGCACTATTTATCTTCAAAGAATTCAGCTTCGCAATTTAAAATCTAGCGTATTCTGACATGGACGATGTCTTTTGAGGGATAAATAGCGCTGAAATAGGCACCCATACAAGATTTTTAGTCGACATTTCTCCGGTCTCTTTCCAACTATGTTGGGGTCAGCTCCAGTCTAACCGAGTGCAGCTGAGTACCAGTGTTTTATACAAGATTTTTAGTTTGTAATAATATCAATATTCTTCTCTCTAGATGCCCCAGTCTGCGCAGAGAGAAGAGACGGCGAACTCTTCGGAGCGCTAAAACAAGAGACAGTCAGTCTACACTGTTCTGTGGATGCCAACCCTGCTCTCGTCTCCTTTCATTGGACCTTCAACAATTCTGGAGAGCAAACTGAATTGCCGCCTAAGTAAGTAACTTCATAATTTATTTTTTAACATATTTTGGATAGAACTAGGCCTTGTTTAAGTTGTAAGTGTTAATTTAAATATCTGAATTTTAGCCGCAATTTTTCGCCCGTTATAACTTCTGCTGACAGCATTGATACAAAAATTCTAAATTACATATTCACATACATAGGTTAAAAAATAATTAATTGGTTGAAAAAATCGATGTACTTCACATGTCTTTCACTAAGTTGAAGTGGCGGGACAAAAATCCCCTATGAAGGCTATATCGGATGAATGTTTTATATTTTTCTGTAATAATTCTAACCTAATGAAACAATTTTTAATAAGCAGCATAAATTGGACAACATTGCTCATTTACGTATTTTGGGTATCGCACCCACAAATTATTTATTAGTTATTATTTATGTTTAATCTGCGGATAATGCAGTGAGCTGCAAATTACCTTTTGGATTTAATAAATATTTTATGAACTATGCAGCTGTTAATTTATCAAGCCTCAATAAATAAAACAAAATTACGATTTGGTTTCACTGGTTAATTCTAATAATAATTTTAGTAAGCCAGATAAATGCCGATAAATAACATTGCTGAACCGTTTTTTTATTATTTTTATAACATTCAAGTGAATGTTTTATTTCACGAAAGCGAGTGAGCCATCCTTGTGTGTGTAATACGTAAGCTTAGGAGCACTTTATAGTGACCAAATCACCACCCAGTCATATTAAGACAATATATTTTACACACACAAGTATAACTGAACCGCCTTCAATAAAATATCTATAACTTTTTTAATACGCTCAATGTCTGTTCTCTAATTGATTGGTGATATATTATTTTATTAAAATTGGCCTAGTAACTGCCAAAACCTTACATCATCGCAACATTATTTGACACTGCACGTCAAAACAGATCCTTTTATCTTTTACCCAGCTACTGAAAATAAACAGCCGTGTACGCAATTCTGTTTAAGCACGTAAACAAATGATCCGATGAAATACGATATTAACATCAGCCACTCATTTTAGATGTTAACAATAGTTAAATGTTAGTTGTAGTGTTTATTGTCAAACACACTGAATGCGATATCAAACGGTCACAAAATAAAGTGCTAAACTAACCATTGGCTAATTCTGGTGTTTGATACTTGAATTGTATATGGATTACTGTGTTATTGTTTGGTATTTTGATCGTATTATTGCATTTATTTGGATGTAGTTTTCCCGTGAATCGCATGGAAATCGAAAACATTACAGTTGCTTTAAAAAAAAAACTGATGATATTTAGCATAAAATATGCTAGACTCCATACATAAAAGTATTTGCATCGTGATGATACCTACTAACTATTCCATTAAAATGAAACACTAAGGGTCAATTCACACTGAAAGAGCAGCGGCCGGCAGCGGCCGTAAGAGCACGGAAAATGTAAGAGCGCGGCGCGATGCGGCGCCGCGCGGCGCCGCGCGGCCCGTGGCGCTCACGCTCAATCCCTTGCAATTACGGCCGCTGCCGGCCGCTGCCGGCCGCTGCTCTTTCAGTGGGAATTGACCCTAAGGAGCGGGTCTTTTAAGAAACGATTTGTTTTGATCATGAATTGTAGTTTTTTTACGGTCTGGTACCAAGACGCATTGTTTCTTCTTTTTAGGAAATACATATTATAATCTCTTATTTTTCTGTGCAGATTATACAGCAGTCACGGCCATACTTCTACCCTGAACTACACGCCGACCACGGACATGGAATACGGTACTTTAGCCTGCTACGGAGAAAACGCAGTAGGCCAACAGAAAGTGCCGTGTCTATTCCAATTAGTGGCTGCAGGTAAGATAATCACACTACAATCATTTTAAGCTTTTAACCTGGCACAAAATAACTGCGGTATTTACAAAATTAAATTAATTTAGAACAGCGATCCTGACATTGAAATAATATGACCTTCAAACTTTTGTGAGAAGAGCATACTGCATTAATAAGGCTGGCAACAAACTTGCGTCTCCTATGGTTGTCCATGGAATGTGCGGAGATAACTTAACATCAGGCGATCAGTCTGCTTCCAAAAAATGCGCATACATAATATGTATAATTCTTACTTGTATCTACACACACATACACAGTTGAATCTACATATAAACTGGATGTAGGCGTAACAAATAACAAAAGAACGCATGCTCTAAAATTAATGGAAAACCTGCCTACCTACTTATAATATTGCAGGATTTAGGCCAGGATTAACTTTGATACTAAAATAACGTTCCCAAATCAGTCCCAAAATAACCTACTAATAAACTTGGAAAACTAATAACAAGATTAGGTCCTGCGTCATTCCTGTTTATTTATAGATTACGTCCAAAATTATATTAAAGTTGGAGTTTTGATTAGCTGTTCTTGACTTCTAAAAACTTTAATAGACTACTTAATTATATCACTTGTAATAATTGTTATCTTGTCAAAAATAGTTTTCTATGTAAGTCAATTAGTCGATACTTCCGTCAATTTTGACGTAAATAGTCTAAATAGATAGGTACTCAAACTTATATTTTTTAATATGAATGGGGTTGATAATAATTCTCATTTCCCGGTCCTAAATGATGTCCTCCTAGCCGTTTATCGGCCACGGTGGCAGTTCTCATGTAAGGAGATTAGCCAGCTGCGCAGGACATATTATTGTGCACAAGCATTTAGGCAGACGCAGGTTCACTCTCATACCCAAGGCTAACCAAAACTTTATTTTGTCCAGGACGTCCATTCCACCTGCAGAACTGCTCGGTAGCCAACCAGAGCATCGACTCCTTGAATGTGGAGTGCGTTGAGAACTTCGACGGTGGACTGCCACAAACCTTCCTCATGGAACTGCTGGAATTACCCTCACTTATTGTAAGTAGTTTTTGTTCTTAATTTTAAAATTGGTTTCTTTACATCTCTATGGGTTGATTGGGCATGAAATGGCAGTTGAATCATCTTGCTGCATTCACCTACACCAATCTATGTTATGTATATCTATAATATTATGTTTGCTCCCTAAAGGCTCCAAAACTACCTACATAAACAATTTGCAAAAAATCTTTCACTATTGGAAATCCATATTATTCCCGCGTAACATAGTCTATTTATTTGGGTACGGGCAGCAGTGTCCACGGGGCGCGTTTGAAACCGTAGAGAAACTACAATACGAAAAAGTCTGTCACTTGTGTGTCACAAATATTATTTAATTTCATTGTATGAAACTGAAATACCCTAAAATAACAAGGAAACAGCCAACAATGTTAGCATTATATCTTCTTGCTGTTGGTCCTTTTAAGTAAGTAATCTTCACGAGTACAGAGACTTTACGTCCGCAGTCAGGAAAGTACCACTTTGCTTAATAGCTCATATTTTCACTACGGTATGAGTCTTATGAGGTTTGCTCGACCGTTAAAAGAAAATATCTTGTACTTAATGTTGTGTAGATTTCCTTCATAAATAAATAAAATATTGTGTATAAAAACAATTACGCAAATTAACACAAAAGAAACAAAAATATCAGAAATTGTATATTATAATTTGATGCTTTTGATCAGCCATCAAGTGCACAGCCCAAAATCCAGGAATTCCAGTTAAGCCGAGATTTTCGTATAAATATTTCATGCAAATAATTTTGTTTTCAGTTTTCTGTACATAAAATGAGCCTAGAAATGTTGCTTATTATGACAGCATGAAAATTGTAAGGAGCAAATGAAAAAATAGGTCATAACGTATCTCTTGGTTGCTTCTTTTGAGAGATTTTTGTTTTAATTAAGGAAGTCGCTTCGAAAGCTCTCAATTTTCCAGCGTTCCTTCTTTAAGAAGAACTGGTACAAACTACAAATATTTTTATGTATATTTGCGACTTCATTTTTTTGCGTCTTCTAGCCATGCTTTTCATATTTTTTGAATATGGAAACATTTTTTCATTTTCATGCAGCAGTCCTACAAATCGGATTCTCCTTTGGAGTAAAAAAGTTTATAGGCCCTCGCTTAGTTAAAAAAAGTGTATAAGCCTTGAGGTGTTTCCAAAAACCCCTTAAAGTATTACTAGCGCTTTTATTTATTCCATCATTAACAATCCATTATTTCTTAGGTCCGCTACAACGTATCAACCAACCGAACCCCTCCGTACTTCGAGATCCGAGGTCTTCCACCAGGAGTGAGCTACAGGATCGACCTGTATGCTGTCAATGCTAAGGGAAGGAGTGATGTGTCAACTATTGAAACTGTCACGCTGAAGGGACAGGCTAAGTTTACTGGTAAGTTTTTCGATATAGATGTTTTTTTTTGATGGGTTGTGACAAACCCTACCAGTCGAGTCTGCTATTGATAGGAAAGGTAAATTTGTGGTTCCAAAATTGTACATACTAATCTACCGACTTATACACTTTCTCTTAACAAACTAGAGGGGTTTTTGTCTGGATACTGTGACTGAAAATATTAGCAGCAAAAAATTCGAAACATTTAATTTTACATTCAGTCAGAACGGCAAATGTCATAACCTCATGAAATCGTTAATTGTAGTTGTGAAATATGTCGAAATTAGTAAATACGAACATCATGTTATTTACTAACCAAACTATCGTGACTAACAATATCAGTTAACATGTTCTACGAACCTGTTAAAGTTATGGGGCATTCAAATCATAGGCTTTTATCCAACAAAACTTCAATGAGTTACACAAATTATTATTTAAACCAACATAAATCTTGTCCAAATATAGAGCTATAAAAAAATCTGGTGATAGTAAACTACGCCCTATACATGGAAAGTTTTCACTAAAAAAACGTATATACACACACGTATTTCTTTACATTAAATCCTAGAACTCAATACTGTGTCCACTTGATACTTTTCCGTTTAGAATCTGTTGCTAACGCCATTGGAACTTCCTCCGAATAAGTTCTCACGCTCCAAATGACGCCCACATTCGGTTTTGTAGTGTCAATAGAATATTACAGAAGGTTCACTTGATTTTTATAATAGTTATCAGTAGGATACCTTCGCATACTATGAAGATGATATTCAAAGTCAAAAATCGTTCATAAAAGTAGGCTAATTAGATTAGCACTTTTTAACGTCGAAATTACAATTTTTTTTTATTTATTCCTTTATTTCAGGCAATTAGGGCCCATAAAAATACAAATACATACATATATATCATTCATAAAAATACTTATAAACTAATGAGTAGTCCCCCTAGTATTATTGAGGAGTTCATTTCAAAGCGCTAATCGAAGGAATGACTGGTTCGAATTAGAAAAATCTTTTAGAGTTAGATAGTCCATATATGTATTCATAAAGGATAAATATTTATATGCTTTTTTTCTGTTGGTATGAACAAAAATGGTACTCTGAGTAAAAATGCCAATTAAGTTCAAGTACCTCTTTTAAAAAAGTAGTACTTTCATAGTAATGGATATTTGATTCGTTTTTAACTCAGATGGACTTATTTTGACTGTAATATTTTGGAGTCTTGTGAACACTGGTTTTACTGTTTTAATTTTTACTTGTCCTATGTCTGAACCTAGAAGTCTGAAATTGTTTGCTTATTTGCGATCCAATTCGAACTCTTAAACCATTATAATGTATTTCTTTGTATTCAGTTTTATTGACTTCCAAACAGTATTGGAAATTCTATTTAAAGAGCTTAGTATTACTTTTTTAAGTGAGTTTGCTGTGGTATTCGAATTTCGTTTGTAAAAACCTGAAAGCCTTGTTATTTATTGTATTTTTTTATTAAAGTACCTACTATGTTGTTGACCTTTAAGCCTGTATGGGTGGGTCGTATGTTAATCTTGTACTGAAGAAGAATACATATTGGAAAACTAAAGAGAAATAAATTTTGATTGCCTACATTAATTTAGCCATAGCGAAATTGTTTGTGTGGTGAATTTACCATCTACAAAACAAGATATTGAGGAACCATGTACAGTAATCACTAACTCAAGTACACAGTCCAACAAAACATAAAACTCATAAAATCAAACCAATCTAAAAATCACAAAACAAACTAAATTTCAAAATTAACCCCAACCAATTTCAAAAGCAAAATGTCATTACAAAGTCTTAGAAACTACACAAGGACCTATAAACCTATGGTTACGACCTAGCATTTAATTCCTAGATGCAAAACTAGGCTCAGTCTAATAGCTTAGTCACGCTAACTTGAGCTGGATTTATTTCTCGATAGTAAAATGAGTAAATACATGGTTCGGTTGTTTATTCTTAGAAATGAAACGTAGTTTGTATGAAGCTATGGTTAGTTAGCCGTGATTTGAAATTTGCAAGTTTACAAGCGATTAAATGGTGATTTGAATGACTTAATTTTGTGATTTGAGTACGTTTGTTTGTTCTTTATATAGCATTCCCTACTAGATTCCGTACGCGGCTTCGCCAGCGCAGAGTTCGGTTATATCGCGTTTCCAAAAGAATTCTTCAAAAGTCCGTGATAAAAACTATCCTATGTTCCTTCTCAAGGTCAACTTTATCTCTGTACCAAATTTTATTAAAATCAGTTCAGTGTTTTAGACGTGAAAGCGTAACAGACGGACATACAGAGTTGCTTTTGCATTTATAATATTAGTAGGGATTAATAGTAAACCAGATAAATTAAATTAACATGACATTTTTAATAGCATGCTTGCATTTTATACTAGGAACACTGACCACTTTTATCATGAGCCTCGCTTAGACTGAATTTCAATACCGCCGGCCAAAAACCACAGAACCAATTTATAATAGCTTAGCACAAACCTACATAACAACATATAGTGTAGGTATATTATGAACTGACCACAGAGTTCATAACCATTTTGGTTTTCCCGTATACAGGTACATAAACGTATAAACTACCGCAAATTTTAATAAGTAGAGGCCGCTGCGCTTTTCAATAAAGCACTTAATTTTTTCAAGTAGATTATTGTCGAAATTGGTGTTATTATTATAATGTTTAATGTAAGTGTGGACTTGAAAGTTTGGAGAAACTACTGGATATTATTACAAAGA